>NC_137787.1:83009742-83730575 GCF_963383645.1 Muscardinus avellanarius | reverse complement strand
GAAATGTCATGACCTTGAAGTTTCTGAGTGATGCTTCCGTGACAGCAGGAGGTTTCCAAATCAAATACGTTGCAGTGGATCCTGCATCCAAATCCAGCCAAGGAAAAAATACAAGTACTACTTCTACTGGAAACAAAAACTTTTTAGCCGGAAGATTTAGCCATTTATAAAACAAAAGAAAAGGTTTTTCCAAATGTGCAGCGTTTTATGTTTGCACCTTTGGGAATCTCTTTGATCTCTCACATTTATATTGTTATCATCTATGTTTATTTATTATTTTTCTAAATGTGAAAGCAATATCTAATTTGGGGGATAATTGAAAACTACAGAAAATTTCAAACGAGAAAATAAAGTCTCATATTCTCCCTACATAGAGATAACTAGGGTTAGCATTTTAACATATTTTTCTATCATTTTTCTACTTGTGGTATATGTATATATGTATCTATATGTATTTGCATTTGAGATTTGGGGATCTTGCTCTACGTACAGTTTATACCCTGATGCTTTCCTTTTACACCATAAACTTTATAATCAAAACATTTTTTCAAATCATTGAATTTTCTACACAAACATGATTTTAAGCAGCTGTAAAATATTACATATGATTGTTTAATACCTTATTTAAACCTATCTCTATTGTTGAAATTTTAGATTGTTTTCATAAATATTGTGATAATAAATAACCTTGGATACACATATTTGTGCAGTTCTTTAATTTTCTTTCTTTCTTTCTTTCTTTCTTTCTTTCTTTCTTTCTTTCTTTTTTTTTTTTTTGCTGTACTGGGGAGGGATGGAACCCAGGGGCTTTCTATCTCTGAGCTACACCTCCAGCCCTATTTTTTATTCTTTATTTTGAAACAGGGTCTCACTGAGTCGCAAAGGGCCTAAGTAGCTGAGTAGGTCCTTAAACCATGAACCTCCTGTCTTATCCTCCCAAATGTTCGGATTACAAGCCTGTGCGCCACCAAACCTGGCTAGATCTTTAATTTTCTGTCACAGTTATTTAGAAGTAGAAATACTGGATCAGAGGCTAATTAAACAGAATTTTCTTTTTGGTCCTGTTAGCTGAAAACATAGGCATTCAACCCCTGAACTATACCCCTAGACTTATTAATCTAATTTATTTTGGGGGCACTGGAAATGGAAATGGAACCCAGGGGCATTGGACACTGCCAGTCCCTTTTTTTTTTTTTTTTTTTAAATTTGGAAACAGGGTCTCACTAAGTTTCTGAGAGCCTCACTAAGTAGCTGAGGCTGGCTTCGAACCTGTGCGATCCTCCTGTCTCAGCCTCCCAAGCGCGGGGATTACAAGCGTGCACCACCATGCCCGGCTCCCAGTCCCATTTTTATTCTTTATTTTGAAACAGGGTCTCACTAAATTGAGTGTCTTCCTTAAGTATCTGAGGCTGGCCTTGAACCACTGATCCTCTTATCCAATCAGGCTGCAAGCTGGGCGTGGTGTTGCCTGCTTATAACCCCTTTTTTGGGAGGCTGAGACTTGAAAATCCTGGTTTGAGAACAGCCTCAGCTACTTAGTGAGGCCCTTTGCAACTCAGTGAGACCCTGTTTTTAAAAAAATAAAGAACAAAAAATAGGACTGGAGGTGTAGCTCAGAGGTCAAATGCCCCTGGGTTCCATCCCCAGTACCAAGAAGAAAGAAAAAAAAAAGAAAAGAAAGAAAATCAGGCTGAGGGTGTAGCTTGGAAGTAGAATACTTCTGCGTTTAATCTCTAGTACCAAAAGGAAAAAAAAAAAACAGGCTCACATTAAGTTGCTCTTGGATCTTGCTAAATTGCTGAGGCTGGTCTCCAATTGGTGACCTTCCTGTTTCAGCCTCTCAAGTACTGTAATTATTGGCATAAGTCACCCAGCCTGGGCTATAATTTTTCTTTTTGTTAGGCAAAAATGAGAAAAAAGTGGTTTAAATTTGCACAAATTTGCCGGGAGTGGTGGCGCACGCTTGTAATCCCAGCGCTTGGGAAGCTGAGACAGGAGGATTGCGCAGGTTCAAAGCCAGCCTCAGCTACTTAGTGAGACTGTCAGCAATTTAGTGAGACCCTGTTTCAAAATAAAGTATAAAAAAGGTCTGGGAGTGTAGCCCAGAGGTAGAAAGCCCCTGGGTTCCACCCCCAGTACTGCAATAAATAAATAAATAAATTCTCACAAATTTGAATTTGTGAGATTGATCACAGTATAATTTTGGGCCAATTTTATCTTGTAAACCATTTTTCCCCATGTTTCCTTTCACTGTGTGTGTATGTGCATGTATGTGAGGATACCAGGAATTGAACCCAGGAAGCTTCTACCTCTGACCTACACCTCTAGCCTTTTTTATTTATTTATTTTTATTTTTTCATTTTTTTTTCAGGTCTGGGGATGGAACTCAGGCATTTGACCTCCGAGCTACACCCCCTGCCCTGTCTTTTATTCTTTATTTTGAAAGAGGGTCTCACTAAGTAGCTGAGGCTGTCTGCAAACCGCGGTCCTCCTGTCTCAACCTCCCAAATGCGGGTATTACAAGCGTGTGCCACCATGCCCGGCTAGCCTTTTTTTTTTTTTTTTTTTTTTTTGTGTGTGGGTTTGGGGATGGAACCCCAGGGCATTGACCTCCGAGCTATACCCCCTGCCCTATTTTTTTTATGCTTTATTTTGAAACCAGGTCTCACTGAGTTGCAGAAGGCCTCACTAAGTAGCTGAGGCTGTCCGAGAACCGCGATGCTCCGGTCTCAGCCTCCTGAATGCTGGGATTACAAGCCAGCACCACCACGCATGGCCTTTTTTGATTTTAAAACAGGGTCTGGCAAAATTATTTGAGGCTGTCCTCAAATCTGTGATTTCCACATCTTGACCTCCCAAGTACTAGGATTGCAGGTGGGGACAACCATACCTGGATAGCTTTTCACAAGCATATCAAGTGAGTAGAATTATACTCATTTTATTTTAAATTTTATTATTTTGTGGTACTGGGGATTGAACCCAAAGGCATTTTACCTCTGAGCTTCACCCCTAACACCTGTAGCCCTTTTTATTTTTTGTTTTAAAAGTAGGAGTCTGTCTTTGAACTTGAGATTCTTCTGTCTCAGCCTTTCAAGTACTGGGATTACGGGCATGCACTTCCCTGTCTAGCCCCTTTTTTATTTTGAAGCAGGGTCATGCTAAATTGCTGAAGATTTTATTAAATTGCTGAGGTTGGCTTCAAACTTGAGATCTCCTGTCTCAGCTTCCTAAATACTGGGATTGTAGGTGTGTGTCACTATGTCCAGCTCATAATTTTTTTTTTTTTTCAATACTGGGGATGGAACCCAGGGGCATTCTACCTTTGAGCTACACCCCCAACCCTATTTTTTTATTTTTTATTTGGAAACAGAGTCTTACTGAGTTGCAAAGGGCCTCACTAAGTAGCTGAGGCTGGCTGCGAACCTGTGATCCTCCTGTCTCAGCCTCCCAACTACTGGGATTACAAGCGTGCACCACCATCCCGGGCTTCCAGCTAATAATTTTTAAATGACCTAACATTCAGTCTCCCAGTAAAACACACACACACACACACACACACACACACACACACACACACACAGAGAGAGAACTAACAATAAAATATAACAATTCTGACAATATTTTGTAAAAGGGGTATGTGAATGTTGTTGGTCATTCTCATGTTAAAATTATTTTACTGTATTCATCCTTCCTGTTGACCACAGGTAGCTAGAACTGCAAGAGGGGGTTTTACTGTATTATTAGGGGAAAACTCTTTCTTTCTTTCTCTCTTTCTTTCTTTCTTTCTTTCTTTCTTTCTTTCTTCTTGCAGTACCATGGGCTACACCCCCCATACCTAATTTTTTCTGGAAGCACAACAGGTGTTTATTAGGCAGCTCTGCATCTTATTTATTAATTAATTAATTTATTTTGGTGGTACTGGGGGTGGAACTCAGAGGCTTTCTACCTCTGGGCTATACTCCCAGACCTATTTTATACTTTTATTTGGAAACAGGGTCTCACTAAGTTGCTGAGAGCCTCACTAAGTAGCTGAGGCTGGCTTTGAACCTGTGCGATCCTCCTGTCTCAGCCTCCCAAGTGCAGGGATTACAAGCGTGCGCCACCACGCCCAGCATTGCATCATATTTATATCATACAAAAATACTAAGAACTTTGCTGGGCATGGTGGCGCATGCTTGTAAACCCCCCCCCCCCCCCCCCCCGCGTTTGGGAGGCAGAGAAAGGAGGATCCGGCTGGTCCAAAGCCAGCCTTGCTGGCTTAAGAGACCCTGTTCCAAATAAAAATATAAAATAGGTCTGGGAGTGTAGCCCAGAGGTAGAAGGGTTTCCAGGAACCCCAATACCACCAAAAAAAAAAACAAAAACAAAAGTAAGAACTTTATAACCCACGTCAGCAGTACACATCAGGCATGCACAGCATGCAACTAATGTAAAAGTATACCTGGCACTTATTCTTTACTTTGAAACAGGGTCTCACTGAGTTGCTGAGGGGCTCACTAAGTAGCTGAGGCTGTCTGTGAACCACAATCCTCTTGTCTCAGTCTACTGAATGCTGGGATTACAAGCTGCGCCACCACAGCCGGCTTATTATTATTATTATTATTTTTGGCGGGTCTGGGGATGGAACTCAGGGGCATTCGATCTCTGAGCTACACCTTCTGCCCTATTTTTTATTCTTTATTTTGAAACAGGGTCTCACTGAGGTTGCAAAGGGCCTTACTAAGTAGTGAGGCTGTCGGCGAACTGCGATCCTCCAGTCTCAGCCTCTTGAATGCTGGGATTACAAGTGTGTGCCACCACGCCCGGCCGGTTTATTCTTTATTTTGGAACAGGGTCTCACTAAGTTGTAAAAAGTCTCAGTAAGTAGCTGAGGCTGGCCGTGAACCTGCGATACTCCTGTCTCAGCCTCCCAAGTACTGGAATTACAAACATGCAGCAGATCTTTTCTTCTTTTCTGGAACCCAGGGGTATTCGACCTCTGCGCTACACCCGCTGCCCTATTTTTTATTCTTTATTTTGAAACAGGGTCTCACTAAATTGCAGAGGGCCTCACTAAACTCAGGTCTCAGCCTCGGGAATGCTGGGATTACAAGCATGCACCACCACACCTGGCCTGTTTTCTTCTTTTCTATAAAAGAAAAGTTTAGGATGGTTAGCAGTCAGGTCTGAGGGGTGCTTGGGGAAAGTTCTGGGTGGGGAAGAGGATTTGTTTTTATAATCTCTTAGCGCTTCCCACCAGATTAAGTGCCAAAGTGCAGGGTGGGGCAGTTACTGGGATTAAAGCTGAAACTAGTTCCCCTCTAGGTGGCCTCTGCAAACACAAATGACTAAACAATCAATTAATGAGATACTCTTTAGCAGCTCTGTAGGGTGGAGGCAGGAGCATTTAAATCCCCTTGGAGGAATGTGTGTGGTAGGACTCTGTGTGTGTCTAAGATGCCTGCCACTCTGCCTCAAGGTGATTGCCACTCCCTTCAGCTCCAGAGTGGCCTTTCCCATTTTAAAACAGTCAAGGTTTCAGAGAGAGCTCTGACTGCCAAACCCACCTCACAACTAATGACAAAGCCCATCTTCAAGGTCAAAGCAGGTCAACTGGGGCAGCACCTAGAAACCCATGGCCAGTGACTTCTCGCCCAGCCAGCCTATTTTTCAGTTCTCTCGTGCCTGAGTGGAGATCACTTGGAGGCAATATGGAAATGTGCAGCAATATATTTAATAATGACTACTAACTTCACTAAGATTTACTGTAGAGCCGGGCGTGGTGGCGCACGCTTGTAATCCCAGCATTCGGGAGGCTGAGACCTGGAGGATCGCGGTTCCCGGACAGCCTCAGCCACGTGATGAGACCCTCTGCAACTCAGTGAGACCCGGTTTCAAAATAAAGAATAAAAAATAGGGCAGGGGGTGTAGCTCAGAGGTCAAATGCCCCTGGGTTCCATCCCCAGTACAGAAAAAAAAAAAAAAAAAAGATTTACTGTAAGCTAGGTGTGGCGGCACTGAAGGATCACAGGTTCAAGGCTAACATCAGCAAGCAATTTAGTGAGACCTGCGGCAGTTAAGGGAGACCCAGTTTCAAAATAAATAGGAGCAGGGAGGTGGTGCACCCTGCAATCCCTGTACCTGGGAGGCTGAGAAAGGGGGACTCCTAGGTTCAAGGACAGCATCAGAAACCTAAACAAGACCCTGTTTCAAAAACAAAAAATAGCTGGGTGTGGTGGCACATGCTTTTAAACTCAGCGCTTGGGAGCCTGAGACAGGAGGATTGCACAGGTTTGAAGCCAGTCTCTAATTTTTAGGGAGGCTCTCAGCAACTTAGTGAAACCCCATTTCCAAATAAGGTATCAAATAGGTCTGGTAGAAAAGCCCTTGGGTTCCCACCCAGTACCACAAAAAATAAAACAAAATAAAAATTTAAGTGTGTAGCTCTGTTGTAGAATGCCCTTGGTTCAATCTCCAGTAACACACACACAAATAAATGAATGAATAAAAATAAAATAGGGCTGGTGGTGTAGTTTGGAGGTAGAACAATTTGAATTCAACCTCCAGTAACACACACACACACACACACACAAATAAATAAATGATTTAATGTAGTTCCTTCAAGAAGAAAGCCCAGGCCAACTTCTGCCCTTCAACACCTGGATCTTGAAAGAAGAAAGCAGACCCTAGGGAGTTGCTGAAATCTACCCAATCGCGGGTTGAAGGGCAGCGGAGCTCAGAAATCTGCACTTTAATAACTTCTATTTTCAGGCCATTGTTATGTATGCTTAAAACAAGAGAACCGAGTTGGGCGTGGTGACGCATGCTTGTAATCCAGTACTTGGAAGGTTGAGACTGGAGGTTCGTACAGGTTCAAAGCCAGCCTCAGCTACTTAGTGAGGCTCTCAGGAATTTAGTGAAACCCTGTTTCAAAATAAAATATAAACCGGGTGTGGTGGCGCACTCTTGTAATCCCAGCATTGGGAGGCTGAGACCAGAGGATCGCGGTTCGCAGACGGCCTCAGCTACTTAGTGAGGCCCTCTGCAACTCAGTGAGACCAGGTTTCAAAATAAAGAATAAAAAATAGGGCAGGGGATCTAGCTCGGAGGTAGAAAGCCCCTGGGTACCACCCCTAGTACCAAGGGGGGGGGGACCGTGAGAACCAATTAGCCTCTCCAACCTTTTTCTTTTTATAACTTAACCTAACCAGATGGAGGTATTAAAGGTCTTATTTTTACAGGGAAGGAAACTGAGGTTCAGAAAAGTTCTTTGGCTTGCGAAGGTCACACCGACGCAGAGGCCGAATTCCGACAGAGTAGAGCTGCAACTCTCAATCTTAAACCTAGGTTTCCATTATCTCCTTCCGGTAAATGAATTATTAATATCTCAACAAGCACTGATCCTGAGATTTTAAAACTTAGTCTGAAGCCTGGCGAGGTGGTGCACGCTTGTAATCCCAGCATTTGGGTGGCTGAGACGGAAGGGTCGCGGTTTTCGGACCGCCACAGAGACTTAGGCCCTTTGCAACACAGTGAGACCCTGTTTCAAAAAAAAAAAGAAGAAAAAATAGGGCTGGGAGTGTAGCTCAAAAGGTAGGATGCCCCTGGGTTCCCTTCTTAGTACCGCAACACACACACACACACACACACACACACACACACACCCCTTAGTCTGAAGGCTCATTAAATCTAGTTCAGTAACTTTGGGCCGTTCCTTTACCTTCAGAATTTCAAGTCCCTTATTTTTAAAGAAAAAACACCTGGATGTGAAGGTGACCAGGGGCGAGGCGGGGCGAGGCGGGGCGAGGCGGGGCGAGGCGGGGCGAGGCGGGGCGGGGCGGGGCGGGGCGGGGCGGGGCGCGATCGATGCTTCCGGCGCGCCGCGGCCTGTTGGATTGGCTCGGCCCTCTCCCGCCAGGCCTGCCCCGCTCCCGCGCGTTCCTGGGCCCGCCCCCGCCGCCATCTTGGTCCAGGAGGGAGCGGGCCGCACGCGTGAGTAAACACTGGGAGCCGGGGAAGTCGGGCTCTGGCTGCGCGGGTGCCGCGGGGTAGTGGCGGAGAGCACTGTCCCTGGCCGTCGTACGCGGGCTAACGCGGCGGCAGGCCGCCTCGCCGCCGGAGGCTCCTCCCGCCCCCGCCGGTCTCCTCCCGCGTTGGAAGCTGCCCGGGAAAGTGGTGGCGGGAGCGAGCGCGCGGCGAGGGAGGCCGGCGCTGCGGCCTGCGGGCGAGGCCGGGCCGGGGGCGCCCCGGCGTCACTGGGTCTTCTCCTCCTCCAGCCCGGCCTGAGGGTGCCGACATGACGGCCCCGGGTCAGAGCGCCCTCGCGCCGCTGCTGGAGACTTTGGAAGACGCCGCCGCCTCCCTGGGCGAGCAGACCGACGCCTACCTGACCCTGACCAGGTGCGCGCGCGGGCGCGTGGGGGCGGGGAGCGCCCCCGCACGAGTGCCCGGGGTCGGGCGGGTCGGCGCGGGGGAGCGGCGGGGGTGCTGCAGCTGCGGGCGCCCACCGTGTGTGTTTGGAATGAAGGCGACTGCACGTGAATCTTGCAAGCGAGGAACTTATGATTGAGCTCGAGTGTTTGGTGGAATGTTTTTCGGGGAAAATCCTTGATGCATGGAGAAAATGGCAAGCCAGAATTGCTTTTTAAATAGAACACTACCCTGATGGTTGATTTATTTGCAGAACGAGCCAAAGGAAAGCTTAAGTTTCCTTTTTTTTTTCTTAAGGGATTTTGTGAAGTTTACTAAGTTTGTAACTAGGGATAGGGATTTCGATTCCGTTTTCACGTTATTGAAACTGTCAAAACTTAAGTACACTGCAGAGGCAAAAAGTAATTCTGCTGTTATCACTTGTTTCTGCTGTGTATTGTGTTATGTATTCCATGTTTCTTTACGTATCTTAAGGATTAGGTCAATTCGCTTGCAAGGGTTTGAAAGTAATTTTTGTAAAAGTTGTATAGCTGTTGTAGGCGGTCAGTACAGTACTTTTGTTCTTTTGCCTAAGCTTGTGTTCTATCTGCTTTTTAAGTCGAATGACTGAAGAAGGAAAAGAAGTCATTATAGAAATTGAGAAAAATCTTCCTCGGCTGTACAAGGTTTTAAAGGTCTGTAATCTATCACTTTTTCATTTTGGATGTTAAGCTGCCCAGTTCTCTCAAAACCTTTTTTTTTTTTTTTTTTTTTGGTGTTACTGGGGGTGGTACCCCAGAGGCTTTCTACCTCTGGGCTATACTCCCAGACCTTTTTTTAAATATTTTATTTGGAAACAGGGTCTCACTAAGTTGCTGAAAGCAGCACTAACTAGCTGAGGCTGGCTTCGAACCGGTGCGATCCTCCTGTCTCAGCCTCCCAAGCGCGGGGATTACAAGCGTGCACCACCACGCCTGGCTAAAAAAAAATTAAAATATAAAATAAAAGCAACAACATTGACTGGATTATTGTACTTTTTATTGACTAGTTGCTGTTAATCTCCTGCCTCAGTTCCCATGTGGTTGGGATCATAGGTGTGTGCCTCTGCACCTGGCTTACTTTACATGCTTGCATTATTCATATCTCTTTTCTCCCTTCCTCCATTAATTACCTTCTTTCCTTCCTTTCTTACTCTCTTTTTCCCCCCTCTTTCCTGCAGGGGATCAAACAAATGCTTCAAGGTGGAGCCATCCTTCCCATTCGATTCCCTATTTAACTTTAATTCCACTTTTGCAGATGGGAGAGGTACCTCTAATTTCTCTAAAGTTCCCCAAAGCCACTTTAATCCAAAACCTGTACGCTTATTTTAAAATTAGTGACCCAAGATTATTTAATCTGTTTTCACTTTTGGGGAATATGTATTATGAGAAAGTTTTTTAAAATAGTAATTGCTTTTTTGTATTCTGTGAATAACATTTGTATTTTTTAACTTTACTCACCCTTAGTTCTTATAAATTGTGCATTGTTAGAAAGCCGTTATGGTTATTATTCTTGATTGTTGACAGTGAGGTGGCAAAATTCAATATCAAACTAAACCTGTGTTCTTGTTCTAACTTGACCAGTGACTTTGTGACCTTCCTCAACACTTTTTATTTCTTGTTTTTTAAATGAAATCAACCTCCAGTGCTTTTTAGAATTCTTATTCCTAAAACCCTGTTATTCTGCTTTTTATTTATTTATCTATTTTTTGTAGTATTGGGGGTAGAACCCAGAGGCTTTCTCCCAGAAAATAGGTCTGGGCTATACTCCCAGACCTATTTTATACTTTTTTGGTGGTACTGGGGGTGGAACCCAGAGGTTTTCTACCTCCGGGCTATATTCCCAGACCCATTTTTTAAATATTTTTTTGGAAACAGGGTCTCACTAACTAACTGAGAGCCTCACTAAGCAGCTGAGGCTGGCTTCGAACCTGTGCGATCCTTCTGTCTCAGCCTCCCAAGTGCGGGATTACAAGTGTGCGCCACCACACCCATCTTGATTATTCTTTATTTTGAAACTAGGTCTGAGTTGCAGAGGGCCTCACTAAGTAGCTGAGGCTACCCAAGAACCGCAGTCCTGTCTCAGTCTCTCAAATGCTGGGATTACAAGCATGCGCCACCATGCCCAGGTTTTGTTTTGTTTTGTTTTTTGACAGTACTGGAGATTAAATCCAGGAATATTCTACCTTCAAGCTACAAGTACTCTAGCCCTATTATTTATTTATTTATTTATTTATTTGCAGTACTGGGGATGGAACTGGGGCAATCTACCTCTGAGGTACACCTCCAGCCCTTTTTTAATTCTTTATTTTGAAACGGTCTCACTGAGGGCCTCACTAAGTAGCTGAGGTTGTCTGCAAACTGTGATCCTCCTATCTCAGCCTCCCAAATGCTGGGATTATAAGTGTGTATCACCATATCCAGCTTAAATATGTTCTTTTAATTGATCTTCATGTAGTTCCTCCTTTCTTTGCAAAACTATGTAGTTAGCTTCGCTATCTTCCTATTCTGCATGTTCTTAGAAGTTTGTTGATTAAACTAAATGTAATGAACTTGCTTGTTTTGTCATTGACTTGATTTTTAAAAATTGATTTATAGTTATATTTGTTATTTTGTTTTTGTAGACTCACATTTCCAGTCAAAACTCAGAGCTGAGTAGTGCTGCTCTCCAGGCCTTGGGGTTTTGCTTATATAATCCCAAAATTACCTCAGGATTATCAGGTAGATAAATTTGTCACCATTAATATTTTTTGAGTTCAGCTGTATAAATAATTTAACACTGTTAAAAACACTGTTACCTCTTGGTTTGCTTTACAGTTTGTAGTGTAAGATTTGCCTTATTTTTGGTGGTATTAGGGTTTGTTTGTTTGTTTGTTTTGTGGTACTGGGGGTGGAACCCAGGGTCCCTCCTCGGAGCTACGCCCTCAGCCCTATTTTTTGGTAATGGGGGTGGAACCCGGGCGCGTTTCTACCTCTGGGCTATATTCACAGACCTATTTTTTATATTTTATTTGGAGACAAGGTCTCACTAAGTTGCTGAGAGCCTCACTGAGTAGCTGAGGCTGGCTTCGAACCTGTGTGATCCTCCTGTCTCAGCCTCCCAAGTGCTGGGATTACAAGCATGTGTCACCACGCCTGACTTTATTTTTTTATTCTTTATTTTGAAGAGGGTCTCACTGAGTTGCAAAGGGCCTCACTAAGTAGCTGAGGCTGTCCGTGAACCCGGATCCTCCTTTCTCAGCCTCCCAAGTACTGGGATTACAAGCATGCGCCACCATGCCCGGCAGTACTAGAGATTATTAACAATATAAAAATCCTACACCCTAGAATACTCCCGAGCAATATAGTATTTTGTAATTTTTTTTTTTTTTTTTTTTTGGTGGTACTGGGGGGTGGAACCCAGAGGCTTTCTACCTCTGGGCTATACTCCCAGACCTATTTTATATTTTATTTGGAAACAGTCTCACTAAGTTACTGAGAGCCTCACTAAGTAGCTGAGGCTGGCCTCAAACCTGTGGGATCCTCTTGTCTCAGCCTCCCAAGCGGGGATTACAAGCGTGCGTCACCATGCCTGGCTCTTCTTTGTGTTTTTTTTGGGGGGGGTTTCTAGGGATGGAACCCCAGGGGCATTTGACCTCCGAGCTACACCCCCTGGGCAATTTTTTATTCTTTATTTTGAAACCGGGTCTCACTGAGTTGTGGAGGGTCTCACTAAGTAGCTAGGCTGTCTGCAAACTGATCCTCCGGTCTCAGCCTCCCAAATGCTGGGATGACAAGCGTGTGCCACCACGCCTGGCTCTTATATTTCTTTTTTTTGGTGATACTGGGGGTTGAACCCAGAGGCATTCTACCTCTGAGCTATACCCCAGCCCTATATTTATTTATTTATTTATTTATTTATTTATTTATTTATTTATTTATTTATTTTTGTGGGTCTGGGGATGGAACCCAGAGGTATTTGACCTCCGAGCTACACCCCCTGTCCTATTTATTTTTTGAAACAGGGTCTCACTGAGTTGCGGAGGGCCTCACTAAATAGCTGGTGCTGTCCACAAACCACAGTCCTCTGGTCTCAGCCTCCTGAATGCTGGGATTACAGGCATGCGCCACCACGCCCGGCTCCCTTTTTTGTTTTACATTTTGAAACAGGGTCTCACTAAGTTGCTGAGGGTCCCACTAAATAGCTGAGACTGTCTTCAAACCTGTCATCCTCCTGTCTGAGCCTCCTCCCAAGTACTGGGGTTAAGCATGTGCCTGTCTTAGGTGTAGGATTTGTATGTTGACAATTTTTATGTTCCTAGTAACACACCTATTATTTCATTTGTGTAAAATGCCTGCTTTGGAGTCTATTTACTGTTTCTTTTTTTTTTTTTTTTTGGTGGTCCCGGGAATGGAACCCAGGGGCCTTCTACCTCCGGGCTACACTCCCAGACCTATTTTATATTTTATTTGGAAACAGGGTCTCAAGCTAGCTGAGGCTGGCTTCGAACCTGTGCAATCCTCCTGTCTCAGCCTCCCAAGCACGGGGATTACAAGCGTGTGCCACTACGCCCGGCTTTTTTGTTTTATCTGAATATAACTTTCCCTCCTGATCTGGGTTTTATGTTTGTGTTTTTGATATATATCAGCAGTGGTTCCCTGTTGTTTCTCTAGATAAGCATTTAACTTTTTTTTGTGGTACTGGGGATGGACCCCAGGGGCATTCTACCTCCAAGATACATCCCAGCTCCCTTTTGTGTGGGGATGGGGGTAGGGGTGGGGGTGGGGGTACTGGGGGTGGAACCCAGGGGCTTTTTTTTTTAACCCTCGGGCTATACTCTTAGACCTATTTTTTCTTTAATATATACTTTATTTGGAAATAGGGTCTCATTAAGTTGCAGAGGGCCTCACTAAGTAGCTTAGGCTGGCTTCGAACCTGTGCAATCCTCCTGTCTCAGCCTCCCAAGCTCTGGGATTATAAGTATGTGCTACCACCACGCCCGGCCTAGCATTTAACTTTTTTGATTCAAGACTATTTTTCTCTCTTTTTTTGTTTTTATTTTTGGTGGTACTTAGGTTCCTGGAAGCCCTTCTGCCTCCGGAGTATAGTCCCAGACCTATTTTTTATATTTTTATTTGGAAACAGGGTCTCTTAAGCCAGTGTGGCTGGCTTTGAACCTGGGTGTTCCTCCTGTCTCTGTCTTCCAAGTGCAGGGATTACAAACATGTGCCACCATGCGGCTATTCTTTTCTACTTTTATATTTGAGATTTTAAAAATTGTGAACTAGGGTTGGAGAATATAGCATGGTAGCAGAATGCTTCACTAGCAAATGTGAGAACCCTAGTTTTAATCCTTAGTGTGTATACACACACACATACACACGCAAGAGATTATAAACTAGTCCATGTAATTAAAATTCATTACTTTTCAGAGGCAAATATTCAGGAACTTCTGTCAACATTGAATGATATTGTTAAGAGTTCAGACAAAAATGTACGTACAAGGGCACTTTGGGTGATATCAAAACAGACATTTCCTACAGAAGTTGTTGGGAAACTGGTGAGTATTGTTTTTGTATGTTTTAATGATATGCCAATAAGAACAGTTCTGGTATGTTTGATTTGTATCCATTTGGTTCTTTCTTTTAGGTATCCAGTATAATAGACTCATTAGAAGCAGTTTTTAATAAAGGAGAGATACATTCTGCCGTTGTTGACTTTGAAGCTTTAAACGTTATCATAAGGTATGCATTTGGATGCATATTCCAGTTTGTACTTAGGAGGCTGAGAAAAGAGAAATTGCAGGTTTCAGGTCAGCCTCAGCAACTCAGGAGACCCTGTTTGAATATAAAAGCCAAAATAGGGCTGAGGGTGTAGCTCAAAGTAGAATGGCCCCTGAGTTCAATCCCTAAAGAGAGTGTGAGTGTGTGTGTGTGTGTGTGTGTGTGTGTGTGTGTGTGTGTGTGTGTGTGTGCACCACACATGTTAACAGAAAGAAGGTAAAATCAAAACAGATGTGCCCATAAATTACAAGGATTTTTTTTATTTTTATTGGGACAGTGTGTGTGTGTGTGTGTGTGTGTGTGTGTGTGTGTGTGTGTGTGTGTGTGTGTTAATAGGAATGTAACACGGGGCATTCCAACTCCGAGCTACACCCCCAGCCCTGTTTTTTATTCTTTATTTTGAAACAGGTCTCACTTAGTAAGGCAAAGGGCCTTACTAAATAGGTCAGGCTGTTTGAACCTCTATCCTCCTCTCTCAGCCTCCTAAATGCTGGGATTACAAGCGAGTACCACCACACTTGGCTTGATTGTTCTTTTATTATTGAAACAGGGTCTCACTAAGTTGCTGAGGCTGGTCATGAACTCATGGTTCTCCTGTGTCAGCCTCTTGAAATACTGGAATTATAAGCTTGTATTACCACCCCCTGCTCTGGGACAGTTTTAGAAGTTAAGTCTTAGCTTTTTGCTGATGCAGTTCTTGTTTTAAAAATTACCCCATTAGAAGGGTTTCCAGGAACCCCAGTACCACCAAAAAAAAAAAAAATTACAGTCGGGGTGGCGCACGCTTGTAATCCCAGCATTTGGGAGGCTGAGACCTGTGGGATCGTGGTTCACAGACAGCCTCAGCTACTTAGTGAGGCCCTCTGCAACTAGTGAGACCCGGTTTCAAAATAAAGAATAAAAAAATAGGGCAGGGGGTGTAGCTCGGAGGTCAAATGCCCCTGGGTTCCATCCCCAGACCCGCAAGAAAAAAAGGAAAAAAAAAATTAACCTCATAAAGCTTTGGAGGTTTAACATATAATATAAACTCCAAGTGTACTAGAGAGTATTTAGGAAAGCTCTCAGTTTCTTAGCAGGGAACAAGAAAATCCCTTACTTTTTTCCTACCCCTCTCTATACTCTTTTAACAGAAACACAAACACTTCCCTTTTTTTGGGGGGGGTGGTACTGGGGATGGAACCCAGGGGCCCTCTACCTCCGGGCTACACTCCCAGACCTATTTTATATTTTATTTGGAAACGGGGTCTCTTAAGCCAGCTGAGGCTGGCTTTGAACCTGTGTGATCCTCCTGTCTTAGCCTCCCAAGTGCGGGGCGGGGAGGTGGGGAATTACAAGTTTGTGCCACCATGCCGGGCTCTTTCTTTGTTTTCCATTTTGCAACATTTTCTTCAGTTGCTGAGCTATTAGTATTCTGAAGCTGTGATTGCTGTTCAGATTATGTCATGGATCTTTGGCTGTCTTTGCCTGTAAGGGTGTGGGATTTAGCTGGGTGTGATGATGCATGCCTGTAATTCCAGTACTTGGGAGACTGAGCCAAGAGTATCATAGGTTCAGAGGCCTTTTAATATAGCAAGGCTCTTAGCGAGACTTTGTTTCCAAATAAAAATAATAAAGGGCTTGGGACTTAGAGCAGAGGTAGAGCACTCCTGGGTTCATCCCCAGTAAGAACAAGCACATGTGCATGCACACATGCAGTGTCGAATATAATAGTGTAAATAATTAGTAATTTTTTCCATTTAAGGAAGTTTTTTCTTATTTAAAAATTTTATAAGCTGGGCATGGTGGTGCACGCTTGTAATCCTTGTGCTTGGAAGGCTGAGACAGGAGGATCGCACAGGTTCGAAGCTAGCCTCAGCTACTTTAGTGAGGCTCTCAGCAACTTAGACCCTGTTTCCAAATAAAATATAAAATAGGTCTGGGAGTATAGCCTGGAGGTAGAAAGCCCCTGGGTTCTACTCCCAGTACCACCAAAAACAAGTAACTAAATAAAAAAATTTACAAGTCAAGCGTGGTGGCTCATGTTTGTAATCCCAGCATTTGGGAGGCTGAGAAAGGATCATGGTTTGAAGACAGCCTTAGCTCCTACTTAGGCCGTTTGCAACTTAGTGAGACCCTGTTTCAAAATAAAGAATAAAAAGTAGGGCTGGGGGTGTAGCTTGGAGTTAGAATGTCCCTGAGTTCCATCTTCTGTACCGCAAATATATAAATAAATAAAATAAAATGCCAGGCATGCTGGGCATGGTGGTACACGCTTGTAATCCCAGTACTTAGGAGGCTGAAACAGGAGGATCCGGGTTTGAGGTCAGCCTCAGCTACTTAGGCCCTGTTTCAAAAATAAAAAATAAAAACAAACAAAATGCCAGGCATAGTGACATATGTTGGTAATCCCAATATTATTCGGGAGACTGAAATAGGATCACAGGTTTGAGGCATGCCCTATTATCATCTAATTGAGACTTTTTTTGTGTGTGTATGTGGTGCTGAGGATGGTGCCCAGCAGCATTCTACCTCCGAGCTTTATCCCCAGCCTGATTTTTTGTTTATTTTTGAAACAGGCTCTCACTAAATTGCAGACAGAGGGCCTCACTAAGTATGTGAGGCTGGCTGCGAACCCTGATCCTCCTGTGTCAGCCTCCCAAGAACTGGGTTACAGATGTGCGCTACCACGCTCAGCTTGAGACCTTGTTTTAACAATGGAATTTTTTTTTTAAGGAGCTGGATATGGTGGCTCATGCTTGTAATCCCAGTGCTTGGGCAGCTGGGTCATGGGTTCACAGCCAGCCTCAGCTACTTAATGAAGCACTCCACAACTTAGTGATACTGTTTCAAAATAGAAAATACGTGTGGAAGTGGGTGGGGGGGAGGGGGCGTGGTGGTGCATGCTTGTAATCCCTGTGCTTGGGAGGCTGAGATAGGATTGCACAGGTTTGAAGCCAGCCTCGGCTACTTAGTGAGACCCTGTTTCCAAATAAAATATAAAATAGGTCTGGGAGTGTAGCCCGGAGGTAGAAAGCCTCTGGGTTCCACCCCTAGTACCACCAAAAAAAAGAAAAAATAGGTCTGAGGGGTGAAGCTTGGAGGTAGAATGCCCCTGGGTTCAATCCCCAGCAACACAAAAAAAGGGGGGCTGGAAAGATATAGCTTGGAGGTTGAATGTCTTCTGGATTTAATCTTAGTACCAAAAAAAAGTTAAAATTTATTTCAAAACATGTAAGTGATAGAGTTCTTTAGGTGAATGCTTGCTCAGGATGCATAGGATCCTGTGTTCAATTTCTGGTACCAGAAAATAATTATTATATAAACAGTAAAGAAATGTAAAACTTTGATCTCTTACTGTATGTATAAAATAGGCATACTGTGCTTGTTTTCTGATACTGTAGACTTAAAGTGATGTCAAGCTAGTTTATTTCATAGATTTCTTTGTTACAGGCTAATTGAACAAGCTCCAGTTCAGATGGGAGAAGAGTCAGTGAGGTGGGCAAAGTTGGTCATACCTTTAGTGGCTCATTCAGCACAAAAGGTTCATTTGCGGGGTGCCACTGCGCTGGAAATGGGAATGCCATTGTTGCTTCAGAAACAACAAGAAATAGCATCTATTACAGAGCAGCTTATGACTACTGTGAGTATCAAGTTATATTAGGATTTTACTTATTTATTTATTTATTTATTTTGGTGGTACTGAGGGTAGAACCCAGGGGCTTTCTACCTCTGGGCTATACTCCCAGACCTATTTTATATTTTATTTGGAAATGGTCTCACTAAGTTGCTGAGAGCCTCACTAAGTAGCTGAGGCTGTCTTTGAGCCTGTGCAATCCTCTTGTCTCAGCCTCCCAAACGTGGGCATTACAAGCGTGCACCACCAAACCTAGCTGTAATAGGATTTTTTGAATTTTACATAGACATTCTGTACTGACCTTGAAATTCAGTCTGGCTTCTTATAGCTCTCAGAGAGACTTAAGTTAGTATGTACAAATTGCTCATAAAATAGCACAGAAAGAAACTTTGTATTCGATTTTACACAGTATTCAGTCCCAGTGAATTGAAAGGAATTACATTTCTGAAAAAAAGAGTAATCCATTCAGTGGTATTTGGGTTGCTCTTGTATAATTTAGGTATATTGATTTATCTAGTCAGTACAATTTTCTAGTTATTATATGTTCTCAATCCTGCAATCCTCCTGTCTCAGCTTCCTAAGTACTGGGATTACAGGTGTGCACCATCATGCTCAGGTCAACCTTTGTTCTAGTAATATATTTATATTTTATATTCAGTGCACTGTTTTAGGCACAGTGACTGTAGTAGTGAACATAAAGGTTTGTGGAGATTCTTTTCTTTCCTTTTTTTTTTTTTTTTTTTTTGGGTGGGTCTGGGGATGGAACTCAGAGGCATTTGACCTCCGAGCTACACCCCCTGCTCTATTTTTTATTCTTTATTTTTGAAACAGGGTCTCACTAATTTGTGGAGGGCCTCCCTAAGTAGCTGAGGCTGTCTGCAAAGCACAATCCTCCAGTCTCAGCCTCCCGAATGCTGGGATGACAAGCGTGTGCCACCATGCCCGGCTGGAGATTTTTTTTTTTCTTAATTTTTTTTTATTGGTGCATTGTATTTATACATCATGATGAAGCAAAAAACTTGTGTAGACATAAACGCACACATTACCCAGCCAGCCCCCTCCCAGTCCCACCCCACTCCCTCCCCATCCCTCTCTCTCATGCTTGGCTTAGTGGTTGATGATGATATGAATTAGTACATCGTGTGCTTTGAAGAGTTTCCTTCTTCCCTCCTCTCTTCCCCACAGTTAGGTGGCCTTATTTGCTCCACTGTAGGATCTCCTTTTTCACCTGGAGTTCCTCCTATGACTCCTTTCACCTTAGCTTTCACTTATTTGGGAAAGCATCCGATTCCTTACTTTTTGTGACTGACTAATCTCGCTGAGCATAATATCCTCAAGATCCATCCTTTTCCCTGAAAATGATGTAATTGTGTTTTTTTTTATGGCTGAGTAAAATTCCATTATGTACAAATCCCACAGTTTTGTAATCCATTCATCTGTTGATGGACATCTTGGCTGGTTCCATAGTTTGGCTATGGTGAATTGTGCAACTATGAACATAGATACACATGCCTTAGTTTGGTAGTTTGGTTTCCTTTCTTTTGGGTAGATACCCAGAAGTGGTATTGCTGGATGGAATGGTAGATTTGTTCCCATTCTTCTGAAGATTCTCCATCCTGTTTTCCAAAGTGGTTGCACTAATTTGCAATCCCACCAACAATGTTTTAGAGTTCCCACTTCTCCACATCCTCACCAGCATTTGTTGTTGTTTGTGTTTTGAATGATTGCCATTCTAGTTGGGGTAAGATGAAATCTCAGGGTAGTTTTGATTTGTATCTGATTGCCAGTGATGAGCATTTTTTCATGCATTTATTGGCCATTTGAATTTCTTCTTTTGTGAAGGGTCTTTTAGTTCGCTTGCCCATTTTTTTTATTGGATTTTTTAGTGTTGTTTCTTGAGTTCTCTGGATATTCTAATGTAAAAAAAGATGAGTTACAAAGTGAAGAATGCTATGGAGAACAGGGACAGGATAGAGTACCATCAAAGAGGAATAATAAAGTCATTGGAACATAAAAATTAGGACCTTTGAACATTGATTTGAAGGAAGTTTGGAAGTTTGCCACATAATTTTCAATATTGGATATTATTGGGTAGAATGATATCCGGTTAAAAATCAGATAATATAGCCAGACGTGGTGAAGCACACTTGTAATCCCAACTTGTAATCCCAGCATTCGGGAGGCTGAGACCTGAGGATCGCAGTTCACGGACAGCCTCAGCTACTTAGTGAGGCCCTCTGCAACTGAATGAGACCCGGTTTCAAAATAAAGAATAAAAAATAGGGCAGGGGGCCGGGCGTGGTGGCGCACGCTTGTAATCCCCGCGCTTGGGAGGCTGAGACAGGAGGATCACACGGGTTCGAAGCCAGCCTCAGCTACTTAGTGAGGCTCTCAGCAACTTAGTGAGACCCTGTTTCCAAATAAAACATAAAATAGGGCTGGGAGTATAGCCTGGAGGTAGAAAGCCTCTGGGTTCCACCCCCAGGACCACAAAAAAAAAAAAAAAAATAGGGCAGGGGGTGTAGCTCGGAGGTCGAATGCCCCTGGGTTCCATCCCCAGACATGAAGAAAAAAAATCAGATAATACTCAATAAATGTTATCTAATACTTTTTAAGTAGTGTTCTTGTTCCTGCTGAATCACTCCTCTGTTCTTAATACAGCCAGAATAGTATTCAGTAAAATCTTTTCCAGGCAAGAAAACCACAAGTGTAAAAGGTCTTAGGTTTGATGGTGCAGTGCAGCCTATAATCCCAGCTAATGAGGCAAAATGATCATAAGTTTGAGGCTAGCTTTCTGCAACCTAGTAAGACCCTGTCTCAAGATGAAAAATAAAAAGGGCTGAGGATGTAGCTTACTGGAACAGTATCCCCTGAGCTCAATCCCCAGTACTGCAAAAAGAGGAGCTACTCTTAATGGTTGTGCACTCAATTGGTATTGGGAGAATAGTGTGGGCACTAGTACAGAAGTGGGAGCGAATGAGGATCAGAAGACCTCAGGATGAGAGGGCCCAATCACACGAGAGCTTGAGACAATAGTAAGGAAAGGGTTTTTACTTTTTTAAATTATTTAATTGTACTGGGGGATTGAATCCAGTGGCTCTTCATTGTACCCCATTTTATTTTATTTATTTATTTATTTATTTATTTATTTATTTATTTTAGTGGTACTGGGGATGGAACCCAGGGGCCTTCTACCTCCAGGCTACACTCCCAGACCTATTTTATATTTTTTATTTGGAAACAGGCTCTCTTAAGCCAGCTGAGGCTGGCTTCGAACCTGTGCGATCCTCCTGTCTCAGCCTCCCAAGCGTGCGCCACCACTCCCGGCTTCTCTTCCCCTTTTTAAATTTGACTTTGATACAGGCTTTCTCTACTTTGCCCAGGCTATCTTCTAACTTGGGGTCTTCCTGCCTCATTTTCCCAAGTCCTTGGCATTGCAAGCATATGCAACTACACCTTGCCATATTTGAATTTGTGTGTGTGCACACATGTGCACTAGTTACTGAGGATTGAACCAAGGGCATTCCATCTCTGAGCTGCCTACTCAGCCCTTTTTTATTAGTTTTTTTTTGTACTGAAGATTGAACGTAGAGGCATTCTACTCTGCACTATACTCCCAACTCTATTTTATTTTTATTTTGAAACAGGGTCTTGCTAGGTTGATGAGTCTTACTACTTATTGAGACTATCCTCCAACCGTGATTTTCATGTCTCAGCCTCTGAAGTATTGGGATTACAAATGTGTGGCATCACCATGCTTGGCTTATTTATTTAAAAAGAGGGTTTTGCTAAATTACCATGCTCTGGCCGTGAAATTGTGATCCTTCTGCTGCCTCAGCCTCCCAAGTCCCTGGAATAAGAGGTGTGAGCCAATGTACCTTGCCATATTTGAAGTTTTGAGCTAAGGACTAATATATACTGACTTGGGTTTTAAAGGGATTATTCTGGCTGTATGGAGAACCAAGGGGGTGATTGAGCAGGAGCAGAAAGACTAGTTAAGAATTATTACAATAAATCAGGCAGGCAGCGAGCAAACCGTTTTCCTATTAGAAATCTGGGAATTTACTTTTTAAAATTCAAGACCTGCTGGGCGTGGTGGCACACACTTTTCATCCCAGCTTTTGGGAGGCTGAGACCAGAGGACCGCGGTTCGTGGACAGCCTCAGCTACTTAGTGAAGCAGCTTTGCAACCCAGTGAGACCCTGATTCAAAATAAAAAAATAGGGCTGGGGGTGTAGCTCAGAGGTAAAATGCCCCTCCCTACCTTCCATCCCCAGTAACACAAACAAAAGAAATAAATTCAGGGCCTTTTGGTAATATTAAACTGTAAGTAATTCCAATATCTTTAAGAAATATCTTATTGTGATACATTTATTCACACCCACCCCCCTTTTTTTGCGGTACTGGGGATGGAACCCAGGGGCATTTGATCTCTAGCTATACCCCTGCCCTATTTTTTATTCTTTATTTTGAAACCGGATTTCACTGAGTTTCAGAGGGCCTCACCAAGTAGCTGAGGCTGTCCACGAACTGCGGTTCTCCGGTCTCAGCCTCCCAAATGCTGGGATTACAAGCGTGTTTCACCACGCCCGGCTATATTTATTTACTTTTAATAGCATATATAAATGTCTATAAATTTGAGCTAAATTTTGTCAAGATACTGTTGTTCATGAAGCTTTTACTGTATATTTTAGTTTTCAGTTGAGAAGATTAATATTGTCATTTGAATTCTAGTTAATGAGGTGCAGGCTGGAGTTTTAGAAGAAACTATACCTGGTAGAAAAGAAAAGGAAGAGCTGGATGGATAAATGGGGGGTGGCCAGATAGTGACAAAATGAGCATAATAAATGTTAATGGTAGAATCTAGGTGATGGTATTTGAATATTTACTCTAAAGCCTTTTGAGGCTTGCTATATGCCTCATTTTTTTTTTTTTTTAAATTTGGCAAGGTGGAAAAGGTTACTTGGGAAAATTTAGGTAATTATTTCTAGGCCACGATGACTGGTTACTAATTTTTATCTCTCAAGAAACTATTTGGTAAATATTTTGCTCTTGTTTTCAGAAATTAATCTCAGAACTTCAAAAGCTTTTTATGAGTAAAAATGAGACTTACGTGTTAAAATTGTGGCCTTTGTTTGTCAAACTTCTTGGAAAGGTAAGTGCCACCGTTAATTCTTATCTGACAGACATTTGTTCATAAGCTTTTCTTTTGTTCAGTGCACCCTCATTTTCATGTTTGCCTTAATTGCAAATTTGCCTGCTCATTTGTTCTTTTTTTTTGTGTGTGTGGTACTAGGGGGTAGAACCCAGAGGCTTTCTACCTCTGCGCTATACTCCCAGACCCATTTTATATTTTATTTGGAAACAGGGTCTCACTAAGTTGCTGAGAGCCTCACTAAGTAGCCGAGGCTGCCTTCGAACCTGCGCGATCCTCCTGTCTCAGCCTCCCAGGCGCGGGGAGTACAAGCGCGAGCCACCACGCCTGGCTTGCCTGCTCATTTGTAAACTAAATCTACTTGTTTGGCTTTCACATTTTTAGACATGAAGAGTGGTAAAGATTTTTTTAAACGTGGTACTAGGGATTGAACCCAGAGGCATTCTACTTCTGAGCTGTATCCCCAAGTACTATTTTATGTTATTTTATTTCTGTGGTGCTGGGAATTAAACCCAGGGGCATTCTACCTCACCTACACCCCCAGCCTGATTTTTTTATTTTTTATTTTGAAACAAGGTATCACTAAGTTGCAAAGGGCCTCACAAAGTAGCTGAGGCTAGCCATGAGAAGTAGCTGAGGCTAGCCAATGAACTAAGTGTCTTAGCCTCCCAAATACTGGGATTTCCAGCATGAGGCACTATGCCCATCTCTTATTTTGAAACAGGGTTTTGCTAAGCTTGAATGAAGCTGGCTTCAAATATGGGAAACTCCCTGTTTCAGCTTTCCAACTACTGAAATTACAGACATGTACCACTGTGTTGTGTGTGGCTAAGAATTTGAATCACCTAAATGTATATTCTCAGCAAAATTCCACAAAGGTTGCATTCTTTTTTGTTTATTGATGTATTTAGTGACCCTGGGGATTGAACCTGGGGGCATTCTATCTCTGAGGCACACTCCCAGCCCTGTTTTATTACTATTTTTTTTGAGGCAGTGTCCCTAAGTTGTGATGGCCTCCATAAGTTCCTGAGTTTGGTGACGAACCTTCAGTCCTCCTGTCTCAGCCTCCTAAGTACTGGGATTACGGCCTGTGCCACCATGCCTGGTTCCCCAATAAAAACTACCCATTAAGCAGTTCTCTCCTCCCCTGCATCCCTAGTAACCTCTATTGTAGTTTGTGTCTCTGAATTTGCTTATTTTAAGTACCTCATATAAGCAGAATCATACAATATTTGCCCTTTTGTGTTTGGCTTATTTTACTAAGCATAATATTTTAAGGATCCAGCCATGTTGTAACATACATTAAAACTTCATTCTTGCCGGGTGTGGTGGCGCACGCTTGTAATCCCAGCATTTGGGAGGTGGAGACTGGAGCATCAAGGTTTGCAGACAGCCTCAGCTACTTAGCGAGGCCCTCCCTTTGCAACTCAGTGAGGCCCTGTTTAAAAAAAAACAAAACAAAACAAAAAGTAGGGCTGGAGGTGTAGCTCTGTGGTAGAAAGCTCTTGAGTTCCATCCCCAGTACTGCAAGCAAAAAAAAAAAAAAAAAAAAAAAGCATTCCTGTCATGCTTGAGTAATGTTGTAGTGATGTATATACCACTTTTTTTGTGGTGCTACAGGTTGGACCCAGGCTTATTACCTTTGAGCTACATTCCCAGCCCTTTTTATTTATTTATTTAAACTATTTTTTTGAGAGTCTGGGGATGGAGTCTGGGGCAATTCTACCTCCAAGCTACACCCCCTGCCCTATTTTGTATTTTTTATTTTGCAACAGGGTCTCACTGAGTAGCTGAGACTGTCCGCAAACTGTGATCCTCCGGTCTCAGCCTCCAGAATGCTGGGATTACAAACGTGTGCCACCACGCCTGGCTTATTTTTTGTTTTGAAACAGGGTCTCACTAAATTTCCAAGAGTCTCATTCCATTGCTGAGCCTGTCCTCTAACCTGTGTTCCTCCTGTTCTAGCCTTCGAAGCACAGGGAATATAGGTGTTTGTTACCATGCCTGACTTTATACCACACTTTATTTACTTACTTATCTGGATGAACATTTGGGTTGTTTCTTCCTTTTGTCCATTGTGAATGTTACTGCTGTAAACATTGATGTGAAAATACCTGTTGGGGTCCTTACCTTCAAGTTCTTGGATTTATTAAGAGTAGAATTGCTGGGTGATAAAATAGTTCTATGCTTAAGTTTTGAAAAACTGCAAAACATTTTTTTCACAGCAGTTGAAATACCATTTAATGTTACCTTTAGAAAAAATGTACCATTTTACATTACCTCTAGAAGAAGGGATGCACTAGAAGTCCGGGATACACTAGGGGTTTATTTTCTCAATATCCTTTTCAGTGCTTTTAGTTTTTTCTATAATAGTCATTTTCATGGATGTCAAGTGGTATCTCACTGTGGATTTTTTCTTTTTTGGGGGGGGGTGCTGGGGATTGAACCCAGGGACATTCTACCTCTGAGCTAGACCTTTAGTCCTATTGTATTTTTTGTGGTGCTGATATTGAACCCAGAGGCATTCTACTTTTGAGCTATACCCCCAACCCTATCTCATTTTTTATTTGGGAAGGAAGTGTTGCTAAGTTTTTGTGAGAGCCTGTAAATTGCTGAGGCTGGCTTGGAGCTTGATATCCTGTCTCAGCCTAAGTACTAGGATTACTGGCATGTACCACCACACCCAGCTTAATTTTTTTTCTTTTTTTTTTTTTTGTGGTACTGGGGGTGGGACCCAGGGGCATTCTACCACCAAGCTATGACCCCAGTCCAATTTTTATTCTTTATTTTGAAACAGGGTCTCATTAAGTTGCAGAGGGCCTTACTAAGTAGCTGAGGTTGGCTATGAACCTGTGATCCTCTTGTCTCAATCTCCCAAGCACTGGGATTTCAAGCATGTACCACTGTACCAGCTTTTTTTTTTTTTTTTTTTTATGGTAATGGTGATTGAAATTCTTGTCTCAATCTCCCAAGCACTAGCATTTCAAGCATGAACCACTGTACCACCTTTTTTTTTTTTTTTTTTTTTTATGGTACTGGTGATTGAAATTCTACCTCTAAGCTACATCCCAAGCCCTTTTTTTTTTTTTTTGAGGGTCTGGGATGGAACCCAGAGGCATTTGACCTCCGAGCTACACCCCCTGCCCTATTTTTTATTCTTTAATTTGAATTTAATTTTTATTCTTTAAATTGAATTGCAGAGGGCCTCACTAAGTAGCTGAGGCTGTCCGGAAACCGGGATCCCTCCTGTCTCAGCCTCCTGAATGCTTGGATTACAAGCCTATGCTGCCATGCCTGGCTTTCTATTTTATTTTTTTATTTGGTAACAGGATCTTGCTAAGTTGCTCAGGCCTATTCTCAAACCTATAATCCTCTGGTCTCAGCCTCTCAAGTACTGAGATGACAGGGATGTGCCACCATGTTCATTGTAATTTTTTTCCTACTGTCCTTTTTTTATTGTTCATTGTTAGCGTGTAGAAGTAAAAATTATTTCCTGGGTGCTCTGAGCACACTACAGTAATTATTAGTCCTTGGGTTGCTGAAACAGGAGATCTACAGGTTAGTGAGACCCTCATCAACTTAATGAGACCCTGTATTAGAATCAAAAAGGCTAGAGAAGTACTCAGGTAGAATGCCCCTGGATTCAATACCCAGTACCAAAAGAAGAAAAAAAAAAGTGTAAGTGATTTGTTGATCTTGGACTCTGTAACTGCCGACTTATTACTTGAGTAGATTTCTTACGCATTTTGTTTGTTCTTTTTTGTTTAAAGCACCGGATTTAAGAGACCTGTGCATGTGAGGCCGGCACTGTGAGCACTGAGTTATGTCCCTAGCCCTTTATGTTTATTTATATTTGTGATACTGGGGATTGAACCTGGTGTATTCTACCTCTAAGCTACAACCCCAGCCCTACTTTATATATCTATCTATCTATCTATTTATTTATTTATTTATTTATTTATTTTGAAACAGGGCCTTTATAGGTTGATGAGAGTCTTAATAATGCTGAGGCTCTCTTTGAATTTGCTCTTCCCCCTTAGTCTCCCAAGTACTGGGACTACAAGCATGAGCCACCATGCTGGCTTTTTATTTTTTACTTTGAGACAGGGTCTTGGCTAAGATGCTTAAGGTGGCCTTGAACTTGGGATTCTCCTGCCTCAGCCTCCTGAGTAGCTGGGATTACAAGAGTGCATTACTATGCCTTGCTAGTGTGGTTGATTCCTCTCTGCCCCCTCTGGGTTTGGGGATGGAAGCCAGGGGCATTTGACCTCTGAGCTATACCCTCTGCCCTATTTTTTATTCTTTATTTTAAAACAGGGTCTCACTAAGTTGGGGAGGACCTCACTAAGTAGCTGAGGCTGTCCTCGAACCGTGATCTGCTGGTCTCAGCCTCCCAAATGCTGGGATTACAAGCATGTGCCACCACACCTGGCCTGATTTTTTTTTTTTTTTAAATCTTGCATTTGCGAAAGTCTTTTTTTTTTGGTGGTGCTGGGGGTGAAACCCAGGGGCTTTTTACTTCCCGGCTATACTCCCAGACCTATTTTTTTCTATTTTATTTGGAAACAGGGTCTCACTAAGTTGCTGAGAGCCTCACTGAGTAGCCGAGGCTGGCTTTGAACCTGTGCTATCCTCCTGTCTCAGCCTCCCAAGCATGGGGATTACGAGCCTGCTCCACCATGCCCAGCTACAAGTCTGTCTTTCACTAATTGTCATACCTGCTCCAGTGTGTCTGAAAAGTTTTTTTTTTTTCTTTTTTTTTCCAGAGGCATTTGACCTCCAAGCTATACATACCCTCTGCCCTATTTTTTATTCTTTGTTTTGAAACTGGGTCTCACTGATTTGCAGAGTGCCTCACTAAGTAGCTGAGTCTGTCTTGAGAACCGCGACCCTCCAGTCTCAGCCTCCCGAATGCTGGGATTACAAGCGTGTGTCACCACCCCCAGCTTGAAAAGATTTTTATTCATTTTAGGGTGTAACATCTTTTCCACTAATATTTTTTCTCTACATATTTATATAGGAATAGATTGAATATCTTTATCGAAAATCCAAAGTGCTCTAAAATCCAAACTTTTTTTATATTTATTTATTTTGAAACAGGGTTTCACTAAGTTGGCAAAGGACCTCACTAAGGAGCTGAGGCTGGTCGCAAACCGTGATCCTCCTGTTTCAGCCTCCCAAATACTGGGATTATAAACGTGCACCGCCACACTCGGCATTCCAAAATTTTTATAACCTTACTTTGGAACAAGTAAAAAATTCTATACCTTGATCATATGAGAAGTCTGTCAAAACATTGGAACAAGGCGGGAGTCGTGGTGTGTGCTTATAATCTCAGCATTTGCAAGGCTGAGGCTGAGGATCGAGATTGGTGGAGAGCCTCAGCTATTTAGTCCCTTTGCAACTCAGACCCTGTTTCAAAATAAAGAATAAAAAATAGGGCGGGGCTATAGCTCCGAGTTAGAATGCCACTGGGTTCCATCCCCAGGACTGCATAAAAAAAAAATCAGTGCACTAAAAGTATTGTGCAAGATTACCTTTACAAATAAACTTTGTGTTTAGACTTGGTTTCCATCCCCAAGATGATCTTGTTGTGTACATGCAACTCTTCCAAAATCCCAAATATTTCTGGTTCTAGCCATTTTCAGTGAGGAATACTCAGCTGATACCTGGTGGTTTTTTTTTTATTCATAAAATTTGGAGTTTATCTAACTTTCTAATTTTTTCTGTTGTATTCTGTACTACCTACTTCACTGAGCTGTTTATAATTTTGTGTCTTGAAATTTTAGGGGTGTCTGGGGCTGGAACCCAGGGGCATTCTACCTCTAAGCAACACCCCTTGCCCTATTTTTTATTCTTTATTTTGAAATAGGGTCTCACTAAGTTGCTATTCGCTGAGGCTCTCCATGAACTGTGATCCTCCGGTCTCAGCGTACTGAATGCTGGATTACAAGCGTGCGCCACCAAGCCCGGCTTGCGTCTTGAAATTTGAATGTGTATATGCTATTCATTATTTTCTTAAGTTCAACATTCCTAAGACTTTACATGTCTGTTTATCTATTTTTTTTTTGTGGTACTGGAAATGAAACCCAGGAGCTTTCTACCTCCAGGCTATACTCCCTGACCTACTTTATATTTTTATTTGGAAACAGGGTATCACTAAGTTGCCAGAGCCTCACTAAGTAGCTATGTGATCCTCCTATCTCAGCCTCCCAAATACTGGGATCACAAGCATGCGCCAGCTTACATATCTGTTTTGTTTTGCAGGTAATGTGCCTTTTGTCTCCCTGTTAAATTATGAACTTTCTAAGAGTATATATTAAGTGGATAAATGAATAAAAATGTGGCCATATTTTGTTTCATTCAGATAAATAATTTCTAAACAATTTTTTTCTTTTATTAGACCTTGCATCGAAGTGGGAGTTTCATCAATTCTTTGTTACAGCTGGAAGAACTGGGATTTCGTAGTGGAGCACCCATGATTAAAAAAATAGCTTTTATTGCTTGGAAGAGCCTAATAGATAATTTCGCTTTAAATCCAGGTATATACATTATTTAAAGTATTTTATGTCTTTGTTTTCTAATTTGACTTCGTATTAAAACTTACTATCAACTTTTTAAGGGAACAAAAATAAATTTGTAGTGAAAATAGAATTTAAAGAAACATGATTGAATATACTCTTAGCCGGGAGTATTTGATGCACATTTGTAATCCTAGTACTAAGGAAGCTGAGATGAGGATCACAGTTTCACAGGCAGCCTTAGCTACTTAGTTGGACCCTTGGAAACTTAGTGACCCTGTTTCAAAATAAGAAATAAAATAAGGTTGAGGGTGTAGCTAGAGGTACACTGCCCCTGGGTTCAATCCCCAGTACAGCACACATGCAAAGTCCTAATAAAATTAAAGTTATTCTAAAAACTGAACAGAGTGCAAACATCTGTGGTTTTCTAGCACTGGTGTATATAATTCACGTCTCTGTGTTTGTGTGTGGTAGCAGGGCTTGAACCCTTGGATATTCTGCCTCTGAGCCCAACTCTTTTATTTACTTTTTTGTTTGAACCAGTGGAGTGAGTGTGTGTGTGTGTGTGTGTGTGTGTGTGTGTGTGTGTGTGTGGTTTTGGGGGGTGGAACCCAGGGGCTTTCTACCTCCAGGCTATATTCCCAGACCTAGTTTATATTTTATTTGGAAATAGGGTCTCACTAAGTTATTGAGAGCCTCACTAAGTAGCTGAGGCTGGCTTTGAACCTGTGCGATGCTCCTATCTCAGCCTCCCAAGCCCTGGGATTACAAGTGTGAGCCATCATGTCCAGCTTGACTGTGTCTTTTAAAACTATGTCTTGAATCTAAATCTGTTTAGATGTATACAAAATATAATCAGTGGCCTTGACAGTAATGATGATGGAATAAATTACTGGTTCGCTAAAGAAAATGGTAGTCCTTTTGGATATAATGTGTAAATGTGTCTCTATTTCTTTGTCAAATGGAGATAATAAATTGCTAAAATAGCACTCTTTCTCACTTTTAGCATTCTGCACTGGATAATGTGTTGCTTGGGGCTTTCTGGTGTGCTCTAAGAAGTTTGGCAGCAAGCTAGGTTTCAACCCACTTGATACCAGAAACATCCCTCTAATTGTGATAACCAAAAATGTAGATATTATCAAGTTTCTCTGGTGTAATATCATCCTTGTCTCACAGAATCCAATAAATATTGCCTATTCATATTCAGTAGTTTTAGTTCCTTTATCCTGAAGTTTGTAAAGGACCAAGAACAGCATAAGGATTTATTTTAATTTTTTCCCCACCAATTCTCTTTTGGAAAATGGGACTTTGCCTTCTTATTTTAAAAATTTAATCTTAATTTGTATTTACCTGTGTTCTTGTTTTCTTTTAAGATATACTATGTAGTGCAAAAAGACTCAAGTTGTTAATGCAGCCTTTGAGTTCCATCCATGTAAGGACAGAAACTCTAGCATTAACAAAACTAGAAGTCTGGTGGTATTTACTGATGAGACTTGGACCTCATCTACCTGCTAATTTTGAACAGGTAACATTACAAGTATTAATATATGTGATATTTTTAAATTAATGTTCTAAAATTTTTACCAGTCTGATCCTTTAGTGTTATTTTTGCTGTGTATTAATAGATTATAGTATATGAAAAATAAAGATTTTTTTTCCCTAGCTTAGAACTTGTGTTTAAGCCGGGCATGGTGATGCATGTTTGTAATCCTAGCATTTCAGAGGCTGAGACCCGGAGGATCGCAGTTCGCGGACAGCCTCAGCTATTTAGTGAGGCCTTCTGCAACTCAGACCTGGTTTCAAAATAAAGAATAAAAAATAGGGCAGGAGGTGTAGATTGGAGGTAGAATGCCCCTGGGTTCCATCCCCAGACCCGCAAAAAAAAACCCCACAAAAACTTGAGCTTTTTTTTTTTTCCAGAGGGTATTGTATTCTCAAATGGCCTGAAATGGAGCCTTTTCAATCAGTAAATTGAGAAATACTTATCCTTACTGTAGAAACATTAACTTTTTATTTTTTGTGGTACTGGGGATGGAATCCAGAGGCATTCTACCTCCAGGCTACAACCCAGCCCTATTTTATCATTTATTTGGAAGTCTCACTAAGTTGCTGAGCTGGCTTCTAACCTGTGTGATCCTCCTGTCTCAGCCTCCCAAATCCTGGGATTACAAGCCTGTGCTAGCACGCCCAGCTCAAACATTAACTTCTAAAAGGACTTTTTTCCCCCAGAGGATTTAGTACATAACCAATCAGCTTTAATGAAATGCTAACCAGTGTTATACTGGGTAGAGGAAAAGTTGGATTATTTCTTCTTTCCTTTTTCTAGGTTATATTTAAGTTTAGAGAATTTTTTTTTTTTTTTTTTTTTTTTTTTTGTGGTACTGGGGATGGAACCCTTCTACCTCCAGGCTACACTTCCCAGACCTATTTTATATTTTTATTTGGAAACAGGGTTTCTTAAGCCAGCAAGGCTGGCTTCGAACCAGCCGATCCTGTGATCCTCCTGTCTCCGCCTCCCAAGGGCAGGGATTACAAGCATGCCCCACCACGCCTGGTGAATGATTTTACTAATCTGGGTTTTAAAGTCTTTTCCAACATTTAGATAACATTTATCTAAATTTCTTTTTTCAGTACTGGGGACTGCATCTTTAGCTCTTTTTATGTATGTATGTATTTAATTTTTTTTTTTGCGGTACTGGGGATGGAACCCAGGGGCATTCTACCTCCAAGCTACACCCCCTGCTCTATTTTGTATTCTTTATTTTGAAATAGGGTCTCACTAAGTTGCAGAGAGCCTCACTAAATAGCTGAGGCTCTCTGTGAACCGCGATCCTGAGGTCTCAGCCTCCCAAACACTGGGATTACAAGCATGTGACACCACTCCCAGCTAGCACTTTTTATTTAGGACAGTCATGCTCAATTGCCTAAGAGGGCCTGGAATTTTTTGCTTCTGCTTCAGTCTCTTGAGGCTGAGATTAAGATGTGTACCACTTGCCCAGCCTAAACTTTTTTTACTTCTTTTTGTTCAATTTTTGGGGGTGGTCTGAGGATGGAACCCAATGGCGTTGGACCTGTGAGTCACACACCCTTCCCTATTTTTTATTCTTTATTTTGAAACTGGGTCTCACTGAGTTACAGAGGGCCTCACTAATTACCTCAGGCCATCCGAGAACCACGATCCAGAGGCGACCCTCTGGTCGCAGCCTCCCGAATGGCGGGATTACAAGCCTACACCACTACGCCTGGCCCAATCTTTTTTTTTTTTTTTTTTTTTTATGGACTGGCCGTGAACTGTGATCCTCCTGTCTCAGCCTCCCAAATGTAGGGATTACAAGCACACACCACTAAACTTGACTTCCTATTCTTTATTTTTTTGTGTGTGGTACTGGGGGTAGAACCCAGGGGCTTTTCTACCTCTGGGCTATATTTCCAGGCCTATTTTATACTTTATTTGGAAATAGGGTCTCACTAAGTTGCTAACAGCCTCACTCAGTAGCTAAGGCTGGCTTCGAACCTGAGCGATCCTCCTGTCTCAGCCTCCCAAGCGCTGGGATTACAAGCATATGCCACTACTCCTGGCTTTATTTTCTATTTTGAAATCGGGTCTCTAAATTAAGTAGCTGAGGTTGTTTGCAAAGCTGATTCTCCTGTCTCAGCCTCCCAAGTACAGGATTATAAGCATGTGCCCCCATGCCTGGCTCAAAACGTTTATTTTCAAAGTTTTTCATATTTTCATACTAGCAGTAGCAGAAGAATTAGAATTGCTTCTTAAGGAAATTTAGGTTTTGGAAGACTTTTATGACAGTTGTACAGTTTATAAAGACTTTTTGTTTTCACCCCAATAGGTTTGTGTGCCTCTAATTCAAAGCACAATAAGTATTGATTCTAATGTTTCACTTCAAGGCAATTCATCTCGTGTAACCACTTCTCCAGGTTTAAGTCCAATGACTCCTGTACACAAAGGTAAGAAGTAGATGTCTTTTTTCTTATTTGAAAAGGCTTTGAATGAAAGTGTTTTTGCTTATTAATCATAAAGTGAAGTACTTATCATTTTTGGATCCTATATAAAAAAATCCAGTATTCTTTTTTTGTTACTGATTACTATTTTAAGTGTATTGTTGTGACTGGAAAAGATGCCTGCTTTTTGTACTACTTAATAGGAAATGTTTTGCAAACAACTCATAATGGCTAATATAAAACAACATAGAAAAATTTTGTGCTTGTTTTCACACTAGAATCTTAGAGCTTTTATTAAAAACAGGTCTGCCGGGTATGGTGGCACATGCTTGTGATCTCAGCATTTGGGAGGTAGAGACCTGAGGATTGAGGGTTGCGGACAGCCTTAGCTACTTAGCGAAGCTCTTTGCAACTCAGTGAGACCCTTTTGCAAAAGTAAAAGACTAAAAGTGTGGCTGGGGTGTAGCTTGGAGGTAGCATGTCTCTGGGTTCCAAACCCAGTATTGATTAAAAAAAAAAAAATACAGGTCTAGCAGAGCACAGTGGCACATGACTAATCCTAGTACTTGAGGGTATGACAAGATCACAGGTTCAAGGCCAGGCTCAGAAACTTTCTGAGACCTTCAGCAACTTAGTGGGACCGTGTTTCAAAAATAAAAGCTGAATGTGGTGGCACATGTCTATAATCTCAGTACTTGGGAGGCTGAGACAGAAGGATCATAGGTATAGTTACTTAGTCTCTCTGCACCATAGTGAGATCCTATTTCAAAATAAAGAATAAAAATTAAGGCTGGGGATGTACCTCAGGGATAGAATGCCCCTGGATTCAATCTCTAGTACTGCTAAAAAAAAAAAATAATTGTTATTATTACTTAAAAACCTAAAAAACCAGAAGGGGAGGGGGCATAGTTGAAGGTTCAGTCCTCAACACCGACACACACACACACACCACCACCACCCCAGCATGGTGGCTTACTACTGAGATAAGACCGGAGGATTGCAGGTTCAAGGCCAGCCTCAAGAATTTAGGGAAACTATCAGCATAGGGCTGGGACTGTAGCTCAGGTAAAATCCTCCTGGGATCAACCTCCAGTACCACAAAGATAGATAAAAGAAATATATGCATTTGGGTAGCTAATGTGAAATAATCTTGTATAACTTGACCTGTCTTTCTTTTATTTTTAAGGTACTTCTCCATATGGAGTTCCTGGAACTCCACGCATGAATTTGAGTTCAAATTTAGGTGGAATGGCCACAATTCCTTCCATTCAACTTTTGGGACTTGAAATGTTGCTTCATTTTTTGTTGGGTCCAGAAGTACTGAATTTTGCTAAGCAACACAAACTTATATTGAACTTAGGTATTTGTTTTTAAAATAATTTTATTTATTAAAGCTCAGTGTGTTGGGGCAATGAGATACTTTTTCATTGCCCAATCATAATTCTATAATGATGTATGAAATAAGTGCAAATTGTTTTAATAAAAATATCAGTTTAGACCATCAAAAATTTTATATTGGGAAATGTATTTTATAAATTTTTATTTTGCATAATTGTCTTTTATTCTTTTTTTTTTTTTTTAGAGCCACTTGAACATCCGCTAATCAGTAGCCCATCTTTCTTTTCCAAACATGCACATACACTTATCTCTGCAGTTCATGATAGCTTTGTTTCAGTTGGAAGAGATGCTTCTGGTAAATATTTAGAAATATTTTTAGTATTCATAAGTGTTTTATAGAACAGTAAAATAGTAATTATTTTGTTGATGCCACTTATTTACCAGATTAGTCACCAGAAACTTAATCCATTTAATCCCCAAAACAACTTCTGTGTTAGTCCATTTTATAAGTGAGAAAACTTTATCATACAGAAATGTAAATATCTTGTGTAAATTCATAAATGGTAGAGCTTTGCTTCATGTTTAGATTCTAAATTTAAACCCCTGTATTCATAGTTTTATCAAATAATGAAGAAAAGAAATTTCTAATTGAAATTATTTTGCTGCAGAGTAACTCATGGCTATAATCCCAGGTATTCCAGGAAGCTATTGTGGGAGGTTCTCAAGTTTAAGGCCATTTTTGGTAATTTAGTTAAAACCCATCTAAAAAAATCATAAGGAGCCTGATGCAGTGGCACGCACTTGTATTTATAGTACTTGGAGGCTGAGACAGGAGGATTACTTTAGGCAAGCCTTAGTAACTTAAGACCCTGCTTCAATATTAATGTATAAAGGGCTGGGAGTGTAACTTTGAAGTAGAATGCTTGTGGATTCAATCCCTAGTACCAGTGAAAATGGCATCGTTGTAAATGTATTTACAAGAGACTGGGCGTGGTGGGGCTCCCTTGTAATCCCAGGGTTTGGGAGGCTGAGATAGGAGGACCACACAGGTTTGAGGCCAGGTTCATATACTTAGTGAGGCACCCAGCAACTTAGTGAGACCCTGTTTCCAAATAAAGTAAAAAATAGGTCTGAGAGTATAGCCCAGAGGTAGAAAAGCCCGTGGGTTCCACCCCCCAGTACCACACACAAAAAATTAAATGCATTACAGAGATGAGTACCACTAACAGGTTACATTCAAGTTAAGTATTTTTCCGTTTATTTCTTTAGTATAAGGAAGGAAGGGGAAGGCTTTTACTATGTACTTCATTGGAAGTACTTATTTTGTTTGACAGATGCAGTTGTCAGCGCTATCTGGAAGGAGCTAATTAGCATGGTTAAGTCAGTTACTGAATCAGGTAAGCACTATTAATAATAGGATTTTTATATATCACCCAGTGAATTCCACATTAATATACAGTGCATTTATTTTTGGTTTAGTAAAATTATTAAAGAAATTTCATAGCTCTGTATTTATGCTTTTTGATAGGCAACAAAAAAGAAAGACCAGGTTCTGAAGTTTTGACTGTTCTACTAAAGTCTTTGGAAAGTATAGTGAAGTCAGAAGTGTTTCCTGTATCAAAAACACTGGTAAGCATACATAGAAGTTGGACTTTAAAAATGTCATATTTTAAGCTGGGCGTGGTGGTGCATGCTTGTAATCCCCGTTCTCGGAAGGCTTAGACAGGAGGATGGCACAGGTTCGAAGCCAGCCTCAGCTACTTAGTGAGGCTCTCAGCAACTTAGTGAGACCCTGTTTCCAAATAAAATATAAAATAAGTCTGAGAGTATAGACCAGAGGTAGAAAGCCTCTGGTTTCCACCCCCAGTACCACCAAAAGTCTTATTTGAAGCTAATTTTTTTGGGGGGAGGGGGGTACTGGGAATGTAATCCTTATACCTCTGGGCTACACTCCCAGACCTATTTTTTATGATTTTTGTTTGGAAGCAAGGGTCTCTTAAGCCAGTGAGGCTGGCTTCGAACCTGTACGATCCTCCTGTCTCCACCTCCTAAGCACGGGGATTACAAGCGTGTGCCACCATGCTCGGCCAAAACTAATTTTTATATTTATATTTTGAGATCAGGTTTGGGGACAAACTTTTTGCAGGGACACCGAGGATTGAACCCAAGGGCATTCTACCTCTGGGCTGTACCCCTATCCCTTTTAATTTTTTTAGCTTGAGACGGTGTCCCTACATTGCTACCGCTGGTCTCGAACCCACGATGCTCCTTTCGCAGCCTCCCAGGTACTGGGATTACAGGCATGCACCACCACACTGTGCCTTTTGTTTTTATTTTGGGACAGAATCTTAAATTACCACCCACTCTCTTTAAACCTGTGATCCTCCTGTCTCAGCCTTCCAAGTAGTGGGATTATAGGCATGCACCATTCCACCTGGCCGTTTCCTTTTTTAATGGTACTGGGGATGGAATCCAGGGGCTCGAGGATGGTAGGCAAGCATTCTACCAGTGAGCTATGCCGTCAGTCTTTATTTATTTTAAAATAAGTAGCCAATTTTGGCCTCAAATTTTTTGATCCTCTTGCCTCAACCCCCTGTTAAATGAACTCTTTAGCCAAGATAATTTTGGTATTAAAATATGCATATATCATCTGGGCGTGGTGGCTCACGCTTATAATCCCAGCATTCAGGAGGCTGAGACTTGGGGGATTGAGGTTTGCGGACAGCCTCAGCTACTTAGGCCCTCCACAACTTAATGAGATTCTGTTTCAAAATAAAGAATAAAAAAATATATAGGGCAGGGAGTGTAGCTTGGAGGTCAAATGCCCCTGGGTTCCATCTCCAGACCCACAACATAAATAAATAAAAATATGTGTATATTATTTTCACAATGCTATTGGTCAAGTGCCTCGCTTATGCTAGGAAAACATTTTACCACTCATTATACCCCTGCCCTTAAGTATATTTTCTCAAAGATACATAGTAGGGGAGGAAAAAGTGAATTGTATTTAATTTTTGTAATAGCTACCCAAAATAAGTTGCATATTGAGCAAATAATACCCTTATTTGGATTCTGTATGTATGTCCTTTATGTTCTGTGGCAAGTAAATGTACAATGGCACTTTAACATAGTAGTTAATAGCCAGGGCTTTGGGCCAATTTGGTTTAATCTCCATCCAGCTCTTTAGTAACTGAGTAAATTTGGGCAATTTTATCTTCTCCCTTGGAGTCACTGGTGCATTTGCAGAGGGAATGTTGTAGTAGTTGATGATTAAATGAGTTGATACATGCTAAACACTGTGGGTCAGGCACAAAATAAATGCAATCAGTATTAGCATGTTTCAAAGAAGAATATGTAAAACCATGTTTTCAGTAACTCTGTGTGTGTGGGGGGGGGGTTCTGGGGGTGGAACCCTGAGGCTTTCTACCTCTGGGCTATACTCCCAGACCTATTTTATATTTTATTTGGAAACAGGATCTCACTAAGTTGCTAAGAGCCTCACCACCACACCCGGCTAGTAACTTAACTCTTTATTATACCCTCATGGTACATAGTTTGTTTTAATACTAGTATATATAGTAAGAGTAATTTGGTAGGCCCAGTCATATTTGAGTTAGCAATTTGAAACCCATTTAGCAATTCTTTGAAATACTATCTTTCAACATTATTCAGCATATTATTCAATATGAGTTTTAACAGTACTACAAATAGGAATAGCTTAAAAGTTAATTTTTAGAAAAATAGTAGAGCTGGGTGTGTTGGTGCACGTTTTTAATCCCTGTGCTTGGGAGGCGGAGACAGGAGGATTGCGCAGGTTCAAAGCCAGCCTTGCTGGCTTGAGACCCTGTTTCCAAAAATAAAAATATAAAAGTAGGTCTGGGAGTGTAGCCTGGAGGTAGAAGGGTTCCATCCCCGGTACCACCAAAAAAAGAAAAATAGTAGAATAAATAAATTATAGACATTCATTCACATAGTATTATGTATATATTATGTGAACATTCCACAAGATAAAATGAAACTTACAACGTTTAATATCATTAATGATTTACACATTTAATAAATTATTAAATATCATTAGTGGTTTAAAATATTTTATGTATGTGGCTGGAATGTAGTGGTAGAATGTGGGCTCAGTCCCCAGTACCACAAAACAAACCAAAAAAGAGAAAGAAAAGGAAGGATGTGTATAATCAGACCAGGAGGATACTTCTCTGCATTTGCACATATGGACATTTGGAAGTTCTGGGAAAATAAACTCCCAACTGGAAGCATTTAGTATTGGTAAAGTGCTTTCCATGTTTCTGTATTTGAACTTTTAAAGCTATTGTAAATACATATGTGGTATTGAATTTGTTACAATAAAGAATGAGCCTTAGCCGGGCGTGATGGCACACCCTTGTAATCCCAGCATTTGGGAGACTGAGAGCTGAGGATCACGGTTTGCGGACAGCGTGAGGCCCTCAGCAACTCAGTGAGACCCTGTTTCAAAATAAAGAATAATTAAAAAAAAAAATGGGCAGGGTGTGTAGCTTGGAGGTCAAATGCCTCTGGGTTCCATCCCTAGTCCTGCCCCCCTAAAATAAAATAAAAAGAGAACCTTACTTTTTTATTAAATTGTTGGGGGAAAAGTTGGCTTTTACTAAATGAAATGACTTTGTAGTACTGGGGATCCCCACTTGGGGCCTCACCTATGCTAGGCAAGTTCTTTATTGCTGAGCTACATCTGCAACCCATCCAGTGACATTTTCTTGACTAATGATTGTAACCTTTTGTTTTTCCTAGGTCCTCATGGAAATTACAATTAAAGGACTTCCTCAGAAAGTATTAGGTTCACCAGCATATCAGGTTGCTAATATGGATATTCTTAATGCAAGTATCTTAAATGTAATGATACAATAAAGATTGGACACAAAAAGTTCTATGATGGTTCTTTTTCTTAAGGTGATGCTGAGATTGTAAAGTTCTGAGAATATTGGGAATATATTCACCAAGTTAAAAAATGGATAGACAAATTATAAGTTAATATAAAGAATTAAATATAGTATTATACCAACAGATAAAATATTTTCCTAGATTAAATAATGGATTCAAGAAGGAACATTTTCTATTGGTTTACTGGTAATAGCATTGGTTACTGTTATCAGTTCAGTAGGTTTAGGAATATTAGCTTAATATTTTGAAATGTTCTTAATGTCTGCCTGATAGAGGAGGAAGTCTTGGAACTGTTAGGTTGATACCCTTTTTATGTCTTGAATCTCACCAGTTTATTTCTCTTGTGAATGAAAGAACTCCAATTAGAATATGATAATACTAATTCTTATTTGTAGTTTTTTCAAATAAAGTTGCTTTCATAGTTGTCATATCCTTGACTTCATTCTCTTTTTTTTTTTCCAGGGTACTCCAGCTTTGTTCTTAATTCAGTTAATTTTTAACAATAATCTTCTGGAATGTGTATCCGATGAAAGGTAGTAAGTTTGTACTTTAAATAACCTGGGGGCTGGGTATTCAACTCTGTGGGAGAGTGATTGCCTAACATGCTCGAGGCCCTGTATTCAATCCCTAGCACCACAAAAACATAAATAAGTAACCTTCACTGGGCATGGTCAGGCATGCCAGTAATCACAGTCCTTGGGAGGCTGAGACAGGAGGATCATAAGTTTGAGGACATCTTCAACAAGTAGTGAGACTATCAACAACCTAGCTACACTTTATTTCAAAATAAAATAAAAAATAAGGCTGTGAGTATAGGTCAGGTTGAATGCTCTGGGTTCAGTCCTCCTTACCAAAAAAAAAAATAACCTGTAAATTTGTTATTTTGGGGATGCTTATTTAATAAGTGAGACTCTTTTATTTTATTTTTTGTTTGTGTGGTACTAGCAATGGAACCCTTGTACCTCCGGGCTACACTCCCAGACCTATTTTATATATTATTTGGAAACAGGGTCTCTTAAGCCAGTGAGGCTGGCTTCGATCCTGTGTGATCCGCCTGTCTCTGACTTCCAAGCTGGGGTGGAAGGGGATTATAAGCGTGTGCTACCATGCTTTGCTACCTATTTATTTTATATTTTATTTGGAAATAGAGTCTCACTAAGTTGCTGAGAATCTCACTAAGCAGCTGAGGCTGGCTTCTAACCTGTGCAATCCTCCTAAGCATGGGGATTACAAGCGTGCACCACCACACCCGGCAGTACTTTATAAGTTTTAAGGTTAAAAGCAAGAGCTGGGCGTGGTGGTGCACACTTGTAATGCCAATACTTGGGAGGCTGAAATGGCGGGCGGGGGCGGGGATCACAGATTTGAGGACTGTCTCAGCAAGTAGTGAGATTCTGATTAACCTAATGAGACTGTTTTCAAATAAAAGTAAAATAGGGCTGGGTGTAGCTCAGAGGTAGAGTTCCCCCTTAGGTTCAATCCCTAGTGCCACACATAGACACACACTCACAAATTAAAAGTCAGCCTAAGGCTTGGAATTTATCATTTCTTGAATTCTTGGCAGTTTGATAGTAATGTATGTACACTTGATATATTTCTGGAAATAGGACTGAATAATATTGTCATTTTTTTTTTTCAGGTTTTTTCTCAACCTGGAAACACTTGTAGGCTGTGTGCTTTCTGGTCCAACTTCACCACTAGCTTTTAGTGACTCTGTATTAAATGTTATTAATCAAAATGCAAAGGATTTGGAAAACAAGGAGCATCTCTGGAGAATGTGGAGTATCATAGTCACACCATTAACTGAAATGATTAATCAGGTATATTTTGTGTGCTGTTTATTTTTTCTTAAATTTAAAGACTGCCCCCCCCCCCATTCTTCTTGTTAGAGTAATTTAGAAAGTAGAGAATGAGAGAGAGAGAGAGAGAGAGAGAGAGAGTGTGTGTGTGTGTGTGTGTGTGTGTGTGTGTGTGTGTGTGTGTACACACACATACTGGGGATTGAACCCATAACATAGCATATCTAGTCTGGCATTCTACCACGGAGCTTTACTATTACTGATCTTGAACTTGCTGTCCTCCTGCCTGTGCCTTTCTAGTATTTGGGCTTAAAGACATGGCCCCAGCTAGAAGTTTGATTTTTTTAATAGAAGACATTAGATATTTTTTCTTGTCTAGTGGGTGAATTTTTTACTTTTTGGATTGATTTTTTTTTTCTTCTTCTTCATTGACATTCTCTTTTAACAGAAACAACTAATAGGGACTAAGCAGTTCTGTTTTCTCTAATTATAAAACTAAAAAAATCATGTATCATTGGTAAAAATTTTGCCTTGAGTCTCTTCTCTGGTTGTACTAATAGGGAGTAATGGTCATTTTCAATAGGCATGTATTCTGATGGTAAAGCCACAATACCTCAAAGCCACGAGTTCCCCTAAGTCAGTAATATGTTAAAAGTTGACTGTTTATTAATTTTTGTGGTGCTGGGGATGGAACCCAGGGGCATTTTACCTCTGAGCTACACCCCCCAGCCTGGTATTTTTTTTTCTTTATTTTGAAACAGGGTCTCTAAGTTGCAGAGTGCCTCATTACGTAGCTAAGGCTGGCCACAAACCCAGATCCTCCTGTCTCAGCCTCCAAGTACTGTGAATACAAGCGTATGCCACTATGCCTGGCTTATTCTTTACCTTTAAATACTGAAAAGGCATCAATAACTATCAATAGCATAGGGCACAGGCTCACTATTTATGGATGAATTTTCTGGGCTGTTTACTTTGTAAGTCAAATAAAACTGAAGTTTCTAGAATTTTATACATTATAGTGAAATAGGTTACTCCAACTAGCATACTATTAACCCATTTTGTGTTTAGAAAAAAAAGTGCAAGCTGGGCAAGGTGGCGCATGCTTGTAATCCCACCATTTGGGAGGCTGAGATGTGGGGATCAAGGTTCATGGACAGCCTCGGACACTTAGTGAGGCCCTCCGCAACTTAATGAGACCCCGTTTCGAAATGAATAAAATATTGTGCGGGGGGAGGGTGTAGCTTGGAGGTAGAATGCTCCTGGGGTCTATCCCCAGTAACGCAAAAAAAAAAAAAAAAAAGTGCAACTTACTACCACATTTATTTAATTTTAAATAAACTCTTTTGAGGCTGAAGTAGATCCCACTGCATCAGCTACAGTGTTTCTGCTTTGAGTGTATATAGTTGACAACTTATTTATAAGAATGTCAAACAGATTTGATCTTTGAAATCTGCCTTTTATTGACCAGCACATGTTCAAGAATTGTAGACAAAGTACAGGCACTGAAGCAAAAGTAAAAATCTTTAATCATAATAAGATGTATTCCCCCTTTGGTACTGGGCAAGGAACCCAGGGGCATTCTACCTCCAAACTACACCCCCAGCCCTATTTTTTTTGTTGTTGTTGTTGAAGATTTAAAGAAGTTTATTAAAAGGATAGAAATACAGAAGATAGTTACAGCCCCATGCCAGAATGGCATGGGGGGTGGTCCGAGCCAATTCACCACCTCAAGATACAGCAGGAGGACAGGACTTTTTATACCCATGACCTCCATCTTGTTTATGTAATTCTGACATAGTAAACATCTTCATAAGGTTCCTTCCTCAGCAAGGTGTGGCAAGGTGTCTCCTTTCATGAAGGTTGACCCCCCTCCTCCCATCCTAGCTAGCTTATCTAATCATGTAGATCTGTCTTTAGACAGAGAAAGTCCTAGTTCCCTCTCCTAATTACTTTTAGCTAAGTCAATCTTAAGTTTCAGTAGCTGTTTGCTTCCTGACCAAAGCCAAGCCTTTCTCCAGGTCTGCTATTTTGACAGTCATTTCTGAAATATATTTATTAATAATCAGAGCTTTCTCAAATCTTCCTAAGCCATTCCCAATACTGGTACATTCCCCCCTCTGTCTAGCCCTATTTTTTATTCTCTATTTTTGAAACAGGGTCTCACTGAGTTGCAAAGGTCCTCACTAAGTAGCTGAGGCTGTCTCTGAATAGCAATCCTCCTGTCTCAGCCTCCCTAATGTAGATTACAAGCTGAGCCACCACTCCTGGCTAGCATAATACTTTTTTGCATTATTAGTACAAAAGGACTTTCAGATTGTCATTATCAATATCTTTCATTTATATATTTACAAAACTCATTTAGGATTTAAGCAAGTTATCTCAGGGTAAATGCTACAGTGGCAAACACTGCCACTATCCAGTATTCTTGAAACAAAGAAGAAAGTTAAACATACTTCTTTAGAAGAAAGATAGCACATTATATTTCTAAATAGCTTCTCACTGAAGACTAGCAGGGGCTCTTTATAAGTTTTCACTTAAATGCTGTGTATTTATAGTAAAAGGTTTTGAGGAGTTGCATCTAGTATTCTTTTTAAGTACTTAAACTTAGTGCATTAGTTTCCCATGGTTTCTCAACAAATTACAACAAACTAGTTACTAAAAACAACCAAGGTTTATTTATTTGCATTTGCTTTTTTTGCTGGAGACTAAAGCAGGGCCAGACAAGTCTTCTATCACTCAGCTATTCCCCCAGCCAACAAGGAAGTAATTTATTTTTTCACAGTTGTAGAAGTCAGGAATGTAGGCTCAATCTGTTTGGTAGGTTTGCTTACTTTTGAATCGCTGAGGGAGAATTTGCTCCATTTCTTTTTTAACTTCTGGTGGTCCCTGACAGTCCTTGAAACTTTTTATATTGTACCATATGACTTCAGCCTCTGCCTCTATCTTTATGTGGTTTTCTTCAGTGTCCAAATTTTCTTCTTTATACCACTGATTGAATTCAGGATTACCCTACTGTAATATGACCTCATCTTAACCTAATTACATCAGCAAAGATTCCCAAATAGGATCATATTCAAAGGTACCAAGGAGTACGAGGGCAACATCTCTTGAATATGTTCTTGTGGGACACATTTCTATTATAAATCGACATGTTGCTTTGCAGGATTAATATTAAATGGTAATTTGTACCTTTTTGTTATTTTTATTTCAGACCAATGAAGTGAATCAAGGTGATGCCTTAGAACATAATTTTAGTGCCATCTATGGTGCATTGACTTTGCCAATCAACCATATTTTCTTAGTGCAGACATTTCCTGTGGTAAGGTCATATCAAAGTTTTATGTGTAAGAAATTTGTGTTTGTCTGAAAATACTGCCATTTTATTCTTTATATGAATTCCAACAATAATTATTCTTGAAATAAAACCTCATACCACTTATTAGCTTGGAGGAAAGGAAAATGAAGAGTGACGTTCCTTTTGACTTGTTAATTGCTCCTAGTGCAGTATTACTAAATCTCTTTAGTTAGAATTTTGGGATGATGTAGCAAGGTCTTATGACCATATGCCAGTGTCTTCCATGACATTTTAAGTACTTCACTGTTTTTTTAAAACCTTAAAGATAGATGGATTCTCTGATATTTATACATTCGCAAAAATGTTTTTTTTTTATTGTTATTAGGCTGCCATGAAGACTTTACTTAAAACTTGGTCAGAATTATATAGAGCCTTTGCGCGCTGTGCTGCTTTGGTGGCCACAGCTGAAGAGAATTTGTGCTGTGAAGAACTGTCTTCTAAGATAATGTCCAGTTTGGGAGATGAATCCCTTTCAGTAAGTGTCCTGATACTGGCATTTTTTTTTATTTATTTAAAGGATTCAAGTGAATGGGAATAACATTTTTGAACTATCATTTACTAATGCTCCTATTGTATGAGGCTAAGTTAATTCAGAAACTAAGTATAGACTTTCTGAAATAGTTTTGTGTCTTTGTGCTCTCAGGCCCATGTTTTGGGACCATTAAGAGTGAAGCTGTAGCCAGTGGTGGTGGTGCTCACTTGTAATCCCTGCATTTGGGAGGCTGAGACAGGAGGATTGCAGTTCTCAGACAGCCTCAGCTACTTAGGCCCTTTGCAACTCAGTGAGACCGTATTTCAAAATAAAGAATAAAAAATAGGGCTGGGGGTGTAGCTCAGAAGTAGAATACCCCAGGGTTCCTTCCACAGTACCACCAAAAAAAAAAGAGTGAATCTCTTTTGGGTGTGCCATACCCCCAGCCCTGTTTTTTTTTTTTTTTTTTTAGTTTGAAACAGGGTCTTATAAGGTTGCTGAAAGTCTCAATACTTGCTTAGGCTGCTCTTAATTGAACCTGTGATCTTCTGTTTTGGCCTCTCCAGTACTGGGATTATAGGTATGTGCCACCATGCTTGGCTGTTAGATCTTTAAAGTCATTCTGTTCGGAACTCTTTAGTCTGAAAAGTAGTCATCACTTGTTATCTGTGGGGATTAGTTTTAGGAAATGCCTAGGATACCAAAATCCCAGATGCTGAAGTTCTTCTATAAAACCACAGACCATTTGTATATAATGTTGCACATCTTCCTATATACTTTGTTTATATTTTACACTGGGGATGGGACCCAGGCACATTTTGCCTCTGAGCTACACCTCCCAGCCCTATTTTTTATTCTTTATTTTGAAACAGTGTCTCACTGAGTTGGAAAAGGCCTCCCTAATAAGTAGCTGAGGCTGTCTGTGAACCACAGTCCTATCTCAGCCTCCCAAATGCTGGAATTATAAGCATGTGCTACCACACCAAGCCTCCAAAAGTCTTTAAATCATCTAAATTACTTATACTTAATAAATGATAAGGAAAAGTGTATATGTTCATATAGACTCAGTTTCTTCTCCTGGAATAGTCATGCACTCAACTTAATGATGGAGATGCCTTCTGAGAAATGGATCTTAGGAAATTTCTTCCTGCGTATATTAATAGTACTTCCATAAATCTGGATGGGATAGGTCATACACTGGCCGTGGCTTCACCATGAGAATGTAATGATTTGTACTATTGACTACTACAAAATCACTAGATGATAGGACTGCTAAAATGTCACTAGGAGCCGGAGGTGGTGGCATCTACCTGTAATGCCAGTACTTCGGAGGCTGAGATAGGATCTCAAGTTCATGCCACCCCCCCCCCCTCAGCAACCTGGTAAGGCCCTCCACAACTTAGACCCTGTTTCAAAAAGAATGAGCTGGGTGTGGTGGTGCACACTTGTAATCCCAGTACTTTGGAAGCTGATAACAGGAGGATTGTAGGTTTATAGCCAGCTCCTCAGCAACTTGGTGAGGTCTTCTTCAACTTAGACCCTGTTTCAAAATAAAATAAGCTGGGTGTGGTACCTCACACTTGTAACCCTGGTACTTGGGAAGCTAAGACAGGAGGCTCGAAGATTCTTGGCCAGCCTCAGCAGTTTAGGCCCTCCACAACTAAGTGAGCCCCTGTTTCAAAATAAAAGAATTAAAATAGGGCTGAGTGTATAGCCCTAAGGTAGAAGGCCCATGGTTTCCATTCCCCAGTACCACAAAAAAAAAGATAAAAGAATAAAATAGGGCTAGAAGTGTAGCTCAGATGTAGAATGCCACTGGTTTCAGTTCCCAGTACTACAAAAGAAAAAAATGTCACTAGGGATTACTTTAGTTCCTTTATAATCTGTGTGTGTATGGAGGTGGGGTATTGAGGATTAAACCCAAGGGTATTCTACCTCCAAGATGTGCACCTTTAGCCCTATTTTTAGTTTTTATTTTTTCATTCTCTTCCTCCATATCCCTTTCTTTCGCATTTATTTATTTATTTATTTATTTGCCTGCCAGGGATTGAACCCAAGTGCATTCTTCCTCTAAGCTACACTCTCAGGATGATTTTATTTTTTATTTGAGGAATTTTTATTGTATTAAGGAATTTTGGTTTGTAGTTATTTACTGCTGCATATAATTCTGTGATTTTTCTTCACACGAGCTATTGTTTATTCATACAGATTATTTGTGCTATTTCTCCCCTACATTTTACTAATATCTAGCATGAATTTAAATGAGGATTAAAAGAAAATAAAAATATATTTTGTTAAATTTTTATTGTAAAAGATACTAACGAAATTTTCTATTCTATAAAAGCAAAACATAAATTGGGTATGGTGGTGTGCACCTATCTATAATCCCAGTATCTGGGAAGCTGAGACAGGAGGATTGCAGGTATGAAGACAGCCTCAGCAAGTAGTGAGACTCTCATCAACCTAATGAGACCCTGTTTCTTTTTTTCCTCCCCTGTTTAAAAATAAAACAACCGGGCATGCCTGGTAGCACCCATTTGTAATCCCAGTGTTTGGGAGGCTGAGACAGGAGCATCCAATTTCGTGGACAGCCTCAGCTATTTAGTGAAACCATTTGCAACTCAGACTTTGTTTCAAAATAAAGAATAAAGAATAAAAAATGGGGCTGGGGGTGTAACTTGGAGGTAGAATGCCCCGGGTAACATTCCCAGTACTGCAAAATAGGTAGGTAGGTAGGTAGGTGTGTAACTCAGAGGTAAAATGTTCCTGGGTTCAATTCCCAGTACTACAAAAACAAAGTAAAGTATGTAAGTTGTTTTTTGCTACATCTCCTCACCAGTGGTAACCACTATCAGAAGTTAGTTGTGTGTGTGTGGGGGGGGTGGAGGTACTGGGAATGGAACCCAGGGGCCTTCTACCTCCGGGCTAATCTCAGACCTATTTATTTTATATTTTATTTGGAGACAGGGTCTCTTAAACCAGCTAAGGCTGGCTTCGAACCTGCACGATCCTCCTGTCTCAGCCTCCCAAGCGCGGAGATTACAAGCATGCGCCACTACGCCCAGCAGAAGTTAGGTATTAATCTTTTAGTGTTTTAAGTGCATTTATTTATTCATACCTCTGCTTTAATTTTTTTTTTTTTTTTTTGATACTGGGGGTGGAATCCAGGGGCATTCTACCTCCGAGCCACACCCCCAACCCTTTTTATTCTTTATTTTCTGAAACAGTCTCTCACTGAGTTACAAAGGGCCTCACTAAGTAGCTGAGGCTGGGTTCGAACCTGCATGATCCTCCTGTCTCGGCCTCCCAAATGCTGGGATTACAAGTCTGCGCTACCATGCCCGGGTTGTTTTTAAATATTAACAATTCTGGCTATTGTATTTTGATATAATAGTGCTTGCAGTGTCTTAAAAATATAAATAAGTTTTTACTCATAAAACACTTTTATATAACATTGTTTTGTAGCACTTATAATTTTTTTTTGGGGGGGCGGGTCTGGGGATGGAACCCAGGGGCATTTGACCTCTGAGCTACACCCTCTGCTCTATTTTTTATTCTTTATTTTGAAACTGGGTCTCACTAAGTTGCCAAAGGGCTTCTCTAAGTAGCTGAGGCTGTCCTGCTAACCCCGATCCTCAGGCCTCAGCCTCCCAAATGCTAGGATTAAGAGAGTGCTCCACCTTGCCCAGCATTTGTAGCATTTACAATTTAAAGCCAATCTCAGCAAGGCTTGGTGGTGCACACCACCCAGCATCCCAGCATTTGAGAGGCTGAGACAGGAGGATAGTGGTTTGCAGACAGCCTCAGCTACTTAGTGAAGCCCTTTGCAACTCAGACCCTTTTTCAAAATAAAAAAATTAAAAATAGGGCTGTGGTTATAGCTCAGAGGTAAAATGCCCCTGGGCTCTATCCGTAGTACCACAAAAAAAGTAAAAAAATAAAAGCCAGTCTCCTCTCAGTCTCCCATAATGAGCTGCCTTTTTTGTCTAAGGGATCTTATCTATATTAGGTTTGTTGGATTTTATTTTATTTTACTTTTTGCTACTAGGGATTGAACCCAAAGGCATTCTACCGTCAAGCTACACCCCCAGCCCGAGCCCAATTTTATTTTTTATTTGGAAACTGGGTCTCACTAGGTGCTTGAGAGCCTCAATAAATTTGTCAAATCTGGCTTTGAACCTGTGATCTTTCTGTCTCAGCCTTTCTGGGATTACAAGTGTGTGCCACCACACCTGACTAGGCTTGTTAATTTTTATCATAGTACCTTGTTATTTCCTTTTTAACTCTGGTGTGCCTATCCAGAGGCTTGAGAGACTGACTCAAGAGAATTGTAAATTCTCAGTAACTTAGCAAGTTCTTGCTTAAAATAAATTTGTAAAGGGGTTGGTGATCTTTTTCAGTGGTAGAGCACCCCTGGGGTCAATCCCCTCTTCATCTGAAAGTTTACCTCTGTGATATGTAATTTCATTCACACTCTCTGAATAGTGATGTTTGTCTTGGTAGTATTTATCTGTCTAATGTATAGACACCAGATGAATTATTTGCTGAATATTTTTATATTTGGTTGGGAAAAAGCTGAGCCTGGATTTTCTTATAAAATTGCCTTAGTTAGGCTGGTACTTTTGTTCTTTTCCAGAAGAAATCTGAGGGTCTGTTAAAAATGCCTTGAGATTTTGCTTGACCTGAATTGCACTGAATTTATAGATTAATTTAGAAGACTTGATATAATACCAAATTATTTCTTCTTTTTTTTTTTTTAATGGGTCTGGGAATCGAACCCAGGGGCATTTGACCTCCAAGCTATACCCCCTGCCCAATTTTTTATTCTTTATTTTGAAACAGGGTCTCACGGAGTTGCAAAGGGCCTCACTAAGTTAAGCTAGCTGAGGCTGTCTGCGAACTGCAATCCTTCAGTCTCAAGACTCCGGAATGCTGGGATTACAAGCGTGCGCCACCACGCCTGGCCCGAATTATTTCTTCAAGGGACATTTGTGTTCATAATTTGGTCTTCTATTAACCTAATTTACTGTTTTTAAACTTATTTAGCTATTATAGTGTCCTTCTTCCCCTGTATTTGGTTGTTGCCAAAGTATATAAAAGCTGTTGCTAATACATTTTCTTTTTTTTTTTTTTCCTTTCTTTTTGGTACTGGGGATGGAACCCAATGGCTTTCTACCTCCTGGCTATACTCTCAGACCTACTTTATATTTTATTTGGAAACAGAGTCTAACTAAGTTGTTGAGAGCCTCACTAAGTAGCTGAGGCTGGCTTTGACCCTGTGCGATCTTCCTGTCTCAGCCTCCCAAGCATGGGGATTACAAGCCTGTGCCACCACGCCCGGCTTTAATACATTTTTTAATATAATACTTTTTTTGTGTGTGTGGGTCTAAGGATGGAACCTAGGGGCATTCAACTTCCGAATTACACCCCCTCCCCCTTTTTTTAAATTCTTTATTTTGAAACCAGGTCTCACTGAGTTGCAAAGGGCCTCGCTACGTAGCTGAGGCTGTCCGCGAACCGTGACCACCCGTCTCAGCCTCCCGAATGCTTGGATTACAAGTGTGCGCCACCATGCCTGGCTAATGCATTTTTTAATATTGAACTAATATTCATTTGAGATATACTTGTTGGTCACAGTGCTATTAAAGCATCACTGGATTAGTGTTTTAAGTGGCCTGCTTATATTTATTTCAGTGAGAACAGTGTTCTCCAATTTTTGTAGGGCAAAACTAACCTCTTATGATGATTTAGAAATGGCTGTAGCTTTTTCTGTTGACTACCAAATTAAATACTATAAAAAGATTGCTTTATCTATAGTCATATTTGTTTTTGTCTTATTTTGCCTCTTTTGGCTGGGCATGGTAATCAAAAAACTCATTTTCCCCCATCAGTGCTAGAGATCATACCCAGAGCCTGTGCATGCAACCTCTTGACAGACATCTCTAACACTAAAGGCTTAAGATAAGCATTGAGTTTTATTTATTTGTTGAGTGCTGGGGATTGAACCCAGGAATGTTCTACCACTGAGCTGTACCCTAGCCCTTTTTATTTTGAAGTTCTCGGAAAGTTGCCTAGGCTGGCTCAGAACTTGTGAGCCTCTTGTGTCAGCCTCCCAAGTGATTGGGATTACAGGCATATGCTATGACACCTGGCTATATGTCTTTCTCTGAGTAATATTTACCCAGGTTTTTTGTTCATTTTTAATTTTTTTCTTACTATTGAGTTGTTTAGGTTTCTTATGAATTCAATGTTGAAGTATCAAATGTATCTTTTGGTAAACACATTCTTCCATAAGTTGTCTGTTCATACTTTCTGTTGTCTCCTTTGCTACACAGAAGCTTTTAGAGTTCAGTATTTTCCTGTTTGTCTGCTTTGGCTTTACTTGCCCTTTGTGACTTTGCTGGTATATTGGAGAAATCATTGGTAAAACCACTGTCAAGAAGCTTTTTCCCTGTATGTTCATTTAGTAGTGTTAAAGGTCTTAATATCATCATTTCAATTTGAGTCAGTTTTTGTATGTGGTATAAGGGTCTTTTTTCATTTTTTTCCTGTGTAATGTTTTTTCCAGTTAAGTTTTTAACAAGAATATCTTTTCCCCTTTGTATGCTTTTGGCACTGTTGTAGGTCCATATTATATGTGGAGCTTTTTGTTCTGTTCTGTTTTTTTGGCTTTATGTTCTGTTCCGTTGCTCTATAAGTGTGTTTTATTGCTAGTGCTTGATACCAGTAGCTTTGTAATAATGTTATTATGGTTTTTCCTTTGTAGTATTTTTGCTTAAGATTACTTTGGTGCTTCAGTGTCTTTGAATGCTTTAACTAAAATGCCTTTGGGAAATCGATGTGGATTGCATTGATTTTGAGGATCTTTGGGTGGTCTGGACATATCTGTTTTCAGGTCTGAACATGGTATGTCTTTCACTGAGTTATGAAGTAAAGTTATTGTTGAATTCTTATTCTCTACTGTTGGAAATGCATAGCTGAATACTAAGCTAATCTTTTTCTTTCAAGTACTTTTCTGTAAGTTTAGGAAGATTTTTTTTTTCGGTTCTGGAGATGAACCCAGGAACATTCTACCTTCGAGCTACACCTCCAGCTCTATTTTTTTATTCTTTACTTTGAAAGAAGGTCTTGCTAAGTTGCTGAAGGCCTCACTAAGTAGCAAAAGCTTTCCGCGAACTGCAATCCCTGTCTCAGTCTCCCAAATGCTGGGATTATAAGCGTGCACGATCAGGCCCAGATTGTTTTTTATGGAACACAGCTGCTGCTTCTGCTGCTGCTGCTGCTGCTGCTGCTTCTTCCTCTTCTTCTTTCTTCTTTCTTTCTTCTTTCTTCTTCTTTCTTCTTCTTTCTTCTTCTTTTTTTTTTGCAGTTCTGAGGATAGAATCCAGGGGCTTTCTACCTCCAGGCTACACTTTCAGACCTATTTTTTGTTTTATTTAGAAACAGGGTCTCACTAAGTTGCTGAGAGTCTCACTTAAGTTGCTGAGCCTGGCTTCGAACTTGAGCGATCATCCTGTCTCAGCCTCCCAAGTACTGGGATTGAAAGTGTGCGCCACCATGCCAGGCTGGAACACAGCATTTTTAATCTTAAAGAAAAGTGCCTTTAATTTAGGAAAAATTGCCCTAAGTTTTACTTGGGGTGTTTTTTTTTTTTTTTTCTATTTTCAAGTACCATTTTTATCTTATTTATTTTGTGGTACTGAGGATGGAACCCAAGGGCATTCTACCTCTGAGCTACACCCCCAGCCCTATTTTTTATTCTTTATTTTGAAACAGGGTTTCACTGAGTTGCAAAGGGCCTCACTAAGTAGTAGCTGAGGCTTTCTGCTTACCACTATCCTCCTCTCTCAGCCTCCCAAATGCTGGGATTACAAGTATGTGCCACCATACCCAGCTTTCAAGTATCATTTTAGTTATTCCTCAAGTTTGTTTTTCTGTACATCTGTTTATGTTTTGCTTTGTGTACTTTTTTGGAGCTTGATATTTCTACCTTTCTTCATTCCTTTAGGGTATGAATATTGAGATATATTATTTTAATATTATATTTGCTTTAAATAATATATTAATTCCCTCTTAGAATACTTTGTGCTTCTGGCATTAGCTCTTCATGGATTAAGTTCAGTTTGTATTGAGCACACTTCTGTTATGGTGCTAGATCCTCATAATTGTGTGTATATTTGTCAATAATGGTTAATATTGAACAATGTTTTTGGCTGGAATGTGTCTTTTCACCCAAGAGAGGATCCTTGTTTTTCTGGTTGATGCCACATTGTGGTTACAGATGTCCTTTATCTTGTAATTGTGAGCAAAGAGAAAGCATCTGGGTCTTATATCTTTTTCTCTGTGATTATGTAATGTATCATCTGGACTCACCTTCCCATATGGTTTTCAGAGATAACTGAAGCACTGTTTTCCTCCTCTGGTATTTTTACCCTGTGACAGAGGATGTTTTTAGGACAGACATGTGTTGGCAAAGTGAATAAATGGTAGGATATTAGAGAATAAAGGGTGAAGTCAGTCAGTTTTATAGATCTTTAGTTTAAACAGGCTTCTAATCAACCAATTAGCTTATTTGTTAAACATCACTAACTTCTGTTACTCAGAAGTTTATCTAGGAAAGTTACTGTTTTTGAGTTATTCTTTGTGGCTTATAGGCCTGGGATTTCCTTAATTCTTAGTCTCTTCCTTGTCTTCCTCCTACCCCAATTTCTAGATAGTCTTTGAGTCTACATTTATTTTTATTTCATTTAGATTAGAAAAGAAAGGTTGTGGAGGTGCATTGCTCAGCAACTTTTCTCTCTCTCTCTCTCTCTTTTTTTTTTTTTTGGCGGGTCCTAGAGGAATTTGACCTCCGAGCTACACCCTCTGTCCAATTTTTTATTCTTTATTTTGAAACAGGGCCTCACTAAGTAGCTGAAGCTGTCCGCGAACTGTAGTTCTCCTCTGGTCTCAGCCTTCCAAATGCTGGGATTACAAGCCTGCACCACCACGCCCAGCTTGCTCAGCAACTTTTATTTATGTATTTATTTTAGTGGTATAAATTTTGGGGGATTTATTTTTGAGGATTGAACCCAGGGGCATTCTGCCTCCGAGCTACACTCAAGCCCTATTTTCTATTCTTTTTATTTTGAAACAGGAACACACTAAGTTACAGAGGTCCTTACTAAGTAGCCACGGGTGGCTGCTGCAAACCTGGATCCTCCTGTCTCAGCAGGAGGATTCTGTCTCTGGCTATACTTCCAGACCTATTTTTTCCAGGTACTGAGATTACAAGCATGGGCCATCACACCCTGCCTTCTTTTTATTTTTCTATTTCCACTGAGACTAATAAATACTTTTTTGGGGGTGGTACTAAGGATTGAACCCAGAGACATTCTACCTTTGAACCACATGCCCCCCCATCCTGATTTTATTTCATATTTGGAAATGGTCTTGCTAGGTTGATGAGTCTCACTACTTGCTGAGGCTGTCTTTGAATTTGCTATCCTCTTGTCTCAGGCTCCAAGTACTGGGAGGCTAATTTTTCACTTCTATTGTGAACATTCACGTTTTAAGGACATCTTGAACGTGTGTGTGTGTGTGTGTGTGTGTGTGTGTGTGTGTGTGTTAGTGGTACTGGGGTTCCTAGAAACCCTTCCACCTCCGGGCTACACTCCCAGACCTATTTTTTTATAATTTATATTTTTATTTGGAAACAGGGTCTCTTAAGCCAGTAAGGCTGGCTTCGAACCTTTGCAATCCTCCTGTCTCTGCCACCCAAGCGGGGGGATTACAAGTGTGCGCCACCATGCCCAACTGAACTGTTTTTTTTTTTAATCTTAAGAAACATATAGTATTAAGCCCATAGTAGCTAATTAGAAAATATAAATTTATAAGCATATACTTGACCATATGTGATTAAAAACTATGGAATAGTGTTTTGGTTTTTCAGTATTTACTAAATAATATTTGGTGTATGTGGGGAGTAAAAGTATATATTTTTTATTGCCTACTATTGTTGGATATTATGCCAGTAGTTGAAAATATCTAATTATGATATTATTATTCTTTCCTAGAATTTGTTGTTCTTGGATAGGATCATTCATGTTATTACTGTAATGGTTGACTGCATTGATTTTTCACCATATGATATTAAATATCAGCCCAAAGCAAAATGTAAGTATCTTCTTTACCTTTATTTGTTCATCTACTATTTCATAAACATTGCCAAACAGCTGTCAGAGAAAATACTGATAGCGTTTCTATCTCATTTAACTGATTTTTTTTAATCATGTTTAACCATGCTAGAAATTTGGCACACATGTTGCATTTTCTTTTTCTTTCTGACAGTCTTTTCTTTTTACAACACAGATTTTACTTATACCATGTGATATGAGAGATTAAGGCACTTTTTAAAATATTCTCATTTAGATGCCTGATTTGAAATATCCATTTAATTGACATGAAAATTATGAAATGAGCTAATTGATTATGGTTTTGTAAAAAAAAAAAATTTGTGTGTGTGATACTGGGGGTGGAACCCAGAGGCTTTCTACCTCCGGGCTATACTTCCAGACCTATTTTATATTTTATTTGGAAACAGGGTCTCACTAAGTTGTTGAGAGGCTCACTAAGTAGCTGAGGCTGACTTTGAACCTGTGCGATCCTCCTGTCTCAGCTTCCCAAGTGCAGGGATTACAAATGTGCCACCATGCCCAGTTGTAAAAAATTTAAAATTTAAAAATCTCAGTTTTTATCATTTTAGTTAAAATTGGCCAATTGGAATTATAAGAAATCACTTAAAACTATATGCTTTGGTTAATTCTGAATTATAGCAGATACTGCCAACTATGATTTTTTTTACCTAATAATCGATGCTTTGAAATAAAATACATCCCCTTGTGTCTATATGTTTTAGAAGATAAGATTATCAGACATTATCAACGGTTTTTGATGTTGCGATTTACTATTTTTTCTGTTTGAAGAGTAATTCTGTTAGGTCTGTCATTAATGAATTAGGTAAATATTTGTAAAATAAAATGCTTTTAGAATGTTTTAGTTTTTTTGTTTTTTACTAAATAGAATAATATCCCAAATAGAATATAGTAAAAATAGTTTTTAAATGTGTATGAATTTCATCTATCTTGTGCTGACCAGGACCTCGTTTATCACCATATTGTATCAGAAATAAATAAAACCATCTGAGTACCATGGTTTATTAAAAATACTAATTTTATGTTATGGGTGTGTGTGTGTGTGTGTGTGTGTGTGTGTGTGTGTGTGTGTGTGTGTGTGTGTGTGTTACTGGGAATGGAACCCAGGGGCTTTTCTACCTCCCAGACCTATTTTATACTTTATTTGGAAGTAGGGTCTCACTAAGTTGCTGAGAGCCTCACTTAATAGATGAGTCTGGCTTTGAACCTGTGTGATCCTCCTGTCTCAGCCTCCCAAGAGCGGAGATTACAAGTGTGTGCCACCATGCCGGGCTTTATGTTATGTTTTAAAGTTGTTAATATTATGTTAAGTATTATAGTTTATAAAAATTATGCTACTTTAATGTTATGTTTTAAAATTATGTTAATTAGAAATTATTTTCTAGCTAGGCATAGTAGCACATACCAGTAATAATACTACTTGGGAGGCTGAGACAGTCTGAGCAAGTAGCAAGACTCATTAAATTAGTTAGACCCTATTTCATAATAGAAATAAAATAGGTCTGGGGATGTAGCTCAGAAGTAGAATGCTTCTGGGTTCAAACCACAGTACCAAGTAAAATAAATGAAAATAAATAAGAGATCATGTAGTTTATAAGAATGACTTGTTTGAGAGAAATGTATAATTTTGGAATGTGTATAATTTATCATGGCAAGAGAAATAATGGATTTATTCCTACAGCTGTCTGGAGATAAGTAATATAAGAAGAGTACTAAGCAAACTCAATGTATTTATATCTTTTTCCTAAATCCAAAAAGTGGGTTGTAGACTTTTGAATTCTTTTTAGCATTTATTCTTTAAGTTGTTTTTGCTCTTTGTAGGGATTGGTGTGCTATAGATGAGCCTGGAAATAGTAAATTTTAATGGAAATTTTTTATCTTAAAAGTTTAATTCAGCCTGGCGTGGAGGCGCATGCTTGTAATCCCAGCATAAGGGAGACTGAGACCAGAGGATAGATCACATTTCACAGACAGCCTCAGCTACTGAGGCCCTCCGTAACATAGCGAGACCCTGTTTCAAAATAAAGAATAAAAAATTAGGACAGGGTTTGTAGCTCAGAGGTTGAATGTCCCTGGCTTCCATCCTCAGACCTGCAGCAGCACAACAAAAGTTCCTGGGAGTTATTTGATTTAATTTAGGATTTAAAAAATTCTGTTGTATTTTAAATATATCATAATGAGGTTCAGAGTGATAGCAACATGCATGCACATAGTATTTAGAGCATCTCCTCCCTATCTGCCTATCTTCCCCCCCCTCCCTGTATATGTTATTGAGATTAGTATTGGTAAATTTTTTGTATGTACATGGCATTATTTGAACTATTTCCTTCATCGGGTCTCCTTAAAACTTGGTTGTTAGCCAGGCGTGGTGGTGCATGTTTGTAATCCCAGTATTTGGGAGGCTGAGAATGGAGGATCACAAGGTAGCAGCCAGATTCAGCTACTTAGTGAGGCCCTTTGCCACTTAGTGAGACACTGTGTCAAAAAATAAAGAATAAAAAAAATAGGTCTGGGAGTGTAGCTCAGAGGCAGAATGCCTCTGTCCAAAAAAAAAAAAGAAGAAGGATTCTAAGTAGAAAAAAATTGAGATGTAGTTTATAGTTCCTCATGGTAAATTAGATTCGTTTTATAGGATTTTTGTTCTAGATCTGACATTTTCAGTTGTTTCTGATATTCCTTGGTAAAGGTACTATTCTAATGATACTTCTCCATTAATGATACATTAAAGTTTATTTTGGGTATCAGTTAACAAAAGTATGTGTATTTGAAAAGTATGTGTATTTGATATATCTTGCATTTAAGTGTGAGATATTCTATAAGTAGACAGTATGACACTGTTTTCAAAGTACTTAATTTTTTCCTTTTCACTTCAATTATGTCTTAGCACCACAGAGATCTTCAGATTGGTCCAAAAAGAAGAAAGAGCCCCTAGGGAAATTGGCTTCTTTATTCAAACTTACTGTAAGAGTGATCTATTCTTTCCACGCTCTGAGCTTCAAGGAGGTCTATTCTGATACCCTACTTGCTATTGGCAACTCAGTCATCAGCATACTTTCCAGTGTACTTGGACATATTTCTTTGCCTTCTATGATTCGGAAAATATTCGCAACTTTAACAAAACCTCTGGCATTATTGTATGAAAACTCAAAGTAAGTATTTGGGCTTAGATTCTTTGAATTAAATACACAATTTATATAGAGGAACAACTTTTGTTTGCTTACCTGCTTTGTTGCAGATGGTAATCTTGACAGTCTTGAGGGGCATAAAATTTTAAAATATTTTTTCTTTAGCCAGGCTTTGGAATGCACAACTTTAATCATACTACTTGGGAAGCTGAGACAGGAGGAGCAAAAGTCCGAGGACAGCCTCCGAAGATAGGCTTGCAGCAACCTAGTGAGACCCTGTATGAAAATAAAAATAAAATAGGGCTGGGAGATAGAATGCCCCTGGGTTCAATTCCCAGTACCACACACACACAAATTTTTTTTCATTAAACATTTTGGGATTTTTTTATTCTTTATTTTTGAAACAGGGTCTCACTAAGTTGCACAGGGCCTTACTAAGTAGCTGAGGCTGGCTGTGAACCTGCAATCCTTCTGTTTCAGCCTCCCAAGTAGTAAGATTGCAAGTGTGTACCAGCATACCGGACTCTTTTCTTAAATATCTTACGCTAGACAAGGTATTGTACACCTGCAATTACTCGATACTTGGGAGTCTGAGACAAAAGATTACAGGTTCATATTGACAAAGTATTGGGACTAAGCAAACCTAATGAGGCCTTGTTTCAAAACAAAAAAATCGTCCTGAGGCTATACCTCAGAGGTTGGATACACTAGTACCACACACATATACACACTTAAAAGATAGTCTAAAGAGAATTGAGCTGGGCGTGGTGGCGCACGCTTGTAATCCCCGTGCTTGGGAGGTTGAGACAGGAGGATCGCACAGGTTCGAAGACAGCCTCAGATACTTAGGCTCTCAGCAACTTAGTGAGACCCCATTTCCAAATAAAATATAAAATAGGTCTGGGACTATAGCTCAGAGGTAGAAAGCCCCTGGGTTCTACCCCCAGTACCAAAAAAAAAGTATAGAAATTTGAGATATAATTTGAAAGTCTTTTTATTTTTCATGTTCTCTTTGCTCTTTTCAGTTTAGTGCATGCATGCTTTTTCAGAATTGATTGTGGAAGCAAGCATATTAAATATATAATAGATAGGAAAAACACTTGACATGCTACTCTGCAGTTATGCATATGGTGTGCAGGTAACATATTGTGTGCCTCCTACCCATATACACAAAATCCTCATTCTGTAAAATGTCTGCATTTAATTATAGGGTATTTTAATTTTATTAAACTTTTTATTAGGATTGGTGAACGTATGGTAGGTATTTATATCTTTCATAAACAGGTGAACGTTATTTGTGTGTTAAATCATTTCCTGCATTGGCCAGTATTTCTATAGAACAAGATAGTTTAAGTGATAATGTTGGTTCAAAGGATATGCATTAAAATTATGAAGTTACCCTCCAAAAGTTTGAATTAATTTTGAAACCGGTTCGCTAGAATGACAAGAGTCTCACTACTTTGCAAAGCCTGTCTTGAAACCTGTGATCCTCCTGTCTCGGCCTTCTAGGTATAGGGATTTTAGGCCTGTACCACCAGGCCCATCTATTAAAAGCAGTTGTAAAGGATTCCTTGTATTATTCATAGCAAGTTTGTATGGCTCCATCATAATAGCTTATCATTTATAAGTTAAATATACAGGAACAGTTTTAAAGAACAGACTATAAATTGCAAAATATATATTCATAATTTATGAGCTCAAATCAGACATTTTTCTCTCAATATATGTTTACCTCTTGTTTTTTATGGTTATAGTAGCTCATATAGTATAGCATAATAGATAATATGGTAATTGTTACTTGTTTTTCTTCCTAGGCTTGATGAAGTTCCTAAAGTATATAATTGTCTAAACAACAAGGTAAAAGTAGACAAGTGTCCATAAAACATACATTCATAATGAGAAAATTAAAGAGTTTAGCTGATTGTCTTCCTTTATGTAGTTCTTCATATTTTTAAAGGGAATATAATACCATTTTTTTAGAAAATTTAATAGGATATGGGCAAATTCACAAGTAGCCTTTTTATTTATTTATTTTTATTTTTTTTCTTTTAAATTTTTTTATTGGTGCATTACATTCAAACATCATATTGGGGTAAAAAACTTGTGTGTACAAATATGTACTCATCGCTGATTTAACCCCTACCCAATTCCCACCCCATTCCCTCCCCATCCCTCCCTCCCTTGCTTGGCTTAGTGATTGACTTCGCTATATTTAAGTACATTGTGTGTTTTAGAGATTTTTCTCTTCCCCCCTCCTTTCTCCTCCTTTAGGTTGTCTTGTTTGCTCCTCTATAGGATTTCCTCTTTCAAGAGTTCCTCCTATGACCCATTTCTCCCTAATGCTCACATATTAGGGAAAGCATCTGAATTCCTTTTTTTTTTTTTTTTACTAATTTCACTTAGCATAATGTCCTCCAGTTCCATCCATTTCCCTGAAAATGATGTAATTGAGTTTTTTTTTTTGATGGCTGAGTAAAATTACATTGTGTACATATCCCACAGTTTTGTAATCCATTCATCTGTTGATGAACATCTTGGCTGGTTCTATAGTTTGGCTATGGTGAATTGTGCACCTATGAACATACAATGCATTCATTAATTTGGTGGTTTGGTTTCCTATCTTTTGGGTAGATACCCAGAAGTGGTATTGCTGGATCAAATGGTAGATTTGTTCCCATTCTTCTGAAGATTCTCCATACTGTTTTCCAAAGTGGTTGCACTAATTTGCAATCTCACCAACAATGTCTTAGAGTTCCCACTTCTCCACATCCTCGCCAGCATCTCGTGTTGTTTTTGAATGATTGCCATTCTAGTTGGAGTTAGGTGAAATCTCAGGGTAGTTTTGATTTGCATCTCTCTGATTGCCAGTGATGTTGAGCATTTTTTCATGCATTTATTGGCCATTTGAATTTCTTCTTTTGTGAAGTGTCTATTTAGTTCATTTGCCCATTTTGTTATTGGATGCTTTGTTTTCTTAGTGTTGAGTTTCTTGAGTTCTCTGTATATTCTAGATATTAGTCTTCTATCGGTGGTGTAGGTGGCAAAAATCTTCTCCCATTCAGTTGGCTCTCGATTGAGGTTCTTGATAATTTCCTTTGCTGAACAGAAGCTCTTCAGTTTCATGCAATCCCATGTATTGATTCTCCTTTTAATTTGTTGTGCCTTTGGGGTCTTGTTGAGGAAATGTTTATCTGCGCCTATGTGTTGTAGTGTTGGACCTATGCCCTCTTCAAGGAGCTTCAAGATCTCTGGTTTAATTTCCAAGTCTTTGATCCATCGTGAGTTGGCTTTTGTACGGGGTGAAAAAGTGGGATTAATTTCCAATTTTCTGCATATGGTTAACCAGTTTTGCCAACACCATTTGTTGAAGAGACTTGTCTTTTTTTGTGTACGTTTTTGGCCCCTTTGTCAAAAATCAATTGGCTGAAAGTGTGTGGACTTGTTTCGGGGTCTTCTATTCTGCTCCATTGGTCTATATATCTGTTCTTTTGCCAGTACCATGCTGTTTTTATTACAATGGCTTTGTAGTATAGTTTAAAGTCAGGTATTGTGATTCCTCCAGCTTGGTTTTTGTTGCTGAGAACTACCTTGGCTATTCTGGGCTTTTTGTTATTCCAGATAAATTTAAGGACTGATTTTTCTATGTCTGTGAGGAATGATCTTGGTAGTTTAATGCTCATTGCGTAAAATCTGTAGATCACTTTTGTGAGGATAGCCATTTTAATGATATTTATTCTGCCAATCCATGAACATGGAAGATCTTTTCGTCTTCTAAGATCTTCTTTGATTTCTTTTTTCAGTGTGTGTGTGTGTGTATAATATATATATATATATATATATTTTTTTTTTTTTTTTTTTTTTTTGCGTGTCTGGGGATGGAACCCAGGGGCATTCGACCTCCGAGCTACACCCCCTGCCCTGTTTTTTTTTTTTTTATTTTTTTATTTTGAAACCGGGTCTCACTGAGTTGCAGAGGGCTAACTTAGTGGCTGAGGCTGTCCGCAAACCGCGATCCTCCGGTCTCAGCCTCCCAAATGCTGGGATTACAAGCGTGCGCCACCACACTTGGCTATATAATTTTCTTTGTAGAGATCTTTTATCTCCTTGGTCAAGTTTATTCCTAGGTATTTTATTTTCTTGTGGGAGATCCTGAGTGGAAGTGTTTTCTGAATTTCAGTGGATTTATGGTTGGTGTACAGGAAAGCTTCTGATTTTTTAAGATTGATTTTGTATCCAGATACTTTGCTGAATTTGTTGATCAGTTCTATAAGCCTTTTGGTTGAGTTTGTTGGGTTTTCTAAATATAGTATCATGTCATCTGCAAATAGTGAAAGCTTAAGTTCTTCTTTTCCTATTTGTACTCCTTTGATTTCCTTCTCTTGCCTTATTGCTCTGGGTAGAGTCTCTAGTACTGTATTGAAGAGAAGTGGTGATAGTGGACATCCTTGTCTCGTTCCAGTTTTTAGGGGGAATTCTTGAAGTTTTTCCCCATTTAATATGATGTTGGCAGTGGGCTTATTGTAGATTGCCTTAATAATGTTGAGAAATGTTCCTTCTATTCCAATTCTCTGCAGTGTTTTTTTTATCATAAATGGATGTTGGATTTTATCAAATGCCTTTTCAGTGTCTATTGAGATGATCATGTGATTTTTGTCTTTGATTCTGTTTATATGATGAATTACATGGATTGATTTTCGTATATTGAACCAGCCTTGCATCCCTGGGATGAACCCTACCTGGTCATGGTGTATGATTTTCTTTATGTGGTTTTGAATGCGTGTTGCTAGTATTTTGCTTAATAGTTTTGCATCCAAGTTCATCAGAGATATAGGCCTGTAGTTTTCCTTCCTTGAACTGTCTTTATTCAGTTTGGGTATTAGTGTGATGTTGGCTTCATAGAATGTATTTGGGAGAGTCCCGGTTTTTTATATTTCATGAAATAGTTTGAGTAGTATTGGGGTTAGCTCTTGTATAAAGGTTTTATAGAATTCACTTGGGAAACCATCTGGTCCTGGGCTTTTCTTTGATGGTAAGCTCTTTATTGCTGTTTCAATCTTTTGTTTGTGTTGTTTCTCTGGGTCTTCTTATAGTTGATTTCCAGTTTCATTCCATTATGGTCTGAAATGACACAGGGAAGTATAACATTTTTAAAATTTGCTAGTGCTCATTTTGTGTTCCAGGATGTGATCTATTTTGGAGAAGGTTCCATGAGCATCTGAGAAAAATGTAAACTCCGCTGTAGTTGGGTGACATATTCTATATGTGTCCAACAGGTCCATTTGGTTAATGGTGTTCTTTAGTTCTGAGGCAGCTTTACTGACCCTTTGTCTGGAAGATCGATCTAGTATTGTGAGAGGTGTGTTGAAGTCTCCCAGTATTACTGTGTTGGGATTTATGTGTGACTTCATGTCACAAAGAGTTTGATTTATGAAAGTAGCTGCCCCTATGTTTGGGGCATAGATGTTGATCATTGTTATTTCCTTTTGCTGGACTATTCTTTTTACCAGTAAAATGTGACCTTCTTTGTCTCTTCTAATAAGTTTGGGTTTGAAGTCTAACTTGTCTGATATCATAGTTGCTACTCCTGCTTGTCTTTGAGCACCATTAGCATGGATTACCTTGCACTAGCCCTTTACCTTGAGTTTGTTCCTATCTTTACTTGTAAGGTATGTTTCTTGTAAGCAGCAGATGGATGGATTCTGGCTTTTAATCCATTTTGCCACTTTATGTCTTTTTATTGGGGAGTTGAGGCCGTTTACATTCAGTGTGACTATAGAGAGATAATTTTTAATTCCCAACATGTTAAGATCTTATTTCTGTTTGAGATACTGTTTATTCTTCTTTGCTTAGTTGTCTGCTGGATGGGAATTCTTGTTTCTTTGGTTCTGGCGTGTATTACCCATTTCCTCTTTGCAGTTAATCTCCTTGAGTACTTTCTCTAGCGCTGGTTTTGAAGACATAAATTCCTTCAGTTTCTGTTTGTCATGGAAGCTTCTTATTTCCCTATCTAATTTGATGGATAGTTTTGCTGGGTAGGAAATTTTTGGCTGGAAGTTGTTTTCTTTCAGAGTTTGGAATATGTTACTCCATGCCCTTCTGGCTTTCATGACTTGGTTTGGGAAGTCTGGAGTGATTCTAATTGGTTTGCCTCTGAATGTCACGTGGCCTTTTGTTTTTGTTGCCTTTAAGATTCTCTTCTTGGCTTCCACATTAGTCATTTTGACAATTATGTGGGGTGGGGATCCTCTTCTCTGATCCTGTCTAAAGGGAGTTCCATAAGTTTCCTGGACCTGTGTATCGACCTCTTTCTCTGTTTGGGAAATTTTTTGCTATTACTTCCTTGAAGAGATTATTGATCCCTTTGGTTTCACCTTCTTTTTCCTCCTCTATTCCAATTATTCTTAGGTTAGCTCTCTTAAAATGGGCCCATATTTCTTCAATGTCAGATTCCTGCTGTCAGATATTTTTTTTTCTAAATTAGAAACTATGCATTCATTTTTGGAGCTTCATTCAAGAAGTGAGATTCTATTCTCCATGTGGTCTAATCTGTTGTTTCTACTTTGAATTGAGGCCTTTATTTCAATGATTGCATCCTTTATCTCTTTTTGACTCTCTGAATTCTTTTCGAAATACCTCTATTATTTCTACAGTTATTTCCTGATTTGATCTTCTAGAGATCTCTGGATTTCTGTGTTATCAGATTCTGATGTTGTGGGGTTGTGGGCATTCACTGCTCCATTGTTATTTCTCTTTCCCTTAATTTTGGAAGTTTGTGCCTTCTCTGGGTTCTTCCCTGGGTCACTCCGAGTTCACTTAAGGTGCTCTGGATCTTGAGTCTGTGGTATCTCAATCACCACTACTCCTTTACTGGGTTGTATCGCAAAGTCTCAGACCCAGGGAGTCAATCGAGGCTGCTTAGACCGTGGGGGGCGCCAAGTTGGGCATTCTCCAGCCGGGAGTTGTGACTGTGGTGTGATATCTCTGCCACCGCCACTCCCCCGCTGGGTTGCACTGCTAAAATCTCCAACCCAGGGAGACTATCTGCACAAGTCCCTGGGAGTGCAGTACTGGGATTTCTCCCCTAGGGGCCACAATTTGACTCACGGTTGTTGAGTGCGCTGATGGAGCCTTAATGGACTCAGTGGATTCGCAGCTGCCACCACTGGCAATATGGTACCACTGCTACGCCCTTGGCTGTGAGGCTGGCGTATTTCTTCTCTGGTTTTGAGTTCCACTCTGAGTCCCTGCCAGGTGTGCAGTGCACAGCCCTTGGGAGCTTTAGATGTTCCCTGTGCCGACAAAACTGCTGAGTGCCACCCGGCTATTCAGCAACTGCTCACCTCGGCTTGCTGTCCACCCCTCCTTTCTGGAGCCTGGTGGCTGGCTGAGTGTGTTGGTCTTTAGCCGTCCGGTGAACTTGCCGCTGCCACTGGCAATAAGTCGCTGCTGTCGCGTCCTCGGCCATGAGGTTGGTGTAGTTCTCTGGTTTTGAGTTCCGCTGAGTCCCTGCGGGGTGTGCTGATCCAGGCCCTTGAGAGCTTTAGACGCTCCTTGCGCCGAAAAAACTGCTGACTGCCGCCCGGCTGTTCAACAGCTGCTCCCTTCGGCTCACTGTCCACCCCTCCTCTCTGGCGCCTTGTGGCTGGTAGAATGTGTTGGTCTAGAGCCATCCGGTGAACTCGCCGCTGCTGCCGGCAGTAAGGCGCTGCTGTTGCGTCCTAGGCCACGAGGCCTGCGTACCTCCTCTCTGGATTTGAGCTCCGTTCTGAGTCTCCCTCCTCTCTGGAGCCTTGTGCAGCACTCCGTGCCACGGCTCCGGCCGCTCCGCGCTGCAGCACTTCGGGCTGGTTTCTTTCTGGTGTCTCGTTTTTCCAGCCCTCTTTTTCTCTGTCCCTTGTATTTACAGTTTTTATTTCTTTGCTGGTGGTGTTTTCTGGCTCTGAAAGGCGCTGGTTCTGTGGTAGTAGAGATCGATTGTTAGCGGGACTTGTAAGTGCCGCTTTTCTCCGTCGCCATCTTCCCGGAAGTCCTCACAAGTAGTCTTTTTAATGAAAGGATTGATTAATGTTATTTTAGAATTATGGAAGCCATCAAGTCCTGTCTATTTAAGAGCACTTGAGTCCAAAGTTTTGTATTTGGAAGTTAACATTAACTTAAGCTGGCAGTTACTAATTCCTAGTATAATTGTTATAGACACATAATGCTTTGTCAATGAAAAATAAACTCAAGGTCTAACTGCAGTATGATAAAGTAAATATACCTGATATTTTTATGACTGTGGAGGCTTGCTTAAAATCAAATTTTAAAAATTGAAATGGTGACATGTTCTTTATTTGATGCTTGGTATACTTTGTTTTTATTTTTTATTTTTTCTCCTTTTTCCCTAGTTAGAAAAACTATTGGGAGAAGTTATTTCTTGTCTACAGCACACCTACACTGGGATTTATGACAGTGAACTACTCGAACAGCTTTCCCCACTACTATGCATGATATTTCTGCACAAGAATAAACAGATTCAAAAACAAAGTGTTCAGTTCTGGAATGCCACATTTGCTAAAGTGACGGTGTTGATTTATCCTGAAGAGTTAAAGTATGCTAACAGGATTTTTATTTAGTTGCCTATTACTATATTATGACAAATGAAAATGAGTATTTCAATATTAACATAATTTTTCTTATGAGCAATTGTTATTGTGAATTTTCCTGAAATATTATTTAGAGTACATGGTACTTAATCATTGTTTAGCCTTTTTTTTTGGTACTGGGATTGAACCTAGGGGCATTCTACATCTGAGCTATACCCACAGCCCTATTTTTTATTCCTTTATGTTTGGTTTTTTGTTTGTTTATTTATTTATTTAGTGGTACTGGGGGTGGAACTAAGGGGCCTTTTACCTCTGGGCTGCACTCCCAGACCTATTTTATATTTTATTTGGAAACAGTCTCACTATGTTGCTGCAAGACTCACTAAGTGGCTGAGGCTGGTTTCAAACCTGTGCCATCCTTCTGTCCCAGCCTCCCAAGTACTGGGATTACAAGTGTGCACCACCACTACTGGCTCTATTTTAGTTTTAATTTTTTGTGGGTCTGGGGATGGAACCCAGGGCCATTCCACTTCCAAGCTATACCCCTGCCCTATTTTTTATTCATTTTGCTACAGAGTCTCACTTAGTTGCAGAGGGCCTCACTAGGTAGCTGAGGCTGTCAGTGAATTGTAGTCCTCTGGTCTCAGCCTCCCAATGAGAATGCTGGGATTATAAACGTGTGCCACCATACCTGGCTATTCTTTTATTTTTGAAACTGAGTCTCGCTAAGCTGCTGAAGGCCTCACTAAGTAAAAGAAGCTGGCTGTGAACCTGTAATCCTCCTGTCTCAGCCTCCCAAGATGGGACTACAACCTTTTTATTGAATCTTAGAATTAACTTACAAGCATGGCATGGTGGCACATGCTTGTGATGCCAGCATTTATTTGGGAAGCTGAGACAGGAGGATCACGGTTCGCAGATAGCATCAGCAACTACTTAATGAGGCCTGTAGCAACTCAGTGAGATCCTGTTTCAAAATAAAGAATAAAAAATAGGGCTGGGGGTGTAGCTCAGGGAGAAAATGCACCTGGGTTCCATCATCAGTACCGCCGGGGGGTGGGGGGGTCCTTTTACATGAAGGACTAATTAGAGAAATTTTAAATTTTTCTTAATAAAAAAAACAAAAGCCAAATGTAGTGGCCCACACTTGAATCCTAGTACTTGGGAGGCTGAGACACAATTATTGCAGGTTTAAGGTTAGCGCAGTATAACTTAGGAAGACCCTCTTTCAGAATAGAACAGGTTAGGGGTGCATCTCAATAGTCAAGCCCTTTGGCTCAATACTTCATATCACTGAATGAATAACTTAAAAAAAAAAAAAAAAGAGCACCGGGTGTGATGGCGCACACTTGTAATCCCAGTACTTGCGACGCTGAGACAGGAGGATCACACAGGTTTGAAGCCAGTCTCAGCTACTTAGTAAGGATTTCAGCAACTTAGTGAGACCCTGTTTCCAAATTAAATATAAAATAGATCTGGGAGTGTATGTATCCTGGAGGTAGAAAGCCCCTGGTTTCCATTCCAGTACCACACACACACAAAAAAAAGTGAAAAAAACAAGAGCAAGAAACTGATTATTAAAGCTAAACATTTATCTTTTGTTTGAAATTTTCCATAATAAACATTTGTAAATTTTGTGACTGTTTAAAGAAGAAAATTTGGAAACTGCAAGATACAGAGAGCAATTGAAATATTTTCTAATTTCACTTACTTGTATATATGTGTAGTAAGAAATGGTATTTAAGCCAGTTATATAGCAACACATATCTGTAATCCCATCTGCCAGGAAAGCAGAGGCAGAAGGGTGTGAGTTCAAGTCAACCTGAGCAACTGTCTCAAAATAAAATTTAAAAGGCTTTAAAGCCGGCATAGTAGCATACAGCTGTAATCCCAGTACTTGGGAGACTGAGACAAGAGGATAAAGGGATTGAGGATGAGGTAGAGGTAGAACCCCACCTGGGTTCAATCCCCAACACCATAAGAAAGGAAAATCTTAGTTTAGGAATGTAGTTCTGTGATAGAGCGCTTGCCCAGCATTCAGAAGGACCTTGTTTTAATACCCAAAGAAAATATCCATGCAATTAATATAATTTTGTTAATATCACCAGTGCCTACTAGTATGTTTGACTCAATGTATATATATTTATGTACATTTTTTAAAGACCAATACTAAGAGAAGCCAAGCAAAAATTTTTACTTCTGTTGCCTGGTTTGGAAAGTGTCGGAATGATGGAGGAATCCAGTGGACCATATTCAGATGTTGTAAGTTGATTTTTAACTCTTGAGTGATGTTTGACTTGTTTACTGTAGGTGATAATCAGAACTTGAACAAAGAATTCTGTAACATGGTTTTTTCCATATATAGGTGTGCATAGATATACAGGCCTAGTATGAATTAAGAGCTGAAACTTTAGAGATTTGGCTAAAAATTTCCAGCTCAGGCATTTATATATACTGTATTATAACAACTGTTATTGTTAAGATACATGGAAAATATTATTTTGGAAAAAACAAGTAAGTTACTAGTTAACACTTAAGCAAATGCTACCTCTTATTTTCTCGTTTCTTTGTATCAAATTCTCATTCCTTATGCTAGAAGAAAACCTACCTTAGCAGGATGGCATTGATACATGCTTGTAATTCCTTTAGTTTCACTCTTGTGGGCTAGAAGAGTCAGAAGAAAGTTGAGGTTATCTGAAATGAGTAGTATTCATTAGAGTGAAATTTCTAAATTTTTGTAAAGAAGTACAATAGAGTTGTGCTAATTGAAACCTTTTTTTTTTTTAAATAAAACAGACAGAAAATTCACAATTAAATTTGAAGATAAGTGGCATGGAAAGAAAATCAAGTGGAAAAAGAGATTCCTTTTTGGCACAAACGAAGGATAAAAAAGAAAACGATAGACCAAGCAAAGTATGTTTTCAAAAGTATATTTAAAAGAATTTTTTAAAATAGATTGTTAGGCAACTTTTAGTCAGAAAAAAGCTGAAAAAGACTTATTACTAAGATGGGATTATGAGAGATTGCATTCTGGAAGGACTGCTAAGTATAGCTTTAGATGGTAGTTCCTCTCTGCTCTCTGTAATAGTTTACTTCATGCTAATACTTGATGTTACATGTAATTATTCCAGGCAGTAGCCTAATTGAGATTGACATATTTAGGTTAAGAGAATATTTTAAAAATACTGTTTAACTTGTTAATGTAGAACTTAAAAGTTTGAGTTGAAAGATAATTCTTTGGTAAGAAATCTACTTTAACTTGAAATCTCTTAAATTACCTGTTACTAACTAAAGGACAATAGGAGTTCTCTCATGACCTTCAAACAAGTATGAGTTTTTAAGAATATTGTAAAGTTGGCCCTGGCAAAATGAGAGAAACATGTTATATTTAAGGAGTGATGTGTTCTTGTAGGTTAATAAAAACAGAATGAAGACAAGGATTGCAATGAAAATTTAGAGGCAATATTTTGGTGTCAGAAGTTTTGATATATAGAACACATATATTGGCAGCCTTATTAAACTAGTTCATTGTTTTTTCTTTTGCAGTACTGGGGGTGGAACCCAGGGGCTTTCTGCCTCTGGGTTACACCCCTAGCCCTATTTTTATAATTTATTTGAAAACAGTGTTTCACTAAGTTGCTGAGAGCCTTACTAAGTAGCTGAGGCTGGCTTTGAACCTGTGCTATCCTCCTGTCTCAGCCTCTCCAGCGCTTGGGATTACAAGTGTGCACCACTACGCCTGGCTCTAGTTCATTGTTATAACTGAGCATGACAGATACACTTCTTGTAGGCCAGTTGATTCCTGTGTTGGTCCGAAAAGCCTGTTTGCCCATGCTTTGTAGTTAAGCATTACTTAATGGTATTTTGTTGTTGTTGTTGTTCAGGAATTGAACCCAGGGATACTATACCACTGAGCTATATCCTCAGCCTTTTTTGTTAACTTTGAGACAGGGTCTCTGGCATCAAACCTATTGTCCTCCTTTCTCAGCCTCCCAAATATTGGGGAGGTTTGATATTTGCTGGCTTAGACTTCTTTTTAAAATTAGCCTAATAGTATTTCTTTTTTAAAAAAATATTTATTAGAGGTAGAAAAAAGTGAAGAACATTATAGTAATTTGTTGTTGTGAATATTATATGGGCTTGAAATTCAATCTTCTTAATAAAAAGTACTTGGGGGGTGTGGGTCAGAGTTAGAATGCCCCTGGGTTCAATTCCTGTTAACAGAAATAAAAATTGATAGATCATTTGAAACCTCAAAACATACATTTATCCTTTTTTAAATCCACAGCTAAAATTAGAATCTTCATCTCCCAAAGTAAAGAATGAAATGTTTTTGGAAGAAGAAAAGTCTACTGACTTTGTATTTATACCTCCCGAAGGAAAAGAAGCAAAGGAAAGAGTACTGACTGAACATCAAAAAGAAGTATTCAAAACAAAACGGTTTGTAGGCTTTTTTGAACTGGGTATTCTATATTTATACTTATATTCATGCAGCAAATTACAATTTTGATTTGAAACTAAGATGCCATCTATTTTAAATTTTGAATTTGGTTGTATGTGGTACTGAGGATTAAATCTAGGGCTTTTCACAAGCTAGGCCAGCACTATGCCACTGAGTTTACATTTCTAGGTGCCCTATATGGCTATAAGTTATATTTCATAATATATGAAGCTTCCTGCTGACATGCAAAAAAAAATTTTTTTTTTTTTTTTTTTTTTGTGGTGGTACTGGGAAGTCAGTCCAGGGGCATTCTACCCCTGAGCTACACCCTCAGTCCTATTTTTTATTCTTTATTTTGAAATAGAATCTCCCTAAGTTGCTGAGTGCCTTACTAAGTTGCTAAGGCTGGCTATGAACCTGAGATCCTCCTAAATACTGGGATTACATGCTTGTGCCACCATGCTCTGCTAACATGCAGATGTTTATAAACTGAATTCCCTACTGAGGTAGGTTGGAGGAGAAGATAATTTCATGGGAAATCTAGAATATAGCCATCTGAATCCTGATTTTTATATTCTTTGTAAAAGAGTTTGGTAGAGTTGTAAATATAATTTCTTTTTCTTTTTTTTTTGGTGCTGGGGATTGAACCCAGGAGCATTCTACCTCCAAGCTATACCTCCAGCCTGATTTTTTTATTCTTTATTTGGAAACAGGGTATCACTGAGTTGCGGGCCTCATTAAGTAGCTGAGGCTGTCTATGAACCCAGATCCTCCTCTTTCAGCCTCCTAAATGTTGGAATTACAAGCATGCACTACCACCTCTGGTTTGTAAATCTAATTTCTAATTGTAGGAATCTCATCATATTTTTAAAGTTATACAAAATCTTTTTCAGGTGTGATATTCCTGTCATGTATAATAATCTGGATGTTTCACAAGATACCTTATTTTCAAATCAATATAGTCAAGAAGAGTCTATGTAAGTCTGGAAGTTATCAGACTTTTATAACTAATTTTCCCCTAATTATAATGTAACTAAGAATAATCTAATGTATATAATTATTTATCTTAGGGAAATGTCTACTCTAAGTGAAAGAACAAAGGAAGATTCCACGGTGATACATAAGGTATATTTAGTATTTCATATTTCAGGATTTTTAGAATCACCCTGGGGATTGAACCCAGGGGCATTCTACCTCCAAGCTATACCTCTAGCCCTATTTTTTTTTTAATTTATCTGGAAACTGGCTCTCACTGAGTTGCAAAGGGCCTCACTAAGTAGCTGAGGCTGTCTGAAAACCTCAAAACAGTATATCACCAAGTTGCAGGCAGTCTTACAAAGTAGCTGAGGCTGGCCAAGAACCTGCTATCCTCCTGTCTCAGCCTCCCAGATACTGAGATTACAAGCTTGTACCACTATGCCTGGCTAGATCCTCTTTTTTGTTTGTTTGTTTGTTTTGTTTTTATTTTTAAAATGTAGAGTCTCTCTTTTTTTTTGGTCGTACTGGGGTTCCTGGAAACCCTTCTACTTCCAGGCTACACTCCCAGACATGTTTTATATTTTTTATTTGGAAACAGGGTCTCTTAAGCCAGCAAGGTTGGTTTCGAACCAAATGTGATCCTCCTGTCTCCTCCTCCCAAGCACCGAGGTTACAACCGTGCACCACCATGCCCGGCCTAGAATCTCCTGTTAATTCCCAGTTGTATGCCAGTAGAATTTTAGTTTTGTTTGTATATTTGAAATGTGTATGGCTTTTATAGAATTTATGTAATTAAGATATGAATAGGCTTCTATTACTTTTTTTTTTTTTTTGGTGGTACTGGGGGTGGAAACCAGAGGCTTTCTACCTCTGGGCTATACTCCCAGACCTATTTTATACTTTTATTTGGAAACAGGGTCTCACTAAGTTGCTGAGAGACTTACTAAGTAGCTGAGGCTGGCTTCGAATCTGTGCGATCCTCCTGTCTCAGCCTCCCAAGCGCAGGGATTACAAGCGTGCGCCACCACACCCGGCAGGCTTCTATTACTTTTGGGGTCCTTAAATGCCTTATGTTAAAAGTTGGTGATTATCTTTTGAATTACCAAAATTTTGTACTAAATTTTCCTAGAATGTCAAGCTTGTTTGCTGGTTAATCTCTATGTATTTATTTCTGTCCAGGAGGAACATATGGATACTGACAGTGCTATTCCTCAAGATGTCGTGGAGAACTGTGGTATGGATGAACGTCTTGAAAACACTTCTTTTTCAAATGAGTGTGGTTCTGTTGACAAACCCAAGCCAGAAATAATGAGCAATAATAATAATGCCAGAAAAAACACTTTAATTCCATCAAAGAAAACTCCAACTGAATATACATCTAATGCAGAAAAGTCATTTGTTGTCAGCAGTAACTCAGTTTCAAATGCCACTATTTCTGGAACTCCACCACAGCCTACAAGTCGGAGGCAAACCTTTATTACCTTGGAGAAGTTTGATGGTTCAGAAAATAGACCTTTCAGCCCATCCCCCTTGAATAATATGTCATCAGCTATTACAGTAAGAAATAATCAGGAGAACATGACTAAAACAGATACTCCACAAAACACAAAGACAAGAGAAGTGACTCTGGCAAAATCTGATTCAGAAAAAATAATGAACGGAATTAAGAAATCAGGCCGGAGATCAAATAAAACTGAACAGTCAGGGAATAAAAGATCTAAGCCCTTAGGGAATTCTGAGCAAGAAAAAAGTACTCGGGAACCTACTGAAGACATCTTAGCATTAGAAAATAACACACATGGTTTGTATAATCAAACAGAATGTGCGATAGAAAATCGGGTTTTTTCTGTAGTGGAGCATGAAGACACAAAGCCTAAACCAACTATTGAAAATGCTATTTTCTTAGAAAACAAAGTAGAAGAGGAAAATGTAGGGATTAATTTAGACTCCAAAGAAAATACACCCCCTGCCATAATACCAGCAGACCAAATAGTAAATGAAGAAAGTCAGGCTCAAATAACTCCAAATCAAAAAACCCTTAGACGGTCTTTACGGCGACGTTCAGAAGTAGCAGACTCTCCCATTGATAGCCAAGATAAAGAAAATAATAATCAAAAAAAACAAAGACCTAAAGAAGAAGAAAAACCTTTTGAGAAGAGTCTGTTGCATGTAAAAGATACGTTACATAAGCAGAAACTTAGTTCTGAACATACTACACAGGAAAGTGTAGTTGAGAAGGAAAATAAGTTACATGAGAATACTTCTGGGGAAACGAGTGTTAATGGTGAAATTGACCAAAATAAGAGAAACCCAGATCTTGAGAATATTAATTCTGAAGGTGATAGTAGTGCTCAGAACATTGCAGATACGTCCTCTGAAAAACCTTTAAGAGGAAGAACACGTTATCAAACAAGAAGAGCATCTCAGGGGTTTCTTTCCAGTATTGAAAATTCAGAATCCGATAGTTCTGAGGCAAAGGAGGAAGGTTCTAAAAAGAAGAGATCTGGGAAATGGAAAAATAAAAGCAACGACAATGTTGACATTGAGGAACAAGAAGAAAAAGTGGTACAACAAAAATGTATAAAAGTGGAAAATGAGATGCATGATTATAATACAATTTCTGAAGTAGATGTGGACATAAAATCTCAGATTTGTGAGATAGGTGAAAGTAATACTGTAAGCCTTGAGGACTCTGCAACATCTTCAGGTTCATTGCAAGATTCTGATGATGTGCCAAATACATATGAGAGGAAAAGCAGGACTAGCAAATGTTCACAAAATTCATTTGTAAGTCCGTCTGTGCCAGAGTCAAATCTAAGGACTAGAAATGCCAATAAGAGACTAAATAAGGGAGATTCTGATAATAGAGTGGGAGGATGCGCAAAAATAGGGACATCAGACATTTCTACGCTTTCTGAAAAATGTGTCCAAATACTTGGATGCCAACACAAGAGAAGCCGGAGGGTGAGGAGGTCTAAAGGTTGCGACTGCTGTGGGGAAAAATCACAGCCTCAGGAAAAGTTAGTCATTGGGTTAAAGAATACAGAAAATTGTGATGTAACAAGTAATGAAACAAAAACAGATATGCAAATACCGGAAACCAAATCAGAAGTTTATAAAGTTAATCAGTATTCTGAAGTAAAAATTTTAGATGAACATCCCAGTGTGAATTTTGATTTGGGTCTCAAGGAGGAAAATGATACTAGTAATTTATTAGTTGTATCCAAAACTGAGTTGAAAGAAAATACTATTAAATCTGTTGCTTTTGAAATAGAAGATGTTAAAGAGGGAACTTACACGGATTCTAGTGAAGCAGTGTCTCTTGAAAGCCAAGAGCTGTCTAATAAACTTAAAACTGTGGACTCATGTTTAGACAACTCCATGGACATTTCACATAGCTGTTCTTTGGACACCAAAGAAGGAAAACCAGAAGCTACTGATGACAGAGATCTGAACATCATTAACGTTGAAGAAAATGCATATAAAGCAATAGTTGAATCTAATGCAGAAGTAGAAGCTATGGATGTGGATGTAGAAAATGTTAAATCTGAAGTTAACTTCTCTGAAAAAGAGACCACCAAAACTGATATTTATAAAGTGGCAGAGGAGGATAATAATAAAAGAAATGATGAACCTGAAGCAGACACAGCTGAAGAGCCAAACACTGAAGAAGAAGCTGAGGAACTTAATTCAGCCATTGGTCTTTCTGATAACATGACACCTATAAACGTGAGTGCAGAGACTATTTCTGAGCAAATAAGTGAGGCTCTACATCAAGAAAGTAATGAATCTGATCTAGGCTCATCCAAAGAAATCAATACTGAAATGGAAAATTATGAAAAAGCAGTGTTTGGTAGGGTGAATATTGAAACAGACAGTGTTAAAGAAACGGAAGACAGGGGTATGACTGCAGAAACAACCAACCCAGAAGAAGCTAAAACAGAAATACTGAATGTAGAAACTGACATTCCTGACGAACTTGAAATGAGCACTGAAGAAAGAAAGGTGGACTCCATTAAAACTGAAACAAATACTGAACTTAATATATCTGAAGTAAAATTAAGTGACAATCAAACAGTAGTGGAAAGTGAGATTTTACAGGAAGCTGACCATACTTCAGAGGCAGTAGAGGAACCGTTACAGTCTTTGATACCTGAAACAGCTACCTCTGATCTGGTAGCTGAAGATAATAATGCATCTCCTCAAAAATTAAGGGAACTTGATCCTTTACTTGTGTCAGCAAATGAGAGTCCTAGTGGCATGCAGACACGCTGTGTGTGGTCACCTTTGGCTTCTCCATCCACCAGTATTTTAAAGAGAGGACTAAAAAGACCCCAAGAAGATGAGATTTCATCACCTGTCAACAAGGTAGGAGGAATGAGATTGAGTATTAAATGAGTCTAATACTTGGTTGAAATATTTGGCAATACTGTATAGGGTGGATAACAATTATATTTTCACTTGCATTAATTATTAAGCATGATTACTAGAGAAAAGGGCCAGTAGAATTATAGATGTTAAAAAAAAGGAGACTAAAATCTTATAGCTATTCCTTCATTTCATAATATTAAAGATCATACCCTAAAACTTTGTGTGTTATTCTCCTTAGGAAAAAGTGGTGAGACTTCCTCTGAGGATTTTCTACTTCGCATAGTATAATATGAGGAAACAGACTGGAATTCCAGGAAGACTTAGATTTTGTCTTCATGAATTTCATGCGTGTTTTTTTTTTTTTTTCCTTTTTATATTTCGTAGTGCCAGGGATTGGACCCAAGACCTCACTACACCCATAGACCCTCATTTTTAATTTTATTTTATTCATCGTGGGGTGGGGGGGTGTGAAGGGGGTGTACTAATGCTCTCCCCCCCCCTTTTTTTTTGAAACAGTTTCATTAAGTTGTTGAGGGTCTCGATAAATTGCTGAGGCTGGCCCCAAACCTGCAATTTTCCTGTCTCACCTTTCCAAGTACTGGAATCAGAGGTGTACACCACTGTGCCCAGCTATAGTCCCTTGTCTGACTATCTTTTGGTGTAGGAAAAATGGAAAATACGGAGTGTATATTAGCTCCTGGCCCTTTACTTCTCAGTTTATGAAAAGGAGGGAGGGAAGCAACATGTGCTGGCATAGATCAATTTATCCTCTAGCAAAGTAGGTTTTCTTTGCTAGTTATATTGACAATTCAGCACCTTAAATTTTGAAATTGAGGCTGCTATTCTCAAATGTGTATTTTAAATATGTGAGTGTATAAGCATGATACTTGATTTTTGCCTTCAGCAAGTAGTGTGTTTTGTTTTGTGGCATTGAGAATTGACCCAGGGACATTCTACCTCTGAGCTACACCCCAACTCTATTTTATTTTTATTTTGAAACAGTGCCTCAGTAAGTTGCAGAAGACCTTACCAAGTTTCTGGCTATCTTTAAACCAGTGATTCTAATGTCTCAGCCTCCCATGTACTGGGATAATAGGTGTGCATAACTGTACCAGGCTTACATTTTGTTTTAACTTCTTAATTTCTACTCCTCGTGCTCTTAAGACTTTTGTTCTTTAAGAATTTAGAGATCGCTCCATTTAGGTAGATTTTTGTTTGTTTGTTTGTTTGTTTACTTATTTATGACACAGAGAATTGAGCCCGTGTGTTCTCTGCCATTGAGGTACTTTCCAGCCATGTTTATTTGAGACAGTGTCTCACTGAGTTGTCCAGTCTCTCCTCAAACCTACAATCCTCCTACCTTAGCCTCCCAAGTAGCTGGGATTATAGGCATGTTCCACCATGCCCCACTGTTTAGGGAGGTTTAACAGCTTGAGTCTTTTGTTTTTTGAAACAATTATTTCAGTTTTAATATTTTATTTACTTATTTATTTATTGTGGTACTGTTTTCTACCTCTGGGCTATTCTCCCTGACCTCTTGTCTTACTTGGAAACAGAGTATCACTAAGTTGCTGATAGCCTCACTAAGTAACTGAGGCTGGTTTCAAACCTGTGCCGTCCTCCTGTCTCAGCCTCCCAAACTGGGATTATAAATGTGAGCCACCATTTCCGGCCATTTTAATATTTTAAAATTAACTGGCATAGAAGTTTTCAAACTTTATGAAGATGGGATACACTGGAGTTGATTTCATCAATATTATTTAGATTGTTTATATAAGTCTTAATTTTCTTTTTGTGGTATTGGGGAACTGAATAGGGCCACTGTACCACTGAGCTACATCCCTGGCCCCTTTATGTTTTATTTTTTATTTTTTTCCTTGAAACGGTCTCACTAAGTTAACAAAGCTGGCTTTTTATTTTTTATGTGTGTGTTTATGTGGTACTGGGTAACCTCATAATGAGATTTATGGTGTTTTAAAACTTTTAATTTTGTTAAATAAATCCTCGTGTATGTTTTTAGGTTCGCCGTGTGTCCTTTGCAGATCCAATATACCAAGCAGGGTTGGCAGATGACATTGATAGGCGATGTTCTGTTGTTAGGTCTCACTCTTCAAGTAGTTCTCCCATAATAAAAACTGTTAAAAGTTCACCTGTGCAGTCTAAGGTAAGCCATAGACATTTGTTTTCACATATAATTAATTGTACATAAATTGTCTTTTTAAATTAAGAAACCAAACTTCATTGTTCTGGTTTTTCTCCTGCTTCATGGTAAGGAGACATGAAACATGGTAAGAAGCAATGTTGATCTAGCAAGTAATTGATTAAGTAGTTTATTTTCCTTTTATGTTTTCTGGAATTTTAAAACAAGTTTTTAAAATAATTTCAGTGTAAATTATAAAAATTAGATTATAAATTATAGTTATTTAGGGTCTGAGTTTCTTTTTTCTCTCCTCCTGTCTAGCATAGTACCACTTCAATCAAAGGATTTCTGTCCCCAGGATCACGTAGCTCTAAATTTAAGAGCTCAAAGAAGTGTTTAGTAAGAAGTGCTTTAGTTTTCATGTAACTTTATATTTTCATGTTTAGGCAGGTGACTTCTATTTAACTCCTTTTAAAATGTATTCTAAGATTACAGAAATGGCCAAAGAATCCATGCCATGCCCAACAGAAAGTGTTTACCCAGCTTTAGTGAACTGTGCAGCACCAGTTGACATCATTTTACCTCAGATAACGTCAAACATGTGGTAAGTGATTAGTTAGGTTTCTGGTTATATGCCAAGTTGCCCATTATTTAAGAGGAATGTTTGAATGGGGAGTGTTGTCATGTTTAGGATTGTCATGTATTCTTCCTGCACATATTTTATTTCAGAAATAAATAAAAATGCAGCTTAAATGGTAGGCCACAGGGCAATATTCGAGGCATTTATCATAATATTTGTTTAATATTTGTCAGGTACTATGGTGAAGCCATTTTATGTATATTGTTTAAATACAGTGGATATGAGTGTTGTGTGTGTGTGTATCTACTATGTATTGAATCTAGGGGTAATGTACCACTAAGGTTTATCTTCGGTCCTTTTAATTTTTGTTTTGAGACAGAATCTTGCTGAATTGCCATAGCTGGCCTCAAATTTGCTATTCTCCTGCCTTAGGCCTCCTGAGTAGCTAAGATTACAGATGTGTACCATGGGTTCCAACCTGTGGGTGTCATTTCTACCTTGTGAAATGAAACTTAAAAAGTTTAATCCAAGATTGCACTGCTAAAACTAAAAGTTTGTTTCCTTTAAGTTGTATATCTTGGAAATTTAAATGCTTTTGGTAGACAGTTCTGGATACCATATCTTGATTTAAGAGAATTGTTTTGGTAGTTTATGAGATCTTAATATAATTTTCCTTTAAATTTTTAGACTGCCTTTTATAGCATATTTCTCTCCTGGACATGAAGTGTTCTTAAACTCCTCCAGGAAATAGTATGTGTCAGACATATACCAAGTCCACTTCTGAGTTTAAAAGAGGGTACTTTAAAACTAGTCTAGATTAGGAAAGGTTAAAAACAGTGAGTATTAAGCTAGGCATGGGGGGGCACCCAGTACTTGGAGGTTTGCAGCCAGCCTCAGCTACTTAATGAGACTCTTTGAAACTTAGTGAGACCCTGTTTCAGAATAACAAAAAAATAGAGCTGGGGGTGTAGCTCAGAGGTAGAATGCCCCTGGGTTCAATCCCTAGTACTGTAAAAGGAGGTTAGGGGAGTGATAGGCCTAAACTATAGATAAAGCTGGGCATGTTAGCTTATTTTTTGTCTTCCTGTTCTACCCATCTTTATCTATCTGTGTGTGTATAAGAAGGTATATATATGAGTACAGTCATATGCTCAAGGAAATCTAATGTAATATAATCTAACAAAGATGATTACATCTTTACTATATAGAGAGTAGTAAATGCGGCATACATACGATTTTGTTTCCTGTATACTATTTTTTAAGCCGTGCATACATATTAGTTTAAACTCCTATTTTGAATTAAACATATAGCCAGGCGTGGTGGTGATTACTTGTAATCCCCACGCTTGGGAGGCGGAAACAGGAGGATTGCGCTGGTTTAAGAGACCCTGTTTCCAAAAAAAAATGTGTGTGTGTGTGTGTGTGTGTGTGTGTGTGTGTGTGTGTGTGTGTGTGTGTATGTATGTATATATATATATATATTAGACACGCGTATATATGTATGTATACATAATAGGTCTGGGAGTGTAGCCCGGAGGTAGAAGGGTTTCCAGGAACCCCAGTACCACAAAAAAGAAATTAATTAATTAATTAATTAAACATATATATATGCCACCCTTAATGTGGGTTTAGGTTGGCTATATAAAGTTAGTTATGATTGAGTTTAAATGGAGAAGTTAAATTGGATATGCCTTCACAATTAAAAACATGTTCTTTTTCTCTCATTTTCTTTTCAGGGCAAGAGGCCTAGGACAGCTTATCAGAGCCAAGAATATAAAAACGATTGGTGATTTGAGTACCCTTACAGCTTCTGAAATAAAAAGTCTTCCAATTCGTTCTCCAAAAGTTTTTAATGTAAAAAAGGCCCTCAGAGTGTATCATGAACAGCAGGTAAAACCTTCAGGTGTTGCTTATGAATTATGTAATAATGTGACATGTAACAACATAGAAAAATTCGTATTTAAACTATTTTTGCTTAAAATTCCATTTTATGGTACCTACACCCCACCACCTTCAAGAGGTAAGTTAAGAGGAGAGCACTTTGTAATCCCACAGAGAAGTTTGTTCCTTTTTTTGTAATGTACCTCAGATTTCTGTTAGAATTCTTTTTGTTTTATTTTTGATGCTGGTGGTTGAATCCAAGGGCATCCTATCTCCAAGCTATACCCCCCCCCCTTTATTTTGTATTTTGAAATCGGATTTTTTTTTTTTTGCCAGGCATGGTGGCACACGCTTGTAATCCCAGCTCTTGGGAGGCTAAGGTAAAATGGGTCTGAGAGTATAGCCTGGAGGCAGAAAAGCCCCTGGGTTCTACCCCCAGTACCACAAAGAAAAGAAAAGAAAAAGGATTTTTTTTAAGTTGCTGAGGCTGGCCTTGTACCTGCAGTCCTCTTTCTCAGCCTCCCAAGTACTGAGATTACAGGTGTCCCCCATGGCCTTCAGCTTTCTTTTATTCTTTGAATTATTTTATCCGTTTCTCCTTTTCACTTCCACCACCAACTGGTGGTTGATTCCCTGGCTGCTTTCCAAAAACATAGGTGCTCAAATTCAAATATTTATAAAGTCTTTACAGTCTTGTAGGTCACAGTATTTTTTTATTTTGATGTCTAGTATTTTTTTATTTTGATTTTTTTTATTTTGATGTCTAGTCACGTTTGTGACTCATTTTTAAATATTTTGGCTTTGGACAATTTTCAAGATTCTGATGAAACCTTAGATTCTTCCTCCTTATAAAAATGTGTACAGAAAATTTTATATGCAACTCCAGAATTCATAGACTTAGCTGAAACACATCCACTCAATAGTGATTTTTTTAGCAAGTTCAGTTTTTGTTTTCTCTATCTGCCTATTACCCCCCCCCCATACCCCCTTGCCCTTTTCATTTTTTTAATTTTTGAAGTAGAGTCTCACTATTTGGCTCAACACTGGTCTTGAACCTGCAATACTTCTGTTTCAGTCTCCCTAGTGTTCCCCATGCCCAGTATATGTTCGTGATTTTTTTTTTTTTTTTGGCGGTACTGGGAATGCAACCCAGGGGCATTCTGTCTTCGAACTACACACCTAGCCCTATTTTTATTCTTTTTATTTTTAAACAGGGTCTCACTGAGTTGCTGAGAGCCTCACTAAGTAGCTGAGGCTGGCTTCAAACCTGTGCAATCCTCCTGTCTCAGCCTCCCAAACTCTGGGATTACAAGCTTGCGCCACCATGCCCAGCCCTGAAGTCATATTCTATCACTACTTACTTCCATTCCTATGTTCAAAGCCAGCCTCAGCTACTTGGTGAAACCCTGTTTCAAAATAAAGAATAAAGCTGGGTGTGGTGGCGCATGCACAAGAGGATTGCACAGTTCGAAGCCAGCCACGCTGGCTTAAGAGACCCTGTTTCCAAATTTTAAAAAAGTATAAAATAGGTCTGGGAGTGTAGCCTGGAGGTAGAAGGGTTTCCAGGAACCCCAGTACTACCAAAAATAAAAAAAAGAATTTTTTAAAAATAGGGCAGGGGTTGTAGCTTGGAGGTCTAATGCTCCTGGGTTTCATCCCCAGACCTGCAAAAAAGTAAATGAATAAAAGAAGTTTGTGTATTATTTAACCCTGACAATCTCTGCTGAGATTTTTTCCCCCACATTTCTAATTTTTGTTTTGTTTTTATGGTACTGAGGATGGAACTCAGGGACATTCTACCTCTGAGCTACACCCCCAGCCCTATTTTTCATTCTTTTTTTGAAACAGACTCTGAGTTGCAAAGGGCCTAAGTAGCTCAGACTGTCTGCAAACCACAATTCTCCTGTCTCAGCCTCCCAAATGTTTGAATTATAAGTGTGCGCCACTATGCCTGGGTAAGGAAATACCTTTTTTTTTTTTTTTTTTTTTTTGGTGATGGTACTGGGGATGGAACCCTTCTACTTCCGAGCTACACTTCCAGACCTATTTTTATATTTGGAAACAGGGTCTCTTAAGCCAGTATGGCTGGCTTTGAACCTGCGTGATCCTCCTGTCTCTGCTTCCCAAGCACAAGGATTACAAGGTGCGCCACCACGCCCAGCAAAATACTTCTTAATGATATTTTTTGTGTGGCTAAGTAGAACCTAGTTTTTTAGTTCTTAGCAATGTTAGTTATTGTGAGCTGTGGTATTGCTGATATGTTTTTTCAATGCTTAACACTATTACTACTACTGAATGTAACTTGCTTTTCTGTTTACTTTTTATTGTCAATGTGTATAATGAAGGTAAAGTCTCGTGGACTGGAAGAGATTCCTGTTTTTGATATTTCTGAAAAAACTGTAAATGGAATAGAAAATAAATCTCTTGTAACTGATGAAGACAGACTTGCCTCAGGTATATTTTTAGCAAAATCAGATAATGTTATTTATTTAGAAGATCTATTATTTTCTTCTTCCTCTTCCTCTTCTCTTCCTCCTCCTCCTTCTCATTCTTGTTCTTGTTTCATCTTGTTCTTCATTGCTGGGAATGGAACCCAGGGACTTTCTACCTCTGGGGTACACTCTCAGACCTATTCATTATTTTTTATTTGGAAACAGGGTCTTACTATGTTGCTGAGAGCCTCACTAAGTAGCTGATGGTTTTAGCCTCCTGAATGCTGGGATTATAAGCGTGCACCACCACGTCCGGCTAAGTTTTCTCTTTTTGTCAACTTTTAGGCCATCAAGGTCTTCAATAAGGATATAGACTATACATTCTATAGCAGTTATGTTAATAAAAATAAAATGGTTGTTTCCTTATTCTACAGAACAATATATGATAGACTTTTCTGTGAACATTATTCCCTTGAGTAGCAAGGACACCTCATTGCTTTCTCAATTGCAATCCTACGCATTGTTCTTTTTCTTGATTTGATAGGAGATACATATAATTTCATTGTTAACTGTTACAGGTTTAATATGCTTATTTTTTTTTTTATTTATTTTTTTTTTTTAGATTTGATTGATCCTGTTCCTTTAGAAACTCCATTATCTAAAAATCTTGTGGCACAGATAAGTGCTCTTGCTCTTCAACTGGATTCAGAAGATCTCTGTAATTATTCAGGAAGCCAGCTATTTGAGATGCATGAGAAACTTGGTACTATGGCAAACTCTATAATAAAAAATCTACAGTCACGTTGGAGATCACCAGACCATGAAAATTCTATTTAGTATTTTAAGAGAAAATCAAAGTTTTTAAAACATCACCATATTTCTTGATTGATAAACAAATCCTGAAATACTGCATGGTTTCAACAAGTAGACTGTTTGCAAAGTTGTTAGTATTTCAAACCATGAAGGCCAGTAACTTTTATGTAAGTTCAGTTTTATAAGTTCATTAGGTAAGCTCCTTTTCCTACCCCATATTTCCTTGGCTGCTACACATAGATTTTCAAGAAATTACTGAGATTTGAAAGCAAAGGTAGAAACATGCATACATTTTATTTTATACTTTTATAAACTCATGAATATTTTGGTGAAATATATAATGGAAAATAAGTAAAGTTGAAAATTTTTATTTGAATTTTGCTGAACTGATGAAGATGTTTATACTTTATTCATGTTTATTGTACCTGAGGTTTAGGAAATTTGTTGGTAAACACCTCAAACAAGATGCAGAAGAACTGGAACTTTCCCTTACAGATGTCACCTTTGGACAACTTTAAGAAAAATAACAAAAGTTCCAGTTTTTTGAGGTTAAAATATTAATGTAGAATTGAATAGGATTCCATTCATTTGTACTAGCAAATATTTGTGCAGCAGCATTTGCTTGTGGAATTTTACTCATAGTAGACATAGTATTCATTTTAAATGTATGATTGTACATTATGTATAGACGACATTGATTTTAATTTATAAATTTCAGTCTCCATTAGTTACGTGAATTTTTCTGCAGCTTGTGAATACTTTTGTTTAATGGAAGCATTTGTATATATTTAATACTGAAATATCAGTATGGACAGTAGAAGCAGTTTGTGGGCTTGCTGCAGATTTTGTAGGCTTATGTATTTACATATAAAACAACAAATAGTTTTGTACTTAGTTAATAGTTAAAACACTGAGTTTAGCTGGGCAGGGTGACACACGCCTGTAATCCTACTTGGGAAGGTGAAGTAGGAAGGTCATTAAGTTCAAGGCCAGCCTAGGCAACTTATCAAGACCCTGTCTCAAAATAGAAAAATAAAAAGACTGGGGATGTAGCTCAATTTTAGAGCATTTGCCTAGCATGCACAAGGCCCTGGGTTCAATTCCCAGCCCCCAGTACCACATAAAAAAGAAAAAAATGTTTATTTTCTAAAGTATCTGAAATGGGAAAATGTTATTGAGAAACTTTACTATTCATGCCTTCCCCCCCTCTTTTTTTTCTTTTTCTTTTGGTTTGGAAAAGGATACCAGCCACTAGAAAGTATGCCTCATTACATTTCTTCTTAATGGAGAGTTAGTCTGAATATTTTCATTGTAAGTTGGACTATAAGAAGTCTAGAGATTATCTGCTTTATTCACATGCACCGAAAAGTAAACTTGGAAAACATTTGAAACTGTCCTTTTTGTACATGTATGTTTTGCCTAGCTAAAAAAAGATATATAATTAAAACATTTGTAAATTTTTACCAACTAGTATTAGTGCCTGACTTCCTATATTTGTTTCTTCTTGCTAAGAATGTATCTCATTGGTTCTCTTGATAGGACTAGTGAGTGATCTTCTTAGTTTAACACTTACTCAGCACATAATCCCTCCTTGAAAAGACATGTTTCTATAGTAACTCAGAGATTATCCTTGTGTCCACTTTATTTAAGGTCTCCTTTATCCAGCAGAGATCTTTTTTCAGCTTCTATGAGAGTTGATATCTTTTTTCATAAGTATAAAGTATCATTACAAGTATTTTTGGAACTAAGTATGATAATATATGTATATTTATAATATGTATATGTGTGCATAATAAGTATAGTTTAACAACAGAATTATAGTTTGGGTTTTTGTTAATCCTATTTAACAGTAAAGGAGCACATAAGGTTTTAGTGAACAGCTATGAATAAGAATGGTGTGTGTGTGTGTATATGTTTGGGGGAAGGGTAACTACTTTAACACAGACACAGTTCAGAGTCAAAATTATCTCATTTCATGACTGCATGCCTTAATGTTTATATGACCTATAAACTTGCTGGTAGAGTAAAATTCTTTGAAAGCTGAACAGTACAGCAAAAGTGAGACCAAAGTAACTACTCTTTAGTTGCTGAATTTGATCCAAGCACAAGTATTAAAGTGTATTATGGTCAGTGATGCGTTTGAAAGTATTTTAGAGCAAAGGCAAAATCTTTATTGTTGATAAGGTTTTTAAGCATATATTTGAGTTACTTTACTTTGAGTATTCCCTCAACTTTCTACAAATTTACCCCTGAATGATTCCTGATAAAGCAAAAAGAGTGTTTCATGATCAGCTTCAATGTCTCCTTTCATTATTAAGATGTTTTTCCAGATCTTTTCTGATGGTTAATAAAACAAGTGGCAAATAATAGTACTCAAATGTGATTTTTAAATTATTTTATGCATTTTATAAGGATACTTGTGGCATTCCAGAGTATATTATTTATATATAAATATAATTAACAGCAGTTAGTTGTATCTATTGTTAAAGATGCTCTGCTGTTTCAATAAAACTTTAAAAGTGATAGTTAAGCTGAATGTGATGGCACACACTTGTAATCTCATTACTTGGCATGCCCAGACAGGAGGATCACAGATTCGCAGTCAGCCTCAGCTACTTAGTGAGGCCCTCTGCAGCTTACTGAGACCCTGTTTCTAAAAGAATTTAAAAAATAGGGCTGGAGGGTTAAGGGGATGTAGCTTGGAGGTAGCCCCTGGGTTTAATCCCTAATAGCACAAAAAAGAAAAAAAGTGCTAATTAACATTGTCCAAGGATTCTTTTTTCCTGTATAGTTTAAAGGTAGTTAGAAATTCTGCTGTATATTTAAGGACAATAAAGAATTGGTGCAGCTCAGTGGTAGGACCAGTGTTCAATTCCCAGTACCACACACACATACAAAAACTGGCTTAGACTAAAAAGTAGGGCTTAGATTAAAAATTGGTGTAGCTTGGAGGTAGAATGCCCCTAGGTTCCATCCCCAATACTGCCCCCCCAAAAGTAGCTTATTTAAAATTTAAGAGAAAGTATTAATTAATTTAACATTTTCCCTTAATACCATGCCTCCTGAATTTCACCTAATTTCAATAAGAAAGTCTAGTTTTCATCTCATTCTTCATAACTGATTTTCAGAGATAATTTGTTAGCTGGGCTAGGAGGTTATAAAACAGCAATTGCTGGCATTATTAGGCTAAGACTTGTGCTCATTGTGACAACCTATGTCAATTTTATCCTTAGGCTATCTGATGACTCTAAAACCCTTATAAACATTAGGTTAAAGTTTTGTATAAGTACCGCGCACTAACTGATTGCGCCACTGGAGCACTCTAGGTTGAAATTTTGAAACAAGTACTTCTCAAACTCTTGAGGAAAAGATGTGGATTCTGACACAGCAGTTCTGTGATGTGGCCTGCGAAACTGAGTCCAAGCTTATTTGGACTCCTAGGGGGTTCAAATAAGTGGTATTATTGCTGGACTGTAATTGTAGTAGATTGTCCCAAGAGGTTTCAGGCTGTTGAGTAGGTTTTGCTAAATCCAAGCAAATTTATGTCCTTAGTATTGTGACAAAAGAAAAAAGACATTCATAGCTTTTCAAGTTTAAGAATTGAGGTTGCAGCTGGGCATGGTGACACATGCCTATAATCCTGATACTTGGAGGCCAAGACAGGAGGATCAGTTATTTGGGCCCTTAGCACCTTAGCAAGACCCTGTTTCAAGGAGAAAAAATAAATAGGGGTAGAGGTGTAGATGGATGCATAAACCCTTGAAGTTTTCGGGCTAAACTTTTTTTTTTTAAGGGTAGAATTTCATATGTTTTTAAACTTGAAATAGAGATTATTTTTTGTTGTTGTTGTGATACAGGGGTATTCTACCTCCAAGCTACACTTCAGCCCTATTTTTATTATTATTATTATTTTTTTTTTTTTTGGGGGGTGGTACTGGGGTGGAACCCAGAGTCTTTCTACCTTCAGGCCATACTCCCAGACCTATTTTATATTTTATTTGGAAACAGGGTCTCACTAAGTTGCTGAGAGCCTCATTCAGTAGCTGAGGCTGGCTTCAAACCTGCGCAATCCTCGTCTCAGCCTCCCAAGTGCGGGGATTACGAGCGTGCGCCACCACGCCCGGCTCAGCCCTATTTTTATTTTGAAACAGGGTCTCACTAGGTTGTTGAGAGTTTCACTACTTGCTGAGGATGTCCTGGAATCTGTGATCCTTCTGTCTCAGCCTCCCAAGTACTGGAATTAAAAGCATGTGCCACCATGCCTGGTAGGTTATTCTTAATAGGCACACTTAAGAGTTAAAGATTTTGTGTTATAAAGAACCTTTTTTTTTTTTTCCCCCTTTGGGTCTAGGGATGGAACCCCGGGGCATTTGACCTCTGAGCTACAGCCCCTGCCCTACTTTTTATTTTGAAACAGGGTCTAACTTAAGAGGTCTCACTCCTGTCTCGGCCTCCCAATGCTGGGATTACAAGCATGCGCCACCACACCCGGCTTATAAAGAGCCTTAATACAGCAGATTAGACATGATATTTCTTGTCAGTTATGTTCTCAGTCTTACTGTTTATGACTGAGATTTTATTAATAAGACACACTACCCTTTCCCCCTAAGATTCATTTGGCCGGTAAGTTAGCAATGCCATAATGCAGTTTTATCTGAGGGACATGCCTTGTCTTTTGTGTGTGTGTGTGTGGGGGGGTACTGGGGTTCCTAGAAGCCCGTCTATCTCCGGGCTACACTCCCAGACCTATTTTATTTTTGGAAATGGTCTCTTAAGCCAGCACAGCTGGCTTCGAACCTGCGCGATCCTCCTGTCTGCCTCCCAACCGCGGGGATTACAAGCGTGCGCCACCACACCCGGCCCATGCCTTGTCATTTTACTGAGGACATCTGGTGACGTGATTTGCTGCTAAGTTACATGGTTGAAAATTCCTGTTTCATTGTAAAGTGAGTTCGAAAACTAGAGTTGAATAATTTCAAAAAGTCAGTTTTTTTCAGAATTCTGTTTAGAGATCAGATTTTTCTCACGAATTTAAATATCTTATTTAAGAGTTCACTCAGTCTTATAATTAGGTATTAACCATTTTTTCCTTTGTGTAGAAGCTTTGCCATCTCCAAATAAATATACGATGAGCTAAACTGTAAATACTCACTCCCCTGAAAAATCCTATTAAAATAAAAACTCCATTTACCTGACACTATAAACTTGAAGGCAATATTTTCAATTGCTGATGCCAAAAGGAAGAAAAGCCTATTTAATTTTTATATTCTTACTGAAGAGTGCCATCTTTGCTGATTTATAATTGTGGATAAAGTGGTTTTTCACATAGCAAGCACATATGCTGGTAAAAATTGATCCACTGGGGAGGTAATGAAGACAAAGGAAAAATACTGAGCTAAAATTTTAATCATAAAGTTATGTCAGTGTAGGAACAAGCAGTGCTATGTACTTTAAAAATATCTGGGAGCCAGTGGTCCCTGAGAGCTATTCTATACATAACACAGCAACATAATTTATGTTCATAAATAACCTGAGGGATTGTTTTTAAAATATATTAACTTATGGGCTGGGGATGTAACTCAGTGGTAGAGTGCTTGCTTACCATGCACAAGGCCCTGGGTTTGATCTCCAGCACCACCAGGAAAATAAGCAATACATGGACTTAGTATTCCTCCTCCAAGCAATAAATTAATTTCTAACAAAAGACATCTAAAGTTATTTTTATAGAATGAAAGTTTTCTGAAAGAAAATGGAATTAAGATCAGAATTAAGAAACCATAGGTTGGCAGTCTTAACTAATGTTTTTAGAGAAGGGATTGGCAAGCTGCAGCCTGACACCTGTTTTTTGAACAGCTCATGAGCTAAAACTGATTTTTACTTTTTGTGTGTGGTATTAGAAATTGATCTCAGGGATATTCTACCTCTGAGCTACATCACTAGCCCTATTTTTTAAGTTTTATCTTGAAATACAGGATCTTGCTAGGTTGAGGAGTCTCCCTACTTGCCGAGTGTCCCCAAACCTGTGATTTCTCTCAGCCTCCCAAGTGCTGGAATTGCAAGCATGTCCACCACGCCTGGCTGCATTTTTTAATTGGTTGGAAAAAGTCAAAAGAATATTTAGAGGCAAATGGAAATTAACGAAATTAGTTTCTGTGGCCAGAATAGTTTTATTGGAACACAGCCGTTGTGTTCCAGTACTGTCTTTGCCTTTGACAATGCAGAGCTGAGCACTCTCACTAGAGACCAGCCTACATCTAAAGTTTTCACTCTGGCCCTTTAAAGGCTTGCCAATCCCTGTCATGGAGGATAGATTGGTTATTTGTCTCACTGGTGGACTGGTATCTGGACTCACTGTTACCCTTGTTAGGTTTCATTTACAAAATGGATTTCCCCAGTTTCATTTATGGTTTTTACTACTAATGGAGTACCTTTATACTGAGATGGTACTGTTTATACTCCACACACACACACCTTAAACGTATAGTTATGTGTTTGCCGTACGTAACTTTAAGGGACTTTGGTCTGAAGGAAAAGCATCTAACACTAATATGTTACACCTGTGAAAGATTGTGAACCAGGAATTTGCTTTATGTGTTTGAGATCAGTGATTTCAGCCTTAACACTACCTCCTGTGGATAGCTCTAACAATGAGCTTAGAAAAAGACTGATAGGAGCCAAGCCCAGTCATTTATAAACCCGATAGTATTTTTGTCACCAACATTTGGTAGATGCTAAGAGAGCTTAGTTTTACATTGATAAAAAAACATTTTATATCATAGTCTTTCAAACAAGTATTTGTTAATTCTTTCATTACTTGCTCTAGCAGATGGTAAATAAGGGGCACCCAGTTTTATTATGTTATTTAATGCTTTATAAGATGTTTGCAGCAGGTAGACCTACACTTATAAAGTGAGTATTTGTATTTCTGGTTTACTATGACTGTATTGAGGGAGAATCTGTTTGATCCACAAAAACCTTCCATGAAAATCAGAATTGACTTATTGTGAGTTGAGTTGGAACTTTTTTTTTTTTAAGAAATGCACTTTTGCCTAAAATAAAACTATAAAAAATAAATTCTGATGCTTTCTTTTGCTTCTGTGTGTGTGTGTGTGTGTGTGTGTGTGTGTGTGTGTGTGTGTGTGAATGACATCTGAAATTGAGTTAAGACTAGCATGATAGGCCAATTTAAGTGAACATTGCATTCACTTCACAAACATGAACTATTTATATTCTTTTTGCTATTGGGGGTTGAACCCAGAGGCATTCTACTTCTGAGCTACAGCCTAATCCCAAATTTTATTTCTTATTGGGAAATGGTCTCACTGGGTTGCTGCAAACCTTGCTAAATAGCCGAGGCTGGTTTTGAAGCTGCAATCTTACTATCTCAGCATCCCAAGTACTAGGATTACAAGAGAGCAAAACCACGCCCAGCTCCCATTTATATTCTGCCCCACCCCCGGCCAGCACTGGGTATGAACCCAGAGACATTCTACCTCTGAGCTTCACCCCCAACCCTTTTTTTTTCTGTTGAAGTTGGCATAACGCCCAAGCAGCTGAGGCTGGCTGTGAACCTGCAATCCTGTCTCGGCCTCCCAAATACTGATATTACAAGTGTAGGCCACCATGCCTGACTTCATTCTCTTTATGGCTTTATTTTTGGAAGTTTAAAAGAAAAGATTCTTTATGCATAATTTTATGGGTTCCACAATCTTCTAAATCTGTATCTTAAAATACAAAACAATTATGTTGAAAGATACTGCACTAATTTACTTGGGCGGGCTATTATAAAGTATAACAAGGCTAAATGGATGTTTGAAGTCCAAGATGAACGTATCAGCAAGGTTGAGTCCTAAGAAACTTCATGACTCTCCCCTGGATTTCTGGTGGTTTTCTGGTAGTTTGGGGCCTTCATGGAAATACAAATATTGCTTCCATCTCTGCCTTCATCTTCACATAGCTTTCTCCCAGGGTATTTGTCAGTAATTGCCCTTTTGTAAAAGACACCAGCCCTATTGGACCAGGGCCCATTCATGGAAACATGAATTTTGCAAGGAGATGGGATACAACCCTTAACACATGAGTTGTGGCCTGAATATAACTTGCAGAAGTAACTTCTCCCTTTTATTACAGCTTCTTGGAGGTCAAGTGAATACCAGGTCACTGATGTTCTTTGCAGCCTATAGTCCTGTTAAGACTGTTGTATCGATGATGAATACAAGTGACTTCCTCAGTGTTGTCCTGACAAAAATAAGGGCGCAAAAGTAGATGGCTTGAAAATTACGAAAGTTTGAACATGAGACACTACCAATTTTTAATAAAGGTGCAATGAATTTTAAGGGTCCTTTTCTAGATGCACAGTGAGATGTACCTAATAGGATTCACTTAAGGCAATGGCAAGAAGTCATTGGGTGGTGGAGAGCCAACCAGAAACCATGCATTGGTAATTTTTGAAGCTAAGTGGTTGGTATAGCAAGATTCTCCATTATTGTATGTACTGAAATTTTTCTAAGCTTCTGAAGGAGTATAAAATTAAGAGAAAGTTTTTTTTTTTTTTTTTTTTTTTTTTTAGTAGCAACTACAATGTTCCGGCAGACCTATTAGTAGGAAATGACAACAGTGATTGTAATTGTGCCAGTAATACACTGTTTAGGTATTTCCAAAGTTTGGGGGTGTCTTCACAGTGCGCTTGTTGCCGACCTTAACTTGGACATTGCTCAGTCGAGATGAAGACTTAGGAGTCAGAGAGTGATGACCTCTCCCACCACTAGATGCTTGGGCACTGTGAGTTTGGGTCTGGAATGTCTCCTGAAGGCCTGTGAGTTTAAGGCTTAATCTCCATGGTGCTTGTGAGAGGTGGAACCCTAGGAGTGTGGCCTAGTTAAGGGAACAGCTCTTCTCTTTAGGAAGCATAGTCTGTTGGTCACTGGAAATGTGTCCTCAGCCAGGATTGGGGTACTGTGGTCTATTATTCCCAGCCATGAGGTGAATAGCTTCCTCTGCCATTTGCATAGGCTGGAAAACAGTGGGACCAACTGACCATGGACTGAAACCCCCAAAACTGAGCCAAAGTGAACCATTTAAAAAAGAAAAGTTAATTTTCTCAGGGATTTTGTTATAGTAACAGAAAGTGAACACATGCATGATCTGCCTTTTCCTAGGTCTTTTAAGTTCTATTAGAACACCAATTTGTTCTTCACTGGAACAGCAGCCTCTAACACAGGACCTGGCATACAGGTATACACCCGTCGCTCACAAGTGTGCAGTCAGCATACAATGCCCTGTGGGTCTCAGGAGTGTGCGCTAAACATGAGAGGCTGTGGTTGTAGGTCAGTTTAACATGTGTAAAACCTTAGGGTTGATTTCTAGGACCACACAAAACAATGAGATAAAACAATGACAGATGTCAAGTCACAGGGAGACGTCTTTCACTTTTTGGGAAGGACAGTCTATAAACATGCATTATGCCATTATTATCTTCTCACCCTTTGCCCCACTGTTGTTCCATTTGCCCCTCCATTGTTCCATGGAGAGATCTCTTGAGGTTAGGAGTAACCTCACAGCTGTTTCCAAAACTCTACAGGGAAGGTTGCTGAATGCAATATAGTTTTGAGTGTCCACTCTTAGGCATTTTAAAGGGTATAAATATTGTAAATTTTAGACAATTTTTAATCTAAAGAATTTGTTTTGTAATTTATTGGTAAATTTTTTTTTTTTCAGGTCTGGGGATGAAACCCAGGGGCATTCAACCTCCGAGCTACATCCTCTGCCCTGTTTTTTATTCTTTATTTTGAAACAGGATCTCACTAAGTTATGGGGGCCTCACTATGTAGTTGAGGTTGTCCGTGAACTGCAATCCTCCAGTCTCAGCCTTCCAAATGCTGGGATTACAAGTGTGTCCCACCACACCTGGCTTTATTGGTAAATCTTTAAAATCATTAAAAATAAATTTCAAGCCAGGTGTGGTGGCACTCCCTTGTGATCCCAGCATTTGAGAGGCTGAGACAGGAGGGTCACAGTTCACAAACAGCCTCAGCTAGTACTTAAGTGAGGCCCTCTGCAACTCGGTGAGACCCTATTTCAAAATAAAGTATAAAAAATAGGGCTGCGGGTGTATCTCGGAGGTAGAATGCCCCTGGGTTCCATCCCCAGAACTGCCTAATAAATAAATAGATAAATAAATAAATAAATTTCATTCTATCAGAGTTTCTTGCAGAACTACAGATTTTATTAGTTATGAGTTTACCATGAGCCTATATTAACTATTGGCTTTACAACTTCAGAACTGAATTAGAAATGCAAAAACATTAGCATTTAGTAAGCACGAAAAGGTGACTATAGTTGCCATTTTTCCTTCAGTATGTTTGACATGTTCAGAATGTTTTAGAAAAGAAATGTTACACATTTTTATAACTGAAGACTCTGGGTTATACAGTAGCAATATAACACTGCAGGAGCTTTTCAAATGTCTTCTGAAATTCAGCTTGTTTTAAAACAAAGAGAAAAATGTAATATTGGCAATGTTTGAAAAAAATTAAACTTATAGGTTTGCTGTCTGAAGTTTTATGTGGAAGTCCAGAAAATAATGAAGACATTAAGCTTATTTTAAATATTGGACAGATTAATGATACTAGCATTTGTTTTAATGGTGAATTATTTGGGTTTATATGAAATGAATCAAAAGATGGTATAATTATAAGTGATACTGACACAAAAAACCATTAGCTTGAAAAATTGAATTATAGTGATGAGTCTAAATGAAACAATTGACTGCAGAACTTATAGGTTCTGCAGACAGATGTGAATTCTGGTAGTTCCTAAATAGCTTCAACATAGTTAGCTGGGAGCATGCCGGTCCTGCCAGTCCTCTGCACAGTGCCATACATCCACCCTTCATCAATAGCTTGAACATTTACGATGGCATCTCCATCCTTGAAGGATACCTCATCCGCATCAGCAGCCATATAGTCATACATGGCACGGAAGATCTTCTGTTATGGAAATGGAAAGAAAAGGAAAACATATGTTGGATTTTTTATAACCTAAATACCTGGTTGTCAGATCTCTGGTTACTTACTCCACAAATTTAAGTTGCACAAAAGAAAGTAGCCAGGCAGGGTGGTGCACACTTGTAAGCCCAGCATTTGGTAGACTGAGACAGGAGGATCCGGGTTCATAGCCAGCCTCAGCTACTTAGTGAGGCCTTCCGCAACTTAGACCTTGTTTCAAAATAAAGAATAAAAAATAAGGCTGGGGGTGTAGCTCAGAGGTAGAATGCCCCTGGGTTCAATCCCCAGTACTCAAAAAAAAAAAAAAAAAAAAAAAGAAGAAAAAAGAAAAAAAAAGAAAGTGTGCAACTACCCAGGTGTAGTGGGGTGGATGTAGGAGGCATTTAGCTCAGTGGTTGAATGCCCCTGGGTTCAATCCCCAGTATTAAAAAAAAAAAAAAAAAGTGTAACTACAGCCAAGAAAGTAAAAACTCAGAAATATTTGCAAACCATATGTCTGATAAGGGATTAACATTCAGTTAATATGTAAAGAACTCTTACAACTCAGTCTCTCTCTCTGACACACACACACACACACACACACACACACACACACAGGCAAAGGATATGAACGAACTTTATTTTTTGGTACTGTGAATGGAACCCAGGGACAGAGTTGCAGAGGATTCACTAAATTGTTGAGGTTGGTCTCTAGCCTACGATTCTAGCTGGGCGTGATGCTACACACCTGTAATCCCTGTACTTAAGAGGCTGAGATAGGAGGGTTGCAATTTCGAGGACAGCCTCAGCAAGTAGTGAAACTCTCATTAAACCTAATGAGACCCTGTTTCCAAACAAGAAATAAAATCGGGCTGGAAGTGTGGTTTGAAGGTAGAATGCCTCTGCATTCAATCCCCAGTAACACACACACGCACACCCTGCGATCCTCCTGTCTCAGCCTCCCAAATACTGAGATTACCAGTGTGTACCACCATGCCTGGCTTGTGAATAGATATTTCTCCACAGAAGATACAGAAATTGCCAATAAGCACATGAAAAGATACTGGGCATTACTAGTCATCAGGGAAATACATATACAAAGCACAGGAGACCACTCCACATACACCACAGTAGTGCCAGTCATCACAAAGATAGATGTTAAGTTTCGGGAAAGTCAGAAATTTGAACCCTCATAAGCTGCTGGTGGGAATAGAAAATGGCGCAGCCATTTTGGAAAACAAACTGGTAGTTATCATGTTAAATATAGAGTGCCAGATGACCCAGCATGTCACTTCTGAGCATGTGTATACTCAAGAGGAGCGAAAATATGTCTGTGCAATAACCTATACAACCATGTCCAAAGCAGATTACTATTATTCATAATAGCCTTAAGTGGAAACAACCCAGATGCCCACCGAGTTATATCCATATTAGAATAGCATTTGATAGAAAGAATGGGGTGTATGAACCTGGATGAACCTCAGAACATTAAGCAGAAGAAGCCATGTTCCAAGGTCTACATATCCTTTGAGTTCGTGTATAGAAATGTTTGAATGTTTGAAATAGGCAAAAATATAGAAACAAAATAAATTAGTGGACTGGACAGAAAGGGAGTGTCTGGAGATGGGGAGCAAATATTGATCGGTAGAAGTCTTTTTTCTTTTTAAATTTGATGAAAATACTCTATGATGATGGTAGAGCAACTTTTTAAATGAAACAAGAATCAATTATGTGTCTTAAATTATGAATTTTATACTGTGTTAATTATATATCCATAAAACAGTATGTGCTAATTTTGCATGTAGTTTGACATCCCCCACACCCCCAGTACTGGGGATTAAACTCGGGGGCTCACACATTGCTAAGCAAGCACCAATCTACATCCTCAGCCAATGCCTGCACCCCCAGACCCTTTTTCAATTTTATTTTGAGACAGGGTCTCACTAAATGACACAGGCTGGCCTGCCTCCGCCACCATACCTAGCCTTTTTTCTACTTTTTGTTGTTGTTGTTGTTGTTGTTGTTGTTGTTGTTGTTGTTGTTTTTGTGGGTCTTAGGATGGAACCCAGGGCCATTCGACCTCCGAGCTACACCCCCTGCCCTATTTTTTATTCTTTATTTTGAAATAGGGTCTCACTGAGTTGCAAAGGGCCTCACTAAGTAGCTGAGGCTGTTGTGGAACTGCAATCCTCCTGTCTCAGCCTCCTGAATGCTGGGGTTACAAGCATGAGCCACCACTCCTGGCTTTTTTCTACCTTTTGAAGAGTCAACCTTAGTTTTAGGAAAGAATATGAAATGCCAAAGCAATATTTCACATGTGAAAACTTTCAGTATCAGAGTGAATGCATTTTTGTTAAGCCCTAACCAAAAAAGATAGAAGTTTATAAAGAAAGGTTCTATAGAAGGGATCAAGTGTGTGCATAATTGCTTGATAGTAACTATCACAAAAGGCTGCCAGAATCACAACTTTTCACAGAGGCCACTGCAACCTTACACAAAAAATACTTGGAGGATATCTGCTTAGCAACAGTCTATTCAGCCTGGGACTGTTCTACTTTTGTTAAGCTTTGTAGCCAAAATTATTGTTTTAAAATATTTCATGTAAGCCTCACTTTGACTTTCAACAACTCTCTCTCTCTCTCTCTCTCTCTCTCTCTCTCCTCTCTCTCTCTCTCTCTCTCTTAGCTGGGCATGGTGGTGCATGCCTGTAATCCTGGTACGTGGGATATTGAGACAGGAGAAAAGGCCAGCCTCAGCAATTTAGGGGGAACCTGTTTCAAAATAAAAAGGGCTGGCTGGGCATGATGGTGCATGCTTGTAATCCTAGCGCTTGGAAGGCTGAGACAGGAGGATCACACAGGTTCAAAGCCAGCCTCAGCTACTTAGTGAGGTTCTCAGCAACTTAGTGAGACCCTGTTTCCAAATAAAGTATAAAATAGGTCTGGGAGTATAGCCTGGAGGTAGAAAAGCCCCTGGGTTCCACCCCCAGTGCCACACACACACAAAAATTAAAGAGAATGCTACTCTAGTGCTCAACTTTATTAATTTCATTTGTATGTTCTGATCACTAGTCACGACGGACACCTTTTTGGTTTCTACTTTTATTGCCACAAATGATCTATTCATACTCTTTCACATGTATATATTTTTTTGTTTGTGATACTGGGGATGAAACCCAGGGACATTCTACCTCTAAGCAACACCCCCAGCCCTATTTTTTATTCTTTATTTTGAAACCAAGGTCTCACTAAGTTGCAGAGGGCCTCACTAAGTAGCTGCAGCTGTCTGAGAACCAGAGATCCTCCTGTCTCAGTCTCCCATGTACTGGGATTACACCATGCCTGGCTTCACATCTGTCTTGAGAGAGAGAGAGAGAAAGAGAGAGAGAGAGAGCGCATTTGTCATTGAACTTGGAGTGCTTTATTCTTTTTAAATATTAGTATTTTATGAATGTTATATTTTTCCCTCATTCAACAAGTTTCTTTGTGTCATAGAAACATTTAAACATTTATGGTCAGTCAGGCATGGTGGCACACACCTTTAATCCTGGTAGTTTGGAGGCTGAGACAGGAGGATCGCAGATTGGAGTACAGCCTCAGCAAGTAGTGAGGCTCTCATCAGCCTACTGAGACTTTGTTTCCAAATAAAAATAAAACAGAGCTGGGGTGTTGCTGGGATGGGAGGGAGAATGCCCCAGTGCTCAATCCCTAATACTACACAAAAATAAAAACTTACAGGCAAATTTATGTGTGTGTGTGTGTGTGTGTGTGTGGTACTGAAGATGGAATCCAGGGATATTCTACCTCCGAGCTACACCCCTAGCCCTATTTTATTTATTCATTTTTTAATATTTTGAAACAGGGTCTCACTAAACTTCTGGGGGCCATACTAAGTTGCTGAGCTGGCCTCTAACCTGTGACCCTCCTGTCTGGGCCGCCCATATTGAGATTACAGGCATGTACTTCCATGCCCAGCTGGTCTTTTTTCTTATAATTCTAGATTTTGCAACTTGCTTTGGAAGGCTTTCCACACTGCTAATGTTATAAAAGCAGTCTCAGCCGAGAGTGGTGGCGCACGCTTGTAATCCCAGCACTTGGGAGGCTGAGACGGGGATCTCGGGTTCTCAGAGAGGGCTGAGGTGTAGCTCGGAGGTAGAATGCCTATGAGTTCCATCCCCAGTGCTGAAAAATATTGCAAAAAAGCAGACTCTTTTTCAGGGCTTATTTTTACAATCTTGGTTTTTATGTTTAGATCTTTGGTATAGCTACTCTGTAAGTATGTGTTGAAATAAGTGTCTCATTTTATTATTTTTTTCTCTTTTTGCTAAATAGATAATCAGTTATTCCAAGATCATATTATTAATTATTCATCCTCTTTCTATTGATTTATAACTTTTAGAGTTCATTTATGGACTTCATATATATATATATTTGGTGGTACTGGGGTTCCTGAAAACCCTTCTATTTCACACTTCCGGGCTAAACTCCCAGACCTATTTTATATTTTTATTTGGAAACAGGGTCTCTTAGGCCAGCGAGGCTGGCTTTGAACTTTCGTGATCCTCCTGTCTCTGCCTCCCAAGCTAGGGGATTACAAGCATGCGCCACCACGCCCGGCTTGGACTTCATATATTTTATATACCTATTACTATGCCAAATATATGTTTAGAGCCAGGTGTAGTGGCGCACGCTTGTAATCCCAGAATTTCGGAGGCTGAAACAGGAAGATGGTAGTTTGTGGACGGCCTCAGCTACTTAGTGCCCATTGCAACTCAGTGAGACCCTGTTTCAAAATAAAGAATAAAAAATAGGGCTGGGGTGTAGCTTGGAAGTAGAATTCCAACCCAAGTACCGCAAAAAAAGATTTTAGAATTAACATATTATCTATTTATTTATTTGCAGGTATGGGGATGGTACACAATTGCATTCAACCTCCAAGCTACACCCAACACCTTATTTTTTTTATTTTTTATTTTTGAAACAGGGAAGCTGAAATAGAAGGATCACACATTTGAGTCCAGCCTCAGCAACTTAGTGAGACCCTAATTCAAAATAAAAAATAAGCCAGGCATGGTGGCGCACGCTTGTAATCCCCACGCTTGGGAAGTGGAGACAGGAGGATCGCACAGGTTCGAAGCCAGCCGCGCTGGAGCCCCTGTTTCCAAATAAAAATATAAAAAATAGGTGTCTGGGAGTGTAGCCCAGAGGTAGAAGGTCTTCCAGGAACCCCAGTACCACCAAATAAATAAATAAATGAAATGAAATAGGATTGGGGTATAGGTTAGCAGTAGACTGCCCCTGGGTTCAATTCCCACTTACGCGCGCACACACACACACACACACACACACACACACACAATCATTGAATAATGCTTTTCATTAATTTGGTTTTGGGTGGTAATGAAGGTTGTCTGATATTGACCATTAACATGAGATGTATAGTAAAAAAAATTATAATAGAAGATTTAAGCCAGGCGTGGTGTCACATGCATGTAATCCCAGCATTCGGGAGGCTGAGACGGGGGATTGAGGTTCATGGACAGCATTAGCGATTTAGTGAGGCCCTCTGCAATTCAGTGAGACCCTGTTTCAAAATAAAGAATAAAATTAGGGCAGGGGGTGAAGCTTGGAGATAGAAAATCCCTGGGTTCCATCCCCAAACCCACAAATTAATTAATTATTTAATTAATTAACAAAAGATTTAGTTTAGGGGAAAAAGATCAGAATACTTATAATTGTGTTTACACATATCAAAAAACAATAATGATTTGAATACATTCTTTACTCACTCCAGCAGTAGATGGATGTGATGGGATAGAAGACAGTGTTGTCTGTTGGGTAGCAACTGAAGAGGATCGTTGCTGCGGGAGCTCTGTGGTTTTTATGTGTTTGTAAGCTGTAAAAAGGAGGAGAAAAATACAAGAAAAGAAAAATGTGGCTCTACCTTTAACCTGTGTTTAGCAGCTGAGCAATGTTCTTTATCCCCAGCTTAATTATTTCTTTTCTTTCTTTCCTTTTTTTTTTTTTTTTTTTTTTTTTTTTTGGTGGTACTAGGGGTGGAACCCAGAGGCTTTCTACTTCCAGGCTATACTCCCAGACCTATTTTTTTATATTTTTATTTGGAAACAGGATCTCAGGAAGTTGCTGAGAGCCTCACTCAGTAGCTGAGGCTGGCTTGGAAACTGCGCAATCCTCCTGTTTCAGCCTCCCAAGCGCGGGGATTACAAGCGTGCGCCAATACGCCCGGCCAACTTAATGTATTTCTAAGAAAGGAGAACCTAATAAAACTGATGAAAATGAAACATCTAACCTCATAAACTACTCCTTTTTTTTTTTTTTTAAATAAACTCAAAGCTGCTCTCCCGGTGACAGCCGCGAGCGGGGCAGCCAGGACTGTCAGGCCAGCACTGTCCACTGGTACCTGTGGAGGCTGCAGAGAAGAAGACGCCTCCGTCGCTGTAGGTGGAGAGGTGGTGGTCGGCCCCTTCCGAGTGCTCGGACTTCTCCTCGCCTCCGCTGATGCTCAGCGCGCTGGCCGACCTCGACTGCTCCCGACTCCGGCGCTGAGCTTGGGCTGGGAGGGAAGCAGCAGAGATGACATTTCTATGCTGAGAATGCCTTGCGGTAATGGCGTCTCCGTTGTGGTTATATTTTTGCCAAGAATAGTTTCAAGTAGTTTCCTGTGGATTAAATCCTTACAACTTTGCTGGTATATAGTTGTCATCTCTATCTTAACATATGAGAGCTTAAAAGTAAATGGCCACAGGTCATGTGACAGTTAAGTGGTACAGCCAGGATTTTTATGGTGTTTATGTTTTTTGCATGATGTGGTACTGAAGCCTAAATCCAGGCACTCTACCACTGAGCTACATCCCCAGCCCTTTAATTTTTAAATTTTGAAACAGTTTCACTAAATTGCTCAGGCTGGCCTTGAACTTGTAATTCTCCTGCATGAGCCTCCCAAGTGAATGGGTTCATAGGCATTTGCACCCATTTGTCATTGCACCCATGAAACAGCCAGTATTCAAAGCTCTGTCTCTGTTTCTATGATACTGGGGGGGGGGCTTTAAAACAATATATGTCAAGGTATTCCCAGGATTTGTCTCTCTTCATCAGTAAACTAAAGCTTAAATTCTTTGATGAATGACACTAAATACTATTCTACTTCGTGTGTGTGTGTGTGTGTGTGTGTGTGTGTGTGTGTGTGTGTGTGATACTAGAGATTGAACCCAGGGTCATTCTACATCTGAACTACATCTCCAGCCCTATTTTATTTTTTATTTTGAAATGGAGTCTCACTAAGTTACAGGGGCTGGCTTCAAACCTGCAATCCTCCTGCCTTAGCTTCCCAAGTACTGAGATTATAGACGTGTGCCTCTGTGCCTGGCAGTTATTTTACTTTTTAACACAAACAGAAGGCATAAAGTTTTGCTGAATTAGTAATCTTTCTTGACACAAAAGTGCTCAGAAAGTTTGTCTATGCAATTTATCATCATTTTTCTAATTAGAAAGATCTACTAACTTTTTTATTTAAGAAAACAGAAATGATAATGGGGCCTGAAGGAGACATAAACTGAGGCAGTGAAACAAAACCCTTTCCTAACTTGTACTTGATAAGTTTGTTCCACTAGTCAATGGCAACACAAAAAATTAAAAATTCTGTAGGAAAGAATTTGAGAGCCTAAACATTATCGACTCTAGTCCACTAGGTGATGTGATTGGGGCAAGCCTTCTGGGGTATAACATACCATTAATCATGTGTAAGCTTCGGGACTGAATATTGTCTTCTGCTGGATCATAATCAAAAACTGAACCAGGATTAGTACGCCAGACACGTAAACCTGAAAGGAAAACCAGTTGTCAATATAGGTGTTCTCATGCACCTTCAGTAATCTGAAAACCAAAGCATGAATTTTAACACAACCACAGGAGGACTGAGTCGCTCTTACTCAACTTAGGCTCTGGTCCTGTTCCCAGAGGAGAACAAAACTAAGGTAGAAAAGATCTCAGCTTGACAAACTGAGATAATAGAGGATTTCTTCACAATGAATGAAAACAGACTCACATCCGTTGTACTTTGCCTTGGTATAGTTAATATCGCCTTTGTTCTTGATTACCTGTAATAGTCTCCTGGTCCTGGTCATTTCGTTTTTGTTCCATTTCTACCACTTTTCTCTGAATGCCTCGGTAGTTAATGTCACTGAAGTCCTGTGTGTTCTTCTTTACTCGTTCAGTGATAGGATCTGTCACCACCGGTGTAAAGCAACCCTTGTGTTTCTCGAAGTCTTCGTGATACTTCACCTGAAATGTCATGCATGAATTTGCTTTGTGAAAACGTGATGGCGTGACCATTTTCTTTTTATATGTCTCCATAGGTTGTTCAACCCACACTAAAGAATTCCTGACTCACCGTTGAGATGTGCCGTTGGGTCTCCCTTACCCTTCTCATCTCTGGGGTATCCAACACATAGGCAGCTTTGCCTTGTATTTGTTTCCTGAAGCTGTCAGAATAAAGAACCTAAGGAGGAGAGACCGTGAGTGAGTATAAGTCATGGTGCTGTCCTGATTCTGAAGCCTCAAAGCCTCTCTGACAGGTGGAGATGAAAGCAGCTGGTGAGGGAAGCCCAGGTCGACTGACAGGACCCACTAAGACTGTGACTAACTGTGGACCCGGTTAGCGTGACGATGGGTAGGGCTCACGTGGAAAGAGAAAGGACTTGTTTTCACTTTGAAAATGAACTGTTCATTTTTAAAGGAGAAGGGGCACTGTATAGTTTTGAAAATAAATAGAAGTATCTTCAGGAATTTGCTAGGAATTGTAGCACCAACAGCATCATATTTGATAGTTACTTGCCAGTAAATGTGATACTGAAGAGAATCTGAAAGAACTACTCTTGAAAACAAGTAATCATTTCCCTTAGATAATACCCAGATTGCATAAACCAATATGCTAATAAGAAGCCCTCTAGACACCAGAAATACCAAAGCTAACAAAGGCATCCATTTCTGAGAATTACCTGTTTCATAGAGATAGTGTAGAGAAGATGGAGGATGTTAGGAAGTCAATTTGTTATAGTTGGTTACAAAATACTACCTCAGTAAAGGAAGAAAAAAATACTGACAGTTATGTTTAGTATGATCATTTGGAACTGAAGCACGGTTGTGTTAATTTTAGTGTAAATTTTCAGTAGAAGTACACGTTTATTTGGTGTTAAAATGTTACTTTCCAGATGTTACATCTCCCTTCCTTTATAAATTTTAGTGTGTTTTTCAGTTGAAAGAAAAAGGCGCGTTTTCATGATGTTAAAGTGTTATTCCCCAAGTCGTTGCACTACTCCTTTTTAACCCTAGCAAATACCGAGCTAATGTTTTCTTGGTTGCGCTTAGCTCTCTCCATCTCTGGAGTAACAGGTGTCGGAGTCGCTTTTCTCATATTCTCTTTGTACAATACCTAGAGGAGCCAAGACAGCATCCAGATATCAGACAGCAGAAGACCAGTTATGAAAACCCATCACTTAGCTGGTGTTATGCCTCGGTTACATCACACTCTATACGAAACGCCGCAGGAAGAGAAAGCCATTAAAATGTTATGGTAGAAAGCAAAAGATAAAAAAGGTAAAATCAGTGTGAGCTAGTGCGATTGGTCTGTTGTTTTTAAGTGAGTAAGGAAGAATTTTAAAAGAGACACAGAAGTTTTGGAAAACACTGGATGAATTAGTGGTGTAACCATGATGGCCAGGCTGGTTAAAATTGTAATGATTTGTTTTTCCTTCTCTGAAATACCGAGCTAAAGTTTTCTTGATTGCGTTTGACTCTTTCCATCTCGGGAGTAAAGGGTGTGGGGGTTGCTTTCCCCATGTTCTCTTTGTATAGCACCTGTGAGATACAAAGTTGTATGGAAAGTCACTAGGAGGTAATTTCACTCTTAAATACAAGGCAATTGGGGAAAGGGAAATGTTAGATTTAATCTATTACTTTTAGTGAGAATAGCTCTTAACATAGTTATTGGCAACTAAATGTAGTATGATATTTAGAGATTAAAATGTGACTGTCATTTTGTCTGTGTTTAACAGGTGGATGAGGTTAGGGACAGGCCAAACTGCAGAGGTTATGTTGTCAAATTAAAAGCACTTCATTTCTCAAGACAATACCGAGCTAATGTTTTCTTGATTGCGTTTGACTCTCTGCATCTCTGGAGTGACAGGGGTTGGGGTGGCTTTCCCCACATTTTCTTTGTATAAAACCTATATGAGTCCAACAGATCAAAAAAAAAAAAAAAAGCCAAAAAGAAAAAGAAAGAAAGAAAGAGAAATAGTTAACCAAAAGAAGAAACGGAGCAGATAACCTTTGATGAGGCCCAGGGTACCAAAACATTTAGGCAAAAACGTTAGATGGCAATCAGTGTATTTCCAAAGGAAGTTGAGTAAAGTTACCAGATAATATTTCCAGGGTAGGACCCTGCCCGGAATTCTTTTGCAGTTTGCAAGAGAGAACTTCAGCGTTCCCAGAAAAGAGGCAGAGCTACAACATTTTACTACTAGTGTGTGTATGTGAGGCCCCAGACAGATCATCTAAGCAGGAGTTACAGGCCTTGAATTACACTGAGCTCAAAGCTGCCCCAGTCTCGCAGTCGGTCACTAGACCTTTTTACAGCACTTAAACTCTTATAGACATGTGAGTAAAACTAGGCCCTCAGATGAGGCAAGAGGGTTCTCTTCCTTCTTCCTTTCTGTCCATTGTGTTCTGCCTTTGGCATTGGTCATACTTTTCAGCAAGGAGCAATGTATTTGGCAGTTACATCACTATTATGGTAAATCAAATAGGAAACAATAATATATCATAACACCTCAGCCTCATTGTCCCCCTCAGTGTCATTTTAGGGAACCAGAGGTTTGGAAAACAGCATTCAAGAGGAATCATTCTGCTCCAGTTCTGCTTCTCAAAATATAATCCCCAGACAGCCAAGTCAGTATCACCTGAGAACTTATTAGACTAGTAATACGAATTCTCTTGCCTAAGACCTGATCTTTAAAGGGAGACACGGTGGGACCAGGACCCAGATATGTGGCTTAATAAATCCCTTCACATGATTCTGAGATATGCTAATTCTCAGCAGCACAAGGACTGGGGAGAAACCTACAGGCAGTGTAAACGCTGAGCAGCAGAAGGTGTTCAGTGCTTACCGACAGCTAAACTCCCCACACGAACCCCAATTTCCTGGCCATTTATAGACATATTTAATATCACAGAGGATAAGCTTTACAGGAAATGGTTTGCTAAACCCAGCATTTAAAGGCCATGATAAAGACAAAAGGAAAAACAAAAAAACTAAGATGGGTTAAATATAAAACACTCTGGTCACACTTTTTCAACAGATTGGCACTCAATCACCAAAACTATTATTGGATTGTAATTTGTCTCGTTATCCTTGAAGGAGAAGATCAGGAGTTATTTTTCCCAAGGTCTCTTTGTCTAAATCTGACAGGGTCGGGCTGGAGCTATAGCTCAGCATTAGAGCATGCATGCACTTAGCATTCTTGAGGCCCCTGATTCAACCCCCCTCCCTGCAAAAACAAAGCCCCCAACCTGACAAAGTAACTTAAAATCCAAAGTCTTCAGTACAAGAACAGTGAAATCAGAACTCTAATATTCAAGGGAAACCCCTACACTTCCTATACCACCCCACACAGCCCACTCCAGATTTCACAATTACATAAAACAAAGAGACCTCGGGTATAGTGCCGAGTTAAGTGCGGGAAGAGATGAGCGAAAGAACATTTTGTAGGAAAGCCTGTTATTTCTTGATATTAGAGCTTTAAGTTACAGATTAAAGCAGTTTTGTTATGGGATTAAGACTGGGAGTAGCCCCTATAGGAAGGATGAATATGGTGAAGAAATTCACAAAACTTAAGTTGACTTTAAAAATTAGGATTAATATGTATTATTTTAAATCATGAAAATAGTTTTTTCTTTTCTTGCCAGAGTACCGAGCTAATATTTTCTTGATTGTGTTTGACTCTCTCCATCTCAGGAGTGACAGGTAAGGGGGTTCCCTTGCCCATGTTTTCTTTGTATAGAACCTGTACAATGAGAAAGCATCAGAAAACGACCATAAGTGACATTTCATTTGTGGGTTTTAAGGGTGAGGTCAGCCTATGGCGCAGCCATCTGTGGAGCTGGGAGTTACATGCTGGCAAGGTGCCGTGTATTACTCTAGTTGGAAGCTGTTATGGTTTGGGGAATCTGCAACCTCCAGGAAAGCAGGGTTCTCCGCTGCCAGGGAAAGATCAGTCTTGGAGCTGTCATGTTATTTTTCTCATTTCTATGAGCAGGGTGCCTCTTAAATAACCACAAGGACTTGCGATGGTTAGAACTCAATTTTGTTATCCCCCCAAACTAAAACACTCATTATTTCTCTTAAAACATGTTTTTAAGTATCAGAGTAAAGTTAAAAATTATTATAGAAATGAGAACCTATGTTCTTTTGCAAGGTAAGATTATATTAGGAGCAAAGGAAGGGAAGAGAGTTTTTTTTTTTTTTAAAGAATATTAAGGATCTGTTTAGTTCTGGGGTTAAGTCTTTAAAACTCCTTTTCTTTTCAAAATACCGAGCTAAGGTTTTCTTGATTGTGTTTGACTCTCTGCATCTCAGGAGTGATGGGGATTGGAGTTCCCGTCCCCAGGTTTTCTTTATATAACACCTGTGTGATAAGAAAGCATCCCAAACAAAAAAGAGCAATCAATCACTTTCCCCCCACTTTTTTGGAGTAGTTAGGAGTGGGAGGGGAGGGAGGAAAAGAAGGAGTTAGAGGAAGGGAAATACCAGAAGCTTTTAGGTTCTACCTGTATGAGCATAAAGTCATCTTTAAAGGCAAAGGAATGCAAGAGAGAGCAGCAAAAACTAAGAAACATGAAAAGAAAGATTTTAATGTCTGTGGTTTGAACTAATTGATCTGTAAGACTCAACAAGGAAGAGCCCCGTAAAAGGGAGAAGAATTAGTCTTCCTCAGCTTGTTATGCAGGGGGAAATAGAAACAGGCAGGAGACAAATGAAACAGACTGAGTTATTTTTAATTTAGAAATGCTATTAATAAACTACGTAAAGATGTTTGGGTTTTATAAATATTGTATGTATGGAGATACACACAAATCTTTTACTAATTTTCAAAAGGAGTCAAAGTAATTTAACTTTTTAGTTTGGGTAAATATATCGGGAAGATTATTTTTAAGGCAAAGAGGGAACAAGGATAAGGTTTTAAAATGAACTTTAAAATATCTGTACAAGTACTAGTAAAGATAAGAGAAGGTTAGAGTAGGAAATGAGACCAACAGTCAGATTTTTATAGAATAAATTTTAAGCTTGATGGTCAGATCAAAATTTCCAAGGCAACATAAATACGGATGCTTAGACATTGAGAATGTTATATTTTTGAAAGCTAGAATCTAATACTGAGAACTTTTAAAAAGTTAAGTTAAATGATTATATTAATGTTTAAAGTGGAGTAACTTTCATAGGGAATGGTAGCATTAAGTTGGGAAGGAGGTCAAATTTTTAATTGGGATAAGTTGATTAGATTTAAAAGTCTAGCCATTAATCTTTTTAAAGCATTTTAAAACAGTTAAAAGGATTTTTTTTTAATTTTAAATACCGAACTAAAATTTTCTTGATTGTGTTTGACTCTCTCCATCTCTGGAGTGATGGGGATTGGAATCCCTTTTCCAAGGTTCTCTTTATACAACACCTGTATGACACAAGAAACATCTGGAAAAAACACGAGCAGTCAAAATGGCCCCTTCGTCTATCTTGTAGTGTGAGGCTCCAGGCATCAGGGAGGAAAGACAAATTCACCAAGTCCCCTGCTCTGTGTAAGCACAGCCTGGGTAAGGACATGCTGCAGTGCCCACGTATTTGATGCTCATCTTTTTAGTCACACCCACAAAGAAATATATATTTCCTGTGTTAGGAATTAGGGGAAAATACAAATAACTTTATAAAAGCACCAGGATGTTCAGTGTACAATAGAAAAATAGTTTAAAAATGAGATCAGCAAATATTTTCCTACATAGAATGTTCATTGGATAGTATAAAAGATATTTAAAACTCTAGACCAGCTTGCAGTAACTTAGTGCAATCATGTTTCAGACTGAAAAGTAGAAAGGGTTGGTGACATGTTTGTAGCTCAGAGGTAGAATACTCCTAGGTTCAATTCCCAGTACCACAAAGTAAACAAATAATATTTCCCACAGTATCTAAAGAGCCTATGCCCCAATGGGCAATTTTACCTAATGCAACCTGTGTAAAAATTAATACAAATGGTTACTTTAAAAAAAATGTAGATGATCATCAGGATCATTAGTTTCAAACAGATAGGATAATAATATACTTACTCTAATATAGAAGGCAAACAATTAAAACTTAATTTTGAAAATGGATACAAACCTTTCAAGACAAGAACAATGAGTGCATAAAACATCCCAAATAACATATTAACTGACATTGGAAAGTTAACAAAATTGGTAAGTTGTTAGAGGATAGTAATTAAAAACAAGATAAAACAAACAACAACAACAACAACAACAACAACAACAACAAAAAACAGTGGGACTAAAGAAAGTTACTAATCTAATTATGTGAAAGAATAAAAACTTATGGAAAATAATTAAACTAATAATTAAAAGCATTTTAGATGAATACCCCACCCTCAAAAGTAAATCCATATAAATTTTTCTAATAACATTTAATTCTTCATCTCAGGCGTGAGTAAACCTAAGATCCTTATATTGAAGTATCATACACTGTTGAGTATTATAGAGTTTTTCAGGAACAACAATTAATAGTGAATATAATATTAAGCATAAATGCATGGCCTGATTTATGTATTTTTTAAAAAATCAGAAGACCTGGATTCCTAGTCATAAAAATATTTGTTTAGGGCAAGTGTCAAAATAAGCACTTTTGGTTTCATTATTGAGCAGTTTTCTCTCTAGATGCTGCGTATCTGGGTAGGATCTGTGTTACATTGAGCCCTATTCCCAAACAAGAGCTGCTATTTCTACCTGTGGCCTCCAGTTCAGTATCTTTTCTTTCAGTGCTAACCCAGAAGCAGTAGGTAAAAAGAATTTCCAGTAAGAGTTTCAATGGTTGGTTTGTTTTAGAAACTCATTTAATTTCTAGAGTCCCAGCAGTAACATAAAGTGAAAAGAGAAGGAAAGAAAAGTTTTAAGGGATTATTATAGGAGATGAAAAGAATTAGAATCAAATAGTGAGTGAGAGATTTGGAAGACAGGATTCAGTTGGTAAGAATTTTTAAAGAATTTGTTAAATTGATTATTATAAGGGGACAAAGAGTGAGAAGTTTTGTTTTATTGGAATTATTTTTTAATATGGAGTTAAAGGGACTTTTTCCCCAAATACCGAGCTAAAGTTTTCTTGATTGCGTTTGACTCGCTCCATCTCAGGAGTGACAGGTAGAGGGGTCCCCTTGCTCAAGTTCTCTCTGTACAATATCTGTGTGCACAAAACCAACAATCAAATCACCCTGGATCAATCTTTTAGGTAGACTTGATCTTAAAAGTCTCTTAAAAAGCTTAGTGTGGTGGTGCATGACTGTAATCCAAGGAGTTGAGAATCTGAGACAGGAGAATTACAAGCTTGAAGCCAGCCTCTACAATTTATTGAGATCCTGTTTGCAAATAAAAAAGGGCTGGGATGAAGCTCAGTGGTCGAGTGTTCCTGGGTTCAGTCCCTACGTACCACCCATACACATTTTTTTTTTTTTTTTTTTTTTGGTGGTACTGGGGTTCCTGGAAGCCCTTCTACCTCCGAGATACACTCCCATGGGCTACACTCCCAGACCTATTTTTTTAACATTTTTATGTGGAAACAGAGTCTCTTAAGCCAGCGAGGCTGGCTCCGAACCAGCGGGATCCTCCTGTCTCCGCCTCCCAAGCGCGGGGATTACAAACATGCGCCACCACGCCCGGCCACCCATACACATTTAAGAAAAGGTTTCTAAGAGCAATTTTTAGTTTGTTTTTATGATAAAGTAAAATAGATTTATTCTTAAGAATAAAACAGGCCGGGCATGGTGGCGCACACTTGTAATCTCAGCATTTGGGAGGCAGAGACAGGAGGATCCCGGCTTGTGGCCAGCCTCAGCTACTTAGGCCCTTCGCAACTCAGTGAGACCCTGTTTCAAAATCAAGAATAAAAAATAGGGCTGGGGGTGTAGCTCTGAGTTAGAATGCCCCTGAGTTTCATCCCTAGTACCACAAAGGAAAAAAAAAAAAGAAAAAAAAAAAAAAGAAAGAAAGAAAGAAAGGAAGAAGAAAGAAGAAAGCAAATATAAAACACCTTTGGATATTTAGTTATATGTAGTAAAATGTCTGTCTTGCATCCATGCATTTACAGCTGCTAGGCTGTAGGCAGAAGTGGCTTGAATTATACAGGCCTTCTCTTAAAGACAGAAGGATTAGGCTTTATCAAATAGTACTTAAGCTAATTTATGCTAGTATCTAGAAAGAGTTTTTGGTAACATAACTAGAATAACAAAAGAGAGAAAATGAGTTTGGGGGAAAATAAATATTAACAAGTAGTAAAACTAAACAAATATTTTGCTTAGCTTTTAACGATCCTGAATATGTGCAGAAGAAAACTCATATATATCTTGCATGGTATATAAAAAATAGCCCGAACAGGTAAATTCGTATTTCTAAGTTACTGCGGATTGTTGTGTTATCTTTGAATCAAAATGCTTATGAATCATAATCTTTTTAAGAAAAGTCAAAAACACAATACTTCAAATCGCCACAAGAAGTACACATAAAATTCTAATTAGCATCGTCCTTTTGAAGACGTGTTAGGTATTACTTTTGATTTGTGCCACGCCAGTTAGAAATTCTTATAATTATTAAGGGAGGATCGGAGGAAAGAAACACTGAGTATTACAGGGATTTAAGGAATGTGATAAATATCTACGTCTTAGAGAAAGCAGTTAAAATTTCACACCAGAACAAAAGTGAATACTAAATTAGATTTGGGTTGAAAACTGAAGTAATATAAGGAATCATTCCTTTCATAGTAGGGGCTTAGTAATTTTATATTTGTAATGTGTTAAAATATTATTTTAATAAGAATTAAGAGGTTTGGTTTGTTTTTTGCCCCTTGAGAAATACCGAGCTAAAGTTCTCTTGATTGCGCTTGACTCTCTCCATCTCTGGAGTAATAGCTGTGGGGGTTCCTTTCCCCAAATTTTCTTTGTACAAAACCTGTGAGATACAAAAAAGTTCCCAAAAGACACTCAAAGCAAGCACAGAGACTGAGGAAGAGAGGGAGTTGGGTGTGGGTGAGGAGGGAGTTTTTTTTTTTTAGTAAGTATTATTTAGTAAGGATAATGTTTTTGCTTTTGTACTTACAGTTTTAAGGATGAACTCTACAAAGCTAATTTTAGGAATGGACAAGCCCAATGGGAGGCATCGAGTTATAAAATGTGAGTATAAGGACGAGTGTTAATTCTGCTTACATTATTCAGATCTAGGTACTCACACTAGTCAGTGGCTGAAAATGTTAAAATATAATAGTAATAATAATTCTGTATTAATGATTCAGTATTAAGTCAGGTGCTTTGGGTCAAATAATACACACACAGACACATATAGAATTTGAGGTTAAGATGTTACTTTTAAAAAAAGGATGATGGGTTATCTGGTAGTTGGATTTTTCTTAATGAGAAATAGTTTATTTGATAGATTTGTAAATACCGAGCTAAAGTTCTCTTGATTGCGTTTGACTCTCTCAATCTCTGGAGTGACAGTGGTCGGGATGCCTGTTCCCAAGTTTTCTTTGTACATAACCTGTAGAAAATAATTAGAATTCCCAAAAAAAGGCAAAATAACTATAAATCCTTTAGATTACAGTTACATGTGGGCTGTTTGGCAAGAAATCATAAAAGCAATCTTTCAAATATGACATTCAAGGAGTAAGGAAATAAATTTGAAAGCAGTAATTTTACCACCCAGACAATTGCATTTTTTTTTTCTTCAGTACTGGGGACGAAACCCAGGGGCATTCTACCTCCGAGCTACACCCCCAGGCCTAGTTTTTATTCTTTATTTTGAAACAAGGTCTCATTGAGTTTCAAAGGGCCTCACTAAGTAGCTGAGGCTGTCCTGAAACCATGATCCTCCTGTCTCAGCCTCCCAAATGCTGGGATTACAAGCGTGCACCACCACGCCCGGCTAACAATTGCATTTTCTACAGCCAATACTTACTGCATTCCTAAAATTCACTCAATAGTAATAAAAAATTAAACGATGAGAAATTTTAGGCCTTCATTAGATTTGTACTAAGTAGGTTGTTAATTTTATAATTTTCTAATCATATGGTATTTTGTTTTCAAGGTTATTGAGAATTTTCTGTTCATTTTATATTTTCTAATAAAAATTCTTAAATGTCTTCTAATTGGTAGGTCCCTTGCTATGAAGAGACATAAAATTAGACTGCTTTTTCAAGAAAAGCATTTTTTCTCTGCAAGTTTTATTGATGACTGCTAGATCAAATAAACTTTAAATGGGGAGAAATCCTTATTTCCAGGGATAGTATGAAAGGACTAAAGTTTAAAGAAAAGAGTAAGGAACTGCTAGTTTCTGAATTTCTTGCCACTTTCTTTCTTAATGTTAAGACCTTTTAGCCAAAAGAAATGAATGAATTCTTTTGAAACAGATGACTTCTATGGTGTACTAGCCCCTGAGCGGTTTGTGTCTAGTGCCCATCAAGTTTGTGTCACAAGTTAATTCATAGATCCAATGACAACCTAGCAGTGACATCTTTGTTTTAGTAGGAAACTTTTTAAGAATCTTAGACTATATACAACCTTGGTAACAAAATGGTGGTTTTTTTTTTTTTTTTTTTTTTTGGTACTGGGGGTGGAACCCAGGGGCTTTTCTACCTCCGGGCTATACCCCCAGGCCTATTTTATACTTTTATTTGGAAACAGGGTCTTACTAAGTTGTTGAGAGCCTCACTATGTATCTGAGGCTGGCTTCGAACCCGTGCGATCCTCCTGTCTCCGCCTCCCAAGCACTGGGATTACAAGCGTGCACCACCACGCCCAGCTCAAAATTGTGTTTCTTTAACCATTTACCCAGGAAGGCAAAAGGACAGATCATGGACAACAAAACAAGGTTAGGGAAAGGCAAGACGTTGTAATACAAAGCAACACAGAGGCCAGCAGCCAGTTTTCTCGGATTAGTGGACACAAATCTGAAATGAAATTTATACCACAAGAAAGCCAGAATATAAACAGGGAGTCAAAAGGGAATGAGATGTAAAGAATGTGACTAGGCTTCTTATCTTCTTTTGCAACCTGTAGTGTTCCCTTTTGGACTGAGGGAAGATTCACAGTATCAACAAGACCTGGGAGGCCCTTGGTACAAAGAAGGGACAGATGAACAGTGGGTGGGGGGGTGGGGGGTTGGGCAGCGGAGGGACGTAAGCACACGTGCACGCGGACAGCCGGGCCACTAACCGAGCTAATGTGCTTCTGGGTCTCCTTGACACGTTTCACTTCAGGCAGGTCAGGGATTGGAGTTCCTTGTCCAACTGCTTCTTTGTACTTTACCTGTACAAAAAATGTGGACAGAGAGGCATTGTCACACATCAGGAAGTCTTCTCAACATGTGTCTAACTAGTGGCCCTACAGTGTTTATTTTGTGTGGTACTGGGGGTGGAGCCCAGGGGTTTTTCTACCTCCGGGATATACTCCCAGACCTATTTTATACTTCTTTTATTTAGAAACAGGGTCTCACTAATTTGCTGAAAGCCTCACTAAGTAGCTGAGGCTGGCTTCAAACCTGTGCAATCCTCCTGTCTCAGCCTCCCAAGTGCTGGGATTGCAACCATGCGCCACCACACCTGGCTTTTATTTATTTATTTATTTATTTATTTATTTGTTTATTTATTTATTTATTTTTTTGTGGGTTTGGGGATGGAACTCAGGGGCATTTGACCTCCAAGCTACACCCCACCTGCCCTAATTTTTATTCTTTATTTTAAAACAGGGTCTCACTAAGTTGCGGAGGACCTAAGTAGCTGAGGCTGTCTGCAAACCACAATCCTCCAGTCTCAGTCTCACGAATGCTGGGATTACAAGCATGCGCCATCATGCCTGGCTTATTTTTATTTACTTTTTTTGTGGTACTAGGATGGAACCCAGGAGCATTCTACCTCTGAGCCACCCCCCTAGCCCTGTTTTTTTTATTATTTATTTTGAAATAAGGTCTCACTAAGTTGCAGAGGGCCTCACTAAGCAGATGAGGCTGTCTGCGAATCTGCGATCCTCCTGTCTCAGCCTCCAAAGTACTGGGATTACAAGCATGTGCCCCCCTGCCCAGCTCAGTTTAAAAAATTTTTTTGTTTTTAATGATAGGGATTGAACCCTGCTTAATACAGTTTTAAATGACACATTTTAAAATGACACATTTTTAAATGACAATTTAAATGACACATGCTCTATACTTAATTTTTATGGAGCCACATTTGGATAATGGAGAGCAATTTTGAGGCGAGGGACAGTTGATCTCTTTCCTGCCTCTTTAAGGGTAGGGATCGGGGTCCTTACTTAAATTGTAACCCCTCATCTTTCTTGTATGCTGTATTCATCTCTTATCCACAGGGTTATGTTCCAAAACCCCCAGGGAATGCCTACAAATGTGGCTAGTACTGAATCCTATATATAATTTTTCATATTTTTGGGTAGAGGGGATTGAACCTAGGGCATTCTACTTCTGAGCTACACTCTCAGCCTTACTATTTTATGTTTTATTTTCAAACACATTTTCACCAAGTTGCTGAGGCTGGCCTTGACCCTATGATCCATCCTCCTGTCTTGCCTCCCAAGTGCTGGGATTACAGGCATGCACCATCACGCTCAGCATGTCTTTTTCATCTTAACGATGCATGCTGGACATATCTTTTGCAGTTTAAGATGTGACAGCAAAACTACTATGAATTTCTTTTTCCTTCGTTACAAGGTCATGGATAGAGTCGTTCTATTGCAGATCTTAGCAACCTCAGCAAACTTTTTTTTTTTTAATTAAGTGGAGAGCTTTCAAATTTTAACTCAGGAAGCACTTTGCGGTTTCTCTTTGACACGTCTAAATGGCTAGCATCACTACTCTCAGGCTTTGGAGCAATTAAGTAAAAAGAGTTGCCCACACACGAGCACTGCGATACTGAACCTGTGGATCTGATAATGGAGATGGTTAGTGTGCTGGGGCAGGTAGCAAATACAGTGTGAAAACACTGAACAAAGGGATGATTCATGTCCCGGGCGGCTGGAGCAAGTGGGAAGCCATGAGATTGCGTCGTGCCACTTAGATGCGCACAATTTAAAACTTAGGAATTGGAAGCCGGGTGTGATGGCACACACTTGTAATCCCAGTGCTTGGGAGGCTGAGACAGGAGGATCACAGGTTCGCAGCCAGCCTCAGCTACTTAGGCCCTCCACAACTTAGACCTATTTCAAAATAAAGAATAAAATAAAAAATAGGGCTGGGGGTGTAGCTTGGAGGTAGAATGCCCCTGGGTTCCACCCCCAATACCTCAAAAACAAACAATTACTTGGGTATTATTTACTTCTAGATTTTTTTTCATTTGATATTTGGAAATCATGAAGGGGAAAATGTTTTCATACCCAACAATACATTTGACTAGGACACGTCTCCAGAAGGTCGATTCTTTACTCTGATATAGTATACTTTCCCATAAGCCTCTGTTTGCCATGTCTAACCTCTTCTTTATGAAAACCACCACAGCTCTGCCCTGAGCAGGAGGTGATCTAGTTTCCAGCACACACCATGTGGTGATGTGGTATTAGGCACCCACTTCTGATTGTAAGCCATTCTTGGTGACAAGGTTTCCAGTGCAACCCAGAGGTCACTGTACACTACCACAGGGAGGCAGGAAGCTTCGCGTCTCCTGAGTCTTTACCGAGCTAATGTGGTCCTGCGTTTGCTTCACTCTCATCATCTCAGGTGTCTTTCCAATTGCTGTTCCTGGTGAGACGTCTTCTTTATATAAAACCTGCACGTTCACAGGAAAGAGATTATTACACAGGAAAAAGGACACCCCAGAAATTCCTGGAGACAGACTAGGCCATATGGCTTCGGTGAAAACAAAAGGCACTAGACAGTGCTCCAGGCAAGAGCGAAAGTGTCGCATCTGACATCTCTTCTCCCATCCGTGCCAGTGTCTCAGACCATGCATACAATGCCACTCACTTTCCAGATCCTGAGGTTTCCTTTAAGAGTATCATACCATATTTAATACAGAATTTTAAAAAAATCCAGAAAATCCTCCCCATATGAAATACAAAATCCACTAAAGAAATGTGAAATTAGTTATTTAGGGGAGGGATGATGAAATAAATCACAATGTTAAAAAGAAACCCTTGGAGCAATAAACACGTTACTGCTCTGTAACTAAACAATTTTAAATGATGGAGATGGGTGTGGTGGCGCACTCCTGTAATTACAATACCTGGGAGGCTAAGACAGGAGGGTCACAGGTTCGAGGACAGCCTCAGCAACTTACTGAGACTCTTAACAACCCAGGGAGACCCTGTTTCAAAACAAAAAATATAAAAAGCTAGGGGTGTAGCTCAGAGGTAGAATGCCTGTGGGTTCGATCCCCGTTACACCCTCTCCTAAAAACAAATGATGGGGATTTGAGGCAGGAAGATGGCAGGTCAGCCTGGGTAACTTAGCAAAACTCTGTCTCAAAATAAAAAGGGCTGCCTAGCATTTATAAGGTCCTGGGTTCACTCTCCAGTGCCACACAAAACAAAACAAAACTCTGAAAAGAAAAAAATGTTAATTTTGTTAAATTTAATTTATTTCAAATGATCTCTGAAGTTATGATTTCTGGAGCAAAGTATGGGACTTTAACCACTAGTATTAAATGGGAAGGTTAGATGTTAATTATCTGTATCAGTGTGATACTAGTATATTTTTTAAAGAGGAGAATGGAATTATTAGGTTAGCATTAGATGGAAAAAAATAGTAAATATACCGAGCTGAAATTCTTTTGATTTTCTTTAACACGCAGTATTTCTGGCGTGTCTTGAACAACTGTAATTTTTCCTTTACTGTTTTTAAGGTCACACTGGTATTGAAGCTATGAAGAAAGAGTAAATATCTTGTTAAGATGTCAACATTGTTTTACATAGTTTAGTTATTCTACATTGTAGAAAGGAATTCATAATCCTATTTTAAAAAGTCCATGCCGCAGTAATTATAGCTTGAGAGCCAAAGGGAAATTCTGCAGTAAGAATTTTGTTAAAAAAACTAATTACAGAGAGGGACTGACATATGCTGGGAACTGCAGCCCCAATGGTAAAATTATTATCTTTAAAAGATTTCCTTGCCTAACTTTGAAAGAGATAGCTGTCACCAGTAATGGAAAATGGCGATAGTTGATATTCCCTGCCAGGAAGCCTCCCGGGGTAGGAACGCAATCGTGGAGGGCGGCTGAGCAGCCCCGGTGCAGGGACAAAATGACCGAGCGTGAGTACCAAAGGCACCTTCTTTTGCCTGGTGCCAGTGAGTTGTGCCTTAGATTTAATAAAAACTTACAAGACTGAAGTTCTTTTGGTTTTCCCGGACTCTTTGCATCTCTGGAGTGTCCAAAACAGTCTCATAATATGACATAGACTTTTCTGCATCTTCTTTATACTTTTTCTGGGAATAGAAATACAGACTGTGAACACTGAAGGTAGATGATTGGTGGAACGTAAAACAGCACATCCAATTCATCAGGGGGAAAACTTTTGCATCTTCTTGACTGTCCCAGTATTTTATTTATTTATTTATTTATTTATTTATTTATTTATTTATTTATTTATTTATTTTTGTGTTACTGGGGGTAGAACCCAGGGGCTTTCTACCTCCGGGCTATACTCCCAGACCTATTTCATATTTTATTTGGAAACAGGGTCTCACTAAGTTGCTGAGAGCCTCACTAAGTAACAGAGGCTGGCTTTGAACCTGTGTGGTCCTCCTGTCTCCGACTCCCAAGCACTGGTATTACAAGAGTGCGCCACCACGCCCGGCTTGTCCCAGTATTTTAGAGAGTTATAAAGCAGAGCCCGCTCACGAAGGCCATGACTTTTCTTTCTAGGAGAACCAAGGCTGACCATTTAATAGGACCCACTTTCATGACAAAGCTGTCAGTCAGCAGGAGCCCTTTCTGGCTGGACCACATGGGGGAGGCCCCTGCTAGTGAGGTTTTGGGAGGGAGGCAGAGATGCTGCCGAGCATCGCTCACTGCTGAGCTAGGGTCACGAAGCTAGGGGCCAGGCGGAGCGTGTTCAAGGTTTGGGCCTCCTCAAAGCCAATGTAGGTGGTGGCAGGGAAATTTTTTGCCAATCTTTGAGCAAGTATATTCAGGGCTCCTATCTGCACAACTGAGCAGGCAGGCACTAAAGGTCCTTCCAGAACATGGTGCAGAAACTAGTCTGAAAGTAGACATGGGGCTGCCACTGCTCTGAGGGAACCATCATATTTGGGTTTCTCTGCCTACACCAGACTCTGGCTAGAGAGAAATGTCCAGAGGGACTCCTCTCCCTGGGCACACACACAGCCAGCCTCTGCCTCAGATTAACGTCTAATTAATCTCTGCAGCAGAATACGTACTCTGCCTTAGAGCCTTATTTTTCTTATAATTTGTCAGTGTTCTATCACATTGCTTTCTAGCTTTATTTAGTTCCAGTTTCTCCCACTTTAAGTATTAAGAATTAATATCTTCATAAAGGCACACAGTTTCAGACAATAAGATTTAGGCCTAGAGTTTTCTTATCTAACTAGAAGGCAGTTAAAGCAGGCATTACTGGAAGGAGCAGGTGGTGTACCAGGAAAAAGTCACCTGAATGACTCTTATTAGCTATCCAAGTATAAGGAAAAGCTCTCATTTTCCTGGGAAAAAAATAGAAGCAGTCCTTATTTTCTTTCTGCCTCTCTATGTCTCTGTCTCTTTCTTCTAGATTAAATAAGTTGGGTGAGATGGTGCTCTCCTGAGATCTGGTGCTTGGTAGGCTGACACAAAAGGATTGCAAGTTGAAAGCCAGACTCAGCGAATCTGTGAAGCCCTAAGCAACTTAGCAAAAACCTGTTTCCAAATAAAAAATAAAATAGGTCTGTAGGTGTAGTTCAAGCTCAAGAGCAGAACACTCTTGGGTTCAATCCTTATCACCCCCCCAAAAAAAAAAATTAAGTAAAAGCTGCCTCAACTGATTTTTCAGACAGCAATCATTTCTCTAGCCTCTGAGAGAGGTGACCATTCTGCACACGGAACTTGGTGGTGTGTGGGAAGTAAAGGACCTGAACTCCTGACAGCTAGAAATATTCAACATGGTATCCAGAACTGTGAATGAGCTCATGCTGCTGTCAGTAATCCCCACGTCAGAGGCTTAAAAGTTACTAAATACACACTCTCCCTTGAGAAGCAATTTTGTGGGAAATACCAGCATGATTCCATTATTTAAAGACAAATACTCCAAAAAAATAAAATAAAGACAAATACTCATTTAAATTGGAGAGGAAGTAACCTTCCTGACTTTTTTTTTTTTTTTTTTTTTTTTTGGTGCTACTGGGGGTGGAACTCAGAGGCTCTCTACCTCCAGGCTTTACTCCCAGACCTATTTTATATTTTATTTGGAAACAGGGTCTCACTAAGTTGCTGAGAGCCTCACTAAGTAGCTGAGGCTGGCTTTGAACCTGTGCGATCCTCCTGTCTCAGGCTCCCAAGCGCAGGGATTACAAGCGTGCACCACCACCCCTGGCTAACCTGACCGATTTTTTAGGCCTTGAGGAACACCAGCCACAGAGCGTGCCAGCAGAGGAGGCACCTGCAGAATTAGTAACTGAGCCCTCCCTGGGACAGGCCTATTTTCTGCTATTCCTCAAAGATCATTAGTATCAAAAGCAGAAGGTGGTATAGCGGCTAAGTCCCCCAGCCAAAAGAACAATGGCCTCCCTGTTTTTCACAGTGAACACAGCAGGGTAATGTGGGGGCCATATAATTTTGATAATTAAAAAAGTTAATTATCGCCAGGCGGTGGTACGTGTTTGTATTCCCGGGCTTGGGAGGCAGAGACAGGAGGATCAAGCAGGTGCGAAGCCAGAAGGGTTCCATCCCCAGTACCACCAAAAAAAAAAAAAAAAAAGTTAATTATCTTTTCCCACTGCAACTCCCCCAAATCCAAGGTCCATTTTTCTCATTTGAATCTATCTTTTTCTATTTTTTTTTTTTTTGTGTGTGGGGTCTGGGGATGGAACCCACAGGGGCATTCAACCTCTGAGCTACAGCCCCTGCCCTATTTTTTATTCTTTATTTTGAAACCGGGTCTCACTGAGTTGCAGAGGGTCTCACTACGTAGCTGAGGCTGTCCGCGAACCGCAATCCTTGGGTCTCAGCCTCCCGAATGCTGGGATTACAAGCATGCACCACCACGCATGGCATGGCCTATATTTATCTTCTAATTGAACCACCTCTCTAGTGACAAGTATTTTTCATGTCTAACTTTACAATATACAATTATACATTGCTAATAAAGGATTTAAATCCAGGTTCTCAAAATCAATGGGTTATTAAGGAGATCGTCTATGAAAATTAAAAATAACCTCCAGGGGTGGTGGCACACTCTTGTAAACTTAGTACTTGGGAGGCTGAGATAGGAGGATTGAGGGTTCAGAGACAGCCTCGGGTACTTAGTGAGGGCTTCTGCAACTTAGTGAGACCTTGTCTTCAAATAAAGAAGAATAATAAAAAAAAATAAGGCTGGGAGTGTAGCTTGGAGGTAGCATGTTCCTGGATTCCATCCCTAGTACCACAAAATTAATTAATAATTAATTAATTAATTAATTAAAAATACAGCCGGGCATGGTGACGCACGCTTGTAATCCCAGCATACAGGAGGCTGAGGATCGTGGTTCGCGGACAGCCTCAACTACTTAGTGAGGCCCTCTGCCACTCAGTGAGACCTGGTTTCAAAATAAAGAATAAAAAATAGGGCAGGGGATGTAGCTCAGAGGTCAAATGCCCACCAAAAAAAAAAAAAAAAAGAATAAAAATAAAAAATAAGTAAACAAATAAAATTAACCCAAACTTGAGCCTACCTCAGATTTACTAGCTTCAAAATTCAGTGTACAACCAAGGCTCTCCATTTCTATGTGTTTATAAAGCACAAGCTGGGTCAGGTCATAACTATTCTTTTGGAACTCATTGATCAGAAGATGAGCAAATTCCCAATCTGGGGGCTACTCAAACAAATAGAAGATTCCTAATCATCATTGAAGAATATGAACACAAATGAGATATATCATGCTGTATGAAGAGTTTCTGATTTTCTTCATCTATTTGTAGAAAGATGGAAGCTATCACTCATGGGAGGACTCGGGAATAGCATAGAGTTAGAGTTGGTGATGCAATGTCATATCTTTTTTCTTTTTTTTTTCTACTGGGGATTGAATCTGGGGACATTTTACCTCTGAGCTACACCTTTGGCCCTCTTTGATTTTTATTTTTGAAACAGGATCTCACTAAATTGCTGCGGCTGGCCTCTAACCTGTGATCCTCTTGTATCAGCCTCTGAAGTATTATGTGCTACCATGTCTGAAAGTGATATAATATCATTCTTTTTTTTTTTTTTTTGGTGGTACTGGGGTTCCTGGAAGCCCTTCTACCTCTGGGCTACACTCCCAGACCTATTTTCTGTATTTTTGAAACAGGGTCTCTTAAACCAGCGCGGCTGGCCTCGATCCTCCTGCCTCTGCCTCCCAAGCGCAGGAATTACAAGCGTGCGCCACCACGCCCGGCCCTAATATCATTCTTATAGCAGATTGATACTGCAAGTTTAGGCTGTTTACTTTGTATCTTCTGGACTTGTATATAAATTATAGGAGACTTTACATGTTAAAATTTTTAATATGGGTTATACCATGTAAAAGTTCTTGGCTATCTTAAAATTTCCTCATATTTTTTTTTCCCCTCCAGTGCCAGGAATCACCCACGGCCTCATACTCAGATTGAAATATAGCACTAGATCTTTTTATAATCTATTTCGTGTGTGTGTGTGTGTGTGTGTGTGTGTGTGTGTGTTCTGCTGGGGATAGAACCTGGAGCCTTGGGCATGCCATGTTTTATTGAGAGAAATTGAGATCTAAAAAAACCTTAGGTATTAATGGAAGGATTATTGTTCTCCATGACTAGAGCATATAAGAAATGTTTTAATGAATGTCCTTACCTGGCTTGAAAGATTCTTGACTTGTTGGGCGTGAATAATCTCTGGAGTATCAACCACAGAAGTAAAATTGGCTTTTTCCATTTCTGCTGACTGCTTATACTTGATCTGTAAAAAGATACCCAACCATAGGGTAAATGTCTACAATGTGCATAGCATTGTTGGCTTGGCTTGATTAAAAGGTGAGCAATATTTTTTTGATTAACACGTCTTTCTGTTATGTCTTAGTATATTGAAGAGTGAGATTCAGAAAGAAGGTCTTAGAGATGGGTGTGGTGGCACACGCTTGTAATCCCAGCATTTGGGAGGCTGAAACAGGATGATCGTGGTTCGCGGCCAGCCTCAGCTACTTAGTGAGGCCCTTTGCAACTCAGTGAGACCCTGTTTCAAAATCAAGAATAAAAAATAGGGCAAGGGGTATAGGTCAGAGGTAGAATGCCCCTGGGTTCCATCCCCAGTACCAGAAAGGAAGGAAGGAAGGAAGGAAGGAAGGAAGAAAGAAAGAAAGAAAGAAAGAAAGAAAGACTTAGCAGTTGAAAGACTATTTAGTTAGGTGCCAGAAATCCAGTGTAAGAAGAGATAATCAACAGATAGAAGGACACGAGTTGTTTACATAAGCGCTGTCAAAATGATAAGTAAGCAAAAGACCCACACTCATTAGCATTAGACAGCCCTGGATGCCTAATGCCTGGAAGATATTTAAATTTAAGCCTTGAAAGCACTGAAATAAAGAACTCCCAAAATATTCTAAACAAAGAATTCTTGGTGCCAAGTGAAGGAAGAGATTGACTAAAAACCAAGGTTTATATTCCCAGCATTCGGGAGGCTGAGACCGGAGGATCGCGGTTCGTAGCCAGCCTTGGCTACTTAGTGAGGCCCTCTGCAACTCAGTGAGACCCTGTTTCAAAATAAAGAATTAAAAATAGGGCTGGGGGTATAGCTCAGAGGTAGAATGACCCTGAGTTTCATCCCCAGGACCACAAAAAAAAAAAAAAAAAAAAAAAGGAAAAGAAAAGAAAAAGAAACAAGGCCAAGATGTCAATCAGCATCTGCCCCACCTCCATGCTATGGCTTGGTTCCCCAACCTCTGCCCCTTGCTCTGAATGTCCTCAGTGACTGTAAACTCAGGAGGCAGCCAGAAGCGGACTAAGGGTCCCTGGTAATTTGGAATGGATTCCATCAGGCAGATGTTCAAGAATGCCACCGTATGCATCCCACTGTCACTGATGAAGATGACAGAGGGACAATATTACGTCCTTACAGTCGCAACTACTTTCTCGGAAGGTTGATATGGAATAGAAACACTGACCTGACTGGCGATATCAGTAGCATTTTTGGCCCTCATAAAATCTGGAGTTTCATTGGCCATGGCATTCAAGCCTCTTCCTTTGACTTCCAGTTCCAGGTCTCTCTTATATTCTTTCTATAGAAGCATTATTAAAAAAAAAAGTCACCTAACTTGTACTAGTAGGTGATAACCATACAGAGTGAATATCGATCCATGTAACAGGCCACCTCACTTGTCCAAGGGAGTGTCTCTTTCTAGTCTCCACTGTCACCGTTCCATGTGACATGATTGGGCGGCGTCTACAGAAGGTGCTGTAGGAAACTATTCTAGGCATACCAATATATGCCAATTGAAGTCATCATTATAAATGCCTTTATCCTTCTTTACTTAGAAAGTTAAGTGAGAAAGCAAATTTTAAATCTGGTTTGGTATATAACTGGAATTCAATTTAAGGACACACCACTCGGGTGTGGTGCTTTTACTTAAATGAGCATACTGAATGTATCAAGGCTAAATAAAACAATATAAAATGAGTGGTTATGACAACTGCTATAGAAACATACTATTATAATAGCCACTTGTCAGAAATTCACATCTATTTTATGTAATGATTAATAATTATGCTGGACATAGAAACTGAAATTCAAATCTCTTTTTAATCTCTTTCTCTGTGTGCTTTGGTGTGGCTTGGGTAGGAAGAAGCGGCTGCTCTCTTAGAGACGTGCAGGGACTGGCTGGACTCTTACCTCGTTGAGGATCTGAGTGGCGTTCTTTGCTCGTAGCATGTCAGGAGTATCTTCCATTTCAGTGAGACCCTTCCCGCGGATGCTTTCCTCTAGATCTCTCCTGTACTCTTTCTATAGCACAAAATAAAAACATCATTACTGGCCCCAAAACCCTGAGTTGTTCTCTCAGGTAAAGAGCCAAAAAATAAAAAAATCAGCAAACAACCCTTCCAATCTTTAATAGCTCACAGTTAAGTAAGGAGAGACATGAATAAAGGTGGGGTATAAGCTTGGTCAGTTAATATTAAATATCAGCTAAAAGACTAGACATTAAAATGCTAAGGTCAGCACATTTTCATTTAAAAATTAGAACAATGAACAGGGTAATAGATTAAGTGGTAGTACCAAACACAGATGAACTCAACCTGAAACCTGAGTTAGGTGGGGATGAAGATGGTAGCAGAAACACAGAGATGCATGTCATTAGTGCAATTACTGGATCAAAAAAGAAGGAAAAGACCGAGTAGCCACTACCTCGCTTGCTATTTTGGTGGCATATTTGACATGTAATAAAGCTGGTGTGACCTCCAGGCCAGTCAGGTTTCTGCCTTTAATAGACTCTTCATACTCTTTCCTATATTCTTTCTAATATGAGTAGGAAGGAAAGACAAGTTAAAAAAAGGATCTTTGTTATAATTAATCTCTCAATCCTAAGAAGAAAACAATTACATTTCCATTCCCTGTAGGGCCTCTTAAGCGGACTGTGCCTCTTCTAATGGTCACACGTTGTGAACAACCACATGTCTGTCTGCTCTAGAAATATTCTGTCTACAGCAAATGGCTAAAAAGAAACGCAGAGGTTGAGAAACTTTGCTGGGCCCCTCCTTCATCTGTCTATGACTGAGATTGGGTGGACTATCTCCTCCTAATCCACTCTCCTGAAACAGTCCCACAGCTTTTTCAAGGTGACAAAAGACTTTTAGAATTTGAAGTGACTCAATGTGTGTAAGTGTGGGACTGGGGGAGGAAAGAAAATAGGAAGAAAAGCCCGAGGCCACCAAATCCAAACTTGGCCTTTATCACTACTACAGCTTTTTTTTTTTTTTAAATTAAGAAACTGAATACATAAGGCAGATGATGGGCACAGAGAAATCCTATGGTTTTGTCCATGGTTGAAAGCCCAAACCCCATCCCTATCTCCTCTGCAGTCCCTAGACTAGGCTGTCTCACAGAGACTCTTGAGATAGAAGTTGGAACCCCATTTTTCTGATTTCTTTTATCTTACAGAGTTTAAATTTATAGAAAATTAGTACTAATAGTACAAGGAGCTCCCATAAATCCTTTACTTGGATTCACCAATTATTTGATATTGTTATAAACTTTTGATGATCTGGCATTTTATATACCTGAAAATGCCAAAAACTACTTTGATTAAAGATCATTTATTTTCATAGTTGGAAATAGGCCCCATGGAGGAGAGGCAGACAGAAATTTCAGATTAGGCTGTTTCCCAATGAAACAGACTTTCTAAGATTCAAAATAGGATTCCATTTTTTTTTCTTCAGTTTTTTAATGCTTTCACTTAATATTCTAGAATATGAAATATGGCTCCCTGACTTTTAACTTTTTTTTTTTTTTTTTTTGGTGGTACTGAGGGTGGAACCTAGAGGCTTTCTACCTCTGGGCTATATTCCCAGACCTATTTTCTATTTTATTTGGAAACAGGGTCTCATTAAGTTGCTGAGAGCCTCACTCAGTAGCTGAGGCTGGCTTTGAACCTGTGCGATCCTCCTATCTCAGCCTCCCAAGCGTGGGGATTACAAGCGTTTGCCACCATGCCCGGCTAAGGCTCCCTGACTTTAAATTGTTTTGTTTGACATGGGGTGTCATAGTAAGAGCAGAGAGCATTCAAAAGTTCATGGTGTAGCTGTGTGGAGGGAACTTTACATTTGTCCAAAATAATTTCAATACAATTTGCTTCAGTATTAGGAATAGTTTTCTAGTTTTATAAAAATGGTCATTGAAATAAAACATATATGGCAAATACATATTACTTAGGACATTTAAAAATAACTAAATTATAGAATTTTTATGATTAAAAAGATTTTGATGATCACAGGTTAAGAATTTCTGCATCTAAGCTGGGCATGATGATGCATACCTGTGATTCTAGTACTTAGGAGGCTGAAATAGGAGGATTGCAGGTTTGCAGCCAGCCTCAGCAACTAGTGAGACACTGTTTCAAAATGAAAAAGGACTGGGGGTGAAGTTCAGAGGTAGAATGCTCCTGGGTTTAATCCCCACTACCCCCCCCAAAAAAAAAATTCCACCATCTGTAACAGGAGACTGGATATTTTGTAGACATAACCCATGTTCATTAGTTCAGTGGTAATTTTGCTGTGTGGTGTGTTTTTGTGTTTTTATAGAACTTACCCCGCTCTGCATCTGCTGAGACTCTTTGGCAGTGATATAGGTTGGTGTCTCAAAGTCCAACATGGGCTTTCCTCGCTCCTTTTCATACTTTTCTTTGTATTTTACCTAGTGATGAAAAGCCTTGTTAGACCTCTCCACTAGTCATATTCTAGACAGAGATATATCATGTTCAGTTTGGACATTTCATTGCCACTCAAAACAGTTTTCTATTGCTTGGATCTGGTACCTTTTTAAAAAAAATTGTCTGGGTTTTAGGACTAGCATTACTATCTGAAAGGTAGAGTCAGGATTTAGATTCAATTCAAAGAAACTAAAAATTACTGACAAGAATCAATCAAGAGAAATACTGATGTAAGAAATGCTTTGGAAAATTGGTCATAAATAAATTTGACCAAAATTTGATGTATACAGGTGAACACATTAACAATAGCATTAGTAAATATTTCTAATAAAAACTTCCAGTTTTTTCCAGGTGTGGTGGCTGAAGCACGCATGCTTGTAATCCCAGTACTAGAGAGGGCTGAGATAGGAGGTTTACAGCCAGCTACTTAGTGAGACACTCTGCAACTAATCTGATTCAAAATAAAGAATAAACCGGGCGTGGTGGTGCACACTTGTAATCCCAGCATTCGGGAGGCTGAGACCAGAGGATCACTGTTCGTGGACAGCCTCAGCTACTTAGTGAGGCCCTCTGCAACTCAGTGAAATCCGGTTTCAAAATAAAGAATAAAAAATAGGGCTAGGGGTTGAAGCTCGGAGGTAGAATGCCCCTGGGTTCCATCCCTAGTACCACACACACACACACACACACACACACACACACACACACACACACAAAATCTCACTCGATTTCAGCTCTCTTGGTCATAAAAAGACATTATGATAGAGGTCTGGGGACACATGCTGTCTTAAAGAAGACATGAGGATATTTCTAGTAATTTAGCTCTCTGGTTAATCCCAAGGGGACCTAAATAATGGCGAATATATGACATAGAGGTCAAATGATAACAAGTTATTTCCTCTGAAAAATCTTTAATTATTTTACAAGTTTAGCAGTTTCTTAAATACCATCAGAGACACCTTCAAGCCAGGCATGGTGGTGCACACCTATAACCCAGTACTTGGGAGACAGGAGAATTGCAGGTTTGAGGCAAACCTCAGAAAATTAGAGAGACGTTATTTCAAAATTTAAAAAGAGCTGGGAGTTGCCGGGCGTGGTGGCGCACGCTTGTAATCCCTGTGCTTGGGAGGCAGAGACAGGAGGATTGCGCAGGTTCGAAGCCAGCTGCACTGGCTTAAGATACCCTGTTTCCAAATAAAAAGTATAAAATAGGTCTGGGAGTGTAGCCCGGAGGTAGAAGGGCTTCCAGGAACCCCAGTACCACACACACACACACACACACACACACACACACAAACAAAACAGAACAAAACAAACAAACAAACAAACAAACAAACAAAAAAAAAAACCTGGAGGCATAGCTCAGAGGTAAAATGCCCTGGGACTCAATCCCCAGAACCACAAAAAAGGAGAAATCTGATTATGTCACTTCTCTGGTTAAAAAGCCCCCCAAGACTCCCTATCACCCATCAGTGTTTTCTAACTTGGAACAGACACTGAGGCTGTTGTGGGGCTTGTCTCCTGAAACAGTCTATGCTCTCGGCCCTGCCAGTAACCTGAATAACACATACCACATATAGATTTCTCTGTTATCTCCAAATGTTATCATAACAGAAATTCATTTCAAAATGTCACTAAATCCAAAGCTCCTCTATCGTTGTGATATTTTTTTTAACAATGGCTTGTAAAAGTATCACTCCTATCCTGGAGAAAACTGATGACGTTTTTTGACACTGCAGATGAAGGTACGTGGGGTGCAAAGTTGGTGTTGATGAACTTACTATGCTCTGTAATTCCGTGGCCTCTTTCAGGTGCAGCTGCTCCAGGTTGTCAGGGATTGTGTGGTAATGGCCTTTGCTCTTCTCATACTTCTTCTTGTACTGGTACTGAGGGGGGAGGGAGCAATTAAGGTGGGAAGCCGCTCAGCATCCCCCCTACATTTCTTCAGGTTAGACATTTTTCACAGTAGCATTGACAAGACCAAACTAGAATTAGCAAACACTAAAACAGGGGTTAAGAAAAGATTAAAAAAGATGAAGATACAAGTTCCTTATTTCAGTTAATACCAGATGCAAACACTCAGTTGTATGACTTTTTTCAAAGTAGGTATTGTAAGTTAAAAACAAATGATTCCCGTTGGTAGTTCTATATCGTTAAAAGGAGGAAAGGGAATGGTTAGTGGTGGCAGAGAAGGTTTAAATATTCGAAAAATAGAAGTATTTTTTACATTGAGTGGTTTCATAGTTAATGGAAATTGGTAGGTTGATTAATGTAATTTGAAAGAATACATTTATATAACAGAAGAGCTTTGTAATAATTCTAGTGTATGTCAGTAGTTAAAGAGAAGCATGTGAACTCAGAGAAGGACTTGGGTCACAAATAGTTGAAATACGGTGTTTCTGGAACAAATAAGCTTACAGAACTGGCAAGCTGGCTTGTGTTTAGGACGTGATTCATGATCAGAGATTCCTTCATGTCTGTCACGGGTTTGTGAAGTTTCTTCAGGTCAGCCTTATACTTAACCTACATGTCAAGGAAGGAAAAAGGGAAATCACTTAAAAATAGCAGAAACAGAAATCATGGTAAGACATACCATCATGAAACATGCTGGAGATGGTTCTGAGAAATCACACCTCATTCACAGCAGCCAAAAAGTAGAAACAACCCAAATGTCCATCAACAGATCGATGGACCAAAAATGTGGTATCTATACAGAATAGAATGATTAGTTAGCCATAAAATGGAGTAAAGTTCTGATTCATGGTATCATATGTATTAAACCTGAAAATACTATGCTAACAAAATAAACCTGACACAAAAAGACAATATTGTGTGACGCCATTTATGTGAAATCTATAAAATAGTCAAATTCATAGAAACAAGAGTTGAGGTGACCAGGAACTCAAGGGAGGAGGGAAGGGTGGATGCTTAATGGTTATAGTTTTTATTCAGGTTGATAAAAAAAGGTTTTGAAAATAGTGGTGGTAGTTGAACAATACTGTGAATATAGTTAATGCTACTCTATTGTACATTTAAATATGGTTAAATGACAAATATTATATAGTTTACCACAGTTAAAAAAAACATACCTCACTTGCGAGATTATTAGCATCTTTCATGACTTTATAGAGCTGGCTGTCTTTTGGATTGTATTTTGGTGTCTTGCCCTTTTCTTTGTCGAAATTTTCTCGGTATTTAACCTAATGGCAAATGTAAACATCCAAATTATTCCTCAATATTAATCAATGGTGGAAACATAAATACCAAAGAATATGCATATGTTATACATACAAATATCATATACTTGATTTTCCAAACAGAAACATTTGTAAAAGTAAAAGGGAGTACTACTGGTAATTAATTAATAAACTAATAAATTATGTGGGGCAACAGATAATCAAGTAATATAGCATTGGTTACATTTTATATTATTCAGAGGCATGAAATATAATTACCTCTTACCAATGTAAAACAAAAATAAGTGGAAAAGCCTTCAAGCTAAATTCAGAGAAGCGATTTAATGTACTTAGGAGCCTGTCTAGCTAGTGAAGCCAAAACACTTTAGGTCTATTGTAAAGAATTAAACAAAGGGTTGTAGATGATCAAGAAGGCTGAGAAAAATCTGTTAAGTTAGAAGAATTTGTTGTTTTAAAATAGTACTTTGACTGTATCATTTAAATTTTTTTGGACTTGGCCAGAAATGGCATAACTTCTGAGTAAAAAGATCCAAGTTTGGGTATTAATGGCTTCAAGTATTATTTCAGATTAAATAAAAGTGAGATACTTTAGAATATGGGAAAATAAGATTAAATATATTTGTAGAATATATAAAAGGATATACAAAGGACTAAACTAAAAAAAAAATTTTTTTAAAAAGCAGCTGGATATGGTGATGTACAACTTGATCTTAGTACTTGGGAGGCTGAAACAGGAGAATGACAGATTTCTCAGTAGTTTAGGGAAACTCCATTTCAGAATAAAAAATAAAATAGGACTGGAGGGGAAACTCAGAAGTAGAACACCTTTGTGTTCAATTTCTACTAACACACACACACACACACACACACACACACACACACACAGCATGATGCCTGGGTCCGATGGTTGCTCAGTAAGTATCTGGTTTCAAGGGACAGTCATTATGCACAGGTAAATATCTAAGGCAGGTGATTTACTTGTAGGAAAACTCCAATGAATAACTGAGCGACAGAAACTTTTCTTTATTGAAAAATGAACGGATGCCGTGGTCAGTAATTTGGGAGGACTAAGTCTAGTAGTAGAATTCCATTAGTTATACACTCTAGGAAGACTGAGAGTGAGCTACTTCTAGAGGCTAGCCAACTGCAAGGGCAGTAATTGACTCCTGGGGACACCTAGAGTTTCTGTTGTTGGTAAGATGAAAGTCAGCATACTGGCATCCAGTCAGGCCCTGGAGGTGGGGGTTCGCTCAGTGAGTGCCCTCGTACCTCCTCACTGTCCCTCCCTCCCCCACATCTCGACACACCCACCAGAACAGACTCAAAAAGAGGTTACTCGATTGGATGCCACACGGGGTAAGATGCATTCATGGTGCCGAAACTCGCTCACTCTGAATACATCTGTTGTAAAATGCAGAGCAAAAGCATTCAGCGTGTGGCCCAGTACGGGAAAGGAGGCACACCGAGTCACAGACGCGACGGTGGAGTTTGAAACCAGGGGCATTCTACCTCTGAGCTATATCTGCAACCCTATTTTTAGACTTTTAATTTGAAACAGAGTCTTGGTAGGTTGATGAGAGTGTCAGTACTTGCTGAGGCAGTCTTTGAATCTGCAAACCCCCTGTCTCGGGCTCCCAAGAACTAGGACTATAGGTGTGTGTGACCATGCCCAGATATAATTTTTTATTTTTATTTTTATTTTTTGTGGTACTGAGGATTGAACTCAGATGCATTCTAATGCTGAGCTACACCCTCCAGACCTATTTTATTTTTATTTTGAAACAGGGTCTCACTAAGTTGTTGAGAGTCTCACTACTTGCTAAGGCTCTTCTTGAATTTGTGATCTTCCTGTCTCAGCCTCCCAAATACTGGGATTACAAATGTGCACCACCATGCCCAAATTAGAATTCTTTTATATTAATAAATTTTTGTTACATTTCACTCCTGTTTTTGATTAGTCATTGTTTCTTGGTCTCAAATAGTTGATGTAATTTCATTCATTTATAATAAAAATATTGCATGTATGTCCCTATCACTGTGAACTACACTGATATGAGACTACAGTGCACCAATACAAGTGTATAAAATATTGCACAGGAGTTTTAAATACAAAAACTGTAAAAAATTATCTTCTCTTGTGTTCAGTCACCTGAACCTTTTGTTTTTTCATAATTCCAATTTGTTTGTCATTGACATTAGTATAAAGATTGTGATCCTATGCTTGGTATTGCTCAAAGTCAGTACGTAGGTTCATCAAATCTATTTATTTTATTTTTATTTTTATTTTTTGGTGGTACTGGGGGTAAAACCCAGAGGCTTTCTACCTCCGGGCTATACTCCCAGACCTTTTTTATATTTTATTTGAAACAAGGTCTCACTAAATTGCTGAGAGCCTCACTAAGTAGCTGAGGCTGGCTTCGAACCTGCACGCGATCCTCCTATCTCAGCCTCCCAAGCGAGGGGATTACAAGCGTGCGCCACCATGCCTGGCCAAATCTATTTCTTTAACAAACTTTTGTATGTAGGACCATGAAATGTATCCAAAATCTATTTCTTTAAACAAGCTTGAAGAGAGTGGACCAATGAAGAAGAGGAAGTTATCATCTACAAATTGGAGGAAAAATAAGATATTCTTAAGCTTAAGTCCTAGAGGACCAAAATCTGCTCTCTGCATGATCTGAGCTAGCTGAAGCCGGAAAACCTGTCATAAGTTAGAATATTCTGACAATTGGTGTAGCAGCAAGGGAAATTAGGCAATGCGGCAGTCAGCTCTTGGCCACACAGTTCCTCGTCCATGTTCTTTTTTTTTTTTTTTTTTTTTTTTTGCGGGTCTGGGGATGGAACCCAGGGGCATTTGACCTCCAAGCTACACCCCCTACCCTAGTTTTTATTCTTTATTTTGAAACTGGGTCTCACTGAGTTGCAGAGAGCCTCACTGAGTAGCTGAGGCTGTCCGCGAACCGCGATCCTCCAGGTCTCAGCCTCCCGAATGCTGGGATTACAAGCGTGCACCACCACGCCCGGCTCTCGTCCACGTTCTTGTAAGCCGTGTTCTCCCTGAGCACCCTGGGCACACCTCAGTCACACAGTCATCACACCTATTGTAATTGTTTATCCATTAGCAAGTGGTCTGATGACACTCGCTCACCCTCAGCTCTTGGCCCAGGCATTCAGTATATTGAAGGAAAGAGTAAAGGCTCTTTCACCTGATGACGTTTTTGAAGTTAGAATTTCATGACTCCGGCATGTTAACAAGTCTCCCACAGGCAACACAAGTATGAATCAGACCTTCAGGAACTAACTCTTTTTGCCCTGGGAGAGCTCCCCTTTGTCACACGATGATACTTAAGCACACAGACACATACCTACGTGCATACCCATAAAGGAAAAGTGGAGAGCTAGAAAGGCCTACTGGAGAGAGGGAAATGAAAGAAAGCCCTCAGCATACTTTTTCGATGTGACTTTCCAAAGCTCTGCAGTGTGATTAAAGACCCAGTGTCTCTTTGGTTGTTAGTTTTGCACTCCCATTCTGGGAATCCCTTCTTTCTGCAGGGCTTTTAAACCCTCCTCACATCAGCATCACTGCTTGCCCATCCACATCACCTGGCTGCTCAGCTTGGCTGCCTTCTTGGCCATCTCAATGTCTGGGCGTCCGAGCATGCTTAGCCCATGGCTGCCTTCCTTGCGGTGCTTGGCTCTGTACTCCACCTGAATCAAAGGAAACCAAGATAGGCGATGCATGCTTGTAGATGAGTGTCTTCTATCACTCGTTGGCAGTAGCCCCTGGTGACGGAGGCCACTTAAACCACACCCTTACCTCACTGGCTTGTTTGGCTGCCTGTGTGGCCTTCTTGATGTCTGGCCGATCAGCCACTGTGGTGTAATGCAGGTTGTCTTTGGCGTCTCTTTTGTAAGCCACCTTTATTTGGAAAGAAAATGTTTACGCACGAGATTGTCTGTCTTCCGGAAAGTTCTTACTATGCACGAGCAACCTTTTTACTTAAAACCAAACCAATTCCCAAAGCCATATTTTTAAAAAGACTAGATACAGAAATTGGGGTGACCACATACTGGAAAAAAAGCATGCCCCAGTTGGGGACCCCCTGCCTCAGGTGAGCCCCTAAAAATGTCAAGACGGAAGACATACGTCACTCTGCTTCTTGGCCACGTCCATGGCGTGTTTCACCTCTGGAGGCTCCTGCATGATGGAGTAATTTGACCTTCCTTTCTCCTTGACGAACTTCTTTTTGTAATTTGTCTAAACAGAGTCAGAATTGCTCATGTGAGCATAGGAAGCTGCGAGCAGGATTGATTTACATGAAGAATTCTGAAAGATCTATATGAAATCTACGGCTTCCCATTTTGGCAGTAGTTTGAGGTAGATTTATTTATTTATTTATTTATTTATTTATTTATTGTGGCACTAGGAATTGAATCCAGAGGCATTTTACCTCTAAGCTAAACCCCCAGCCTGATTTAATTTCTTATTTGGAAACAGGGTCTCACTAAATTGCAGAGAACCTCGCTAAGTTGTTGAGGCTGGCTTCAAACCTGTGATCTCCTGTTTCAGCCTCCCAAGTACTGGGATTACAAGCGTGCGCCACCATACCCGGCTTGTAGTTTGAGACTCAGATCTCTGATCCATATTCTATTTTTCTTCTCTATTATTTCTGTCCTATAACCCAATAGTAGAACCATCCAGTAGTTTTTAGAGAACTGAGCACAAGCAAATTAGACTCTTATTCACTATTTCTACCTTTTAAAAATATGAGACTCAATATACCGCTATTAACTGTATTAATAAGGATACAATGGACAGAGATTACTATGGCACAAAGAGGTGATTTTTTTTTACCTCTGTAAAACTGTGTATAGTTTAATGATAGGAGAGGCCATTCTTAATTACAACGCTTCCTCCCATTGTAAACAGTATTAAATTAATACATGTTATATTCTAGATAATACGACCTGTAGCAAAACCCTCATCTGCCATAGTTGGAAAGCCAGTAAACACTGGATCTTTTTGAAAACTAGAGTTTAGGATTCACCTATGCCTATATGTGAGGGTAAGAGAGAAGCTATGTAAAGTGTGTGTACGCCAACAGGCAGCATACGGCCTTCAACCGGATTCCAAGGGAAAGTGGCCTTGCTGCTGCCAAGAGTCCTGTGGCTGCCACTTACATCACTGACATCCTTGGTCACTTTCTTGACACGAACTGTGTCCAGGGTCTCCGGCAGTGTTGTGTATGAGCCCTGGGCCAAGTGCTTCTTGACATGGCTCTTGTACTTATTCTGGTGAAATCAACAGAGAGTTTGTTAAGGTATCTGCCTGGGGCCTTAGCCCTAGACAGAAGCCGAGCATGTGCGCTGCTGGAGCATTACCTCAGACACTAGGCTGCTGACAGTCTTTGCCAGGAGGATCTGAGGAGTGTCAGGCACAGCATGACAGGTTCCTCTTTCTTTGACGTGTTTTTCTTTGTACTTCAGCTATGGGGGTGAAAAGCATTTCTTTAGCGTCTCTGGGTAACTTGCATATTTTTAGTAAGCCCCCAGATTTTACAGTTGGGAGAACAGCATCAATGACAGACTAAGGACACAAAAATCAGTAAAAGATTTGAATCTTAGACATCCTGGGAAATAGTCAAAAGTTGTTTTTTTTTTTAATTGCTTGCTGGTTGAGGTTTTAATAGCAACCAAAATGCATCACATAATGAATCTATTTACAGACTCCAGTTCAAAATCTCAGATATATCCTTGGCCCTCCCAATATCCCTGGGAGGCATTACTCCTTCTCCTTTATAGATGAGGAAACCACAGTGCAGGAAGAGTATTATCTCACAGAGAAGAAAAGAATCAGTTTCCTCATTGAATCCAGCCAGGCCTTCAGATTCCTAACTTGTGCTGCCTGAACCACCTGGGCATGCAGTAGAGACCAAGAACCATCACCTAGGTTTAATGGCCCTTGCACAGTTGCCATCTGGTGCTGCCATCTGGCTCAGCCATGTCACTGGTCCCCAGGACAAGGCCACACCTCAGGACCACACCTGGGCTCCTACAGAGTAGCCTCCTCCCTTTGCCCTTTCCTGACAGTTCTTGGGCCTGGGCCACAGATGGTCCTGAGTGAGGGCCGGGATGGATACTTACATCACTCTCTATCAAGGAATTCCTGAGGGCCAGCACCATGTCTTTATCATCAGTGACAGAAAGTTTGCAACCTTTGAGAAACTCTCGGTCCAGCTTATATTCAAACTGTGACAGAAGAAAAGAAGAGGGGGTGGGTCATAAGCATAAGAGGAAGCTGGCATGTGATTACGCCTGTGGGGAGCCCTCTTACAAGGATGATGAGGATGTGTTCCCAGAAAAAGGAGAAGGGGTTTCTGGCCTCTCCCTGCATGCTGGACTCCTTCCCAGCCCAGTGACCAGGACCAGGACAGAGATCTCCCAGCACCTCCCCCCAGCCCCTCTGCAGCCTCAGCCAGGACTCAGAGTCCTTGTGTCTGGGCCCAGCAGGAGGACAGGCTCAGTGGCCAGGGATGCATCTTAAGCCTGCCTTTCACTCCCTCAAACGGCCTCCCCTTGGATCTCAAATGAGCAGGGGCTAACACCAGGACAGTGGTTATTAAGCATAACTGTTGTGTCTACGTCTCCGTCTTACATCGCTTTGCTGCAGGGTTGACTTGGCAGCCTGGAGGAAGTCAGGTCGGTCAGGGGTCCACTTCCAGTAGGCTTTGTTGGCTTCATACTGCTTCTTGTAGTCCAGCTTTTTTTAAACATGATAGAAGGAAATCACTCAGTAGGCTGAATTCATAAACACACACAGGCACAGAGGGAGTCTTGCATTTCAACACACCACAAATCAGGCTTTTACAGCCATCACAGAGAGTCCTAATTAAATTTTCTGTACAGCTGGGCGTGGTGGCGCACGCTTGTAACCCCAGAATTCGGGAGGCTGAGAACAGAGGATCGCGGTTCGCAGACAGCCCAGCTACTTAGTGATGCCCTCTACAACTTAGTGAGACCTTGTTTCAAAATATAGAATAAAAAATAGGGCAGGGGGTTTAGCTCGGAGGTTGAACGGCCCTGGATTCCATCCCCAGACCCGCAAAAAAAAAAAAAAAAATTTTGTACAATTTATGTACAGAATCTAGTCAGCCAGGTCGAGGTCTTTGGTTGAAATGTTTTGGCCCAAAAAAGTGGGCTAAAACTTTGAAAGGTCTCCAGGTGAAATGATTTTACCGCTTTGCTAACTCTGAATCCCACCTCATCAGCAGAGTTGGTACTTTAAATTTCTAACTAAATTCAAATTACAAGCATGGTGGTACATGCCTATAATCCTAGTACTTGGGAGGCTGAGACAGGAGGATTACAGGTTCAAAGCCAGCCTCAGCCATGTAATGAGACTCATAGCAACTTAGAGTCTCTGTTTTCAGAAAAAAAAAAATTTAAAAATCTTGGAGTATAGTTCAGAGGTAGAATACCCCTGGGGGTTCAATCCCCAGTACTAAAATAAATAAATAAGTAAAAAAAAAAAAGCCCCACAAAATCCAAGTTTAAAAGTATTCGTGTTATTCCAGGAAGTTTTATAAAGTAAGAAATAAACAAAATTTTATAAAATTAGCCATTTAATCTTCAACTTCACAAGAGAGAAAGCTGAGGCACTGCCTAGAAGGGTTAGGCGACCTCCCCAAGGTGCAGCCACCAGCAAATGGTGGAGCTGGGGACTCGCATTCGAGCTGTTGGCTCCAGATCTACTTGCCTGCTTCATAGACTTTCATCAGGGCTGGAGAACCGGCTGCCTGGGGCCAAATCCCAGTCATAGAAGTGCATGTAATTTAAGTGACTTTAGGAGGGGCCCACCTCTCAAGCATATTTCTTTTGTTATCCTTTTTTTGTTTTTTTTTTCTTTGCAGTATAATGTATATACAATATAATGTAATTGCTTTTATAGGTACTTTTAATGTTTTCTACCTTATTAAGAAAAATTTTAATATACAAAAGAATTGTAAGAATCCATCTAACCACCACCTATATCCCACAATATACATTTTACTACATTTACTTTATCCTCTGTCCATAAGTCCACCCTCAAGAGACCTACAAGCTACCTGCCAGTTCCTACAGTCATCTTGGGTTGCTGACCCTAATACATGTATGTTCTCTCTGGTATGAATGGCTATTAGCTGAATCATTATGCTTTCATTATACTAATCACATATCTTTTTAAACAGTTAGTGTTCATGAATGTACCAGTATTAGGAAATGTCCCCCAAAACTGTAACAATGGAAATTCACACACTTGTTTCTGTGCTTGAGGCTTAGGGTACCCCACCCAAACACACGAGTCCATGCAGGGGGCATGTGAGGAGGGGGAGGAGGGGCCCAGCCAGCCCCTGACAGCACCAAGAGGCTCCAGCGTCCTCTCCTTCGAAAGGAGCAGGCTCTAGAGTTGGGGTGAGAGGAGAGCCCAGGGGAAGAGAATGAAAGATGCTGAGACACTTTTCAAAATGCAACTTTCATTCATTGCCCTGAATTCAGTGTCCTGATTCTTGGTCACCCACCGTGAAGGCTGTGCGGTGTAACGTTGTGGCATGAGGTGAGGCCACTCTTGCTCCTTCCTGGGCTCCTTTGTGAGGACCTCAGGCAGCCATTAGATTTTAGCATCTTTACTCATGTTCCCGGGGCCCAACTCTTGATCCAGAGCTCAATGGCCTGAAAGGCCCACATGTCCTACAGAGGCTGATAAATCCCCGTTAGGTTTTGCTGTGGCTCAATGGCCCTTCCAAAACTCAGCTTGCAATTTAACCGCCTGCCAGCGTGATGATACTAAGATGTGGGAGGCGGTCAGGCCTCAAGGACTCAGCCCTCCAGAACACATGACTGCTCCCACTATGGAGGGAGTGGCTGAACTGCCTCCAAGGGGCTTGGCTCAAGAGCGCCCCCTCGCTCTCTTGGTGTCTGTCACGTGATTGCCTGCCCTTCCGCTTACTGCCATGGGATGATGAGACCCAGGCCAGGTGCTGGCACCACGTTCTTGGGTTTCCCAGTCTCCAGAACTACAAACCAGCCCAAATCTCTCTTCTTTACAAATCCCCAGTTTCAGATATTCTGTCACAGTGGCAGAAAAGCAGCAGAAGACAGGCTTGGGGAAATTTCTGGAACTTACATTGGTGTTGACCTTGTAGGCGTCCTTGGCTGCTTTGATATGAACAGCATCGGGCTTAATGGTGCAGTTAGATTTATTTCTTTGGTAAACTTCTTTGTATTTCAGCTGTGGGAGGAAATGGAGTGACAAAGTTCATTTTAAATAGTGGATAGTATACTAAATGTTTTAAAAACCAAGAAATAAAAACCGTGACTTTAGTATACAATGCTTCCTAAGAGAGAGCATTTAAAAAGAATTGGCTGGAGCCAGGAGTGGGGGCGCACACTTGTAATCCCAGCTTTCAGGAGGAGGAGACCAGAGGATCCCGGTTTGTGGACAGCCTCACCTACTTACTGAGGCCCTCTGCAACTTAGTGAGAACCTGTTTCAAAATAAAAATACAAAATAGGGCAGGGGCTGTAACTCAGAGGTCAAATGCCCCTGTGTTGCATCCCTAGACTCACAATAAAAAAAAAAAAAAGAATTGGCTTGTAATTGGATTGCACTTGTAATCCCTCCCTTTGTGAGGCAGAGACAGGAGGATCACAGTTCACAGATAACCTCAGCTACTTAGTGAGGCCCTTTGCAACTCAGTGAGGCCCTGTTTCAAAATGAAGGATAAGAAATAAGGCTGAGGGTGTAGCTCGGAGTTAGAATGCCCCTGGGTTCCATCCCCAGTACTGCAAAATAAATAAGTAAATAAATAGAATTGGCTGTAAAGAAAGCGCACTGCCATGCAGAAGTGCATCTTCCTATCTTCCATCTTGACGTCAGCGCCCGGGAACACTGAGTGTGATCACCGGGGTTGCCACAGGATGTACTTCCATCAGCATGTGCTGAAAGGGCCCCTGGACAGCTCTCCACGCATGTTTTCCCTTCCCCAAATCAGAACATCTTACAGACTGCTGGGAGGAGCGAGGCCTTCCTCGCCATACCACTTGGACAGAATTTTAGCCCTGCTCTCCTACCGCGCTCCCACAGCTCTTGCCGTCATTCCATCATTGGTATCTGTCTGCCTGCTCTTTTTATTAAGCAGAACCCCTTTTGGGGAAAAGGGTTTGCTTTATTTCTCATTTCTAGTGTCCAGCACATAGAAACTCAGTAAATTCTCGATGAATGACTGAACCGATGGGCCTGGTCACTACTCTGACCAGTGCTAGAGCTGCATCTACCAAGTTGTGCCACGTGTGAGTCTGGATGGGAGGGAGGGCTCAGGGGAGGCGTGGCCTCTGTAGGCACACCAGGTAGTTCCCCATCGTGGGCCTGGGACTTCTCATTTCACCCACTTTGGCATCTCCTATATTTCTGGGGTCCCATCTGGGTATTTTTAATTGTTTGAGGAGCCTAGATTTTAATGTGATTAAGGTTAAAAAAATGTTCTAAAAGAACCATACTAAAGTTTGCCAAATGGACCAAAAGAATCTTAATTATCTGGCTTCACCATACACCTACTGTGTTCATCAATATCTTTAGGGTAAAGGCCTGGGAATGAGTATTTCTCATCAGTATCCCAAGGATATCCTCACAATCAGAAAGTTTGGGGAGATGGATATAGAAATACTTCATTTTGCCAGGCATGGTACACACACTTGTAATCCCAGTACTTGGGAGGCTGAAATAGGAGGATCGCAAGTTCGCAGCCAGCTTCATTAAGTAGTGAGGCCCTCTGCAACTTAGTGAGACCCTGTTTCAAAATAAAAAATAAAATAGCCGGGCGTGGTGGCGCACGCTTGTAATCCCCGTGCTTGGGAGGTGGAGACAGGAGGATCGCGCTGGTTCGAAGCCAGCCTCGCTGGCTTAAGAGACCCTGTTTCCACATAAAAAAGTTAAAAAATAGGTCTGGGAGTGTAGCCCATGGGAGTGTATCCTGGAGGTAGAAGGGCTTCCAGGAACCCCAGTACCACCAAAAATAAATAAATAAATAAATAAATAAATAAATAAATTAAAAAAAAATCAAATAGAGCTAAGGGTGTAGCTTGGAGGTAGACTGCCCCTGGGTTCAATCTTCAGTATAGCAACAAAAATAAAAAAGTAAAAATTAAAAAGAAATACTTAAATTTTTTTTTTTACAATGTTAGCAAATGGGCAGTTCCAATTAAGGAATATACTTGATAGGTGTTTATAAAATATCTGATGTTCATGTTTACAGCAGTAAAACTGATGTTTACATATTTCATATATCTTAGATGCTTTATACATTTCTGCCTTCTTAACCAGTGTACTGAATGTGTTCGGTGTCTTTCATGATGGCTCAAGGTCAACAGTATAGACATATTTAAACATTTACCAAAGAATCCCTGAGTCCTAGCTACAGTTGAGACTTTAAACAGGGATGAGCTATTGCACCGGTGCTTTTCCTCTCTTTGGTTCCCAGGAGCTTATGTAGTCCTGGAATTTTTTTACAGTATTAAGGCTGTTTTTTCACCACCTGTTCATCCGGAGGTAGCCTGCATCTCTTCACCTTTTGCTAGAGTTTGGATCTGGAATGGTCCCCAAAGTTCCATATGTCAAAGGCTTGGTCCCCAGTACACGGTGCTATTGGGAGGTTGTGGAATCTTTAAGAGGTGGGCAATCATTGCAGGTATGCCCTTGGTGGGGATGGGGGGACCTTAGCCATTTCCTCTTTCTCTCTTTTGCATCCTAGCCATGAAGTGAGTGGTTTTATTCTATCCTGCACTTCTACCATGGTGTAAAAGTACCCCCCCAACAGAACAATAAGTTATAGACTGAAATCTCCAAGGCTGTAAGCCCAAATGAACCTTTTTCCTATATAAGTTACCTCAGGTATTTGTTATAGCCACAGCCAACTCACACACCTCTTGAATCCAAGTGTGTAAAGGATGAACACATGATGCCATGTCAGTTTTAGGAGTTAACTGACCTGGGGCTTCTACTTCCTGCCAACCACTGCACTGTGAGATGTCTATGTCCCATGGAGAGGCCATGTGGAAGGGTTCACGGCTATCCACAAGCCGAGCTCCCGGCCCACAGCAATCCTCAACTGTCAGCCATGTGAGTGGGGCACTGTGTGGATTCAGCCTGGCATGACTGCAGCCATCTCACGACTGTCCCAGAGTAACCTAGTCAGTTTTTCCAGCACAGTTCCCCAGTACATAAATAGACAAAACCACTGGAGTAGTATGTAGAGCTTTTCAACCAGACCCTGGTGTCAGGAATGTGCCTAACTCTGATATTAGCTTAAGATAAACCAGGTACCTTCCAGCTAGGATGAAGTCACTTTTGTCCCAGAAATACATTCTTTCCCCTTTCTGATCCAAATTGGAGAGACCTACTTGGACTTTCTACTGCCTAGGACCACTTTCTTGTCAGTAAGTCCGCCAATAAGTTGTACTCTGTGTCACTCCATATCTGTTTGCCTTTTTTCCCCCCAATTTTATAGCTCCTGGGAGCAGTTCTCATATGCTAAAACTGTGTTGTTTCAGAAGAGCCAATTGGATGTCCCCACCCAAATGAATTTCTGATGTCTGCCAATAGTACGTGAAATAGAACTCAGCTGTGCCCAGGCAACCCACAGAATCACAGGCGAAGGAGATGGTTGTTAAACAGGAACAACACAGGTAACTGAGCCAGGGTTTGTTATATCATATTAGAAAGAGGACAAAGCCAGGAGTGGTGGTGCACGCCTGTAATCCCAGTGCTTTGGAGGCTGAGACAGGAGACTCGCAGTTTCAAGGACAGCTTCAGAAACGTAGTGAGACTTTTAGCAATCTAGCAAGAACTTATTTCAAAATTAAAAAAATTAAAAGATCTGGGAGCTGGGGGTGTAGCTTGAACATAGAATGCTCCTGGGTTCAACCTCAATAACACACACACACACACACACCCAAAAACAAACAAACAAACAAACAAACAAACAAATAAATAAATAAATAAATAAGCCACTTGGATACTTACATCACTGACTTCATCCTTAACCTTTCGGACATGCAGTAACATGGGTGTGTCATGGATTGTGGTGTAGCCTCTGGGTTTGGCCTTGTTGTACTCCAACTTATAAAGTATCTGAAGGAGATTAAAAAGAATAAAGGCACAGCATTATGATTTTTATCATGTAAAAACATAAATGCAAAGTATGTTTTGCGTGTTAATAAAGGAAAAAGAATTTTATAGATACAACAGGTGTTTTCATGCTCTCTGCTAGGGTCTCTGTGTTTCTCAGCTGGTGCATCTGCCAATTTTTCTGGAATAATTTCTTTACTGTGAAAGAGTCCTGTGCGTAGCAGACATGGAGCATTCTAGCTCCTGTCCAATGAACTGGAAATAGTCCCCAGACACACAGCAATCTAAAATGACCTTCCACAAACAAACAAAAATAAAATGGCCCTCCACATTGTAAACACCCCAAGTTAGAACATCCATTCAGTGCCTCTGTACTTACATCACTGATTTGTTTATTGACTTTTGTTGTACGCAGGTGTTCTGGCGTGTCCACAATTGAGGTGAATTTGTCCTTTGACTTTTCATATTTTTTCCTATACTTGATCTAAAATGTGCAAGAGAAGAATTAGTTAATTTAAGAGGTAGACCAGATGGCTTTTAGAAATCTAATGAGACAGCAGAGTAGGGGGTGGTGTCCTGGTCGCTTTCATTTTAAGTCCTAATTGAAATTCTTAACTCTGAATTTGTATTTAATAGTGATAGTTGAGTGAACAGATAATAATAATTTTGAATATATTTTGTACACATGAAGACAAACAGGCTCCAAGAGGTCTGGAGATGGAGCCAAGGGGACACTGGCTCAGAATCTCAGGGCTCCGGCCTTGTTCCCTGGTCTCTTGACAAGTTCTGTTTCACTCACAGCCCACAGCGCAGAGTAGGCTCTTAAGGCATTGTTCCATATCAAAGATGAAACTGAGGCATGAAATAAAAAATGAGTACATACAGATTGAAAAGTCTTTTAGAAATGGATTTGCTTTTGTCATTTCCAAGTAACACTGTTTTTCATGCACAAAAGCTATTTTAAGCAGGACAGATACAGAAAGTGCAACACAATCTCATGCATAACTCTTTGCTGATTGTATAGAGGACAAGGAGAGAGTTCAGGCAAACAGAATGCAGACTTGATGGCGAACTAAAATGACAAATCAAGGCACTATACGAAAGATTGGTTAAAAGCTTTCTTCTGAGTGGGCGTGGTGGTACACACCTATAGTCTCTACTTGGGAGGCTGAGACAGGAAGGTCACAGGTTTGCAGCCAGACTCAGCAACTTAGTGAGGCCCTATTACAAAATCAAATAGAGCTGGGGGTGTAGCTCAGAGGTAGAATGCCCCTGAGTTCAGTACCACTACCATAAGAAAAGAAACAAAAAAAATTTTTGTTTAATTTTTTGGGGTCTGGGAAAATGGCATTTTATTAACAACTATCACTGTTAATTGCTGATCCATCTTTAACTTTCAGTCTAAGTGTGTGCTTTTGGCCTGGGAGGGAGGCATATTATCAATGACACTGTTAACAGGTGTGTGAGAAAAGAGATATGCCGGAACTAGTCTAGCAGGTCAGTATCAGACTAAAAGGTACCATGAATATATCTGATATTCAAATAGCAGCACAGTAATCCTATTTCTCCCAGATGGCATAGTTGCAGTGATAATTGATCAGTGGGAAAATTAGGTGAAGCCATTAAATATTCAGACCTTTACATGCTATCGAATCTACTAAATATCCTTAATCTCTAAGAAATCTGTTTCTTTGAGGCAAATACTGAAAAGATATAAATGAACGTGGTATTAATTTGGAAGTAATGTTTGAAGTCATGCACACACAAAGGCATTTCCGCTAATCTTTTCAGGAGTTCTAAGAATATCAGATAAGCTGGTTGTGGTGGTGCACACCTGCAATCCCAGAAACGCAGGAGGCTGAGGCCAAAGGATCACAAGTTTGAGGCCAACCTGAATAACTTGGTGAGACTGAGTTTCAAGGGCTAGAGATGTGCCTTGGGGGTGGTGTGCCTGTAGGTTCAATCCCCAGAGGCACACACACACAGGTATCAGATAGCTACAGAAGATGGCTGTCCCCCGCCATCATGGTTGTCCACTCTGAGTTCATCTACTAAAAAATGAATACTTATGAGGTTTATAGTGTGAAGCCTGAATGTCAGGGGGCAGGGAGCAGGGATAGGAGAGCAAGGGAAGCATAGAAGACCATGCACCTAAGGTCTAAGCCTCCTTCTTCACACCCGTGGACGTTACCTGGCTCCACATGTGTGTATTGTAGAGAGCAGTCAACATATCTGGACGCAGAATTTCATTACATCCTTGTTTCAGAAGCATCTTGGCACTAGATTTATACTTTCTCTGTCCATGCAAAGAGCAGTGAAGCACAGAAGAGACTTAAGAACACGGAAAGGAACATGGCCCTAGATGCCAGTCACCTCTGAGTGAAGAGATGTCAGCGTATATACTCTGTGCGCTCACATGCCGTTTGGGTGAAGGCCCCAGTTGCACAATGATACCAGGCAGAGGGCTGAAATATTTACAGTTGACTCTCCATCATCCTTGTGGATGGGGAATGATAGCTAAGTCTCTCTTTTGTTACCACTAAAATTGCTATATAGAGAAGACATCATCAGAACAGAAAAAATACAGTAGGGAGTTCCACCTCCTTTTTTTTAAAAAAAAAATTTTTTTTAAGAATTTTGGTTCACGACTCAAATTGCAGATTGCAATTTCCAGACAGGTCACGCAGAAGAATGACATGTGGGAGGACCCAGCTTTTCTTTTCATCTTCACCACAGCACAGGTGAGGACACAGAGCATGGACCGGCTCACTCAAACAGCTCCTGGGCTCTTTGGGTGGCTAGACAGATACTTTGAAACAGAACAGTCCAATATCATAGGCAGAACCTATGACATCCTTGCAGCAGACGAGACGACACCTCATGAGAAACCCGGAGCACAGTCCTGCCTGGACCATCGCCAGCTCCATCACTGTACCTGACTGATCTGGTCGCCTGCGGTCTTAGCCAACAGATGTCTAGGCTCATCGACTACCAGGTGGTATTTATCTTTCCGCTGCTCATAATCAGCTCTGTATTTTTTCTGCTCAAACATCATATCAAATTACAGCAAGAGTAAAAACTTCAAGTCTACATAGAAATGTCTCAAGGTAAAAACTCCAGAGAGCAAGAAATATGTCATTTTTAGAAGTGAGTTCCCAAAGTACCCAAAGCAACAAAAAACTGGGAAGCAAAGAGAGTCAAGGAAAGGGAGATGGCTTTAAGAAGGTCCGAGCCTGGGATGGAGCTGACTTAGGAAGCTGAAATTGGAGTATCTTGTGCCTAAACATTTCTATTTTTTCATATGATGTCATTAGAAATATTAGGTTTTATGGCATCTTCCATTGTATTTAAAATAAGGTACAAGGGCTGGGAATATAGCTTGTTGGTAGAGTACTTGCCTAGCATGTGTTGGACCCTGGGTTTGATTCCCAACATGGCAAACACTAAAGTTGCATATGATTTCAAAGTGGCTAGTGAGGGCTAACTAGCTCAGCCTAATGTTGGTTTAAAAAATAAAGCAATATAAGGATCTAGGCATGGTGGTGCATGCCTGTAATTCCAGTATTTGGGAGACTGAGACAGGAGGATCCCAGGTTCAAAAACAGTCTCAGTAATGTAGAAAGACTCTCAGCAATCTAGGGAGAGCTTGTTTAAAAAAATAAAATAGGGCTAGAGGTATAGATTAGAAGTCAAATGCCCCTGGGTTAAATCCTCAGTATCACACAATCAATCAATCAATCAATGGTACTGAAAAGATACAGGCTTACCATCTAAGGCCATAAGAATCCAAAAGCATAACTGGTGCTAAAGTAGTCCTGGAAAAACTGTCATAGTTTTCCAACTCTAGTTAATTTGCTTGATTATTTTAAAAAAAACCTAGAAGAATCCTTTGAGAATTAGAAAAATTGACACTAAAACACAACAAGACTATCTGCCTGGAAATCTACTGAAAAAGGAAATAAATCAAATTTTAAAAACAACATATACAAATAAGAAAGCCATACATTTAAATAGATATAGCACTGGCTTCATTTTCATCAGAAGATATATTTTACTATTTTCTAACATTATTTTTTAACTTAAATCCATGGAAAACATAAAAACAAAGTTAAATATAATCTTAGTTATAAGACCACCCAAATATAAGTAAATTCCTATTTTATTTTTGCCATCTTGAGTTACATTTAATTTAAATTATTGCAAGATAATAACAGGAAAAACTGGGCAGAATATCAAGGAAATTTTGGTTCAGATGGATACTTCAGTGCACTAAGGTATATGGGAATAACAGTGACAAGATATCTGAACACATGAATCACAACTCCCCTCTTGGGGATGAGTTTTCTCTCCGCCTCCATTTTGGTAACTTAGTAGGGTATGCTAAGTCAACCTTGAACTTCCAGTTCTCCCAAATCTACATAATACTATGTTTAAAGGATTCTACTGATAGTCACAAAACCCTTGGCCCCTTTGCTCTTGGCACCCATAGGGCTGTGCTTCCTGTGTTAGAGCAGAGGCGTGGCTGGTTGTGGGGCCCCCACTCCGCCCTGAGTGGCCCCTTTGCTTCATGTTTATGGTTGTAATAGACCCATTAGATGCTGATATTATAGTCTTTCCAAATCTTTACTTTGAATGAACACTTAGGATTGCTTCCCTTTCATTCTATATGCCAGGTTGTAAACGGATAACTATGGACTTCCTAGGGGAACTAAATAGGCCGAGTTGAATTAGTTCATACGTACCTCATTCATCAACTGAGTTGCATACTTGAAGTGCTTATTGATCGGACAGTCAGCAACATACTTGAAATTTGACTTCGTCCTTTCAAATACCTCCTTATACTTATACTAAAGAAAAAGAATGTGATTACTTGATAACATATCATCTTAAAATGAGACGTGCTATACAGTGGATAAGTATTCACTGAGCATTTACTCCTCTTCCAAGATAATGAATGGTGGATCTGTTTGGATGTCTTGAAAACTGGCCCACAAATATATGCTAGAAAAACTTTCACTCAATGAATATTAAATAGATGTGTGTTCCATGCTGGGCAAAAATCTAAATTGATTTCTTCTTCGTTTCTATATAGCCTGATTATTTTACTTTAAAACAAGTTATTTTTCTTTAAAAATATTCACATACACTTGAAGGCAATTTTTAGACAATTTGAATATAGTTTTCAGATAGCTAATTACATGGTTATAACTTTCTAAAGCAGGGGTGGAGTATGAACTATATAAACACCACCTATTTTGAAACAGCTTCATAAATTAAGAATTTTTTTTTTACAATTTTAAGGAGTTATAACAAAGATAATATGTGCTAGAATGCATGTGGCCCCCAAATCTAAAATATCTACTCACACTTGGTAGAAAACATTGGCTAACTTTTATTCTAGAGCTTGTCATAAAATTGAAATAAACCTCATAGTCAACGAGGTTAACAATAAAGACATTCCTCAGGAGAATAAACAGGTCAGTATGTATTCAAGCTATAGGGTCTATGAGCAAGCGTGTGGATGCAACTATTATGAACGGCTGTTTCCTCAGTGCTAGCCTGTCTGTGACTACAGGTACATGTAGAGTGGGTGCAGACACTCTGCTTTGAAGCTGTACCTTGCTGTACAGAGTCTTGTTCTTTTCAGCCAGGGTGAAGTCCGGAGTGTCATAGGCATAGCAGCCAATGCCTTTAAGCCAGGTCAAGTCTTCTTTATATTTCACCTAGGAGAAGAACATCATACATGAATTTTTTTTTTTTGTGGTACTGGGGGTGGAACCCAGAAGCTTTCTACCTCCAAGCGATACTCCCAGACCTTTTTATATATTATTTGGAAACAGGGTCTCACTAAGTTGCTGAGAGCCTCACTAAGTAGCTGAGGCTGGCTTCGAACCTGTGCGATCCTCCTGTCTCAGCCTCCCAAGCGCAGGGATTACAAGCGTGCGCCACCACGCCCGGCTAAACTTTTTCATTTTTACTGATAATTAAAATAATTCAAAATTTGCAGATAAACCTTCCTAGAGAACTGTATGTTCTTTTATGATTTTTCCATCTCTCTTTTCTCTTTCTTCCTTTTTTATGGTAGTAGGGATTGAGCCCCGAGGTGTCCTAACTCTGAACTATACCCCTAGCCCTACCTTTATTTTATTTTTTTGAAACAGGGTTTCACTAAGTTGCTGAGGCTCTTTGTTGAGGCTGACCTCAAACCTGAAATCCTCCTGTCTCAGCCTCCCAAATACTGAGATTACAGATGTGCACCATGACACCCAGCTTCTATTTTCACACAGAGGCGGAATTTCTTTCTAAATGAAGACTGTTACGTGTCTTAATTACTCCATAAAATTGTTCTTCAATGGATCAAAACTAGGCTCTTTCCTAGATGAAGCATAGCTTTTCCAATCATGTAATATAACTTCATATTAAAAAGAACAAATAGGTTTACAAATTTGAGCACCTTTTTCTCTCCCTAAATGAAGTTTCCTCATTTGAAGATTGAATTTTATGACTTAAACATCCATACACAGGATCTAAATGTAGGGATATGTTTCAACAGTTTTTTTTTTTTTTTTTTTTTGGTGGTGCTGGGGTTCCCGGAAGCCCTTCTACCTCCGGGCCACACTCCCAGACCTATTTTATATTTTTTGAAACAGGGTCTCTTAAACCAGCGCAGCTGGCTACGAACCTGTGCCATCCTCCTGTCTCTGCCTCCCAAGCCCGGGGATTACAAGCGTGCGCCACCACGCCCGGCTCAACAGTTTTTATGCAATGGTTGGTCTCCTAGCTTATACGAGAATATGAATTCACATATAGGAAAAGATGTGAACACTCACGTCGCTGACTGCATCCGTGACCGCCCGGTGGTGGAAATGTTCTGGGCGATCAGGAATGGACCTCCAGATTCCCAGCTGGCTCATGTAGTTCTCTTTGTATTTCACCTGGTGTGAAAACAAAAAGACGGCTGTTAAGTCTTATCCAAAGTTAATGTAAAAATGTCTGCTTTCCCTTGCAGTTTTAAAAAAGAGAGGTTGCTAAAAAAAAAAAAGAAAGGTTGCTAAAAATAAATAAATAAATAAATAAATAAATAAAAGAGAGGTTGCTAAAAAAAATAAACAAAAAAGAGAGGTTGCTAAAAAAAAACCAAAACGACGGTGGGTTATAGAATCCAACACAAGTAGAAATATTCGAGGACGTACTTTACTGATGTCGTCTGTGACTCTGCGATGATAAACGATGTCCAGAGCATCCTTCACCGTGTGGTACTGCCCTTTGGTCTTTTGAAATGTTTCTTTGTAGCGTAGCTGGAATGAGCAAAAGCACAGGGACTATGAGAACTGCCAAGTCAAACAACTGGACTCTTTCATGTTTTGGGTTTTTTTTTGGTGGTACCGGGGGTGGAACCCAGAGGATTTCTATTTCCGAGCTACACTCCCAGACCCATTTTCTATTATTTGGAAACAGGGTCTCACTAAGTTGCTGAGAGCCCCACTAAGTAGCTGAGGCTGGCTTTGAACCCGTGCGATCCTCCTGTCTCAGCCTCCCAAGCGCAGGGATTACAAGCGTGCGCCACCACGCCCGGCAACTGGACTCTTTCAAACCAGTCCTTGCTGAAATTTTCCCATGAATAGATTTGTGAAAAATTAAATTTTAGACCCTGGAAAAGAAAAAGGACACTAAAGAAAAGAATGAAATCCAAACCAAGTATGGATTGATGCAAGAATAAAGTATAGAGCTTGGCTTATTCGTTTTGACAAATGTAGGATGGTAATACAGGCTGTTACCAACAGGGCAGTGAGGCCCTGTCTTCAAGTAAAACACTAAGAAGGGCTGGGGTGTAGCTCCGTGGTAGAGCACTCTGGGTTCAATCTCTAATATACATAGATGGTGTATATTACAGGGGTGGCACAACCCTATAATCCCTGCTGCTCTGGAGACTGTGGCAGGAGCATTATAAATTCTAGGCCACCTGGGCAATTTGGTGACACTCTGTCTCAAAATAAAAAAAAATTAATAGGGCAGAGGGTGTAGTCCAGTGGTAGAAAGTCCCTGGGTTTCATCTCTAATTTTATACATACACACACATAAAACGATAGGGGAAACTGGATATGAGGTCTATGGAGATTCTCTGTACTGTCTTTGCCACTCTTCTGTAAATATAAGACTATTTAAAATAAATCTTTAGCCGGGTGTGGTGGCGCAAGCTTGTAATCTCTGTGCTTGTGAGGCAGAGACAGGAGGATCGCGCAGGTTCGAAGCCAGCCTCAGCTGGCTTAAGAGACCCTGTTTCCAAATAAAATATAAAATAGATCTGGGAGTGTAGCCCGGAGGTAGAAGGCCCCTGGGTTCCATCCCCAGTACCACCAAAAAAAAAAAAAAAGTTTATATAAATTTAAAATAAATAAACACATTTGGTAAGAATAAAGAAAAATAAACAAACATGGCCTTCTTGAGTACAAGACATACTAATGTACATGGAAAGGGAGAAAGATTGAGCTCCTACTCCTGATGTTTGAATGACTTCTCCACTAAGCAATCTGGGAATTTTATTTTACTATAATCTTTATTTTTGTGATATGTCAAAAGAAAACAGTTCTTACACTAACTTAAGAATATCATGGAAGATTCATCTCATCTCCGTAAGATGGATGGTTCTCTGGGCAGTCTGTAAAACCTTAAACAGTTTTTTTTTTTAAAAATCTTTTTGGGTAGCTGAGCAAAAAATAACAAAAGATGTCTTTTCTAAACACTTTGCTTTTTACTTATTTGTGTGTGTGTGATATCGGAGTTGGAACCCAGGGGCATTGTACCTCTGAGGTACACCCCAGCCCTCTCTTTTAATCTTTTCATTTCTGAATCAGGGTCTCACTGAGTTGGGAAGGGCCTCGCTAAGCAGCTGAAGCTGTCCGTGAACTGCAGTCCTCCGGGTTCCGTCTCCTGAACGCTGGGGTTACAAGCTTGTGCCACCACGCCCCGCTCACTTTGCTTTTTAGATGGATAAAAGCATAAAATTATTTGTGAAGTTGGCATAGTTGATACATTGAATTTAGTGCTAAATGCCACCCTTGGTACACTGCGCTATCTTAAAGATTAGGGATATCAGAACTAGTGCTGAGGGCCAGGCATGTTGTTGCAGGGCTGTGCTCCTAGCTACTCAGAGCTACTCAGGAGGCTGAGGTAGGAGGATTCAGAGTTGGAGGCCAGCCTTGGTAATTTAGTGAAACCCTGTCTCACAATAATTGGGGGTGTAGGTGTAAGTGTACTGGAAATCGAATCCAGGAGATTTCTACCTCTAAGCTATACAGCTATCAAAATTTTTTTAAAAAGTTTTTATTTTTTTAAAGGATGGGGCTGGCTGGGCGTGGTGGCGCACGCTTGTAATCCCTGTGCTTGGGAGGCGGAGACAGGAGATCGAGCAGGTTTGAAGCCAGCCATGCTGGCTTAAGAGAGACCCTGTTTCCAAATAAAAGTAAAAAAAAAAAAAAAAAATAGGTCTGGGAGTGTAGCCCGGAGGTAGAAGGGTTTCCAGGAACCCCAGTACCACTGGATGGGGCTGTAGCTCAGTGGTAGAGTGCTTGTCTAGCACGTGCAAGGCCCTGAGTTCAATCCCCAATATGGGGGTGGAAGTGGGGATGAGGGATTTGTGCTTAGGAAGCCCTAGGGATGAATCCCCCCAGTGGGGCATAGTGACTCTTAGGAACTGGTTTCACTGAGGCCGCCCCTGCGTGATGCAAATTAAGTTTGGTGCAAATTAATATTCAACAGTAACCTTGAGCAAAGATGGGGGATGTCACACAGAGACAAAAAATGCCCTAAGGGGCTGTTACGGGGGAGAATATGAGCTTTCACAGCTTATACTTTAAGTACTAACTGGCATTGCCTCTTTCCAGTTAGTAGGCTTTCCTCAGCTCCAAATAAAAGCTGGTTAAGATCAAATTGCTCTTATATTAAGATGCCTTGAAATCCTAGAGCTATAGGTGAATTCGAGGCTATGGGACTGGCTGGAGTTTAAGTCTCAGCACGTCCAATTCACCAGGGATCCTGGTTCTGACCACTGATATGGAGAATTTGTTGCTGGGCTCTGGGACATGAATTTGGTAGAAGCTGGCTGTCTACCTTGGCTTGGCTTCTTTCTTTCTTCCTTTCTTTCTTTCCTTCTTTCTTTCTTTCCTTCTTTCTTTCTTTTTCAGTACTAGGAATTGAACTCAGGAACATTTTATCTCCAATCTTTCATCCTCATTTCTATTTTTTATTGTGGTTTTTTTTTTTTTTTTTTTTTTTTGGTGGTACTGGGGGTGGAACCCAGAGGCTTTCAACCTCCGGGCTATACTTCCACACCTATTTTATACTTTATTTGGAAACAGGGTCTCACTAAGTTGCTGAGAGCCTCACTAAGTAGCTGAGGCTGGCTTGGAACCTGCACGATCCTCTTGTCTCAGCCTCCCAAGCGCAGGAATTACAAGCATGCGCTACCACGCCCAGCTTTATTGTTTATTTTGAAACAGAGTCTCACTAAGTGTAGAGGGCCTCACTAAGTAGTTGAGGCTGGCTGCAGACCTTTGATTATCCTGGCTCAAACTCCCAAGTACTGGGATTATAAGCATATAACACCACTCCTGGTTTGATTCATTTTATAGCTTCATTAACAGATAATCTCATCATCATTAAAAGACTTATCCTTGATCAAGGCTATCTTTCCTTCCTGATTCTAACTATGAAATCACGTGTCATTCACATGATCTATGTTTAGGCAATTAAGAGAAGAAAGAAGTCAGACATGGTGATGCATGCCTATAATTCCAGTAACTCAGAGGCTGAGACTGGAGGATCACAGGTTCAAAGACAGGCACAGCAACCTATGCGACTCTCAGTGACTTAGTAAGATCCTTTTTCAAAACAAAAATAAAAAGGGCTGGAAGCCAGGTGTGGTGGTGCGCCCTTGTAATTCCAGCATTCGGGAGGCTGATACAGGAAGATCACAGTTGGAGGACAACCTCAGCTACTTAGTGAGGTCCTTTGCAACTCAGTGAGATTCTGTTTCAAAATAAAGAATAAAGAATAAAGAATAAAGAATAAAGAATAGGGCTGGGAGTGTAGCTCAGAAGCAGAATGACCCTAGGTTCTATACCTAGTAACACATGCCCCTAGGTTCTATACCCAGTAACACACACACACACACACACACACACACACACACACGCATGCACGCACGCACACACATACACTCACACACACAGGGATGGAGGTATAACTCAGAGGTAGAATGCCTCTGGGTTCAATTCCCAGTACTAAAGGAAAAATAAATAAATAAGTAAATAGAAGAAAAAAACATACATTTTATGAGCTTCAACTAAGAGCCCAGTAGTATGCTAGAAATATTATACATATTTTCTTGTGTAATCTTATTTAAGTATCACCTTTTTATCTTCAACATATATGAAAGGAAAAAATTAGGCAAATTATATAGAATCACAGAGCAAGCAAGTGCCAGTTTCAGGAACTGAATTCATATTTGACTGACTCTAAAAACTACAATTTTGCCGGGCGTGGTGGCGCACGCTTGTAATCCCCGCGCTTGGGAGGCAGAGACAGGAGGATCGCGCAGGTTCGAAGCCAGCCGCGCGCGCTGGTTTAGGAGACCCTGTTTCCAAATAAAAATGTAAAAATAGGTCTGGGAGTGTAGCCCGGAGGTAGAAGGGCTTCCAGGAACCCCAGTACCACCAAAAAAAAAAAAAAAAAACAAAAAAAAAACTACAATTTTATTGATAACTCAGCTGTCATGTATCCCTAGAGAATACTTCCAAAGAGTTATAAGAAAGGGTCATATTTTCTGCCCAGGAGAGAATAGAAAATAAATGCCTAGCATGTTTCAGCACAATTCTTAGCTACTTTGCTTGTCTGGTGTTGCTCAAATGTTTGTGGTTTGCTCCTGATCCGTGGCTTGGTCCATGACTTTGAACTTTTGAGATGACTGAATCTTAAGCACTTCAACCTCAGCTCTCCCAGTCCCAAGAGCAGACAGAGGAAAGGGATACATACATCGCTGGCATTCCAGTAAGCCTTCTTGGCTCTGATGAGGATCGGTGTATCTGGAACGGGGGTGTACTTGTCCTTCATCTTTTCATATTGAATCTTGTACTTTTTCTAGAAATAAAAACAGAAGAGAGAGAGGGAGACAAAGTTAAGGTCAAGTGTTGTTACCTTCCCGACAGAGCTAGTGGAGGAACACACCAGGCACACTGTTCGGGAACAGCTTCACCTTCTCAGTTTTGATGGTGCTGAGTCCTGCCTCTCGCAACGATCTCTGATCAGAGGTAGTACGTGGGGGCTGGGGATGTAGCTCGGTGGCAGTTTGCTTGTCTAATATGTACAAGGCCTTGAGTTCATTCACCAGGAACACACACACACACACACACACACACACACACACACACACACTAGCCGGTGAGGATTTTAGCCAAGTCCTTTTCTTCAACCAGGTGCCTCTGTGCAGATCCCACTCACCTCGCTGACCATGTCCTTCACGGCTTTCGCATGCTTCAAGGCCGTAGTCTGGTTTCCAGCGTGATGATGGGGCCTCTCTTTGGTGGCAAGTTCGACATACAGATACTGCATAACAAGAGAATACGGCAAGATGTTATACGAACAAAGTGTTCCACGTTCAGTGTCCAGTCCTCTTTCATTCTAACCCTTAAGTGGGAGGGCAGTATCTTCTTGTTGTCCTATTGTTCTTTGTTCTTGTTATGGGTGTCTCTGAAAATTTGTTTCTCTCTCTGCCTCATATTTGAAAACACACATACACAGCTTATTTATCTAATATTTCTACTTATGAGTATGGTCAATATAAAGCCATGTGGAAATATAAAGGCAACATAAAGCCAGCATAACAGGGAGAGGATTCTGATAGATGCCAGAACATATTTTTGCCTTTGTTTCACCTAAATGCATGAAATGTAGTTTCATTTGTCTGTGGATAACAGATCCATCTGATGACATGATAAAACGATCCCTTTCACTATGTGGATTCCACAGACTACTCCTCCAATGACAAAAGTCCTATAGCACTTAGAAAAGAAGATGTGGGAGCTCTTGCCATGCAAGACTTAACTGTAATTCTGATGGCCCCGATAAAAACCTGAAGTGCAGTGTTAATGAGCAGGAGACCACAGCAAGGACCCGGACCAAGGGGTCTGGAGAGGTCGGGCATGCAGAAGCACCCGAGGTGGTGCCTGCGTGGCAGGGTTTTGAATCTTCTTCATGAACAATTGATGTTACCTGACTCTGAAGCTTCTGCCCTCGCTTGGCTCTTAAGAGATCAGGAGTATCAGGAACTGAAGTGAAGATTGACTTCTGCTTCTTGCCTTTGGCTCTGTATACCAGCTAGACAAAAACCAAAACACATCACCGTCATTTCTTCTTTTTTTGTGTTTAGAATATGTTCTCTCCTGATCCCTTTATTGCTTGCTCATAGAAAAGGCCTGGCCACTGCTATCAGTCTTGGTTTCTTCCTAATAAACAAATGATTTATTATTATTTTCTTCCAAGATAAGAGACATCCTCTATCCAGACTAAGATACAAGCATCCCATTGTGTTCTTAGTCCCAGTCACACATGTACTTAAAATGTACTTAAAATGTACTCTTAAAATGTACTTAAAATGACCTCTCTCCTCCATATCTCTAGTCCTTCCTGTTTTCCCACTTTCTCCCTTCATCTGCAAATATATTCAAGTCCCTCCTTCACCAAGCATTTCCAGTCTTTACCATAGATTCTCAAACATATTGGCTTGTCACCCCCTTTCGGGGAAAAAAAACCCCATCCCCCCCCCCGCCGAGTGCTTCTATTGCTCCTTTATTTTTATTTGATGTTCACTAATTTCACCAGCGTCTACTATGCCCCCTGTATCATTTCCGCATCTCCCTCAACCTCTGCCCATGTCTGACTGAGAATCTATGTTTCTGGCCAATGGCTTTCCTCCTTTCTCAGCCAAGCTGTCTATGTGTTTCTTCTTCCCCCTTCTTTAATTTCTAAGTACAATAATTTGGCTTTCACCCAGCCATACCAATGAAATTACTCCCATTAAGACTATCAAGTCTTTGATGGATTTGTTATGATGAATTTTGCACACTTCTTCATAGCAACAGAAACTGCTCTAGTCCATTCCTGAAAACTACTCTCTTCTCAGTCTTCTGTTCCAAAGGTCTCCCCTGTGGCTTCCTATCCAGATGCTTGTCAGTCTTTGTTTATAGTTCTGCTATGTGCTGGAGCACAGGGTTGGCCCCTTTTACCCTATATATTCTTTTTGGGTGATCTCGACTGTACCTGTGGCCTCTACCATCACTTTGAGACTAGTGACTTCCAAGTCTGTATATCCAGTGTCGCTCCTGAACTCTAGACTCAAATTTTCAACAACAATCATTCTAAATGTCAATGATTTATCATGTTCAATATGGAATTCTTTACATTACATCCATCTCCAGCCCAAATCTAATTCTTTTGCTTTCCCTTTCTCTCTCTCTCTCTTTTTCCTTTGTGGTTCTGGGGGACTGAACTCAGGGGAATTTTACCTCCAACTTACACTCTCAGCCCATTTATTTATTTATTTGCAGTACAGGGGATGGAACCCAGGGGCATTCTACCCCTGAGCTACATCCCCAGTTCTATTTTTTATTCTTTATTTTGAAACAGGGTCTCACTGAGTTGCAAAGGGTCTCACTAAGTAGCTGAGGCTGTCTGTGAACCACGATCCTCCTGTCTCAGTCTTCCAAACACTGGGATTACAAGTGTGTGCCACCATACCCGGCTTCCCATTATTTTTTTATTTGGAGACAAGGTCTTGCCAACTTGCTGAGTCTGGCCTCTGAACCTCCAATCCTCCTGTCTCAGCTTCCCAAGTACTAGGTTTCCAGGCATGTGCCACCACACCTGGCTCTTTTCTGCATTTTGTTAGAGGACTCCCTGATTTCCTAATTACCCAGACAGAATCTTGGGGACCCATCCTAGACTCTGTCTCCCTCTTTCCCATACCACAGTGGTCATGAACAGTTCTAAAATCCGGCTTGTCTCATTTCCCACTGCTATAGCCCTTGTTCAGCTTTCTGCCCTGTTTCCACACGTCCTTAGGAGCCCTCTTAGCCACCTTTCTAGACTGTTCCACATGGGTCATCTGTCTTTTACCAGGCTGAGACACAGACTTTTTTTTGACATGCATATCTATCCTGATTACAGATACCTCTTCAGTGATTTTTCATAAAGCCCAAGATCATTAATACAATGTACATATGAGGCTTGCTCACCTGGCCCCAGCCAGTCTCATTCCCTAACAGTTTTCCACACACATCGTGTGCTGTTTGAAACTATGCCCAGTTACTAGATCTCGTAAAGGTCAGTTTCACACTCTATCCTTCCTGCCTAGTTGTTTATCTCCTTCTTATCTGCTTGGAAATTCCCTACAGTCCATGCTGTCTTGACAGACCCTGCAAAATGCCATTTATCATTTCTCCTCCCAGACTAGGGGCCCGTGAAACATGGCAGCTCACTAGCCCTAGCCACAGGAAGGGAAGGTACTGACATCCTCATCTTACCAGAAAGGGACAGAAGAAGTCAACTGAGCCAGAACGAGGTCACTACTTGCTGAGACAGTCTGGCCACTCTGCAGCGGGTGCCTGAGAACTGACCACTAGGGGGAGGTGCCGAACACCTTTCGGAGTCATTCAGTTTGAAGTGGTCAGTTTGGTCCTCTGTACTGGAGGGTAAAACATCCTTACCTCACTCAGATGGGTCTTCAGCTCCTGCACTTTTCTGTATTCCGGAGTGTCAAGCACCACTTTGTACTTGTCTCGCATCTTCCTTGCGCTATCAGTGTACAGGTAATTGGACTAAAAGGAATAGTAGAAATACGAGTTGATTAATCATTTAAGGGATTGCATGTCAAAAGGCTGGTATGTTTAAACTGCAAGCCCCCCCCCCCATGTGTCCTGGGCATTTGCCTAAGCAGAAAAACAAACAAACAACAACAACACAAGTGTCACTTAAGCTCATCACTGTTTATAGGAGGCACAAGTCACCTTATGTAAGTCAGCACCTGCCCAAGTGAATCGTTGGTAAATTTGTCCTTAAAAGTAATTGCAGGCTGAGATTCATTCTGCCCAGCCCCTGAAGGTGTGTGATGAGCACTGTGCAGCAGTAGCTATGTTTCCTGAAGTGTGTACTCACCCAGAGCTTCCTCAGGTGCCGTGAGCGGACCATGTCAGGAGTGTCATACAGGAAGCAGCCCAGTCCCTTCAAGATCTGCAGGTCCTCTTTGTATTTGATCTGTGGGGCAAACACAGACAGACAGCTAGTCATGGACAAACGTGCGGCAGGAACGAGAAGGAGTAGCAAGACTTCTTCGTTGACGTATAGCAGCACGTCCCCCCTAATTCATGGCTTAGCTTTCGTTGGTTTCAGTTATCCACTGTGAGTAACAGTCTGAATATATTACATGGAAAATTCCAGAGATAAATAATTTGTAAATATTAGATCACTTTAATAATAGTATATTGTTATAATTGTTCTATTTTATTAGTTACCATTGTTAATCTTTCTGTGCCTCATTTATAAATTACACTTTATCTAAGGTATGCATGCGTAGGAAAAAAACATAGTATATATAGGGTTTGGTACTCTCCGTAGTTTCGGCAACCACTGAGGGTTTGGAAGGCATCCCCCAGCGTGAAGAGGGTACTGGTGTATTTTTCATCTGGTTCAACATGTCCACCCTACCATGGTTTTAGTTTTTTTGTACTCAGATAAGCCACAAGTCAAATCTCTCACCCTGCGCTGAGAAAAGAACACCGCTATTATTTTTATTGTTATCATATTAGTGGAAGAATATCCAAGATTGAATGGACTGGTCTTTTAGGAGAAGAAAACCTCTGAGAAGAACATTTTAAAAGGCAGCCCAAGGCTGCTAAAGGGGGTTGTAATGAGGATGAGCAGGAGGAAGACTGGAAACATGAGTTGGGACACGGGGCACCCGGACAGTAAGGAGTGGTGAGGACGCTCTCGAATGCAGAATGGTGGCCACTGAGTAGTCAAGAATGGTGGCAATTCTTGTACTGCCCCGATGGTCCTCTCATTACTCTGCAGCCAGGGAAGTGTGGAGCCCACTGCCACACTAGTTCACCCCCAACTTGCACCACTGGTGTGGAAGTACTCAACAGAAAGGGCTGTCGAAAATGGACTTGTCGGCCGGGCGTGGTGGCGCACGCTTGTTAATCCCCACGCTTGGGAGGCTGAGACAGGACGATCGCACAGGTTTGAAGCCAGCCTCAGCTACTGAGTGAGGCTCTCAGCAATTTAGTGAGACCCTGTTTCCAAATAAAATATAAAATAGGTCTGGGAGTATAGCCCAGAGGTAGAAAGCCTCTGGGTTCCACTCCGAGTACCACCAAAAAAAAAAAAAAAAGTACTTGTCGCCTTACATGCTGGCAGCAAGCCCCTGTCTTGGCAAAACTCCTCCACCAAAGCCCGAGGAGGTACTTACGTCGCTGGTGATGTCCCCCACGTAGCGGCAGTGCAACACCTGGGGGGTGTACGGCAGGGAGATCATGTGGCCCTGCATCTTGAAGAAGTCCGATTTGTAGATCAGCTAAGAACAACAACAACAAAGATACACACAGTTGACAGAAGAGCAGTTGACATTCCTCCCTGGTTCCACAGCCTGTCTTCACTCCCAGAAAACACTCACTTCACTGACAGCTTCTTGTGTCTTCTTGACTTGGCGGATTTCAGGCGTGTCCGGAGTTGTGTGAATCTTGTCCTTCAGTTTATGATACAATTCTCGATACAGTCTCTACATTGAAGGAAAAACCATCTCAGGTGTTTAGTGTAAGATGACGAAGGGGCATCTGTTGACTAATAAGTAGTCAAATATTTTACATAAAGAACCAAGAGAAGCCAGGTATAGTGGTGCACATCTGCAACCCCAGTGCTTAGGAGATTGAGACCGGAGGATTGTAGGTTCGAAGCCAGCTTCAGCCATTTAGTGAGTTCCTCAGCAACTTAGCAAGAACCTGTTTCAAAAATAAAAAATACAAAGGGCTAGGAGTGTCCAGCTCAGAGGTGAAATACCCCTGGATTCAATCGCCTATATTTTTATTTTTATTTTTATTTATTTATTTTTTTTTTGGTGGTACTGGGGTTCCTGGAAGCCCTTGTACCTCCGGGCTACACTCCCAGACCTCTTTTTACATTTTTTTATTTGGAAACAGGGTCTCCTAAGCCAGCGCGCGGGGCTGGCTTCGAACCTGCGCGATCCTCCTGTTTCTGCCTCCCAAGCGCGGGGATTACAAGCGTGCGCCACCACGCCCGGCTCAATCGCCTATATTTTTAAACAAATAAAAAGAGCCAGGAGAGGAGATAACAGGAATACAGAAAATAATTAAGATTAGGAAAAAAAGAGAAAATGATACTTATTTCACTTGGGTGAAGGATTCTGAGCAGAGTCTCCTACTTTCTCCCAGACTGCATAATAGAATCACTTGTACAAACCCATAATTGATGTGGAAAACCATGGTCATGAGTCAGACTAAAGTATAACCTTTTTAAAGATTCTTTAATGCAAATGTAAAAAGTGGAAACCAGGCCTTTAGAAAATTTTTGCATCATAGTCTATGGATCCGAGTTTCTGTGATGATATTATCAAATACAGAAAAACACTGCCAGCAGCAAAACAGTGAGCAAAAAGGACACTCTCACTCTTTGCCTTTGCGTAAGTTTCCAGCTGAAATTCAATAAATTATCCTTTTTTTTTTTTTGGTGGTACTGGGGTTCCTGGAAACCCTTCTACCTCCAGGCTACACTCCCAGACCTATTTTTATACTTTTTATTTGGAAACAGGGTCTCTTAAGCCAGCGTGGTTGGCTTCGAACCTGTGCGACGCTCCTGTCTCCACCTCCCAAGCGCAGGGATTACAAGCGTGCACCACCACGCCCGGCTAAATTATTCCTAATGTATTTCAAACAATGCCAATATTTTTGAAACTCAGTATTTCCCCCAGAGAATGTGTGATCAGCTACCTCACTAGTAACATTGTTGACTCTCCGGACATGGACAAATGGAACGTCCTTAGGGCCAAGTGTATACCCATTTGCTTTGATGTGTTCATAGACTTCTTTGTACTTGAACTGCAAAAGAAAAGTCAGAATGAGATCAATGATTGGTACAAAAAAAGCAGAATTACATTTCTCACTTAGAAAAGAGATATCAAACTGGCATGGTGGTGCACACTTATAATCTCAGTCCTTGGGGACCGAGACAGGAGCAAATATCTTGGGTTAGTTCTGGATGCTCCTATACTGAGGTCTGCAGAGGTAGAGGCATCATGACAGCTGTGGACCCTGAGCCAGGGCTCCTGTGAACATCCTACCCTGGCTCAGGGGTCTACCTGGACATCGCAGAGCTGCAGGAGCAGTGGGTCCCACAGCATTCCCTGGAAACACGCTGCTCCCCTCCCTTTCCCCCATCACTGTATCACGCTGAACCCATAGGGAGTGACTTGAGCATGAGAACAGACTGTTAACTAACATCAGGGGCCCCTGCACCCAGCTTCAGCTCCCAGCTGCATGAGGCGAAGGCCACTCACATAACTGCTCATGTATCGGATGTCCTTGTTGTGTTTGAAGTGAGGGGTGTCCACCGGAAGCCTGTACCCAGTGGGCAGGAAGCGCAGGCCCTTCTTGTACAGGTTCTGCAGGAGTGAAGAGGAGCAGGTTAACTGACAGCTGGCATCAACTAACCCATCTCAGCTAAACAAAGTACATGCAGAGCATGCTACATTTGTTATCAGACATGTTGTAATGTACTCATGCTCAGTGAATTGATTTCAGGAAGAACTTGGTAAGTTCTAAGAGTCAGGCAATGAGTCAGATTACTTTTAACCTATTGTTTTGGAAAAAGAATGATGAGGGAAATGGCATCCTTCTGTGCTTCCAAATATATGATCAGTTGACCATATGGTATCTAGCAGAAATTTGGGAAATAGCAGAGAAGACAGGCAGCCAAGTGTCATCTCTGCTGTTAACTCCACCCTGAGGGGATAGTCAACCATCAAACTGTCACCAATCCCAAGCCAGTCATTATCAGGCCCATCTTTGTACTGGCCTCCCCACCTCTAGCACCCACCATTAACACCGTGTCCTGTCGCTGGGCTATGAAGAAGGCAGGATGTGAGTGTTCATGGAAGAAGGGATGGGGGTGGTTCTGTGACCTTAAAGACTCTGGTTCTCAGAGAAGGCACAGAATTAATAATAGTGTTTAAAATAAAAAAAGCAAAACATCCAAGTGCTATGGCACATGCCTGCAATCCTAGTACTTGGGAAGCTGAGATAAGTGGATCAAAAGCTCAAGGCCAGCCTGGGCAATGTACTGCTGGGAGCGTGGCACAGTGGTAGAAGACTTCTGGGTTCAATACCCAGTACAGCAAAATGAATGAAGAAATAATCAAATTATTCTAATATTTAAGATTGGATGTAGAAATAATAATTGAGACCAAAGCAATCCCCCCTCCCTGGGTACCACAGAATAGGGAGACAATACATGGGTAGAACCAAGGTCTTTTTCTTCTGAATTCCAGCAGTGATTTCTATCTCTCTTACTGTTAGTAGTATTTCATAGTTAAGTGCTTTATCATTATTATCATGATTTTAAGCTTTTTAAAAGCAGAAAAGGTATACTGGCCCTCTTCTTCATAACTTTTAAATATTGCTAAGAAGAAGGGCCATTTATTGTTTGTTTGATTGCTTGCTAGGAGGATCCAGCCAGGAGGGAAGACAGGCTGTGCTTTGCTTTGTGTTTTGCCAACGTAGTGAATGAAACAGCATTTATATTTTACGAGGTCAGGCCGAGAGGATGGCCCAGCTGAGGCTGCTTCCACAGGGGCCACTGCCTGGGTCTCTGGTGGGCTCTCTCCAGTTCTCACCACTCACCTCACTCTGGAGCTGGTACGCATGAAGAGCTCTGTCCAGATCCACAGTTTTTGTAGTTGGGGCCACTTTGCCTCTGACACTGTGTATATAGTCATAGTGGTAGACAGCCTGGGCGCAGAGAAACAGTGCATTGATTCAGACCATGGCAGCATTGTTAGAAAGAAGAAAGAAAAATGCTAACTCTAGTTCCTCTTAAAATAAAAAAGGGTGTGGGGTAGCCTGCTTCCCTTTGTCTAGAGAACTCTGACATATTACTGTGTATTGTCAATAGGATCAGGCTAGGGACACCCATAGCTCCAGGATAAGAAGAGGAAGCCTGCGCATTTCAGCAACAGAAGTTTCAAATGAAGGTATCAGCCTTCTAATTCACGGGTGGGATCTAATAGTTACTAAACTTCAGCGCCCATTTGCTTCTTACTCTGGTTGGCTCTAACAAAGCCCAGACAGTGAGAAAGAAACTGCTGCTCATGATACGAGGACACAAAAACGCAAAGTATTCCATGGACCCAGCTTGCTGAAAACTCAGCCCCAGCGAACGACTTGAGGCTTCAGGTGTTATGCGGGCAGGGCAGCATCAGTGGTCCTTTCTAGCACACCAGCTCTGGCCTCCCGGTAAGGAAAGGCTGACGCTGCCCTGTCTTTGCCGGAATGGAGGCTCCCATCTCCAGCCACCCTAACTTCCCCGGGAAGCGCTTACATCACTGAGCTGTTTCCCACTTTTGACAGCCTGGACATAGACCGGTGTGTCGGTGACCAGCTTATAGTCATTCCTCGTTTTCTGCACGTGAGCTTTGTATTTTATCTGCCAAGAAAAAGAGAACAAGCCTGTGTTGGAGCCTTTCTTATTCTGGATACTGCAAGTTTTCACAGATTTGATAACTTTTAACTCATGTGATTCACATTCATCGGCACTTACTCAACAGACAAAGATGGATGTGAATGTTATAGCAATCAATATAAGCAATGATTATAGTCATATAAAGCTTCCAGAATCTTTAGGAGGCTTCCTTTTACTTTTTTATGTTTGGCATTGCTGGAGTTTGAATCCAGTGCATCCTAGGCAAACACTTTACCACTGAGCTACATGCCCCAGCACTTTGGGAGGCTTGATGGCTGTTCTTGTAGGAAAATCTTTCTTACTGAAATCCTCATTGCAATATTAATTGTCTCGCAAATCTGCTCTCTATAAGTAGATTTTGACTTTAAGTCTATAAACTTCTAGCTGATGAAATTTTCCTATAATGAAAATCATATGATCATTGATATATAAAAAAATAGTCCAAGAGGTGGAGAGAAGAGCCGGGAGTCCGTTCTCTACCAGGGGACAGCACCACACATTGCTCAGTAGGACTGTCGGATGTGCTTCTGAGAAAGAGCAGCTCTGCTTTTCGCATTCCTCTCCAGCTCAGCCATCCTCCACGGGACTTAAGCCACAGCTGGTCTATGACAACGTCCCTATTTTATGTATTCTCTTCTTGACTCCAGACCATGTGGAGATGGAAATCAAAACCCAAAACAAGAAAACTCACGTCATTGCGTAGATCATAAGCATGTTTTGCATGGAGAATCTCAGGAGTGTCCCAGACGTAGCAGCCAATGCCTTTCAGCCAGGTGAGGTCATCTTTGTACACAATCTAGAGGATTTTGACAGATGCAAGGGATCAGAAAAAAAATCTGACCATAATGTTAATACCAAGAAACAGGCCCTGGACCCAGACAACTTTGGGGAGTTATGCAGTGAGACCAAAGACACCACCAAAACACCTGCACGTGGCTCTGTTTCCAGAAACAGCTATGAAATCAAGTCAGACCCGCAGTTACATCGGAGAATGAGAGCGAGGGAAGGTGAGGAGAGCACGCAGCGAGCGTGCCGCTCTGGGGTGGTGAGCGGGGCGAGGAAGCGCCCTCCCTCCGGGGCTGGCTTACGTCGCTGATCTGATCTGTGACTTTCCTGACGTGACTGTTGACTTGCAAGTCGGGGTGGCAAATCCACTCATGGAGGTGCAGGCGATAATCGATCTCGCTGACCTTCTTCTGTGAATCCTTGGCTGTCACCATCTCTACCATGTCGGGTACAGTGTGGATCTTCATCTTGTTCTTTTCATAAACTGATCTGTACAGGCGCTGGGAAGTCCAAGTTACATGCCGGTTACACAGAGAAGTGTGACTGGCCATCACGGAATAGGTGCCTTCCTCTCATCCCAGAGAGGTCAGGGTAACAGGTTTATAACAAGCAGGTGGGGTAGGGTGGGAGCTGTCATTTTATGACACTTTCTGTAAATTAATGTCAGGAAAATTTATTCTTAAAAAGCAACAGGAGCTGAGCTAAGGCTTAGTTTCTTTACGCACACAGAGTGAGTGCCATTTGCATGGCTCCATGGACATGATTCTCACTGATAAAACATAGCTACTTTCTGGGGCTTCGGTGTGAAGAGGCCTTTGGGGTCACTTACGTCGATGTTGAGCTTGCCGACTCGCAGGCACCGCGCTGTGTTTGGATCATCTTCAACACTCTTTGGTAAAGTATAAAGAGCTTTGAATTTTTCATATTCTTCTCGGTACTTGATCTAGAGAGAAACAGTAGAAAGGATGAGATATCGTTATAGAGAATAGTAATTTGAGTTTTTTTTTAAAAGAGCAAGAGAGTTAATGGGAAGGATCTGGCTCTGAAATTTGCCCAACTTAGGGACACCACCTGCCTGAACTGGGTTCCTCATCTATAGAGATACAGGACTAGCGCCTGTCCTGAGGTCATTGTGAGGCCTAAATCACATCATATTTGGAAGCACTCTTAAACTGAAAAGCACTATGTATAAAGTTTTAGCTATTGTGTGTTTCATTTCTTTTTTGTGATGTTGAGAAATGAATCCAGGGCTTCAGGCATTCTAGACAAATACTATGAGCTATATCTCCAAACCCTAGTTACTGTTTTTAAAATGCCTATTTTAAAATCGTGGCACATGCTTGTAATCCCTGTGTTTGGGAGGTAGAGACAGGAGGATCACGCTGGTTCAGAGCCAGCCTTGCTGGCTTAAGAGACCCTGTTTCCAAATAAAAATATAAAATAGGTCTGGGAGTGTAGCCCAGAGGTTGAAGGTTTCCAGGAACCCCAGTACCACAAATTAATGAATTAATTAATTAAAAACTAGAATAAAATGCCTATGCCAGTACTAGTACTTTTTGTGTGTGTCGTACTGGTGGCTAGAACCCTGGGGCTTTTCTACCTCCGGACTATACTCCCAGACCTATTTTATATTTTATTGGAAACTGAGTCTCGTCAAGTTGCTGAGAGCCTCACTAAGTAGCTGAGGCTGGCTTCAAACCTGTGCGATCCTCCTGTCTCAGTCTCTCAAGCGTCGGGATTACAAGTATGCGCCACCACGCCCGGCTGAAGGATTCTTTTTTATGAAAACAGGATCTTATTCACCAAGGCGAAAACCAGTCTCTAATTACTGCCTAATTAGGTAATTAGGCAGAAAATTTCAATCCCAGCTATTCTGATCCATTACCTTTACATGATCGGATATCTAATAGGCTTTGTAAGTCCTGTCTACAAAACACCTGTTTCCACATGAAAACTTTGCACGTCTGGCCTTGTCTGTTTATTTGGGGATGATGTACTAACCAGCTATCATATTTACTTGTTTACTTTTGTCCCAAAAATTACTTAAAAAGAGCCTATTTTGTACGGTGTATTATGTATTCTTCCTCTCCTCACTTGTGGCTAAAATAGAGACTATTCATCCATGTCTCAGAAACATGCAACTTTAACAATTATCTTGTGTCTTTGCTGGCACTTGTGATTCTCCTTGGACTGCAGGGCCCTGTGAGCAGGCAACGTGCACAGACTCTATGAGGACCAAACATCTGGAATTATTTGCTGGATACCCCCATGGAGGAGCCAGGGATACTGCTGGGCAATATTTGAACCAGCCCAAAAAAGTTCTTGGAGTGGGGAGTGGGAAGGGCAGCAGAGGAGAGGCTCTGGGGTCTGCGCTCGACTTACGTGGCTGGCCAGGTGCTTCTGGTTCTTGGCATGCGTTAAAGACAGGGTGCTGGTGGGCAGGATGTAGCTGGTGGCCTTCACTTTGTCCCAGGCTTCCTTGTACAGGTTCTGCAGGGGCCAAAAGCCATGTGAATATGGGACAGAGTTTTCTAGTTAACTGTAGAGTCGCTGGTCTTTCCTTCTACTGTTCATCTCAGAAACTCCTTGCCAACCCCCAGCACTTCTCTTCAATTTGAAATTTATTTAAGTATACATATAAGAATTTTATAAGATAAAGTAGGGGGTTTGAATGTTCTGGAAACACTTTTGGCGATAAGATGCTTATCCCCATTCACCTTGACTGTCTTTAAAGGAAAAAAATTAGCGCATCTATAAGAAGAAACTCAACTCACACTGCTATAAAGACTCTTCAAGTTCTTGGTTCTGTCGTAATCCACGGTTTTTAGGACTGTGGTATATTTGTCCTTGATCTGATGGTAATTTTCTTTGTATTTCACCTATAGACAAAGAATAGCTTATTTACTTCCACTGCTGGAAAATACATAAAGACAAAAAATGGCTTGTTTCTGGAAGAGAAGGGCAAAGAAGTTGTACCTCGCTGGCATTAATGCCACTTTGAAGAGCTGTCACGTAAACTGGTGTATCTGTGACCATGTTGTAGTTTTTTAGATTTTCTTTACCTGCTGCTGTGTATTGTAGCTGTGAAGAAAAGTAAAAGTCACCAGTAGTCGCAAAATACAGATCTATCATCACCTTCAGCTGCTTGTGATAACTTAGATGTGCCTTTACTTATTTCGGGATATCTGCTTGAATCCTAAGAAACAGGCCTTGCATATTGGTATGGTGGCCAGAAACAAATGGCTTCCCTGACCAAGCGTGTAGGCTAGATCTTTGCAAGGACTTTTCTTCATTTGTTGGCCTTTTGCATGACCATTCTCCACCCTGACAGCAGCCCCACAGTTTCAACAATTGATAAGACCTGCCCTATCAGAGCCCACCTAAGTGCTGAGAAATGTCACCCAATTTTTAAAAATTTTTCCTTCAAAACATATCTGTGTGTGGTCAAAGTAAGCTTTTATATCCCACTTGCTGCAAGTTAACCTGGCCAAGGTATAGATGCTTGAGAGTAGCTCAGTATGTAACACCTCCCAGATAACTTCCTGTTATAAATGTGCCTGGCCTTTAAGCCCAGGAGAGATTCACACTGCAAAGGCCTGGTGCTGCAGCAGGCCACCAGGAGAATATTAATTGGACCAGAGAGGGTGGGCCCTTAGATCATGCACTCTACAGAAACTTCTTCACCAGATCACAGACACCACTGTGGGTTCTGATGACTTTTGGAGAGCCGACCTTCTAGGGAAATTGACTTACCTGACTTTGGAGGTCATATGATCTTTTGGCATGAAGGATCTGGGGCGTATCCCAAACATAGCAACCGATGCCTTTCAGCCAATTCAAATCATCTTTGTACACATTCTGCAAGAAAGAGAGAACCATGAAGTGTGCATTTATCTTTATCCTGAATTGACAATTGAGCACTCTGACAATTTCCTATTGGTCCTTGGTTGTGCTTAGTGGACACAGGGCAAGCCTCTTGTCAGTTGAAAGATCCTTAATTCCCTGGTCTGAAGAAGTCTAGGAGGACAGACATACTTAAGTATTAGTCTAGTGTCAAACAGATTAAATGTTTAATGTAGGTGTCCTAGAGCTTAAAGTGTCATCTTGTACTAAAAGTGGTTATTTGTGCAACTTTGTGTTTAAATTTGTTGGGCCTATGAATTCAGAGACAACTAGAATATGCAGGGCTAAGGCGGGGCTGGTGAAGCCTGCAACTAAGTCAAGCAGCAAATAAGACATCATACATCACTCAAGATCTCCTGGGCATTTCGGGCATGAATAACATTGGGTTCTTCTGGAAGAGATGTCCACTGGTGAAAGTAGTGTCGATACTCCAGGTCACTGAGGATGTACTGGCACCTTTTAGCCAAGACGTGATTCATCATATCATTGGGGATATGAACATTTGCTTTTGTGTCCTCATAATCTCTTCTGTAGTTCAACTAAAGAATAGCAATCACAAGGCCAAAAATTAGAAAAGAATTAAAACCTAAAACAATTCAGATCAAGCTCTTTAAAGTCTGACTTCCAATATGAATCAGTACCTCTAGAATAGACTAATGTTTAAGAAAAGGTATTTCATCATCTTCTTTTGAAGGTTTCCATCTTCCTTCAATGCAAGGTCGACAGTGACCTTGTTGCTTTTTCATTTTCCCAGTGCAGGGGGATGGAAAGGGAGAAAGCCCACGGCCATTGAGGGCCCACAGGTGGGAGTGGGGAAACCTTCAGAATGATGTTTTCCACAACACTCGATTCCCCTGCTAATTCTGAGCCACAGGGCATGCTGCACACGGGCAGACACGAGAGCCAATGAAGCTGCACGCATCTGTGCTGCAGAGGCACTGGCTTACCGCGCTCCTCATCTGCTGGAAATCCAGACAGTGGACCACACCAGGGAACTCGCCGATCACTTTGCCAGCCAGGTAGTGACCCTTCTGTTTCTCATATGTCTCTTTGTATTTCAGCTGTGAAAGTGGGTTCAACATAGATGTGAGAATCACTGGGGTTTTCTTGCTCCCAACAAAGACCCGCCCCCCGCCGCCCAATCTAGTAAAGGCAAAGGTCGCGCTGACCTCACTGTTCACGAAGTCAGCATGCTTGGCTCCAACAATGGGAATATAGCGCTCGTCCAGCGTGTAGCCATAGGCCTTTGTTCCCTCCCATGCCCCCTTATATAGTATCTAGAACAAAGAAACGTGTATCAGTAAAATTTTGCATTCAGCTCCTTTCAGGTAACACTAAAACAATTGGAGAGGTAACGGCAAAACATTTGTGTTCAAGGCAAAGCTTAAACCTTTATCTGTAGCCATTAAGTGTTCCTACCTAGAACAAGGGAGTCGTTTGGTTTAGTTACAAATTAAATCTACAGACTCCCTGGTATTTTATAATGGAGTTAATTGTATTTAAAGCTCTAATAAAAGTGACGAAAAACACCCACAGAGTGAGAGCATCACACCCACGTACATTGCCTTTCACTAAATTTTGGAGGGCAAGTCTTCTGCCTATTGGCTTGAGATGTTTGTGCAACTGCTACAAAAAGACAGGCTTTTCTCCTCTTTATAATTTGGTAGTTGCTCTGGTCTGTGTGCTCCTCGAGCTCTTATGGTACTTGTTACATTATTATCTATTTAATTATGCCTGTTCCTCTTACTTGTATGAGCTCTGGAAGGGCCTATCTTACTGAGCACTTCAGTGCCCCCTACAGAATTTGGAACATCACAGGAGACTGGAAATTACCAGCTCAATACATGCTACTTTGAATAATATGCTACTTAATAATGATAGGAATACCATACTACTTCTAATAAATGAGAGGAAATGCAGTGAAAACAACAGGTCACCCTGTAAGTTCAGCTGTTCACAAAATCAGCCAAGAATATGAACAAGAGCTTAAAGTTATGAACTGAGTTGTGATTACATAAAGCCGGACTCACGGTACTGTAGAGTTTCCCCATGTCTTTGGAGTGGGAGATGTATGGCGTATCTGGAGAAAATATATACTTGCCCTTGGCTTTATTAAATGTTTCTTTATATTTTACCTAGAGAGAAAGCAAAATAAAACCCTTTGATTACTATAAATGAATATTTAAATTGTTATAGGTTCTCCCAAGCAAAATAATAATCAGTCTACACTTGCAGATTAAAATGAACTAGTTGAATTTCAGTCAATTTCACTAATAGAATATTTTAGATGAGAATATAGATCTCTAAAAGTGGGTACAGTATACCACCTAGTAGTAGTGACTTTTAAGATATACTCCCAAAGGTTATCTTATAATTTTTCCACTCCCAATTTCTTACAAGCAATTTTTTTAGAGTTAAGTAAATCCATTCAGTGACACACAATTAGTCTTCGGGTATGTATTTCTGCATATACAAAGCAAACTTACATCACTCTGATTGATTGAGTTAATCTTGGCCAAAACAATCTCTGGAGGATCCTCCACACTTGTAAAGTTGGGATAGTTGTCAAGAGCATCTTTCTTATATTTTATCTGCAAAGAAATAGAGACAGTCAAGACATCTATCTACGTGGCAGGTAAGGAGAATGGGCATTAGGTTAAAAAGGGAACAGGTCTGCACACCTGATTCACCATTTCCTGGTTCTTGGTTACCCTCACATGTTCCACAGAGTCCAAGGGGATCCAGCCAATACCTCGGAGCCACTCCAGGTCAGCTTTGTAGACATTCTGAGAGTGGGAAGAAAGAGAGATGATGGAAGAATAGATGACTCCAGATAGAAGATTCCAAACAAGATTTTTAGGAGCTTCTTAAGGATTTTTTTTCTAGTGGCTCTTGTTCACTCATTCAATCATGAATTCACCTGAGCAGTATTTCTTGAGTCCATGAGTGTGCATGAGGCAATGTGCTTAGTGCCTCAAGGGATAAGTGTAAGGTCAAGTGCTGTGAGAGTAAGACCACTCAAGTGCTCTCAGAGTTAAGAGGGGGGCATTACTTTTCAGCCATAAAAAAAAAAAAACTTTACCAAGGAGGTTGCAGTTTTAGCTGGACTTGGTTCATTCACTTACGTAGAAGTAAGTAAATAAAGGAAATGACACAAGTAAATCTGTTGAGAAAGAGGAGGCATCTCCTTCAGTCCGGCTAAGCCTGTCTTTGTCTCCACCCGCCCCCACCCTACCCCCAGCCCTTGGATTTCCCCATGCCATATGAGGGGGAGCTGTTGATTTGATTAAAGTTCCACAACAGTTATTCTGGCCACAGATGAAAGTAACAGTCATCCAGCTCAAAAACTCTTCTTCTATGCCTCAAGGAATGGGATGCTCACCAAAACAGAAATGAGATATTCCTAAGTCTTTGTCTATACTATCACCTAATATCAACAAAACCCCAACCTGATTTCCATTCTCACACAAACCAATTACTTTAAGTTGGCTGAAAATTCTCCATGTGGATGTGAGTGAGGAGTTGCTGATGGAAGAAATGGCACAAAAGCATATTTTTAAGACAACTGACCTTGGCGTGGGAAGTGGGTAAGGGCTAATTGGGTGATGTATGCATGTATGTCTCCACCATCTTGTATCACATTAAGATGTATGACTACAATACACCAATAAAAAAATTTAAAAAAAGAAATGCAATCAGTAGGCAGAGCTATCAATCAATCACTGCTCTGATCTTTCTCTACTTCCTATCCACCCTCAATCCTCTTCTGAGAGTAAACTGAATATTAACGGTCCCATGTTTCAAAGGTCCTAGAATGCTTCTTATCATGCCCAGGAGGCATTGCGCATTTCTAGATAATGAAGAAATGAAAATCACTTACATCACTCTGTAGGTCGTAGGCCTTCCTGGCCTGAATGACATCATTTTGGTCAGGATGACACGTCCATTGATGCAGGTAATTACGGTAATCAATATCGCTGACGAGGGTCTGCCCCTGCTTGGCAGCCAAGACTGACACCATATCAGCAGGTATATTGATTTTGGCTTTTGTTTTGTGATAGTCCTGTTTGTAGAGTCTGTCATTCTGAATCTGGCCTGCATGCTCAAACCAAACCAGCTTAGGATCATCTCTCATCGTCGGAACACCAACGTAGTGACCTTTTTGCTTTATGTGTTCAGCTTTGTATTTCAGCTGGTAGGGAGAAGAATATGGATTCCATCAGTGCTGATAATCACCCAAGGGAAAGCTATCTGCTAAGAAGCACCAGCAATTTCAGCCTCCCAGCTTTTTATGTGACACTCCTGTCTCAAGATCAGATAACCAAAATCATTGACATAAATAAACACAAAGAAATAGCTATTTAAAAATAGAAAAAAATTGTACGCTTGATTTCTAATTGTGGTGCTACTTTTATCTGGAGGTCTAGAGATGTTAGAGAGGGCAGAGAATGTAAGACAAAGTAAGTTGAAACAATAGCTTTTGAAGAAGCCAAGAAGAAGAAAGCCCCAAACCCACAGGAAAAGACCAAAAGGGACAGGTAGTGCAGCCCTCAGCAAGCCCAGCCAGCCTTGCCAGGCTGACAGGGAAGATCCCACAGGTGCCAGCTATGCCTTGGGCATGCCTGGAATCCCTTCTGGACTGCAGAGCACCCTTCTCTCGGGATAAATTACCTCACTCTGCACATCGTTGGAGTGATGGGCATGAACAAAGGGCACAGCATCCGGAGGCAGAATGTAACCCGTGGCTTTTTGTTTCTCCCAGCCTTCCTTGTAGAGGTACTAAAAGACAGAGCCCAACAGGGGTAAACAAGAAGTCAGAAGGGAGAGACAGGCCATGTACATAATCTCTTACGATTCCATTAGGATTCTCCATCCCCACCTGAACCAGGCATCTGGCTAAAATCCATACCTGGTCTAATATCCGGGCAGCCTCCTGGGCAGTGTGCAGCAGGGGGGTTTCTGTGAGGGTGTACTTTGATTTGATGGCATTCCAATCTTTCCGGTATTTAATCTACAAGTAAGTGACAAGGGGGCAAGTTACTTGATGTTAACACCGTGTTGCCCAAACAATAGCTGGCATCAATGATTTAATTGTTTTATTTTGTTTGGTTCTGGGGATAGAACCACTCTGGGGCATTCTACCTCCAAACTACACCCCCACCTATTTTTATTTAATTTTAATTTTTTTTTTTTTTGCGGTACCAGGCATGGAACCCAGGGGCATTGTACCTCCGAGCTACATCCCAGCCCTATTTTTAGTCTCTTTATTTATTTTTATTTTTAATTTTCATATTTTGTGGGTCTGGGGATGGGACCCAGGGGGATTTGACCTCTGAGCTATGAGCTATACCCCCTGCACTATTTTTTATTCTTTATTTTGAGACAAAGTCTCATTAAGTTGCAGAAGGCCTCACTAAGTAGCTGAGGCTGTCCGTGAACCGTGATACTCCAGTCTCAGGCTCCCAAATGCTGGGGTTACAAGTGTGCACCACCACACCTGGCCTTTTAGTCTCTTTATTTTTGCCCGAACCAAGGCTGTCCCAGAACTGTGATCCTTTAGTCCCTGCCTCCCAAATGCTGGGATTACAAGCATGTGCCACCATGCCCGGCCTTATTTTTAATTTTTTAAAATTTTTATGTGGAACATATTGAAAATGGCATACATTCAGACTGTGCTTGGTCCCCTCTCTCCCCACTTTCCCTTTCCCCCTCCTAACAATAACAACGAGTGTACAGGTTAACCATGCTATATTTATATTTTTACACAAATTCAGATGTAGCTCCTTCATTGATCAACCTCAGCCTTATTCCTCTGCTCTCCTATCCTTTCATTCTAGCTTTGGTCTTATTTTTTATTTTGAAACAGTAGGGTCTCATGAAGTTGCTGAGGCTGGCCTTGAATCTGTGATCTTCCTGTCTCAGCCTCCCAAGTACTGGGATTACAGGTGTGCACCACCACACCCGGCCTTAGCATCAATCATTTTGATAATTAAGATCTATATGTCAGACAATAACTGCACACTGAGTGCAAAGAGGTGGAAGAGCTTTGGAGATGACATCTGCACGGTTTGTGTAATTTTGGAAGAGCCATCTACTTACGTCATCAAGGATCTCGCCACTTTGTTTTGCTGTCACATAATCAACTCTGTCATCCACGGGAGTAAAGTTGAGAGTTTCTATTTTTGTTCGGTATTTTTTCTAGGGAGAAAAAAATAATCTTTGTCATAGTCTTTGGACTTGGTGAACTGAGATACACTAAACTTAAGTGTCCTCTACTAAATGGGTGGACTGCCATATCTGAGTGGCATCTTCTTGGACATTTAGTTTTCTTTTTAGCATTTTATTTTATAAACTTATGAGTTGGTTTCTTATACCTCTTACAGACTTTTAATTTTTTTTTTTGTACTATTGGGGAATGAACCCAGGGGCATTCTACCTCTGAGCTACACTCCCAGCCCTATTTTTCATTATTTATTTTGAAACAGGGCCTCATTAAGTTGCAGAGGGCCTCACTCAGTAGCTGAAGCTGGCTGTGAACCTGCGATCCTCCTGTCTCAGCCACCCAAGTACTGGGATTACAAGTATGTGCCACTACATCCGGCTTCCCACAAATTTCTAAAGTAGCAAGTTTGTTTACTTCCCAAAGTCATTATGCATATCATAACAATTCATATTTACAGCTGTACAAACTTCTCCCAGCACACTGTTATTCCTGACAAAAAATTGTTCTTTTATATAATTCCAAGCATCACTGAGTGTGCTGGATATGAGGAATATGGTCCCATAATGTGACAAGAATACTACAGGATCATTTTGGGAAAATGTATGTCTGCGTTGAATTACAGTAGCTGAAAATGTTTAATATTGCCGATGTGATATGACGGTATTTTGACCTATGCATTTTTGTTCTTTTTCTTGGGAAATGGACTGAATGTTAGAATCCTGGAATACCTCACTGAAGATATCCGCAGCATGTTTGGCGTGATTGACAGAAACAGAATCATTTGGCATCCAACCAATTCCCCGTAGCCACTCCAAGTCAGCCTTGTAAACAGCCTGTGAAAACAGGGCCAGAATGAATTCAACAACCCAACCGCTAGGTTTTGTCTAGCCTATCCACTGCTCTGATGGAGACTACGTTTAAACGTGAAAGAAGCCAAGAATGACATCCTCAAGCAGCCAGACAGGTAATAAAAGAAAATTAATGAAACTAGGTAGTGTGACAAACTGAGGAATGTGAGACAACTTCAGTTCCAGGTTACTGCTGCCAAAGGGGTAATATACATCTAGAGTTACATCTTCTGAATTTTCAAAAGAAATAGGAAACCCTAGATTTGTATACAAAAATGTCCAGACTATAAAGCCTCGGCAACTCAGTTCAAAATTTCTCAACAACACCATCAATTAAGGAAGCATGTCTGTACCTAGATCCTGTCTGTGTGCTATCAATATTTTCCTTGATACAAACCTTTATTTCTACCTAAATTCTTTACAAATAACACTTTTTCACAGTTATTTTCTTTAACCTGATTTCATTAAGACCTATATTTGTTCACACTACCATTTATTTCTTGATACAAAGTCTAGATCCTTTCTGGCTTTGGTGACTTTGACACCACACTATAAGGCGTATAAGACTATGGACTATAAGACTATGATGTGTGCACATATGTCTATATAAGTCCTTTATCCCATTAAGATGTGTGACTACAATGTACCAATAAAAAATTTTTATTTATTTATTTTTTGGTGGTACTGGGGTTCCTGGAAGCCCTTCTACCTCTGGGCTACACTCCCAGACCTATTTTATATTTTTGAAACAGGGTCTCTTACGCCAGCGCGGCTGGCTTCGAACCTGCGTGATCCTCCTGTCTCTGCCTCCCAAGCGCGGGGATTACAAGCGTGCACCACCACGCCCGGCCCAATAAAAAATTTTAAGACTATAGACTATAAGACTATAAGGCCTATAAGACTATAGACTATAAGACTATAAGGCCTATAAGACTATAGACTATAAGACTATAAAGTCTAACTAAGAGCAGATTCTTGGCTGTATAAATGTATGAAATGCTGGCAAAGGATTTAATGTCACACTTTCCAGGAGTCATGGCAAAATGGTAGAAGAGCTCGCGCCGCAGGGCACCCACTCACATCGCTCTGCAGTTCGTAAGCCTTCTTGGCCTGGATCACATCATTCTGGTCAGGCATGCACGTCCACTGGTGCAGGTAATTGCGATAATCAACATCGCTGACCAGAGTCTGGCATTTTTTAGAATGCAAGATGGAAAGCATGTCCACAGGGCTTTGGAACTTGTTCTTCCACTTGGCCCAATGTGACCGGTACTCTCTCTCATTCTGAAGCTTGTCAGCGATGAGGGCCCATCGGATCTTGTTGTCATCCCTGGCTGTGAGGGTGCCTACGTAGTGTCCCTTCTGCTTCTCGTGGTCAAGCTTGTATTTATACTGGAGATGGAAAAACAGGGCAGATGGATCACAGCATGCCCTCCTGTCACACCTGGGGCATTTGGAAAAACATTGGGACAGTAAAAATAAAAGCCACACTCACATCACTGGCAATCTCCCTGGAGGCCTTGGCGGCCTGGATAGGGATGGCGTCCAGCCGCACATCACAGCTCATCTTTATCTCATCCCAGCCCTCGCGGTAAATTTTCTGAAGAGGAAGAAAGATAAGGTATCATTTCAGATTGAAATTTGCCAATAACTCCAAGGGCTCAAGTAGAATTACTAGCACAGAGGTATAGTTTTAAAGCCCAAGGCTAAAGACCAGCTAAAGAATAGGTTAAAAAAAATCATTCTATGCACCATTGTACTAGAATATAAAGTGGTATTTAGAGTCCAAATATCTGGGCCTAAAGACTTCTTTCTTCTTCCTTAAATCCTAACCTCGATTTAGTTTTTAAGGCTATGATTTCATGCATCATCTGAAAGCATTTTGCTTGCTTTTCTCTCTTGTGTTAGTATATTGATGGCTCTGGGATAAGGTAAAAGGTTAAAGGGCTATTATTGAATTTCTGTAATTAAATTCAATTTCACAACCTTGACCATTTTTGGCCTTTTTACATTTGTGAGTTTTTCCCCCTAATTAAGCTTCTTAGCTTTTCTTATATGACTGATAGTGCACAATTGCTTGGGAATGTTAGGTCTTTTGCTGAAGTACAATTGGATGTCATAGCTATTTGTTTTGTCTTTAAAAAGAAGTTAACTAAAGTAGTAATTGATCTAAAGATATTTAAAAATGTATTCTATATATTAGTATTTTAATGGATATGTTCTATATTGATAATGGCATACTTGGAGATAATAGAAAAGTAAATGCATAATTTAGAAATCATACCAACTGATATGGGGGCTTCTACAGCACTGAAAGAGAATTTCAGTTATTGACACTTTCATAGCTCTTTCATATCTGAGAAGTGAGTACTTGGATAAATGTTATACTTGAAAGCATGGTCAAGTTTCATATGAACTTTTATTTAAGTTTTTGTGTGAATTTTGGGTGGGCCTATTTTAAAAACTGACTTGTTTTCTATAAAAAATTACCCTCTAAATTTAATTGTATTATACTAAAGGATATTTAATGAATGTGTGTCATTATGTTAATTTTTTACTTTAGTTTTCATTTTTATCTATATATGTTGTTATACAATTCTCCTTATATTTATTTCTTATTCTTACTCTTATATTAATATCAGTGAAAAGCTTAATCATACAGTTGTATATTAAATAGATGACAGTAGGGGGGGTTCTGGTTTTAATCCTGACTTGAACAAAAAGCTTATTTTCAGCAATAGAGGGCTTGCCTAGCATGTGCAAGGCCCTCGGTTCAATCCTTACTACTGCTCCCCCTCCAAGAAAAAAGAAGCTTACTTAACAAGCATGAGTTGGCCTTTGAGTTGGGATTTATCTTTTAGTCATGTCATGAAAATCTTATTTATTCTATTTTTAATAGATGTTTTATTAAAAATAAGAATGGGTATTGGATTCTGTTGCATACCTTTTTTAAATCTAATAAAAGGAACACATGGTTTTTCTTTTTGTATTATTAGATTTCTCAATGTAGAGCTTTCCTGGTATTCCTGTGTCAGCGCCAGTCACTTCAATCCTGTCATTTGAATATACTGCAGAATTTGATTTATTGATATCTTATTTATGATTTTCTCCCATTATTTTGGTCTATGGTTTTTTATCTGTGGAACTCTCATTGATAAATTTTGGTAACTGTGATGGTTTTCCTTCTTTTATTAGGCTCTATAGTGGTTTGTTTATTTCTTAAAGTTCTGAAAGAATTTTCCTATAAAATCATTGTACCAGTATTGGAATGGCCTAGGAAGATTTGGGAAAGCTCTGATTATTAATATATTTCAAAAGAAAATAATTGGTATATTTCAAAATAGTTGTGTCAAAATGACGGCAGACATGGGTAAAGAAAGGACTTGGTTTCTGCCTAAAACAGGCAGCTATTCCAGTGTAAATCAACCTAGCTCAAAGTAATTAACAAGTCAATAGAGGAGAGCAAGGGCTTCCTCTTTCTAAAGACATCTACAAGATGATCTTGGGAGGATGGGGCAGGGTTTGACCTTGCCCTTCATGAAAGGAGACACCTCACCACACCTTGCTAGGGGAGGTACCTTACAGGGTTAAGGGGAGGTACCTTACAGGGACATTCATACGTCAGAGTCACGCAAACAAGATGGAGGTCATGGGTATAAAAAGTCCGGTCCACGTGTAAGCTTTTTGGTGTACTCATTCGAGTCATCCCCTCATCCCATTTTGACATGAGGCTGTATTTCTATTTTCTGTATTTCTATCTTTCTAATAAACTTCTTTAAATCTTCAGCAACGGTCCAAGCTATGCATATTTATTCTTAGCTTAGGACAAGAATCCACGGTTTTTTCTTCTGTTTGGGGTCGTTTTGAGTTTTGTTATGGGTTGGGGGAAAGTGTGTCCGGGACCCCAGCAGGGGTCCCCGGGGAACAGTTCCCACAAACCATATTCTCCCAATCCGTAACAATCATCAGGAGAGCCCTGGCATTTGAGACAAGGAAAAAATTAAATGTGTTTAATAAGTCTTAGTTTCTTGCTGTTTTCTATTTTGTTTTCTGGACTCAATTCTGATAATTTATAATTTTCTAGAAAATTCCTCCAGGTATGAGTTTTAAAATTAATTTGCATATTTTTGCCAAAAAATTCTTCTAAGTATTTTGAGCTCAGCTGACTCTGTTGCTCTCTCGTTTCTGCACCTTTTCTGTCCTGCTCGTGGCACTCCTCCCCTTCACCGTGTTGATGTTGGCTCACCAGCACCTGGCCTTGCCCAGGGACTCAGAGCCAGGGAGCTGCTCTTTTCCTCCCTCTGGCCAAGGCTGACGGATGGAGTCCTTCCCTGTCCTTTTCCAAACAAAACAGGAGTCTTTGGGGTACTTACATTGCTCACATTGAGAGCATTTGCTCTAGCGAGATTAATTTCTGGAGTATCTGGCATTATGTGGATTGAAGTTTTATCTTTGTCCCAAACTTCTCTGTATTTTGGCTATGGAAAAAACAATAATAACAAAGTCATTTTACTGTCTTTAATTTGCTAGTTCCAATGCACAACTTTTATCTTTTGGGGGGGGGAAACTGATCTAAAATCTTTTATTAAAGCAAACATACTTCTATAATTGTTTGCATAGTTACTCAACTTGATATAAAACCTGTATTAGTGCCTTTTATTAATAGCTTGAATTTTTTTAAAAAACAAAACCAAGCCAGGCGTAGTGGCACACGCTTGTGATCCCAGCATTTGGGAGGTGGAGACCGAGGATCGTGGATCACGGACAGCCTCAGCTACTTAGTGAGGCCATTCACAACTTAGTGAGACCCTGTTTCAAAATTAAAAAGACTGGAAAAAATAGGGCTGGAAGTGTGGCTCGGAGGTAGAATTACCCTGGGTTCTATCCTGAGTACCACACAAAACAAAACAAAACAACCCCCCACCAAAAAAAAAAAACCCAATGTTGCCAGAGTTACTTTTTAAAATTTTTGAAGCCGGGTGTGGTGGCGCACGCTTGTAATCCCCGCGCTTGGGAGGTGAGACAGGAAGATCGCGCAGGTTCGAAGCCAGCCTCAGCTACTTAGTGAGGCTCTCAGCAACTTAGTGAGACCCTGTTTCCAAATAAAATAGAAAATAGGTCTGGGAGTGTAGCCTGGAGGTAGAAGGGCTTCCAGGAACCCCAGTACCACCAAAAAAAAAAAAAAAAGAAAGAAAAAAAAATTTTGTTATTTTATTACTTATATACTGGAAACAGATGACCAGGTTAATAATTTATAACTATATGTAATTAATTATGCTTAAAATTGATTTTAATAATCGGAAATAAGTGACTTACAATGCTAATATTCTCAGCATTTGTTTTAGCAAGGACAACTTCAGGTGTGTCCACGATACTTGTGTACTTGAGATTCACCACAGGTGTCCGATAGACGCTGTCACACAGGATCTCCTGGGCATTCTTGACTCTCAGTACTTCAGGAGATCCTTCTGGCATCCAGCCAATGCCACGAAGCCACTCCAAGTCAGCCTTGTAGATGGCCTGGGAGAAAAAAATAAAGTTAGGTCAAAAAAGGGTTTTGGTTTTGGTGGTGGGGCTAAAATAAGAAAGCAGCTTTGGGGTATACTTTATCTTCTACAAACCATAATTAAAATAGAGCACTAGCTGGATGTGGTGGCATATTTTTATAATCCCAGCCAAAGAGAAGGCTGGGGCAGGAGGGAGGCTGAGGCAGTAGATCACAAATTCAAGGTCAGCCTGGGCAACTTAGGGAAATCTTGTCTCAAAATGAATTTTTTAAAGGGCCGAGAAGCCAGGCATGGTGGTGCACGCTTGTAATCCCAGTACTGGGGAGGCTGAGACAGGAGGATCACCATTTGTGGACAGTCTCAGCTATTTAGTGAGGACCTCTGCAACTCAGTGAGACCCTGTTTCAAAATAAAGCATAAAAAGTAGGGCTGGGAGTGGGTGGAGCTCAAAGGTAGAATGCCCCTGAGTTCAATCCTCAGTACCATTAAAAAAGAGGCTGAGAATGTAGCTCAGTGAGCTCAGTGCCCCTGGGCTCAGTCCCCAGTATAGCAGCAGCAGCAGCAGCAACAACAACAACAAAAACAAAGCAAGAACAACAACAAAACAACCCAAAAACCCACCACCACCAAAACAAAACAGAAATAAAAACTAAGCCAAAACCAAAACACCAAAGCACCTAAGTCCTCAGAGATACAGCAGGGTTTTGTTTTCTTTGTTGTCTGCGCCAGGGCATCTATATTGAGAAGTAGGCCCATTCTAAAACGCAGAATGACATAGAAGCCGCTCTCCATTTGGGAATATGCTTGAAAAAATTTTGAGTAATAGTTAGGCAACTATCAGACTAGCCAATGCGGACTTTAAAATCAATAACAGGTTCTCCGGTAAGTTCTCTGCGTGCATAACAGCCAGGATGACCTAGTCAAAATTCCCAACTCAGATCTGATGTTCCAATATTTTGTCCATCCTATGGTTTCCCATTGGCTTTGGAGTAAAGATCAAAACCCTTCAAATGAATGAGAAGGAGATGAAGGGTCTGACGCCCTCCACATCTGTTCTTTAAGCCTGCTTTCATGTGTGCTTCCCTTTGCCCTTCGTGGGCATGTTCAATAAATATTTTAAAAGGATAATTAAGAATTCATAACTGGGCACGTATGGTGGCACATGGAGGCATGTGGCTGAAGTCCTGGCTACTTGAGTGTCTCAGGCTAGAGAGTTGTGTAAACCCAGGGGTTAGAGGCTGGCCTCAGGAACAGAATGAGATTCTGTTTCAGATAAAAAGAATTTAATCACAGGTTCCACAATTTTGGTCTCAATTGAGTATCCTTTCCCTGAGATAGCATCTCTCTTTTAATTGGGGTTTGCAAATTCTTGGTTATCTATACCTGCTTCCCCAAATATAGGCAAAGTTTAAACAGATAAGTTCTCTACGTTAAACACCAGTTATTAATTTTATAAAAAAAATTGTGTTGCTCAAAAATGGTATTTTAGTAGTTACAGGATACAAATATCAGGCCAAAATGGTAATAAGGAGAATGAAATTTTTAGAACTTCTCTACCTTAAGGAAGAATGCCATTATAGACTTTAGTGCTTAAAGTATGATGCATCTCCAAAATTCAGAAAAAGGAGGAATTCTCACAGGAGATTACTTAGACATTTTTTACTTTCCCTTCTTAATTTCTTAAGAATTTAGTTGAGGTGCATGCCAAATATAGTAATGTGGTTCATGTTAATGAAGACTGCAGATCTCAAAGCTGGCCTACAGCTACCACTTGGCAATTCCTTTAAAGACATGAGCATGCTTGCCTATAATACATTCATTCATTATATATTAAAAAAATGTTTCCTAAAGCACAAGGAAACCAAGTTCAGATAATTAAAAGAGAGTAAATAATGAAATCTATCATTTCTAGGACATTGAATGGACATAAAGTAAACCTAAAGTGTCGTGGGTAAATTAATGAACCATCAAGTATGCAAAACTTCCAGTCAAGGGAAACAAATGAATTTAGGTCATGCTGCTAGTCTTCAAATTTCTGTCTTTCATTAGTGGACATCTTTACATTTGATAAACTACAAATGTTATATACATTAGTTAATACTGGAAAAATTCTGGTAGCACCTTTAACAATGAAAATGAAAACTTTTTTATTTTTATTATTTTGTGTTACTGGGGATGGAACCCAGGGGCATTCCACTTCCAAGCAACACCCCAGCATTATTTTTTATTTTGAAACAGGGTTTCACTAAGTTGCAAAGGGCTTCACTAAGTAGCTGAGGCTGACTGGGAACCTGGGATTCTGCTGTCTCAGCTTCCCAAGTACTGGGATTACAAGCATGTACCACCATGCCAGGCTAAAAATAAAAAAAATTAAACAAATCTGGCAGTAAGGTAGGCAGTGAATAAATTTAGTAAAATACGAAGGGGGAAGTGTGTCCTTGGGGAGAGACATGTGTTCCAGAGCACTGAAGGAGTAACCATGCCAAGCCATGAAAGGCTTTCTTCACTGGGGACACACTTACATCACTCTGCAGATCGTAGGCTTTTCTGGCTTGGATCACGTCATTCTGGTCGGGAAAGCAAGACCACTGGTGCAGGTACTGACGGTAGTCCACATTGCTAGCTAATGCCTGGCCTTCTTTGGCAGCATTGATGGACACCATGTCTACCGGGATGGAAATCTTGGCCTTGTGGTCGTTGTAGGCTTTTTTGTACAGCCTGTCATTCTGCATCTTCAACACATTTGCTGCCCAAACCAGTTTTGGGTCTTCCTTGGCATTGCGGCATCCAATGTAATGGCCTTTCTGCTTCTCGTATGCAGTCTTGTACAGATACTGGTAGATGTGAACAGAAAGGAGAGTGGTTTTTCCAAAGTCACTTTTTCTAGAGAGCCCATTCAAAATAATTTCACCTCACTTAGATTGCTTTCATTTTAGATACTTTAAAAAAATGTTCATGCTATAAGCTTTATAATTCTTACTATATTAGGTTGTTTTCTATATGTGTATGTTTGAAAATAGTGTGAGCACCTTTAGGGCAAGAACTGAGCTTTTGGGTGCTTTCTCAGGTCATCTTATCCAGCATTCCCCAGACTTTATTGTTTGCCACAAACAAGTGCAACCTGCATTACATATTATCTTAAATCAAATTAATTATTCATTTAAATAAATTTATTTTAAACCTTCTTCTAAAATTTATAACCCTAACAAAAGGGAGGATAATTGATATTTTTCCAGTACATGGTAAAACAATCATGTAGCTATTTTAAAAATATTGCTCATAAACTGCATACAATTATCTTAGGAACCACCAACAGTATGCATGAGATTCTTTGAGTACCTACAGAATTTTTGTATCCATTAAAAATAAGAATTGCAGAACCAAGCATAGATGCAAGAGACCAAGTTGTTGTACAAGTTGTACCAGAATTTGGAATTTTAAAACAATATACCACTACTACTATCTTGCATTCTAAGTTAAACTCCCTGTATAACACGGTTAGTGTTGGCTAAGGCCAGGCAAGGAAGAGATCTTACATCACTGGCAATGTCTCTGGAAGCCTTGGCATGCTGGATCCCAATGGCATCTGCTCGTAAGTCATAGCCTGTCATCTTGACATCTTCCCAAGCTTGCTGGTATTGTTTCTGAAAACAGAGATTGCAATGCCACAGTCAGTCTGAAGAGGGAGCTACTGAACTATTATAATGGATGTATTCAAGACTAGCTATTAACAGTTCTCTGAACATGAATCTCTCCTTAAGATTTAGAATATAGGAGAGTTTCATACTAAATTGAGTTTAAGTAGATTTTTAATGGAATTTAGTAAAGGTCTCCCAACAATTTTTTTAAAAGACAGAAATTTGGGCGACAATAAATAATGTAAAAATTAGAAAAACTATATACATTTGTTGGCTTTTAAAAGGGAAAAAAAAGCAATGACAGCTCACTTAAAAGGAAAACTGAATACCATTATACATGTATCTAAATCATGTATTTTTTTCGGTACTGGGGATGGAACCCAGGAACATTCTACCTCCAAGCTATACCCCCAGCCCAATTTTTGAAACAGGGTCTCACTGAGTTACAAAAGGCCTCACTAAGTAGCTGAGGCTGACCACAAACTGTGATCCTCCTGTCTCAGCCTCCCAAATGCTGGGATTACAAGTGTGCACCACCACACCTGACTAAATCATGTACATACATGTATTTTTATACATGTATATAAAACATGTTTATAGAAAACATGTATACATGTTTTATATTGCTGGATGTGGTGGCACAGGCTTATAATCCATACCCGAGAAGCTGAGACAGGAGGAACTCAGGTTCAAGAACAGCCTCAGCAATTTAGTATGACTCTCAACAACCTAGCAAGACCCTGTTTCAAAATAAAAAAATTAAACCAGACTGTGTGTATAGTTTGAAAGCGAGTACCCAAAAAAGTTTTAAATTGTGTTTCTTGAGAAATCATTGCCTTTTCCCTTCTGACAAAGATACATACATCTCTGCATCATAAACACACACACAGACCTACATAGCTACTTATCATTAGCTTATTTATTTATTTATTTTTGCAGGTCTGGAGATGGAACTCGGGGGCATTTGACCTCTGAGCTACACCCCCTGTCCTATTTTTTATTCCTTTTTGAAACAGGGTCTCACTAAGTTGCAGAGGACCTCACTAAGTATCTGAGGCTGTCGGCAAACCATGATCCTCCGGTCTCAGCCTCCCAAATGCTGGGATTACCAGCGTGCACCACCACGTCTGGTTAAATTTTTTTTTTTTTTTTTTTTTGGTGGTACTGGGGACAGAACCCAGAGGTTTTCTACCTCCGGGCTATACTCCCAGACCTATTTTTATATTTTTATTTGGAAACAGGGTCTCACTAAGTTGCTGAGAGCCTCACTAAGTAGCTGAGGCTGGCTTCGAACCTGTGCGATCCTCCTGTGTCAGCCTCCCAAGCGCAGGGATTACAGGCGTGCGCCACCACGCCCAGCCTTATCATTAGCTTAAAAACAGAAAATAAATGAAATGGCGGGGAAATGTCTTTTTGCCAAACTCTCTTTGGAATATACTGACAAGAGTTGTGGTGGGCAGAGAGCGCACTCTGGAGCTGGTGAGTGTGCGGGTCTTACGTTGCTAATCTGGATAGCATTGAGTTTGGACTGCAGCATCAGTGGGGTGTCAGCTGGTACGTTCACATTAGCCTTCTCTTTGTCCCAGGCATCGCGATACCGGGGCTGGTGAAAAGAGAAAAATGATATGTTTGATTAGTAAGTAAATCAGTCGTCACATGCATAAAGTATTAAATAAAATTAAAACAACCTTTGGATGTTTCTTGATATAAATGCCGATCATTTTTGCCTTCATTTTGTGTGTGTTTTTAAATGCCATAGAAACTCCGAGAATACATTCATAGGTGACACAATATCAATTTAAATGAGTCAGAATTATGGTATGGTAAGTGTAGTGTTATTCTTTTTCATTTATTCACATCTAATTATCTGGCAGGCAAGTCCACCTTGCAGAGAACTGATTTATCTCCACAATGCTAATCAGGACCTTGCTTTCTTAGCCCAAATAACTATCTTAATATGTACTTTTGAGGTTAAGCGTAAACATCCCAGGCTACATTGTCTTTGAATAGTCATAAAAAGGTGGCAATTTTGTGATTATGGAATTATTAAGTGGTGAGTCTATATTATAGTTTAGCTCTCCATATGTAATCAAAGTGTATATCAGAGTCTGGGCACACGTGTGTGTTGGCTAAACATATATCAAGACAAATGAAATACAAAGACAGCTAACTGGTTAACAGCATGAAAATCCATCTGGATACCTCCGTTCAAGACCTTAGTGCTGAGATTGGCAGTGAAAAGTTCACATGTAGAAATTTTCTTGAGATCTCTTCAGTTTGCCTGAAAATGCCCTCCCCCAGCCCCTGCCACAGCTCACCTCACTGATCTGCAGAGCGTTAGTCTTTGCCAGGACCACTTCTGGTGTATCGACAATGCTGGTGAATTTGAGGGCCTCAGGTCCAATACGGTACAACCGTTCATTCAAGAGGTTCTGAGCATTCTTCACCCTCATCACTTCCACGGAACCCTCTGTCAACCATCCAATACCCTTCATCCACTCCAGGTCTGATTTGTATACATTCTAGGGGGAAGAAAGAAACACACAGTTGGAAGAATCAAATTCAGCCACAGAATTTGATGCCTGTACTCAACTCAGCTGGGTGTCTAGTCTATGAAATCTAAGGATAATAATAAATGTTAATATTTGGGTGTTATGTCTCTGTCACCTATCTTTCTGGGAAGTTCACAGGAATTAGAACAGGGCTCACAAATAGCATTGGTGGAATGATAGACAACAGGGATACATAATTTTGTTTATATTCTAGGTTGATCTTCAGTGCTCGCTTGAAGTTAGCCTTTTATGTATCACTGAGAAAAACATCTATAGGAATTTTAGAAGAGACAATCTTTAGATGTATGTGTAGTGAGGGAAAATACAGACCTATATCTATATTTATCTCTCTCTGTATCAGATCAACTTGAAATCTAATATTTCCTTATGCTTTCATCTATTTCTGAAATATAGATATTTGATCATGTAAAGGTAATGGATCAGAATAGCTGGGATTGAAATTTTCTGCCTAATTACCTAGAGTAACTAGGCAGTAATTAGAGACTGGTTTTCATCTTGGTAAATAAGGTCCAGCTTTCATAAAAATGAATCCTTCAGCCGGGCGTGGTGGTGCACTCTGGTAATCCCCATGCTTTAGAGACTGAGACAGGAAAGTTGCACAGGTTCGAAGCCAGCCTCAGCTACTTAGTGAGGTTCTCAGGAACTTGATGAGACTCTGTTTCCAAATAAAATAAAAAATAGGTCTGGGGGTATAGCCCGGAGGTAGAAAGCCTCTGGGTTCTATACCCAGTACCACAAAAAGAAAAAAAGAAAAGAAAAGAAAAGAAATAAAAAGAATCCTTCATAAAATAGAAAGAAAGTGGTGTACGCTTGTAATCCCAGCATTTAGGAGACTGAGATGGAAGGATTGCGGTTCGAGGACAGCCTCAACTACTACTTAGTGAGGTCCTTTGGAACTCAGTGAGACCCTGTTTCAAAATAAAGAATAAAAAATAGGGCTGGGGGTGTCTCAAAAGTAGAATGCCCTTGGGTTCTATCCCTAGTACTCACCCCCAAAAAGAGAAAGAATTTGGAAAAATAAATCCTCTACTAATACGAACTGTATAGAATACTTTTGGTTCTATTAAGATTACTATTTAGATTATGCCTATGGAGAATACACTGTGATTGAACACACAAACACACATCTCCCTAGAGTCTTGGGATCATATACGCACATCACTCTGCAGTTCGTAGGCTTTCTTAGCCTGGATCACATCATTCTGATCTGGCAGACATGTCCACTGGTGCAGATAATTGCGATAATCCACATCGCTAACCAGGACCTGGCATTTCTTGGCTTGAACAATTGACATCATGTCCAAGGGTGTATTGTAAATTCCTTTAGACTTCTCATAAGCTTTCTTGTATTCTCTGTCACTCTGGATCTTGGCAGCATGTATAGACCACACCAACTTGGGGTCATCCTGGAGACTGCGGAAACCCACATGGTGGCCTAGCTGCTTCCGGTAGCCTTCTTTGTATTTGTACTAAAGTTATGGGGGGGGGGAAGCAGATAAAAACATACGAAAGTTGTTTATTAAGAGGATTTTTTCTTTAAGTAATTCACAATATTTTCTTAACCTAAATGTCAATTATCTTAACACTAGCAGTTATTACATGTTTTAGTTTGCTTTAAAGAATTTAGGATTATTTTAAGTAGTTCCTTAGAGGAAATAAGTAAATTAGGAAGGAAATAGTATGGTGAATGAGAATATTTATAAAATAGCTGTCATAGTTTGTATTTGAATGCCCTTCATAAGTTCACCTGTTAAAGGTTTGGCCCCCGGTGTAGCAATGTTCAGAGGTGAACACTGGGGAAGTGATTGGATCATGAGACCCGGTAATCTCACCAATGGATTTGCTCACTGATGAATTCCGAGCTAAATGGATTATTGGGAGGCAGTGGAAATAGGAGGTGGGACCTAGTCGAAGTAGCTGATTAGTGGCAATTACAATCAGTTAATTCTCACAATGTCTCTATGAGATAGATACCATTATCATTCCATATATCAGATGGAAGAAATAAGTAAAGTGAGGGTAACCAAGGTTGCCCAGCAAATGAAGCATAAGATTAGATGGTCTCCTGAAAGTACTGAAGGTGCCTCAAGTAGGGAAAAGTCAAAAGGTGACAATAAAAGGTCCGTAGACCAGAGTTTCCATCAGATGAGCAATTTACTAGAGGAAGATGGTATCCTTCCCCATGCCCCTTCATTGTACAACACAGAAAAATTTGAACAGAAGAGAGAGAGAGAAAATAGGCATTAAGGAAGTTATTCTGAACCAGATGTAGTTATTGGTAATTAGAGATAAAAATGAGAAATATGAAGGAGGGTATAGCTGGATACATGAGATAAAAAAGAAAGAGGAACTCAGCAAAAGGAAATAAGGTGGCTTAAAATTTTAGAGTGGAGAATATGGAGAGGCTTGAAAAGATAATCATTTTGACTACTCTGCATAAGCACTAGTATAAAATCTTTAACATAAAATGTGATTTAAGTCTTAAGACTTATATGAAACTACCATCTATTATTTATATTGTGGAGAATGTCAGAAATATTGAGGGATAAAATCACATTGTACTGATTTCAATTTTCCCCCCAAAATTTCAATTCTTTCCCCCAAATTTCATAAGGATCCTTTATAATATTTTGTTTCTACTTAGAAAAAATACATAAGTGATTTATATATGTACCCATTTCAGCCCATTTTAATATTTGTTGGTAGAGAAAATCTCTAACCCCCCCCCTTCTTACAGAACGGAAAACCTCCAAGAAAAGAGAAGGTAGTTACCTCACTGGCAATTTCTCTCGAGGCTTTGGCATGCGTGATTTCAATGGCATCTGCTCTTAGGTCATAGCCTTTCTGCTTGGCCTCATTCCAATCTTTTTGGTAGAGTTTCTTTGGGGGGAAAAGATAGGTTTGTTTACAAGAACTAAAAATAAGCAAATATCAAGAGAACTATGATATAAATCATAAGTCATTAGTGATGTATAGATGGCAGCATAAGAAAAAAAGAAAAAACACTCATTTCTGAGTTCTTTTGTTGTTGGATATTTGCTTTGTAGACTATAGGAAACTTTTAATAAAAAATTTAAAGCTAAGCTCTATTAAATGTTTGAATATTTATGCTCATCACACTGTGGGATGCACTTGAAAATATTCTACCACAGAGTACATGGAAACTAAAAGTCAGCAGTGAAGCCACAGAACCGTCATCAAGGTAGCAGGTAAGACTGGGTATGATATTTTCTCTTAATTTTGTCCTTTAACTTGTAGGAGATTTCTGCTAATATCATATAAATCCTGTACTTCAGATGTGATTAAACGTTATCTTTTGGCCGGGCGTTGTGGCGCACGCTTGTAATCCCTGCACTTGGGAGGCGGAGACAGGAGGATCACTCAGTTTCAAAGCCCCTCTCTGGCTTAAGAGACCCCTGTTTCCAAATAAAATATAAAAATAGGTCTGGGAGTGTAGCCTGGAGGTAGAAGGGTTCCATCCCCAGTACTACCAAAAGTAAAAAAGTTATCTTTTGGCTTTCAGATATCTTTGAAATGTCAAAAAAGAAAGCCCTGGATCAATCAAAACATCTAAAATGATAATAGACACTATTGAGAGTCAAGAGGCACTTGACTAAAGTTCCATTATTCCCAATGAATATATAAGGAACTGAACAATAGATACTGAACATAGGAAGATTTATTTATTTATTTATTTATTTATTTATTTATTTATTTATTTATTTATTATTTAGAGGCACTGGGGATGGAACTCAGGGGCATTCTACCTCCAAACTAAACCCTCAGCCCCTACTTTTATTCTTTATTTTGAAACAAGGTCTCACAAAGTTGCAGAAGGCTTCACTAAATATCTGAGGCTTTCCACTGAACCTTGATCCTCCTGTCTCAGCCTCTCAAGTACTGGGATTACCAACTTGTGCCACCACACCCAGCGTAAGAAGACAGTTTTAAAGTTGCAACTAAAACATCAATAGGAGTCAGGGAACCCAACTTCTGCAATCTAGGCACACAGCCAAATAACTAAGCTAACATTTTAAAGATAGAATTTTCATTCATTTCCTTTGAGTAAGATAACTAAAGAAAAAAATCTAGCACTGAAAGCCTAGTCTCCCTGAGGCTGGCCTTGAACCTGTAATCCTCCTGTCTCAGCTTCCCAAGTACTGGGATTAGACGTGTGTACCACAACACTCAGCTCCAAAAAGGCTTTTACAGTCCATATTTATGCCTCTTACATTGCTGATTTGCAAGGCATTGATTTGGGCCTGCAGCATAACTGGGGTATCTGAAGGAACGCTGATGTTGGTTTTATCTTTATTCCAGGCTTCTTGATACAGCCTCTGTGAAGAGAAGATAAATATTCCATTAATTTTGTGATAGAGAATGCATATCTGAAACACTAAGACTTAGCAAAACATTAAGACTAAACAAAAATCTTTCTGTACATGTTTATGGTGATCAATTTAATGTGTGTGCTTGTTTAGGCAATGGGAAAAAGATATTTGGTCAAATGTTTTCTGAATGTACGTCTATGATAATTTTCAGATGTTAGTACCATTAATATCAGCAGACTTAGAGTAAAGCAGAGAGAGCACCCTCCCTGATGCAGGTAGGCCTCCTCAGCCAATCAGCTGACGGCCTTGATAGTCCAGCCTCCCCAGGCAAGAAGAAATTCTCCCAGAAAACTGCTTTTGAGCTGAACTGCAGCTTGACCTGGGTCTTCAACCTGCTGGCCTGAAGGTCTTGGAATTGCCAACCTGCACAATTGCAGGAGCCCATTCCTTAAAGTCTCAACCTCATCCTGCCCTGTCTATCTGTACACACACACACACACACACACACACACACACACACACACCAATTTGTTTTCTTTCTTTCTTTCTTTTTTTTTTTTTTAGTAGTGGGGATTGAACCAGGGGAATAGCTGTATCCTCAGCCTTTTATTTTTTTCTTATTTTGAAACAGGACCTCACTAAGTTGTTGAAGCTGGCCTCAAACATGTGCTCCTCCTGTCTCAGAGTCCCAAGTACTGAAATTACAGGTGTGTGTCACCACACATGGCTATACACACATGTTCTAATTGATCTGTTTTTTTTAGGGTATCCTGACTTATACAACATTATGGTATCTGTTATATAGTATTACATGCCTTAATATTAATAAGAATTAAATAGGATCTTATTTCCCTGGAGGGGATGGGATATTTTTCATTTTAGTGCTTCAAAATATGTGTGTGGGAGGGGAAGGAATGCTGTACTGGTCAGAGCTCCATTGTGCAGTGTCTTCACTAAACCATTCAAGAGACTCACAGATTGCTCCTGTTGTTTAATTCTCCAAAGAGAGTGGTCTAACTTGCTCAATTTTGCCACCGTTATCTGAAGACAGGATCTAGACCAATGAAAACCTGGGAGTAAGATGGTTCTTACCTCACTCATTTGCAGAGAATTGGTTTTTGCCAAGACAATTTCTGGAGTGTCGACAATGCAGGTGAATTTCAAGGCTTCCCGTGGCGTCCTGTAGAGTCGCTCATTCACAAGGTCCTGAGCACCCTTCACCCTGGTCATTTCTACGGAGCCTTCTGGCATCCAGCCAATGCCACGCAGCCACTCCAGGTCAGCTTTATACACACTCTGCAAGGATGTTAGACAGAAACGGTGTTCCAAATGTTAGATGTATCACCTCTTAGCTAAAAAATAATGTACGGGGTTGAGGGGAAGATGAGCACAGGAGATGGTGGTTCTAGAAAAGTAAGATCTAAGATCTTATGGTTTTGAAATATTGGCAACAAAAGTAACATGTAAAAGCAAAGTTATTTATACTAGCCACAAATAATAAAGAACATGAGTAAATCTCATGATATAATTGCTTGATATTTAAAAAATTTTAAAGGAAAATTTTGTTGGATCTTATTCCATTTCAATCCTGTAATGACTGATTCAATGAAATACTGTTTAGTGTATTTGGCAAAACAGTGCCAATTATTTTTAAAACATTTAGATGCTTTATATTTGGTTGAAATATATTTTCATTGTCAGAAATCACAAATGACATAAAGAAAATGGTTTGGAATCAAGGCCAGAAATAAAGGACATGATCCCTGTAGAACTCTTCATCTCTATATTTTGCTTCCTTATAATTCCCAAATGTGGGTTTTGTATCAAATAATATAAATGGTCCTACCCCCCCCCCCAACTCCAGGTGACACAGTGCACAGCCTGTGAGGCTGTTTGCAGAGCAGTGAAGAATTAATGAATCTGTCTCCCCATTCCCTCTTTCTCACAGTTCTTTTTACATACATCACTCTGCAGTTCATAGGCCTTCTTTGCTTGGATAATGTCGTTTTGATCAGGTAAACACGTCCAGTTATGCAGGTAGTTGCGATAATCAACATCGCTGACAAGAGTCTGACATTTCTTGGCCAGCAAGATGCCCAACATGTCCACTGGGCTGGAGAACTTGGTCTTCCACTTCTGGAAGTCCTTCTTGTACTCCCTTTCACTGCTAATCTTTCCCGCATGCATGGCACACATAATCCTGGGATCATCTTCAATGCTCTGGGCTCCAATGTGGTGGCCTTTCTGTTTCTCATATGCTTCTTTGTATTTGTACTAAAATGCCAGAAACACAGGTTTAGAAGTCCAGTTTTAGGGCCATGTGCATGATGACAATTACAGAAAACTTGAAATGGACAAGAATTTTATATCTCAAACATTTGGACATCTCTGAGCAATTTAATGCTAACCTTTTATACTATCATAAAAAAAACTAATTACATATCTTCATTTAGTGGGACCTTTCCCTGTGGAAACTAACTACAGTTCCAAATGTATTTTTCTTCTCTGTTCTGGAAAGGTGGGAAGCAAAAGTGGGGGGATATGTGAGAAAATAATTTAAAAGTGTGGCCATCGGCCACACTGTGGGTTGTTCATTGCTATGGAGACTGAGGCGTTAGATGGGTGGTACTCACGTCACTAGCAATGTCTCTGGAGGCCTTGGCACTTTTGATGGAAATCGCATCTTCTCTCAGATCATAGTCCTTCATCTTTGATTCATCCCATCCTTTGGTATAAAGTTTCTAGATGGAGGGTGAAAATAGCAGAAAATACAAATGTTTAAAAAAGTTAACAGGACAATTTTAGGTAAGACACTGTTAAGGTGGATAAAGCATTGTAATAAAGGCTTAAACAACTGTCAGGAGATTGATTACTTACTCGGCTGATATTGACAGAATTGCTCTTGGCCAGCAGGATTTCTGGGGTGTCCGGCATCACATGGATGGAGGCTTTGTCAGCATCCCATGCTTCTGTGTATAAATGCTGTGGGAGTCAGGGAGGGGCACAACCTTCTGTTAGTGCCAGTAACATTACAGCTACTATCAAATTAAACCACATCTAACTATAAAAAAGACCCTTTTAAAGTCATTAGGAGGTAAGAGAAACAAAAGATAGTGGAGAGTCAAACAGCAATATTTAAATAGCTACACAATGGTTTTACAGCTAATACAGCACAATATAATAATCTCATTATGAGTTCTTTTCATACAGTAAATCACAAAATTACTCTTAGGACATCCAAAATTAGCTTTGTTATAGAGCTATGAAATAGTAGAAATTCCTAGATCAGAGTCCATCTCAAGTGCAAACTCAATTTCACTATTTTCAAGGCATGGGATCTTCAGAAAGTACATGACTCCTTATAGTCTTCATTTATAAGAGGGGTATGATCATATTTTTAATTTATATTTATCAATCATAATATGTAAAATTCCTGAGCCATAGTAGGTTCTCAACATGTCTTTTCTTTTGGCGTTTCTCTTTGTTTTTACCTTTGTAGTTGCTTTTGATGGCTGGGGAGTAAAACAGAGTTTCTGGAGATTAATACCCCGAACTCTAGAGTTTGCTGTCTGGCAGCCTACTTCCTATTCTGATCTAAGCACTCCATCTTGCTACCTCAATAGATTGGAAGATGTCTAGTCAGGGTGGAAGAATTCAATTAAGTTCAACTCAACCTAAGATGTGCATATTAAGGGCCTAATCACTGGATAAATAACAGATTGATAGAACTCTGGAGTAAAGAAGTAATCAGACATCTTATGTAATAAAACCCAGAGTAGCCATAGCAGCTCACTTTTCAAAGTGGATTTCCACAACCTAAGGTGCAGAGCAAACCAGGCAACTAATATGACTTGTGTCTGGCACTTGTATGTTCTTTAGGAGATGGATAGAGAAACCCAGCCTGAGTCTGGTCTGCCTGGGGTACAGTGCAGGGAAAGGCGAGGTCTTCATCCTCGCTCAAGGAGGGTATATGTGCTCCTCCAGGGAAGTCACCTGAGACAGCTTTCACAGGTGCACAGGGACCTAGAGAGCACAGAGAGCCAACTGGACCTCAGGCAAATACTGTCAAAGGCCCAAATGAGAGTCAGGCCCATTGCATCTCCTCTCTCTGGGGACCCTCGGGGCACGTTCCACTCTACAAGCCCATGGAAGGAATGACTCTGGTGCAAGGAGGCGGTGAGGATCACCTTGCTCATGGTGAGGGCGTTATTCTTTGCCAGGACGATTTCCGGGGTGTCTGTGATGCATGTGAATTTGAGCTTGTCTGCAGGCTGGCGGTACTTCCTGTCGCTCAGGATTTCCCCGGCTCTCTTCACCTTCTCAACCTCCACAGAGCCAATGGGAACCCATCCAATGCCTCTCAGCCACTCCAGATCAGCCTTGTAGATAGCCTGAAAAGAAATAATGCCAGATACTTAGAGACATCTCCTAGTCTGCCTGGTGCTGATCTCTCTCTCTCTCTCTCTCTCTCTCTCTCTCTCTCTCTCTCTCTCTCTCTCTCTCTCTCTCTCTCTTTCCCTCTCTCTCTCTCTCTCTTTCCATAGAGTCTTACTACATTGCCAAGGCCAGCTTTAATTTCAAGGCTGGAATTCCCCTGCCTCTGCTTCTTGAATTGCTGGGTCACAGGTGTGTGCCACCAAGCTTGGCTTGATCTTGATTTAACACTTACGAACAATGTGTAGTTCTGAATCTTATCAGTGTAAATTTCTAGAAAGAGGCACAGCATTGCCTTACTTTGTTTAGGATGGTTAGTTAAATGTCTTGCCTCTGAAGATAGCCAATACTTGTTGCTTTATTTTTTTTTTTAATTTTTACTTATTTATTTATTTTCGGTGGTACTGGGGGTGGAACCCAGAGGCTTTCTACCTCCGGGCTATACTCCCAGACCCATTTTATATATTTTTTTGGAAACAGGGTCTCACTAAGTTGCTGAGAGCCTCACTAAGTAGCTGAGGCATACTTGTTGTTTTAAAGACCTGTAAACTCTCCTTAATAATGTGATTTCAGTGATAAAAAACCACTTTCAGGAAATTACTGCTTGTCTCCTGAAACAAGGTGTTTGTTCTGCTATGTGATGCTTCTAAGTCAAAGAATGTATATCCTTTTTCTTTTATCTTATCATAAGTTTCTTTTCTTAGAATTCAGATAAAACGACATTTTATCCTTTTTCCATTTTCTTCCTTGAATTCAAATAATTGGTTATGGGATATTTTTAATGAGTAAAGGTAACATTTTTTATGACTTTTATGAACATATTTTAAAACAACGCCACTATTTTTATCATTCTTCCAAATGTGACTATTTAGTCAAAGCCTGAACAAAACAAGAAACAACAATATCAATAAGGTATTGCCTCATGTGTTTCTAGGGAGCTATTGGTTTTGGATTCCTCAGAAAATCATCAAAATTTATATGATTCATTTTTTTTTGTGGTACTGGGGTTCCTGGAAGCCCTTCTACCTCTGGGCTACACTCCCAGACCTATTTTATATTTTTATTTGGAAATAGGGTCTCTTAAGCCAGCGCGGCTGGCTTCGAACCTGCACCATCCTCCTTGTCTCCGCCTCCCAAGCGTGGGGATTACAAACGTGCGCCACCACACCCGGCTGTATGATTCATTTTTAAACTTTTGTTCACAAGTTATAATATCCTCTATAAGTTAGGAAAAAGAATTCAGTAAAAGAATGATGCAAAGAATTCATTTGAAAAATTAAGTTTCTATAAACTGGGAATCCTTAATCTGGTGTGAGTGAACTTGGACAGAAGTTTATTTTCATTGATTTCTAACTGAAATATAGCATTTCATTCAATTATAAGTATAGGTGATGGGTAACAGTAGTGTGAACTCTATGTGTGACTTTGCCGGCAATACACATAATGAGTGTTTGCACATATCATTACAGTTATTGCAGGTATCTGGAAATATTTATGTTCATTGTCTTCTTTTAAATTAGTTACTACAGCCGGGCATGGTGGCGCTCGCTTGTAATCCCCGCGCTTGGGAGGCGGAGACAGGAGGATCACACTGGTTCGAAGCCAGCCTAGCTGGCTTAAGAGACCCTGTTTCCAATTAAAAATATAAAATGGGTCTAGGAGTGTAGCCTGGAGGTAGAAGGGTTTCCAGGAACCCCAGTACCACCAAAAAAAAAAAAAAAAAAAATTAGTTACTACATTCAACAGCTAATTATTATACCCACTGCTATAATTTTTGTTAATTATTAACATTGTACTAACAAGAAACATATTACTACCTAATAGATTTGGTTTAATATTTTTATAATCATATTTCAGTATGATTGATTTCTTTTGAAGCCAATGCATTTATTCTATGCATTTCATAACACTGCCTGAGATGGTATCCATTGGTTTTACCAGACTGTCAAAATATTTCATGGTACAAAAAATGCGGAATTCCCCTTTAAGACTTTTAAAGACACGACTGAGGAACAATAGAGCCACTCACATCACTCTGCAGGTCATAGGCCTTGCGAGCCTGAATGACATCATTCTGATCTGGCAGGCAGGTCCATTCATGTAGAGGATGCTTGTAGTCTATGTCACTCACGAGGATCTGGCACTTCTTGGCCAGCACCACCCCCAGCATGTCCACGGGGCTGCTGTACTTGGTCTTCCACTTCTCAAAGTCCTTCTTGTACTCCCTGTCACTTTGGATCTTGGCAACATGCATGGACCACATCATCTTGGGGTCGTCTTTAATGTTCCGGGCCCCAATGTGGTGGCCCAGCTGCTTGCGGTAGCCTTCCTTGTACTTGTACTAAAGAGAGAGAGAAAAAAAAGAATAAAAGTCTAATTATAAAAATACACACTATTTCTTTGTATTTTTCCCATTGCTATTGGGAAGGCAAAAGAGGAACATCATTACCCCACTCTATAATAGCGGAACCTGGCAGGGCTGAGTCTAGATAGAGAATTCCTTGTCCCCTGATATATTTTTCTTTCTCTATCCTACCAAATGAACGTGTGATTCCTTAATTAGTAAAAATAAAAGATCTTGTACAATCCAATAGAATATCTGCTTAAAGACATGGGTAGTGGGGCACACATAATTCCAGCTACTCAAAGGCTGAGGCAAGAAGATTGCAAGTTCAAGGCCAGGCTGGCAACTTATCAGGACTGTCTTCAAATAAAAAAGGTGTGGGATAGAACTGGAGATGTAGCTCAGAGATAGAACACCCCTGAGTTCAAACTCCAGTACCATGACAAAAGGTTACTTTTTAACTAAAAATGTTTAACAATAATATTTTAGAATATCTTCCTTATGATTAGAATTTACAATGAACCTCTAACCAAGGATATACATTACATTTAAATAGGGGTTTTGTGTCACCAGGAAGTCTCTCCCTTATTAGCCTGTCAACATCATTAAACTCTTACCAAGAGAGAGTCATGTCCTAGTGTTGACTCCATCTATTTTTAAAGTTCAAGATTCACATCATGGTTCATTGTACCATGAGAGGATCATAGCATAGGCTCCTCCAGCATAGCAGCTGGAAAAATGCTTTGTTGATAGAAGAAATGAAGCCGAAGGCATGTGAGAATGTGTCTAGGTTATGGAGCCTTCTAGAAAAAGTCTAGATTCATGTTCTAAGGAGACCTAGTACACTGTGACAGCATGGCCACCTTCTGGGGGATGTTTCTCATGTTAAAAAAAAAAAAAAAAGAACAGAGAGAAGAGGCAAGCAAGTACTGACAAAAAGCCTCACTCCCTTCTCAGTTTGTTCTTGTGTCTTATTCGGGGCATCTCAGTAAGAGAATCTCATTGATTATGAAGGAGAAAGAGTTCACATTTATACTTGCTTTTTTACCTATGATACCAGTCTGTAATTTCATAAACATCTGACCCAGTGACTGCTCAATTTATGAGGCTCAAAAATAAATGTTTTTTTTCTTAAAGAATATGTCTCTTATCTTTGATAGGTAGTATTTTGTGCTTTGCTTTCTCTTCCCCTTCTTTCCTCCACTGCCTTCCTTTCTTCCATTTTTCTTTCCTTCCTTTTTTATTCACAACTATACATATGAAGGAATCGCTAAAGGGAATTGAGACTTGTAGAGATGACTGAAGTTCTGGCAAGAAAAACTCTAAAAGCTGCCATTCATCAACATCTTTGAATAAGAAATGCTCCTTTCAAAAGCATCAACTCACATCGCTAGCAATGTCTCTGGAGGCCTTGGCTGCTTGGATTGGAATAGCATCCACACGCAAGTCGTAGCCTTCCTTCCTGGCTTCCTCCAGAGCCAGTTTGTAGAGTTTCTGTGGGAAAGAGCATCAGTAGTCAGCACGGCTTTCATAAAAAGTGAAGTTGCTTTTTATTAAATTTTCTCTGTCCTCATTTAAACTACTGGAAAAAACCCACAAAGTCAAGGACTCGGGTAAACTTACAGATAACCATGCTTCAAGGGTGCCAAAGGATTTCAAGGCATATGTTCTAAACTTTGGAATTTTATTGATTGGTAAATTTAAAAAATTAAGGGGAAAATCAGCATTTGGTTGCCAATTTTATTTTGCTAGATAAGCAAATGTACTAAACACATGTAAAAAATAACTACTATTGCCATCAGAATGTAAAAAGGAAGTCCATTTTGATACTAAAGAAGAAAAAAGAACAAAGAATATATAAAATTTGGATATATTTGATTTTATAAACAACTCAGTTCAATGTCTTTATTCCCCCTTTGCTCTAGATTATCATCACGGACAAGGATCAATCTGCTTGTAAGTGACACTAAATGACAACCAGAGTATATAAGCAGTGAAACAATACAGGGAACTATTACTTACTGGGTTACAACCTAGTGTCTATTTATTATAGCAGCTGAATTAAGTACAGTTGTACCTCAGTCTCCATAAGGAATTTCTTTTAGGAATCCCTCATCCTCCATACCAAAATCCTTGGATGCTTAAATCGTGTACATAAAATGGCATAGATTTGCACATAACTTACTCACACCCTACCATATACTTTAAATCATCTGTAGATTACTTCTAATATCTAATGCAATGGAAATGCTATACAAGTACTTGTTACACTATATTGTTTAGGAAATAATAAAAAAAAGAGTCTGTACATGTTCAGTACACATGCAATTTTTTAAAGTATTTTTAGTTGAATCTACAGAAGTGGGAAGTGACTTGCATCTACAGATGTAGACCTGGAGGCGGGTGTAGCTGTGATGACCTGATATTCACACTGACCTGTAGGGGAAGGCTTTAAGAATGAAATTATTATTAGAATATTTTTCCATAAGTATTCTCCTTCCTGATAGCCTGGCCTTCTATGTGTACCCACCACATGACTCAAAATTGAATCAAGGAGAACTATCACTCTTACTGACAATGTCCATTTGGAGTATGTATAATACTAAGAGCCAGGAGCAGTGGTGCAGCCCTGTAATCCCAGCAACTTGGGAGGCTGAGGCAAGAAGACTGCAAGTTCCAGGCCAGCCTCAGTAACTTAGTGAGATTTTATCTCAGAATAAAAATTTGAAAAGGCTGGGGATGTAACTCAGTAGAAGAACATTTGCCTAGCATTAGCGAGGCCTTGGGCTCAATCCTCAGTACCAAGCCAACACAACTTCACTAAGGAAAGAGTTACTATAGTACATTTCCCCCTTGGTGCTCATTACAGAAGGAATAGATACTCACATCACTGTAGTTTATTCGGTTGAGTTTGGCTAACATGATTTCTGGCGTGTCGGGCATGACATGGATTGTTTTCTTGTCATTATCCCAGGCTTCAGTATATAAACGCTATTTAGAAAAATGAGAAAAATTACGTTGGTGTTTGCAAATATTTTTCTTTTGATTATGAGCTAGTCATCTCTTTTATACATAAAGTAGAAATAAAATTATTAAAGCTACATACATTTCTAACTTCTTATATTAAAATTCCTTAATTTAGTTTCTTGTTAAAAATGTAAGTTTCAAAACATATAATTGGTTTGCACTATTTAAATATCTGTGTAGAAAAGCACTGTGGATTAATTGCAGCACAGCATTTGAATAACAGTTTAATATTTTGAAGTACCACTAACTATGGTATTATAGGGGGAAATCATTTTAAAATGCATTACAAATCCTACAGTAATCCTTGAAATGGAGTAATATGTCAGGATTTTTACCTTGTTCTACAATGATTTCTAGTGTCTGGCAGTGAGGGGTGAGGACTCACCTTATTCATGTTTAAAGCGTTGTTCTTTGCCAGCACCTGCTCCAGAGAGTCAGTGACACTGGTGAATTTCAGGGTGTCTGGACGCTGGCGGTAGATGTTATCACTCAGTATCTCTGTGGCCCTCTTGGCTTTAATAACCTCCAAGGAACCAATTGGAACCCAGCCAATGCCTTTCATCCATTCAAGGTCTGACTTATACAAATTCTGAAGAAAAAAAGATAAAACATATTCATTTATTAATTAGTATTTTTAGCTTTATAGTCATAAAATGGGTCGTATTTGAGAAATAAAAAGTACTGATGAGCAGATAATGCTTCCAGGATAGTCAACCACTTACTTGTACACAGTATTGAACCATATTATATTTTTTCCTGAGAATTTTTTGGTATAGAGAATTAAACCAAGAATGGTAAAAGTTTTATTTTTTAAATACATTGTCCTACCCTTTAGAGTATTTTAAAATTTTTGCATGGAAACAGTGCTTCTTTTTCTTTGGAAAATGTGTTCTAACAGCCCTAAATAAAACCATACAGTCAGACCAAGAACACATGAGCAATGTAATCACAAACTCTATTGCCTTAGTTTACATCTTCAAGAAATTACAAAATATTGAGTATATATAGAAAATGTGGTAGTATAAAGATAAGAGGTAATAAGGTGGTGTAAAGATATGATCTAGTTAGTCATCTTATTTTACTCTTGATAGTACATGCTAGGTGTTAGTAAGTATTAAATAGTTGGTTTTGAATCCTAAGAGTGTCCCATCAGTAAATGTATAATATGTTTACTAAGGTAATTTAGCAATACACTTTTCTTCCCACACTGTCTATATTACCCTCTGCCAGTACACATACATTTCTACTTCTTTAGCCAAAAGTTGATAATGATATATTTTTGAGGGTTAAAAGCCATCTGATTTCAGACAAAGAATTTATGACTCACTAGGAAGATGTGTGTGTGTGTGTGTGTGTGTGTGTGTGTGTGTGTATATATATACTTATCTCTTTTTTTTTTTTGGTGGTACTGGGGTTTCTGGAAACCCTTCTACCTCTGGGCTACACTCCCAGACCTATTTTTTAACTTTTTTATTTGGAAACAGGGTCTCTTAAGCCAGCATTCGCAGCTGGCTTCGAACCTGCGCTATCCTCCTGTCTCTGCCTCCCAAGCATGGGGATTACAAGCGTGCGCCACCACACCCGGCTATAATACTTATCTTGATAATACTTATTTTCTCTTTAGAAGGAGAAAACAAATTGCAATATTTCAATGGGTAACTCCTTTCAAGCATTCAAATCTATATTGTTTGAAACATGCAAATTCCAGTCCATTGGCAGACATGTCCCAGATCTTGTTTTAACAAGCAGAGACCACACCGGGGATACTCACATCGCTCTGGAGGTCATACGCTTTCCGTGCCTGAATGACATCATTCTGGTCGGGCAGGCAGGTCCACTCGTGCAGAAGATGTTTGTAGTCCACATCACTGACCAAGGTTTGACATTTCTTGGCCAACACGATACCAAGCATGTCCACTGGGCTGCTATACCTTGTCTTGTATTTCTCAAATTCTTTTTTGTATTCACGATCACTCTGCACTTTGGCAATATGGAGGGACCACATCATCTTGGGGTCGTCATGTATAGCTCGGGCGCCGATGTGGTGACCCAACTGCTTACGGTAGGCTTCTTTGTATTTGTACTGAAAGAGAGAATCCAGCATATGAGGAGGAGGCACCAGGGCTGTTCCCTGCTGTTCTTTCTACAGTGATGCTTTTCTGTGGACTGCTTCAGGTGAGAGAGGTTTCCCTCACAGGAGTTTCTGTGGTGCTACACGTTGGGGGGTGCTTACTGCTGAGCAGGGGTTCAGTAGCCTATCACCACAGAAGGACTCCATCGCAATCCCTTAATATATTCTAGAGAATAATATATTGACCTGTGTTAAGAAGTAGACACCAAAATGATAAGCCCCATTGAGTGACAAGCCGTGGCCGTGTCTCAGAAGTCCTGTGAGCAATTCCATCTAAGAGCACACCCGGGGCATATTTGCGTGGTTCAGTGCAATTTCTCCCCCCAGGGCAGTTTGAGAAATAATTTCCTCCTCACAAATCATCCAGGAGGGGTTATTTAAAAATGAGCAAATTCTTTTACTTGTTCACTTTTTTAAGATGAAAATGTTACAGGGATGTGTCACACAACAATGTGAATATACTGAACACTATTTACTTTTTCACTTGTTTGTGTGAAAATGGTTAAGATGGTAACATTTATGTGGGGTTTTTTTTTTGGTCATAATATAAAAATTTTTAAAACTATAAAAAGGGACACTTTTTCTACTCTTGGATAAATTTTATCCAGGAATCTCATGTCTTCAACTTTTGGGTAAAGAAATACTGATTCTGTAGACCCCACAGCCAGGAGAGTCTTAGCCTTCTTGCTATCCTGTCCTCCTTCCTCTGGGGGAGAACTTAATTAAAGCTGCTTCTTCTCTGTTATTTTTGCCCTGAGTGTGTCCTAAGGAGAACTCAGGAGGTTTTATGACTAACTCAGTATATACCCATCTAACTTTAAGTGAGGCATTCATTCCTACTAAGCACAGACCAAAAGACAACCGTCAAAGGAACCACATTCCAATCAGGCTTGGACACTATGGTGGTTGTGGTCCTGGGCAAGTTACCTATTGTCTCAAGCTTCAATTTATGTGCTTATACAAAGAAGTTAAGGGGGAGGATAACTTAAGAGACTTCCTGCTGTATTCCAAAGATGTGATTTCCTACGTAGTGGTGCCTAAGAGTAATCAGTGTGAGGACATGTTCAGCTCTTACGTCGCTGGCAATATCCCGGGAGGCCTTGGCAGCCACAATGGGAATGGCATCACTTCTCAAGTCATAGCCTTCTTTCTTGGCTTCTTCCATGGCCTGGCGGTAGAGGCTCTGGGGAAAAAATAAACACCTTTCAGATACAGAACTCACATGTACCCTAATGTTCTATTTCTGTCAAAGGAGGTCTATCTTTGGGTATAGAACTACACTAGCATGTTTAACTTTACATTTGAAAATAAAACTATTTTACTTTCTACTTTACTAAGTTATTATATGGAAATTCTATATTTAGCAATTTTTTTATGGTACTAGGAATGGAACCCAGGGGCATTCTACTTCCAAGCTACACCTCCAGCCTTATTTTTTATTCTTTATTTTTGAAGCAGGGTCTCACTGAGTTGCAAAGGACCTCTAAGTAGCTGAGGCTGGCCGCAAACCTGCGATCCTCCGGTCTCAGCCTCCCAAATGCTGGGATTACAAGCTTGTGCCACCATGCCTGGCTTAAAAATTTTTTTAAATGAAGACACATAAACATGTAAAGAAAAATCAGTGTTCTGGAATGAACCAGATAAATCATTGACTTGGTCAAGAACAATTGAGCAAGAAGCTATTTGTACAGTGGGATTTCTGGACTGCAAAGATGTGCAATTACAAGTTTAGCAAAGCTGGAGTAGTTCATAAAAAAATGTAGTTCATTGTCCTCAGGCAATTTTGAAATGGGTTAACTTATGACTTCTCATCGAAGTTCTTGCAAATAAATGTTAAGTTATATTGAGCATATTAAATAAATCTAGTTTTTATGGCAGCTTTGGGTTGAGGGAGGAAATTAAAACTTATTAAATAACTATTTTGCACCAGGTGTTTCACTAGGCATTTATATATTTTACCTAATTTACTCATTGTAAACAATTTTCAAGATAGGGATTTTTATCCTTTTTTATAGATGAAGTAGCTGAAGGTAATGAGCATGCAAAACAAAGTTTGAAACAAGTTTTACTTGATAAATATCAATAATTATTTTAAATTAAAATAATACATTTTCAGTTATTAATAGTTAACTATGAGGACTTTTTCTTCTTTTTTTGTTTTTTTAATTTTTTTTTATTGGTGCATTATATTCATACAACTTATTGGGGTAAAAAACTTGTGTGTACAAACATGTACTCATCGCTGATTTAACCCCTACCCAAATCCCACCCCATTCCCTCCCCGTCCCTCCCTCCCTTGCTTGGCTTAGTGATTGACTTCGATATGTTTAAGTACATTGTGAGCTTTAGAGATTTTCCTCTTCCCCCCTCATTTCTCCTCCTTTAGGTTGTCTTGTTTGCTCCTCTTTTCTCCCTAACTCTCACATATTAGGGAAAGCATCTGATTTCTTATTTTTTGTGCCTGACTAATCTCACTTAGCATAATGTCCTCCAGTTCCATCCATTTCCCTGAAAATGATGTAATTGAGTTTTTTTTTGATGGCTGAGTAAAATTCCATTGTGTACATATCCCACAGTTTTGTAATCCATTCATCTGTTGATGGACATCTTGGCTGGTTCCATAGTTTGGCTATGGTGAATTGTGGACTTTTTCTTCTTGATGTGTACTTACTAACTGTATTTGTTAATATTTTAGTCTACCTATTTTTAAGTGATGATATGTATAGTCAATGCAGGATAACAAATATAAAAATAAAACACTAAGCTAATCACCCTATATGATGATTAAATCTGACATTTCCTAAATCAGCAAAAAACCAATGTAGCCAGATCAAGGAAGTAAAGCAAATGGTTTTACCTCACTATAATTGATCTTATTTTGTCTTGCCAACATAATTTCAGGTGTATCAGGCATAATATGGATTTGCGTCTTGTCTTTTTCCCAGGCTTCTGTGTATAAGCGCTATGAAGGATAAAAAGGTTAATGAATTAGATAAACAAAGTTTTTAATTAAGAGATGATGATAAACTCAAAAGCCAGCCTTCTTACTATTCATACTACCTACTGTATGTATTCTTTTTGACCACTTTGATTTGACAAGATATTTATTGTAACTAAATAAAAATGTGTATTAATATTTGAAAAGAAAAAAATTGACATGTAACCAAACGCGCGTGCGCACACACACACACACACACACACACACACAGGCATGTTTTCCTGTGTTTTGAGGTCACTCACACCCCAGTTAGAGAAAAACAAGTATTTTCTAATCATATATACACATCCATACATGTGGCAATAACAAATTTTCTGATGGTTTTGTTTGCTTGCTATTTAATTTTGTTTATTAACTCAAATATGTCTTGATATGACAATTTATATTTCCTTTTAATAAATGGTATAGAGATCTACATCTTACTGGCTTGTTCTACACTTATCTAGATAGGTGCTTAGCAAGAAAGCATAGGTCATACCAAAGAATGGGTAACTCACAGACTTCAAACAGCTTGAACCCAGAACACAGCTGACCTGTCCTTTATCAAGAGATATCAAAGCAGAAATCCTCTCATATATATTTGGAATTTTTACATAAGGGAACAGAGAACTCAACTACATTATTATATTTTGGATAGCAATTTAGTTGGATAAAACAAAAAAAGACCAAATTAATCACAGGTATTCTAAATGACATAGGATGCTGTTCTATTTCCCCACAAGTTGGGGGCTCACCTTGTTCATGTTGAGAGCATTGTTCTTGGCCAGCACCTGCTCCAGAGAATCCGTCACACTGGTGAACTTGAACTTGTCCGGAGGCTGGCGGTAGATGTTGTCGCTCAGGATCTCTGCAGCTCTCTTGCACTTGACCACATCCAGAGACCCGATGGGGACCCAGCCAATGCCTCTCATCCACTGGAGATCTGACTTGTAGACATTCTGGTGACATCAAACACAAAAGTGAATTACTGGAGTTGTTAAGACATTTGATTTAAAAAATGAAAAAAAAAAGACTGGATAATTTTGGCATATTAAACTTTGTATTCATATCTCTTAAAATATGAAGGCAAAATTAAAGTTTCATGACATCATGTGCTTTCTAAAAAAAAGTAGAGGCCACTTTAAAAAATGAGGCAGAGAGATAAAAAACATCATCTTCTGAGGTTTCCATCTACTCCTAGACCACAGTCTATGCATTAGGATGTACCACTACCATGGCACGGTTACCATGGATCTCAGTACTCACGTCGCTCTGGAGGTCATAGGCCTGCCGGGCGTGGATGACGTCGTTCTGGTCAGGCAGGCACGTCCACTGGTGCAGGTAGTTCCTGTAGTCCACGTCACTCACTAGGATCTGGCACTTCTTGGCCAGCACCACCCCTAGCATGTCCACGGGGCTGCTGTACTTGGTCTTCCACTTCTCAAAGTCCTTCTTGTACTCCCTGTCACTCTGGATCTTGGCAACGTGCATGGACCACATCATCTTGGGATCATCTTTGATGTCCCGGGCTCCGATGTGGTGGCCCAGCTGCTTGCGGTAACCATCTTTGTATTTGTACTGAAATGAAAATGGTCATTTAAAGAATAAACATGATTTTAAAAGGTGAGATAGTCTCATTAATTAGAAACTTTATTTATTTATTCGTTTGTTTATTTTGGCACGGGTGATGGAACCCAAGGATGGTCTATCTCCAAGCTACACGCCCAGTTCCTTTTATTTTTATTTGGAAACAGGCTCTTGCTAAGCTGTTAAAGGCCTAGTTAAGTTGCTGAGGTTAGCCTTGAACTTGAGATCCTCCTGTCTCATCCTGCCAAGAACTGAAATTATGGGCATGAGCCACTGTGCACAGCTAAAACATTGTTATTAATTAATTAATTAATTTATTTATTTTTTGCGGGTCTGGGGATGGAACCCAGGGACATTTGACCTCCGAGCTACACCCCTGACCTATATTTTATTCTTTATTTTGAAACAGGGTCTCATTAAGTTACGAAGGGCCTCACTGTTTAGCTGAGGCTGTCCAAGAACCACGATCCTGTTTTCAGCCTCCCAAATGCTGGAATTACAAGTGTGCACGCCACTGGGACAGGCTCTAAAACATTGTTATTTTAAAATTGCTAATTCGCAGGGCATGGTCGCACATACTTGTAAATCCAGTACTTGAGAGGCTGAGACAGGAGGATTGACAGTTTGCAACCAGACTCGGCTACTTAGTGAGGCCTTAGTGAGATCTCATTTCAAAATGAAGAATAAAATATAGGGCCGGGGGTGTAGCTTGAAGGTAAAATGCCCCTGGGTTCAATCCCCAGTTATGAAAAAAGTTGCTAATTCTTGCAAAGAAATGGGATTATCTGTATAACAACTTATCTCCTTATCCTAAACTCTTCTTAGACTTTACAACAATAGTCTAATGGGAAGACAGGCCAAACTATGTAGTCCTATGGTTCATGTGCATAAAGTTTTTGGAAATTAAAGCAGTAACACTTTTTAGAAGATTGATAACAATCTATAAAGCCTTTTCTTCATCATAGGTCAGTGAAACCACTAACCCAGAAATCTTACATATGATTTTAAGATTGCTCTTTGTCACTCCACGGCTCAGCCCATCTGTTGCCCTCCCTCCCATGCCGGGCTCTGATGACTTCCACTGGGTCACTTGACTCCTGAAATGAACTGGACAATGTCTCTGCCCAGTATGTCCTGCTCTTCTAGAGATGAAATTTGGCTGAGGTGTGTTGGGGATTGTTTGAATGAGGAAATGAACTGTAAATGAGGAAGAAAACCTTTTGATGTAGGTGGAGGTAAGGGCCCCCTCTGGATATTTTCCGTCTACTTTATGCAATTATGTCTCACATATCTTACTACATATCTACAGAAGCTGAACTCTCTACCGAAGAGCCCACTTCCTTCAGAGATAGCAGACACACCAATGGGATCCATCATTCTGTTTTTGGTTGTTTTCCTTTGTTCTTCTATTTTAATTTAAAAAGAACTTTAAAAACACTAAAGGTAATTTCTTTCTTTCTTTCTTTCTTTCTTTCTTTCTTTCTTTCTTTCTTTCTTTCTTTCCTTTGTCTCTTTGTCTCTTTCTGCTTTCTTTCCTTTGTCCTAAGAATTAAACCCAGGACTATTCTACCTCTGAGATGCTCAAGCCCTATTATTTATTTATTTATTTATTTATTTATTTATTTATTTATTTATTTTCGGCACTGGGCATGGAACCCAGGGGTGTTCTACCTCCGAACTACACAGCAGCTCTATTTTTTTTTTTTTTGTGGTACTGGGGTTCCTGGAAGCCCTTCTACCTCTGGGCTACACTCCCAGACCTATTTTTACATTTTTATTTGAAAACAGGGTCTCCTAAGCCAGCGTGCGCGGCTGGCTTTGAACCTGCGCGATCCTCCTGTCTCTGCCTCCCAAGAGTAGGGATTACAAGCGTGCGCCACCACACCCGGCAGCAGCTCTATTTTTTATTCTTGATTTTGAAACAGGGTCTAACTAAGTTGAAAAGGGCCTCACAAAGTAGCTGAGTCTGTCTGCAAACCCAGATCCTCCTGTCTCAGCCTCCCAAATGCTGGGATTATAAGCATGTGCTACCACACCAGCTTATTTTTTATTTTAAAACAGAGTCTCAAGCCAGGTGTGGTGGCGCACGCTTGTAATCCTCACAGTTGGGAGGAGGAGACAGGAGGATCGCATAGGTTCGAAGCCAGCCTTGCTGGTTTAAGAGACCCTGTTCCCAATTAAAAAATATAAAATGGGTCTGGGAGTGTAGCCTGGAGGTAGAAGGGTTTCCAGGAATCCCAGTACCACCAAAACAAAACAAAATAACAACAATAACAACAACAACAACAACAAAAAAACAGAGTCTCAGCCAGGTGTGGTGGCAGACGCTTGTAATCCCCACACTTGGGAGGCTGAGACAGGAGGATTGCACAGGTTCAAAGCCAGCCTCAGCTACTTAGTGAGGCTCTCAGCAATTTAGTGAGACCCTGTTTCTAAATAAAATATAAAAAGAAGTCTGGGAGTATAGTCCCAAGGTAGAAAAGCCCCTGGGTTCCATCTCCAGTACAAAAAAAAAAAAAAATCCAGACTCTCATTAAGTTGTAGAAGGCTTACTAAATTGCTGAGGCTGGCTGTGAACCTGCAATCCTCCTGTCTCAGGCTCCCAAGTACTGGGATTGTACAAGCATGCACAATCATCATAACCAGCCACTCAAGGTAATTTTCAAATAAAGAATTGACCAAAAATATAGAACAGGTTTGGGGAAAAGTAGAATTTCTTTGACCAGGCTATACCAATGATTACTCTGCTAGCACTTTCTTATTTCTATTGGGATTACACACTGAACGTATAAAGATAAGCCTTAGGAACTTATCAAGGCCCCCAACAACTTATTGAGACCCTGTTTCAAAATAAAAAATAAAATAGGGCAAGAAGCCGGGCGTGGTGGCGCATGCTTGTTATCCCCGCGCTTGGGAGGCGGAGACAGGAGGATCGCGCAGGTTCGAAGCCAGCCGCGCGCTGGCTTAGGAGACCCTGTTTCCAAAATAAAAATGTAAAAATAGGTCTGGGAGTGTAGCCCGGAGGTAGAAGGGATTCCAGGAACCCCAATACCACCAAAAAAAAAAAAAAAATAGGGCAGGAAGTGTAGTTCAGAGGTAGAATGACTCTGGGTTCAATCAATTTCCAGTACCACACACACAGAAAAAGAGAAGAATTTCTCATAATTACAGATATGAAATTTGTAAGTTCTGGTTCAATTTTATACCAAAGTTTAGAGTGCCTCTCTCCTCAGGTAACTTGGATTTTCAAGTTTTTTTAAATTAAAAATGAATTTTTTTTAGCCGGGCATGGTAGTGCATGCTTGTAATTCCAGCATTTGGGAGGCTGAGACAGGAAGATCACTGTTTGCAGCCAGCCTCAGCTACGTAGTAGGGCTCTTTGTAACTCAGTGAGACCCTGTTCCAAAATAAAGAATAAAATATAGGGCTGGGGGTGTAGCTCAGAGGTTCCATCCCTAATACCACAATAAAAAGAATTTTTAAAAATAATATTTATTTGCTTTAGAAGCATAAGTCCGCATTCTCTGACATCAGGATACATTCTCCCGCCAACCCATCCATGTAAACATTTGGGGTGTTGCCACTTACGTCACTGGCGATGTCTCTGGAGGCCTTGGCTGCCACGATGGGGATGGCATCAATTCTCAAGTCGTAGCCTTTCTGCTTTGCTTCTTCATTGGCGAGTTTATACAGACTCTACAGAGAGAGCGTCACAGGGTTAAAGGAAAAGGTTTGATAGCAACAATCTGGAGATTATCAAGTGACCTATACCGTGTAATTTTTAAAGGATAAGAATAGAAAACAATCTAAATTTTTGACAGTAGTGAAAAGCAATAAGTTATATTATATCCTATCAGAAAAACTAGGTAGTATTAGAAACAAATGAGCTATAACAATGGGTATTAATATAAATTGATACATTGATGGATTATATATACCAATATCAGTTAATACATATTATAATTTGTTGATTAATATAATACAATATCAAAATAGGTAATATAATCTAGTAATATACATTACCCAAAAAGTCAATTCATAAAACTGTTAAGTGAAAAAAAGTAGAACAATATGTTTAATGTTACCAACATACATGTAAAATAAGTACTTTAATTCGTTTATTTATTGCTTCAAATTTTATGACAACTGTTCGATATTTTATAATGTTTAAAAAACAAAATGTAAACTTAAAGTTATTTTGATTGTAATCTTAGCTTTAAGACTTTAAGTTTTGGTTATATTAGTAAAACATATGTCTATAAAATTTCATTTTACTTTTTAAAAAACTATCAGTGTTGATGGAGGATACTTCTTCCCCACACCTGAGGTTTTCTTTCTATAAGCAAAGCTCAATTCGTTTTGCTTGGGTCTTTTTCTATCCCTTTACTCTCCTTGCCCTGGAGAGGTGCAGCAAATTACTGCTTTCTCTGGTGGTGCTCAGTGGGAACACATGGTTCAGCTCTCCCCTCCTCTCAGAAACAATCCTAGTGCCCACCCCTCTCCTCTAAGCGTGGCCTCACCTCTGACTGGGTGAGGCAAGTCACTGGTAAAGAAACCAAATTCCCATGGTTTGGTTAGCAGGCTCACTTAGCTCTCATACAAATATGTGGGATGTGTGTGTGTGTGTGTGTGTGTGTGTGTGTGTGTGTGTGTATTGTACTGGGGATGGAATCCAGGGACATTATACCTTCAAGTTACATTGCCAGCCCTATTTTGTTTTTTTATTTTGAAACAGGGTCTCACTAAATTACTGAGGGCCTCACTAACTTGCTGAGGTTGCCCTCGAACTTTAGATCCTCCTATCTCAGGCTTCCAAGTACTGGGATTACAAGTATGTGCCATGTCTGCTTCAAATGTGTCCTTTAGCCTAACCTTAGTAGTGCAAAAAGTGAGATTTCTACTCCTTTGTTTTTGTTCTCAGTTTTTTTCAGGATCCGAGTGTGGCAGAGGTGCACATTATTAGAGACCTCTTTGGTAGGGTTGCCACATTTAGCAAATTAAAATATGGCACATCTAGTTGAACTTGAATTTCAAGTTAATAACAAAGAATGTGTTAGTATAAATACTGGGTCAACGTTTTATGTAGCAAGCCTACTTCTTGAAAATGCCAAAAATACTACTTAGTCCCATTGGCACCCTGGGAATAGCTGTAAACAGCATAGACAATGTGAATTTGCCTGCAGAATCCTATGACATATTATATTCAAGCCAGAGATTATATGTTGGGTGAGGTGAGTATTCATAAGAAGGAGGTGCATGCACCAAAACAGCTGAGGCCCAATAATTAATGTAAGTTAAAATGTAGAAAACCAAGCAATGATGGCGACTACATAAGCGTAGCACCACGGAGTTTTGTCCCACCTCACTGTAGTTGATTTTGTTCTGCCTTGCCAGCATGATCTCTGGTGTATCAGGCATTATATGAATTTGAGTCTTGTCTTTTTCCCAGGCCTCTGTGTATAAACGCTGCAAAGAAAGTAAGATATTGACTGAAACCATTTGAGGAAGGAATTACAAAAAGTCACATAATAGCAAAGTTACTATTGACCTAATTATGAAAAAGAAGCCAGATTTGGAGATAAGGTAGCCCATTGGAGGTTTGGGTCTTAACACTGGTTTTCAAGGTCAAACCTGAAAATAATAGAAATTACTTAGAGGATTTCAAGGATGCAACTTAAGAGGTAAATGTGACCCTACACTTTGGTGGATAGTTTTAAATCCACTGGTAATTAAAGTATAATAACATCTTTTGGCCTTGTGGGAAGTCAGAGGCAGCTGGGCTCACCTTGTTCATGTTGAGGGCATTGTTCTTGGCCAGCACCTGCTCCAGTGAATCCGTCACACTGGTGAACTTGAACTTGTCCGGAGGCTGGCGGTAGATGTTGTCACTCAGGATCTCTGCAGCTCTCTTGCACTTAACCACATCCAGAGACCCGATGGGGACCCAGCCAATGCCTCTCATCCACTGGAGATCTGACTTGTAGACATTCTGACAAGAGGTAAAGGCAGAAACTGTTCATCAGGATCATAATATTTAGGGCAAAGATGTAAATGGCATCAATGATGAAGCACAATTTCATTTTTCCTCAAAAGATAGAAAACAAGCTCACTGTATTAGGCAGATGTAAGAGGAATTATATTCACAAATGACCCAGAAATGTCTCCTACCCATAATAAAGAGTTGTCAATTATCTCAGCTAGTTAGGAGAGGAGTGATTCTAAGTAATACCTTCTGGCAGTCAGTTCACTGAATGTTATTATAGTATAATGTTCATGAGCACAGGAAAGGATGTCAACTGAGTGGGACACACATGTCCAACAACAGGCTATCAGGGCACCAATTTCAGGTCTGGCCCAGTGAAACACCCTGCAGCTATTAAAATCCTCATTTTAAGAATACTTACAACAGGTAGACATGTTATTAATGTAATATTAAGTGAAGAAATAGCACATAAAACAATGTGGGTAGATAAATTGTATGCACAGGAATAGGCTTTCTTAGTGGTTGGACTGAGCTGGAGTATTATTGTCTTCTATGTATTTTTCATATATTTTGAAGTATGTGTAATGTTGAGAGAGAGAGAGAGAGAGAGAGAGAGAGAGAGAGAGAGAGAGAGAGAGAGAGAGAGAGAATAATGATGTAGAACCCTGATGCCTCAAAGAAGACCTTTGACATCTATAATACTGTTCAAGATTCAGTGTAATAAATGACTATATTATTGGTTCAGGGTCACAGTTCCTTCCCCACCTAGTTCTCAGGATAAGAGAAATGACCTTCTCTTCCAGAATTCTCTTGGCATATACTTTTCATTTATTTTTAGTCTTTTTTTCTGCTTAATATTTTTATATACCCCTAAGTATTCATAACTGCTTTACAACAATGGCATTCTTAGACCTCAGTCCAACTCATCGGAAGGATTTCACCTATAACAGCAAAGAAAATATAAACTCATATTTTGCAGATATAAAGCCTATTTGAATTGTCCTTCTCTGACCAGTCATTGCTTCCTAAACAACAGCCAGAATGAAAACAATAATGTAGTATCGCTCTGGAGTACTTTTTAACTTTTAAATACCTCCCGCATCATTAAGACTAATTGCAATGGGAGAAAGTGAGTCCAGAGATGGTGCCTGACAAATCCATGGCAGGCAATCTGTCAACACTGTCACCCATGGGTGACACCAATCCCTTTTAACTACCTTTTATGTGCAAGCACAGCTTTTCTTCTTGGAGACATTTGCAAAACACGGGGCCGTGTATGTTGAAAGCCACAGAACAGGTGTGGGAGTTATTCAAGTGGGCTGTGCAGTTTCTAGGAATAGCCAATTCATGTACAATTACTGTGGATTTTTCTTTTCCAAAAATCCCCTAAAAATTCCTTTAAATGCCTACAAAATGTGGTAGTTCAGGAAATGTGCTTTTCACACCCAGATTTGAGATTGGGCATGTGCTCCCAGTAGGTGCTAAATTCTGCCGTTATCACATGACCCCTCCATTAAGAGAGCCTCACTAAGGAACAGGTGTCAGACTGCAGCAGCTTATAGATAGAGCTTTTTGATAACAAATAACGCAGCTGGTGTTAGTGCTCTAACCACTAGAACCTCATTTGTTTGTCAAGGAAGTCAACTGCAAATCCCAGGATATTTTATCTTTTTAAGAAACAATTGTTATTTTGCTGGGCGTGGTGGTGCACACTTATAATCCCAGCATTCAGGAGGCGGAGACCAGAGGAACACAGTTCGCACACAGCCTCAACTACTTAGGGAGGCCCTTCACAACTCACTGAGACCCTGTTTCAAAATAAAAAAGACTAAAATATAGGGCTGGGGGTGTAGCTCAGAGGTACAATGACCCTAGGTTCCATTCCTGGAACCACAAAAAAAAAAAAAAAAAAAAAAAAGAAAGAAGACAGAATTGTTATTTATTCCCTCTGGTGGGCCCTGAATTCTAACATTGCATAATTCTATTCCTTTTCCTCCTTCTTTCTCTCTCTTCCTCCTTCCCTCCCTCCCTTTCTTTTTGTGAGATTGAGGATAAACTCAGAAATACTCTATCACTGAGCTACATCCCCATTCCTTTTTAAATTTTTTATTTTGAGAAAGAGTGCTCTCAAATGTGGGACCTACTTGCCTCGGTCCCCCAGTTTTAGTTTTGCTTTTGTAAGACCAGTTCCAGCTTGGAAACTTCATTTGCTTACAAAGACTACTAAAAATACTTAAAGCAATACAACTCTTTGAAGCTCTGATTCAAAGCTCACTTACGGACCATTAAATCTTGACTGGGCCAGTGGGTTGTGTATAAAGGATAACTTTCATATAGTATGAAGTATATCTACAACCATCTCTATGATGAAACTAGACTCACGTCGCTCTGGAGGTCGTAGGCCTGCCGGGCGTGGATGACGTCGTTTTGGTCGGGCAGGCACGTCCACTGGTGCAGGTAGTTCCTGTAGTCCACGTCACTCACTAGGGTCTGGCACTTCTTGGCCAGCACCACCCCCAGCATGTCCACGGGGCTGCTGTACTTGGTCTTCCACTTCTCAAAGTCCTTCTTGTACTCCCTGTCACTCTGGATCTTGGCAACGTGCATGGACCACATCATCTTGGGGTCATCTTTGATGTCCCGGGCTCCGATGTGGTGGCCCAGCTGCTTGCGGTAACCATCTTTGTATTTGTACTGAAATGAAAATGCACAAATCAGGCCTTTATTGTAAATCTTTAAAGGTCACAAATCTGTACAAAATTGTCTTATTTTTGCTGAGAAGCACTAACTCCAGCCAGTATTCTGACCTTTACTCTGAAATTCTATAGGTGCAGTAAAAAAATGAATGGAATTCAACCAGGCATGGTGGTCCACACCTATAATCCCAGTACTTGGGAGGCTGAGAAAGGAGGATTGCAGGTTTAGGCCAGCTTTAGCAACTTAGTGAGACTTTATTTCACAGTAAAAAGGACTGGGGGTGTAGTTCTGAGGAAGAATTAATATACTTATTGTGCCTACTCAAAATCACTGTAGCCTGGTACTATGGAATAGTTCTGGAGTCAAGAAGCACACCCAGTGGGGAGAAGTCACCTCTGGAAGTCAGGAAGAGGCCCAGTGACCCAGGGAACCTGGAGAATTACATCTTAGACACTAAATGCATGCCAGGAGAGGAATACATTGGTGGCAAGGTGTGTTTACTAAGCTGTAAAATGAATGGATGGCTCCTATAAGCATAAAGTATTCTAGGTCAAGAACTGCCCACAGTAGCAACAGAGGAGGATTTCTTGTTTCATATTGCATTCATGCATTCAATGGTACTGGAAAACTGAGGGCATCATTTTGAAAATTGTTTAGTAAAGCTGACATAGCAATGTGACTGGTTAGTACATTCTCCTAATAAGGTCACAGGTTGTAGTTTTAAAAGAGCCAATAAAAATTTTTTTATTCCATGTCTAACCTTAGAACTTAAGCTACACATTCCGCATATGTACTTCTGCTTTAAAAAAAAATTTTTGTGTGTGTGTGTGTGTTAATGGGGGTGGAACCCAGGAGCATTCTCCCTCCAAGCTACACCTCCAGCCTTATTTTTTATTCATTATTTTGAAACAGAGTCTCAGTGAGTTGCAAAGAGCCTCACTAAGTAGCTGAGGCTGACTGCAAACTGCAAACCGTGATCCTCATGTCTCAGCCTCCTGAATGCTAGGATTACAATCGTGTGCCCCCAGCCTCCTGAATGCTAGGATTACAATCGTGTGCCCCCACGCCTGGCTGCACTTCTGATTTTAAAGACAACTGAGTTATTAGAAAGCACAGACAAATCAGTAGGAAGAAACATGGCACAGTAAGAAATGAGATTGTCTGGAGTCTCAACTCTATCACCACAGAGACTTTGATTTAGGGGAATTTGCTTAAATAAGTCACAAAATAGAAATACAGACAACATAGTCTGATGTAATTATGAAGAATAAATAATATACAAAGTTCTTAGCACAGAGTTCTGAATTCTCATTATTATTCCATTGTTTATTGTTATTGGTATAAATCCATTGGCTGTGAGGGGCTCTAACAAACACAAACTAAAGAGAGTCACTAATCTGACATTCCAGCATAAAGAATAGTATATCACCATATTCCTGAATAGTATGCCTTGATTTTTAGAGCAGTGGTCTGTTCCTTAAGAACCTTTGAAGCACCCCTAAAAGAGGATGGCTTCACCCTGGGGGACTGTACCACACAGCCAGGAGCTACTGTTAAGAGTACAAGCTTGGGCCAGAAGCCTCCCTCCGCTACTGACCAACTGTGTTCTTTTCATAATCTTACAAAAGCGAATTGTATTATGTCATATGCTTTTAAAAATATTGTGTACTAAATGCTACAAAAAGCCAAGCCCTGATTCTCACTGTAAGAACTTAAGTTTACGGGTTACATTTTCTTTAGGCACAATGATAATGTAAGTCATAGTGACAGTGACATACATGCACACAGCACTTGGTGAGTGCAAAGCCTTTTTATAAACATCAAATTTTCCATTTCCAGCCAGGCATGATGGCACATGCCTGTAATCCTAGCACTTTGGAGACTGAGGCAGGAGGATTGCAGGTTCAAGACCAGCCTCAACAACTTAATAAGACCTTCAGCAACTTAGTGAGACCTTGTTTCAAAATAATAAAAATAAATAAAAGCACTGGGGGTATAGCCCAGAGGCAGAATGCCCTGGGTTCAATGCCCAGTATCACAAAAACATATAGTAAATTTACAAAATTATATTTTCCCTAAAATTAGCATTCTGAAAAAATCCCCCACAAATACATCAGGATATACTTTCAAAGGTCCAGGAAAGTTCTTTTTAGGGATTTAGTTCAGTGAGAATGTTGCACAGATTGACCACATACTAGGAACAGAACTGACAACTCACATCGCTGGCGATGTCCCTGGAGGCCTTGGCCGCCACAATGGGGATGGCGTCCACTCGCAAGTCGTAGCCTTTTTTCTTTGCCTCTTCATTGGCAAGTTTATACAGACTCTAAATTGTGCCCCCCCCACCAAAAAAAAGGCAGTTAGATGTTGACATTCATATCTAAAAAGTGACATAGGATTTAAATAATTCACTACATTCTCCACAGATAGTACTTATAATAATGTCATTTTTGAGGGTTCCAAGCTTTCTTTACTTTCCCTAAAATTAAGACTTAAAAATAATACCTATGAAGACCATCTTCTTTTATTTGAAAACTTATGTTGGGTTATATATATATATGTACACATATATTTATATATGTACTTTTACATATACAATTACATATATGTTAAATATATTATACTATTTTAAAATTCTTAGTTAAAACAATGAATCAAGTTTGGAAATACTGGAAAAACTAAGCTGAAATTTACAGGCCTAAGTTAGCAAAGAGTAGATAAAATCTTTTTCATGGCAATTAACTGTGTTCGCATCTATTCTGCACTCACTTTGTGTCTGGTTGTTTGGGGGGCCTGTAAAACAAACATGAAGCTGAGACCTCTCTTGGCTTTAGAGCTTCTGGGATAAGGATGAAAGATTGATAACCCATGGAACCAGTTGCTGAGAAGTCAAACCATGAAAGGGGACTTAGCCACATAATTAACAATGAGCTCCAGGAAAGACTCATTTATTCTGAATTAAGAATCAAGGACAATCAGGAAGCCAAGCATGGGTAGGTGGGAGGGGCAGGGAAGAGGTTAAAGATTGGATAGGGGCTAACTGGGAGATGTGTGCATGTATATCTCAAGTTTCTTTTTTCCCATTGAGATGTATGACTACAATGCACCAATAAAAATTTCTTAAAAAAAAACAACAACAAGAATCAAATAGTTCCTACAGTGGGGTGACCTTTAAGTTGGAACTTGAATGATGGGCTGGGTTCTGTGGACTGAAATGGAGCCAAGGGAAGAGAGAATGGTAAGAAGCAGGGCACAGGGGAGCGAATACAGCAGCCTGCTGGAGGATGTAGGTGGGACCCCAGGAAGGAGGGGCAGGACAGGATTGAAATTAATTTAGAGTTGGACTATGAACACCTGAAGCAAAGGTAAGAATCTGGTGTTCAATTATATAGGAAACCAAGAAAAATCTTTGAGGAAAAGAGTGGCATAATCCATTTCTCTTGCATCTGCTTATCCTAAATGGGAATGGAACTAAACAAAAGAATTGAACTAAACTGATAAGGAAAAGACATAGAAAGGTGACCAGGTGGGTTAGGCCCTCAGACAAGGATGCTCTCTTGCTCTGCCTTGTCAAACTATCAGCTGTACTACAGTGGCTCTGAGTTCCTTCTGCAAAGAGAGCAAAAAATTCCAGAAATGCAAAGTGTAGAGGTATGGGGGCTCGTCACCTACTGCAATCCCTGCACATGCAATGTATGCTTTCCTATAACTATGAAGAGCCTCTATTTTAGGTTTCCTGAAAACTCAGTCCTTTATGATTTGAGAGTAGCACTTGATTGTTTTAGTTTTGGTGACAATTAAGAACTACTTATATAAATACTAAAATTATAGTCTGCATCCCCAAAATAAAAGTACTTAAGATGGTGGTCATTCTATCTAAATTTTCTAAGTGATATCTCACAGAAGAGTGATATTCTATTAATCTATGCTGTCAGAGAAATAGTATTCACTTGCTGGAGGCACAGGGCTGAGAGAATAAACAAATACATCAGCTGATATAGTCAGAGATTTGGGCTTACACCTATAGCCTCAATGTAAAAAGAAGAATTTACATAGAGATAAATATCTTTCTTTGAGCTGAGATTTAAATTGCCAGAGGCATAAAGTCAGGATAGAGGAAACCCAGCTTTAGCTCATGTAAGACATCTTGGCACTGATCCCAAATTCATGCGCAGCAGCAGTGCATAGCAGCCAACAAGCCCCTGCACACAGGGCACAGAGAGAGGCCAAGTGTCCAGAAGAGAGAATGTGATAGTTACTGTACTCCACTCTCGTCACTCCTCATTCACAGTATTTTGCTCAGTTCCCAGGCACATTTTATCAGGAATGTCATTTGATGAACGTGGAAGAATTTGGGATGATTAGATTACAAGTACAGCCTGGATTGGGGCTGGCAGGGAGGACGTTGTGGCAATCTCTATCTCTATGGGCGGGCCATGATGGATTCTCTGGCTTCAGAGGACTATGTGGATTTGCAGAGAGAATGTTGTGACTCAATATATCAAAAGCACTTTCTAAATGGAATTGTTGAGAACAAGCAGATTTATGAGATGAGCTCCTTGTCCCTGAGAACCTTCAAGCAAAGGCAGGACAACAAGCTGTTCAATGGGGATTTCTTTCTCCGGAAGGGAGGTTCCCTTCTCTGCCTAAGCATCTAGGATTCTTAAACAGGAGCTTGTGAACCTAGGCTCACCACAGTGGAAAGGAAAATGGACTTGCTAATATGGAAACATGGACAGGCTCATTCACATTTCCTCTGACACTGTGTGTGTGTGTGTGTGTGTGTGTGTGTGTGTGTGTGTGTGTACTTACTTGTACTTTAATTTTAGTCTCTGCCTTTAATTTTATGCATTAAAAGTGTAAAATTTTGACATAAAAATACAATTTGAAAACCATATATTATAAGTGAAAATATATTTACTGAAGTTTTGCTTAGGGAGGTGAAAGATAAATATATTTGGTCTACTGCTAATTTCCTCGCTTGGAAAATTAGTAAAAGAAAATGATCAACCTAATCTTAAGGTTACTGCCTTAAAAATTAATTATTGCCATTTGTGCTTCATAAATGATAATTCTTATTGCTTAAATGGTTAACATTTATAATGGTGACTGTGAAATCCGAAGAGTTGTTTTTCACATGGAGCAAGAAAAAGGATTTTTTATAAAGCCTACCATTTAGTATTGTGTCACCATGTAACAGATCAATTGAAGTAAAAAGCTGAGCAAATGTCAAGGGATTAACATCCGCTCTCACCTCACTGTAGTTGATTTTGTTCATTCTTGCCAACATAATTTCTGGTGTGTCTGGCATAATGTGGATCTGAGTCTTGTCTTTGTCCCAGGCTTCTGTGTATAAACGCTAAAAAAAGAAAACATATAAATCCATTAGAAAAAAATCAGTGCATAGTTAATAGGAATTTCAAGGCCATAAGACTGTTATAATGAAAGAGATAAGGCTATGGAATTTTATATACATTTGTATACTTTATGCACAGTGGAATAGGTATTTATTTGTTTATTTATTTATTTATTTATTTATTTATTGTTTTACTAGGGATGAAACCTGGGAGCATTCTACCTCCAAGTGACACCCCCAGCCCTATTTTTTATTCTTTATTTTGAAACAGAGTCTCACTGAGTTGCACAGGGCCTCACTAAGTAGCTGAGGCTGTCCTGGAACCAGGATCCTTCTGTCTCAGCCTCCCAAATGCTGGGATTACAAGCGTGCGCCACCACTCCCAGCTGTGAAATAGGTATTTAAAAATGCTTTCTGGTAACCTAAAAGTATGTTAACAGTTAAAAGGAAACCAAGAATGAGCATTTTTATGAAGACTATTTTCCCATAAATGATGCAATTTTATTAAAACTATATAATAACAAAAATATTGAAATGGAAATGACATATCAAGTAGAGGATAGGTTAGAGAGACAGATGATAAATGGATAGTAGATGTCTTTTGTTGCTCAGTAATCTTTCTTTCCTCAGTTATGGTTCTTTATTTCTTTGGTTCAGCTTCAGGAAACCACCTTGGCTCTCTGAAGTTTTACCTTATTCATAGTGATAGCATTATTCTTGGCTAACACTTGTTCCAGAGAATCAGTCACACTGGTAAATTTGAACTTGTCTGGAGGCTGACGGTAGATTTTGTCACTCAGGATTTCAGTTGCTCTTTTGCATTTTTCCACATCCAAAGAGCCAATGGGCACCCAGCCGATGCCTCTCATCCATTGGAGATCTGATTTGTACATATTCTGTGGACACAAATAATCAATAAATACTTATCCCTGCACTGGGTATGCATTTTCATCTATGGAAAATAAAATCAAATATGAGCACTCTTAAAAATATAGTTTTGTAAGTATGCAGAGTATGGACATTACTCGTTTTTGCAAAATGGTTAAATGATTGACATTCCTAGGAAGGCAGGTGTGCTTTTCCTTCCTGATAGGGGCCGGTGGGCCTGGAACCACACACTGCTACCTCCTCCGAGGGGAATTACCTCCGGCTTCCCATCTTTGCTTGTACTCACGTCGCTCTGGAGGTCGTAGGCCTGCCGGGCGTGGATGACGTCGTTTTGGTCAGGCAGGCACGTCCACTGGTGCAGGTAGTTCCTGTAGTCCACGTCACTCACTAGGGTCTGGCACTTCTTGGCCAGCACCACCCCCAGCATGTCCACGGGGCTACTGTACTTGGTCTTCCACTTCTCAAAGTCCTTCTTGTACTCCCGGTCACTCTGGACCTTGGCTATGTGCATGGACCACATCATCTTGGGGTCATCATGTATAGCTCGAGCACCAATATGGTGACCAAGCTGCTTACGATAGCCTTCTTTGTACTTGAACTAGAAGAAGAAAAAGATTGCTAGTCATCTGTTTTGACTCTTAGAAAAAGCAATTACTAGGTCTAAATTGTCCTATCCATTAAAAAATGTTTTATCTGCATATATAAAATACATGATACCTGTATCTTACAAGTCATTTAGAAGACAAATGAAATATATATACTAAAAAAAATCTAAGATATGCTTCTACTACTCAGAGAGAACTTTATGTGGTATATGTGTATTTAACAGAATTAGCATATGAGTCCCATGGTATATGGGTTTCTGTCTGCACTTTATAGTTATTATATAAGAATTTTCTGTGTCATTAACTGTTATTTATAAACAAGATTGTGTGTGTGTGTGTGTGTGTGTGTGTGTGTGTGTGTGTGTGTGTGTGTTTCTGGGTATTGAACCAAAGGCATTCTACCTCCAAGTTTATTCCCAGCCCTATTTTATTTTTTAACTGGAAACAGGGTCTCACTAGGTTGATGAGAACCACAGCAAGCTGCTGAGGTTGGTGATCACCTATTTCAGCCTCCCAAGTATTGGAATTACAAGTGAGTGCCACCATGCCTGGCTTAAACATGATTTTTAATGGCAGTGTGTACTTCATTATACAGGTACATATTAATACATTTAAGCTTTCTTTGATTTTGGTAATTTGTTTTTAAATTTAAAAAATTACTTCCCTTATTCTGGAAATAAAGGGAAATATATATATTTTTACCTCAGACAAAGAAATGAAAGGATAAAAATTTTGGAAATGTAAGAAAATTAAAGAAAGCAAATATCTGTGTCCAATGATTGGATGCAGAGACACATATATGGTCCACATGGATGGTTAGACTTTGAATGATGCATCCTATTTAATCAGTATTTGTAGATTTCATCATTTATAGGGCATGGATTGAATTTTGAAAGAATCCTATCATATATTTGGTTTTATAAAAGAAATACAGCCAGGTGTGGTGGTGCACACTTGTAATCCCAGCATTCAGGAGGCTGAGAACGGAGGATCGCGGTTCGCAGACAGCCTCAGCTACTTAGTGAGACCCTCTGCAACTCAGTGAGACCCTGTTTCAAAATAAAGAATAAAAAACAGGGCTAGGTGTGTAGCTAGGAGGTCAAATGCCCCTGGGTTCCATCCCCAGACCCGCAAAAACCCCACATTGTATAGAAAAGTAAAAAAAAGACATCTGAACTATAGTCAAGTAGCCAACGTTTTGTTTAGCAGGGAATGGACATGTCTCCAAAATACGCTGCTATGAACTCAACCATAGATAGAATTTAGTCCAGTATTGAAATTTTTATTTCCGTTACTTTACCATTATTTACTGCAAAAATAAACTATAAACAACCACTGTAACCTCATAGGTTGCTTGCTCTACTATAAATCCAGGGGGAAAAAAGTGATCCTGGAGCCAAAGCTAAGGTGGAGAGTTTCTCAGGTACTTACATCACTGGCGATGTCTCTGGAGGCCTTGGCCGCCTTGATAGGAATGGCATCGAGCCGCATATCATAGCCTTTTTTCTTGGCTTCTTCTAGGCCAGCTTTATACAATTTCTGAAGTAGACATAAGTAATCATAAGCTTGATGTATAAAGTGCATTGTAAGAAAAATATATTATGCACCACTAATATATTGCTTACCTCACTGTAATTTATTTTGTTTTGTTTAGCAAGTAAAACTTCAGGGGTGTCTGGCATAATGTGAATAGTAGTTTTATCTTTATTCCAAGCTTCTGTATAGAGGTGCTATAACAAACAGGAAGACATGACAAATACAAGTCAGGAATGAACAATCTAATTCCTTTTTTTTTTTTTTTTTTGGTACTAGAGATTGAAAACAGAGACATAGGGACATTCTACCTCTGAGCTATCCCCCTAACTCTTTATTTTTTTATTTTGAAACATGGTCTCATTAAATTACTGAGGGTCTACGTTGATGAGGCTGGTCTCCAACCTGTGATCTTCCTGTCTTGGCCTTCTAAGTACTAGTATTATAAGCATGTGCCAACATGCCTTGCTTAACAATCTGATTTTTCATAAGAATAGAAATTCGGCTCTGTGACCTGGTTTTTGACACTTTGCGGTTTAGACTTGTGTCATAAGTGCAACACAAAAATGATTTTACTATCAAGCAAAAGATTTGAACATGAATTTTCATTTGTATTAATAGATTTCAGTGTTTCTCCCAGAAAAAAATATTTCCTTCATGCAAAGTAAAACTTACATGATTCATGGTAATAGCATTGTTTTTTGCCAAAACCATCGGCATAGAGTCCATAAGGCTGGAAAACTTGAATTTATCTGGATGCTGACGGTAAATATTATCACTCAAAATCTGAGTAGCTCTTTTGTTTTTCTCATCCTCAAGAGAGCCAGTAGGTATCCAGCCAATGCCTTTTAGCCACTGAAGATCCGCCTTGTACAAATTCTGAAATTGCAAGTGACAAATCACGAAATGGAAGCAAATGTCTCTAAAGTATAAAAGTTTATTATATATATATCTTCTCTTTGTGGTACTGTGGATGAAATTCAGGGACATTCTACCTCTGAGCTACACCTTCAGCCCTATTTTTTATTCTTTATTTAGAAACGAGGCCTCACTAAGTTGCAGAGAGCCTCACTAAATAGCTGAGGCTGTCCCAGAACCCAGATCCTCTTGTCTTAGCCTCCCAAGTACTGGGGGTTACAAGCGTGCGCCACCATGCCCAGCTCCATATATAACATTTTAATACTTGAATTCTTGAGAAATTTCATAATCTTGATGTCAAGTATGGTAACAAAATATTCAGATTAGGATTATACTTTGGATAATACTTAACAAAAACAATTAGATAATAACTTAATTCTTTAATTGTCTATGTCAGCAACCTAGAAGTTTCCATCAAAGCACTGGGACTTTGCCTGCTCTTTCCCTACGGAATAATGGTACCCCCAGATGTCTGGTGACTGGATAGAGCTTGGGCATTAGCCCAGGGAAGTAGAACTCAGTTGTGTCACCTCCCCTCCCCTCACTTTAGCCGAATGTTGGCCCCTTGGAACACAAACACAATATTTAGTTGAGTAAGGGAAAACCTTAAACTCACATCACTCTGGAGGTCGTAAGCCTGCCGGGCGTGGATGACGTCGTTCTGGTCAGGCAGGCACGTCCACTGGTGTAGATAGTTCCTGTAGTCCGTGTCACTCACTAGGGTCTGGCACTTCTTGGCCAGCACCACCCCCAGCATGTCTACTGGGCTGTTGTACTTGGTCTTCCACTTCTCAAAGTCCTTCTTGTACTCCCTGTCACTCTGGATCTTGGCAACGTGCATGGACCACATCATCTTGGGGTCATCTTTGATGTCCCGGGCTCCGATGTGGTGGCCCAGCTGCTTGCGGTAACCATCTTTGTATTTGTACTAAAAGAAAAATAGTATGTCTCAATCCTTTTGAAATGAATTTATGTTGCCATCTTTGTGGCAAATTACAAAGCACATTAACTTTGAATTTGATACTAAGTCTAGAGGGCCAGAGATTTTCTTTCTTTCTTTCTTTCTTTTTTGATGGGAAAGATTAAAGGCTAAATTCAGCTACAAATTCCATGCATAATAAACGTATCCTTGATCTTATCCTCATCCTACCTTGCCCACTGGGATCATCTCAGTCTGTTTTAATTCCTTACCCCTTAGAAGATCGTGTTCAATTTAAAATTACATTGAGACTTCTTTGAAGTGATAAATTGCAATCAAATCACTATCAACAGGGGACATAGTCTTACTTCACTGGCAATTTCCCGGGATGCTTTTGCTGCCTTGATTGATATGGCATCAAGAGGAAGATCGTAACCTTTTTTCTTCAGCTCCTCATAACCCATTCGGTAGAGTTTCTGTTGAGAGATGAAGAAGATCACTTTGGGGAAAACTATTCTCCATAAACAACTGTAGCATAAGGAATCCAATGTGCTAAATATTTCAAGAGTCTGTGAGAATAGTATCTGTGTTCTAGACTACTCAAATGTAATTGGAAATTATGCCCAGGGATTGCTAATGATCGTGTTTAAAACCTTAAAGACCTTCATTTGCCTAGATGCACAAAATTAAATGTCAGCTCTTCCCAAATACTTATGAGAATGGAGAAGTAAATTGATAGAGAAATAAAATGAAATATCATTTAGGTGCTATTTTCCAATTAATGCTGAGTGTTTCATTGGAAGCTGTTGTTAGAAAAGAGCAATGCTTTTCCATCTTACTCCTCCAGTGGGGGGAAATCATGTGTAAGGAGGAGGCTATGGCTTCTGTGTAGCTAATGCATGGTCAAACAGCATTTGCTTCATAATATAAGAGCATCCGAAGAAAGATCTACATTTATAGGTAAGAATATCCTTCAAAACTTTAAAAATCTAATATTCTTAAAGTAGAATATTGAATTTTAAAAATATATGTATAATGATTTGTTTCTTCAGATTTGCGACAGGATTAAATAATTAGGACTTACTTATTTAAAATTAAATAATTTTAGGACTTATTGTTTTACTCTAATACATTATTTAAGGCTAAATATGTGAAAGTCACTCTATTTGAGTTTAGAATTATTTTGTGTGTGTGTGTGTGGTACTAGAGATTGAATCCAGAGGAGGGCTCTATCTCTGAGCTACACCCCCAGCTCTTGTTTTTATTTTTAAAACAGACTTTGCTAACTTGCCAAAGCTGACCTTAAATCTGAAATCCTCCTTAAATCTGAAATTGCAGAAGTGGGCCTCAACACCTAGTTTAGAATTTGTTCTAAAAATATTTAATTTTTACATCTATAAATTTCAGAAGATAATGTTATATTGATAACAGAAATAAAATGTTGCTGCATGGAGTTTCTATGCTTACTTGCTTACTCATTTAAGTTTTCTTTGAATATGTAATATGCATCAGAGACAATACTAGGTGAGCACCCAAATCTATAAGAATAGTCTCTCTCCAGAAGAGACACTTGTGTACATGGAGAAGTAATATAAACCATCACATTATGATGAGTCTGAGAAAGAGTACCAACATTGTTTTTGGTCCAATACTTAGCTATTTTATTTCTTTTTATATACTTTCATTGGTGTATTATAGTCTCACATCATAATATAAATCATGTTGATAGTAACATGCATGCACAGAGCACTTGTCTGGCCCCTGACTTCCTCCCCATGCCTCCCTTCCCCATACATAGTACTGAGATTGACATTGGTATTTTCACATATGGGAGTACCAACATTTTGAGGTTCAATCTAAAAGCTACTAAATAAGTAATCTGACATGTAGTCTGGTAATTAAATTAATTTAAGTACTCAAAAGAACATCCAAATAACTTTACTGACTTAGAAGTAATTAAAATAGGCTTTCTGAAAATGCATGCTGACATGTATGCCCCTTCATCTTGTACTCCATTACGATGTATGACTATAGTGCACAATAAAAAAAAATTAGAAAAAAGGAAATGCATGCTGGATTTGGAAACTTACATCGCTTGTATTGATTAAGTTTGCTTTAGCCAGCATAATGTCAGGGGTATCAGGCATAATGTGGATCTGAGTCTTGTCCTTGTCCCAAGCTTCTCTATAAAGTCTCTGAAATACAAAATAAGAATTTTTCAGTGGTGTTAGATGAGGACATGGCATAGTTGGTTTCACACAGGGTCAAATCTGCATTAAACATTCTAATTGATAACACAAGCAGATATCATAAGTAGAAAACTTACCTAAGACATCTGCCTTTGTGTGTGTGTGTGTGTGTGTGTGTGTGTGTGTGTGTGTGTGAGTGTGGGTGGAACCCAGGGGCTTTCCTACCTCTGGGCTATACTTCCAGACCTATTTTATACTTTATTTGGAAACAGGGTCTCATTAGGTTGCTGAGAACCTCACTAAGTAGCTGAGGCTGGCTTCGAACCTGTGCGATCCTCCTGTCTCAGTCCCCCAAGCGCAGGAATTACAAGCATGTACCACCATGCCTGGGATTGTGTGTGTGTGTGTGTGTGTGTGTGTGTGTGTGTGTGTGGTACTGGGTGTGGAAACAAGGGGATTTTCTACCTCTGGGCTATACTTCCAGGCCTATTTTATACTTTATTTGAAAACAGGGTCTCACTAAGTTGCTGAGAGCCTCAGTAGCTGAGGCTGGCTTCGAACCTGTGCGATCCTCCTGTCTCAGCCTCCCAAGCGGGGATTACAAGTGTGCGCTACCACACGTGGCATCATAATTCCCTTTTAAAATATAGCTAATGGGCCACCTTTTAAAAGTTAAAGATAATATTTCCTACAATAAATCAATTTAAATAAGTAGAAACTTTACCAATGTTATCAAATGGAATGGAGTTCTCCATCTTTGATGTGTAAAAGATCCCCTTTTTGTTTGAGAACTAAATCTTGTTTTCTCAAAAGATGACTTCTTCAAAGTATGCCTAGAAATTAGGGAGTCTTGATTTTTATTTGGCTTACTATTTATAGTAATATTATTTTGGAAAATTAGGATTCCCAGAAGGACTATGCTTGGAAATTTATAAAAATCTCTTGGATATCCCACAGCATCCTTATGTTTGTCTTCAAGAACAGACAAGGGGGATTCAAACTAAAAACTCACTTATCTACGAAAATTAGGGGGCAGTATTTGAAGAACAGGTTATTTACAGTGTCAGAAAATTTCCCCATGAGATACTTCTCAATTATAAAGGGTAAAATGGTAACTTGAGAGTGGAGGAAACTGGAAATACAACTTTAACCAAGTGGTCAGAGTTAAAATGGTCAGCAGTAGGTCAAATGATTCCATGTACCTCCTGATATGACAGATTCATATGATGAGTGAAATCCTCCTGAAAAAACATAACCTGAATCTAATCATGAGGACACATCAACAAGCTCAAATTGTAGAAGGGTCTACAAAATAACTGACTTGTGCTTTTCACAAATGCCAAGGACTTAAGAGACGAAGAGATTGTGAGGAAATCATCCAGAGTAAAGAAGACTAAAGATCTGGCAAGTAAATGCAATGTGTGAGTGTGGATTGGATCCTGGACCAGGGGGCGCTATTTCTTGTGCTATAATGGACATTAGAGGTAAAACTGAATAAATTCTGAAGACTGGATGGCATCAACATTAATTTCATGATGCTGGCCATTCCACTGTGGTTATGTAATAGAATGTTCTTATTTTTAGGAGTCACACACTAAAGTATTTAGGAGTAATATGGAATTGTGAATTTGCTTTTTCATATAGATATAGAGAGAGGGGAAGGAAAAGAGGAAGGGAATGGGAGAGAGAATGCAAATATGCTAAAATGTTAACGGTTGTGAAATCTGGGCAAAAATATGTATTGTAATGCAATGTTTACCATTTTTCAATTTTATGTATGCCTGAAGTTATTCCAATATAAAAATTTAAAAGGCTTCATCGATTCTCTTGACTTGTGAATTTCCCTTTGAGATGTTCAGGGTGATATGTGCGGGGATGGCTCCCCTATTTGAACACATCTACTTGGGTGAAGATAGCCCAGAGAAGCTCATTAAGACCTTCAGAACATGCCGGGCGTGGTGGCGCAGGCTTGTAATCCCCGCGCTTGGGAGGCAGAGACAGGAGGATCGCGCAGGTTCAAAGCCAGCCGCGTGCGCTGGCTTAGGAGACCCTGTTTCCAAATAAAAAATGTAAAAATAGGTCTGGAAGTGTAGCCCGAAGGTAGAAGGGCTTCCGGGAACCCCAGTACCACACACACACACACACAAAAAGATCTTCAGAACCAAAACAAAGCCAAGATCATTAATTTTCATAGACATTTATCTCAATCCTCTTTCCCCCAACCTTCCTGATAAAGAATACCAGAGTTTCTCAACCTGCTCTTGTTGTCCTACACTGGACTTTGCTGTTAGAAGATGTCTTGTACACTCTGGCATTTTTAGCAGCATCCCTTGTTTCTATCCACTAGAGGCCAGTAACATGCCATCGCCATGTTGGGACAAGCAAAACTGTAGATGGTATCAAATGTCTCCTGTGCATCAAAACTGTACCTGATTGCGAATGATTATATGAGACCATTTTTCAAACGGCACGTGCCACTTTCATCCCACAGAACGCAGGGGGAAAATGCTATTATTGTTCATACTGGGATGCATTAGTCGACAAAGCAGGCTTGAGGACTCTAGGTGGTTTGGGTTCTGCCTGAGAGGCCTGAGGGGACCAATAGCTCAGCATCCTAGTAAGTAGGGTTTACTGTTAGGGATATGTTGATAGACTTTATGATCTAGGGCTTCTTTCTTGGATGCCTTATTAGAGCTTTCTCTCTCTTGTTTCAGGGAAAGAAAAAAATTAGGATTTTAAGAAGAAGGAAATGTTTTGCATAAATTTATAGCTCATTAGTCAATCTACTAAGTCATTAAAGTATAATTAAAAACAAAAAAGAAAAAATAAATACTTAGACATTTATAAGGAAGCTGACAGGTTAGCACTTACTATAACGTTTGGAGAACAAAATTACAAAAAGTTTATGAGGTACTGGTTAGGAGGAGAGGAACTATAAATTATCAGTGCTTATAATAAGCTGATCATAGGCTTCTATATATTGTATAAAAGTCATAATGTATATGAATACATAAAATATATAATGCAGGATGCATACTATATAAAGTATACATATTTAGATCCTCTCAGGACCCAGATGGTTATTATATTTCTTCTTAAACTTTTTCTTTTCTTTTTTTGTCCTGCTGGGAATTGAATCCAGGGCTACTCTACCACTGAGCTATACTTCAAGGCCTGTTTTTATTTTTATTTTTTAAAATTTTACAACAGGGTCTTAATAAGTGGCTAAGACTGGCCTTAACCTTAATATTCTCCTCCCTCAGCCTCCTGAGTAGCCAGGGTTACAGGTGTGCACTACTGCACCTGGTTTTCTTACCAGTTCTAGAACATGAGTGCACATAATTCAATTTTCTAAAATGTTAAAGGTTAGGCTTTTAGTTGAGTAGTGGTGAGTAATATTTTCTTTCTCTGAATAAAATTATTCCACATTGCTATCTGTCATATGTATTATTAATAAATACTTATTGAACACATATTATATGCCAAGAAACATTAGTGCTGGAGAAGAAACTAAACTAAAGGTGAAATATATACTCATTTACTGTGCTATAGTATTATTGATTTATCTTGACTCAGATAAACTAAATCTATTATAATCATTTGGCAGAAAATACATTCCTTATCACTGTGATTTTGTAACATACTCAGAATCTTTTCCCTTCATATCTCCTATCCCAACAAGAAAACTTGGTCTTTAATGCTGTTAAGTTAAAAAAGTATGTTCAATACTTTTCTCAAAACTGTCTGGTTAAATAAATAAATGCACAAGCTTTAAGTAACTAACATTGATACTGCACTATTTTAATACTATTTAGGGTAAGGTAGTTGATAATTCAAATAAAGCAAACTTATATAAAACATTGTTATGTATATGATACAATATTATCTTATTTTACTCCTTTATTTATTTATTTATTTATTTATTTATTTATTTATTCCCTTAGGGCTTTTTTTGTTTGTTTCCTTGTTTTTGAGGCAGGGTCCTATCCTACTAAGTTGTACAAGTTGGCCTTGAACTTGCAATCCTCCCGTCTCAGCCTCCCTAGTTACTGTTCCTGGGATCACAGGTGTACAGTACTATGTCCAGCTTTCTGTTTATCATTAACCAAACACAGCCACTATAATCTTCTTGATACATTTCTAAGAGTTACTCACATCACTTCTGTTTTTGGCATTTGTTTTTGCCAAAACTATGTCCATAGCATCAGGAATGCTGGTGAATTTGTTTTTGTCTGCAGGCTGGCGATATTTCTTCTCGCTGATGATTTCTGAAGCCCGCTTGTTCTTTTCTGCTTCCAAAGAACCCAGGGGACTCCATCCTATGCCTTTCAGCCACTCAAGGTCAGACTTATACATATTCTGTGAAAATCAAAGCAAGTCATCAAAATCCCACCTTCACCTGGACCCTTCACTTAATTGATTCTCTGCATTACAAACAGGCTCATTTTAGATTTTCAATGATAATTTCTCTTCTTTGCTTTTCTATGACTGAATGGTTACTAATGTGAATTATGACATAATATAGTACGGTACTGAATTTTTAAATAAACTTTTATTGATGAACTGTAATTATGCATCACAATGAGGTATGGAGTGATAGGAATATACATACACACAGCGCTTGGTCTGTTTCCCTCCTGACCCCACCCCACTCCCTGTCCTTCCCCATACATGTTACTGAGATTGAGACTGAACATTTTGTATATGCACATAACATTATTTGAGCTGTTGCCCTCATGATGTATTCTCTCCCCAGCTTCCGTCCCCTAAGCCCCCTCCCTCACTCCACTGGAGTCTCTTTATTATCTGAAATCTGCATTTAAGAGACACTGACCTCACTTTGTAGTTCATACACTTTTTTAGCTTGGATGACATCGTTCTGATCAGGCAGGCATGTCCACTGATGTAAGTAGTTCTTGTAGTCAACATCACTAACCAAAGCCTGACATTTCTTGGCTAGCACCACTCCCAGCATGTCCACGGGGCTGGTGTACTTGGTTTTCCACTTCTCAAAGTCTTTCTTATATTCTCGTTCACTCTGCATCTTGGCTACATTCATAGACAACACAAGCTTTGGGTCATCTTGCACACTTCGGAATCCAATATGGTGCCCAAGTTGCTTCCGGTAGCCTTGTTTATATTTAAACTGGAATAAGAGGAAGCACATTTCTTTTATTAACATAAACAAAGGCCAACTTAAAATAAATTTTCTTTGTTTTCTGAAACTGAAACTAGAAAAGGGATGTCATTGCTAACTTAGTAAGAAATGTTTTCTTACTTAAGTCCTGGTTAAATGGAACCTTCTAAAGAAGCCTAATGTGCTGAGTATTAATAAAATTTATTTTGAGAAATTAATTCCAACTAGAGGCAGAGGATCTGCTAGACATTGTATATGCTTTTAGAATAACACTTCCTAAAGCCCTAGTTATATTATTATGGGAATAAGGACCTCATGAGAAAAAATATGAGCTAAATAACAGAAAAGTTAAGAAGGCATGTGACTTGGGGAACAGGCTTAAAAGTGTAAATTAGTTTATTCAATAGTAGGGATTTTAGAGTGTTGTCATATGGTTATGTCACACAAGCTTGTTCTATTTGGGATTATATATTACATGCACGGGTGTCTAAAAATATCTAAATATCCTAGATTGGAAAGAAAATTCCAAGCTGGGCGTGGTGGCACACACTTGTAATCCCAGCATTCGGGAGCCTGAGACAGGAGGATCGAGGTTTGAGGACAGCCTCAGCTACTTAATGAGATTCTTTGCAACTCAGTGAGACCCTCTTTCAAAATAAAGAATAAAAAATAGGCCTGAGGGTATAGCTCAAGAGGTCGAGTGCAGCTGGGTTCCATCCCCAGTACTGAAAAAAAAAAAAAAGAACTTTGGAACCCAGGGGCATTCGACCTCTGAGCTATACCCTCAGCCCTATTTTTTATTTTTTATTTTGAAACAGAGTCTCACTGAGTTGTGGAGAGCCTCACTAAGTAGCTGAGGCTGTCCGCGAACCATGATTCTCCTGTCTCAGCCTCCTGAATGCTGGGATTACAAGCGTGCTCCACCATGCCCAGCTAAACTACATAAATTTAAGAGAGTAAAAGTAAAATGCAGTATTTAGATTCATTTGGGAAAATTTACAATTATGCCAAGTGACAATGGTAATAATAATGAGTGTAATAATATTTACTTGATGTTAGATGCTGAACATATATTATCACTCACATAAGTAAATTCTGCTTTTTTCTTATGATCCCCAGCCTCATGGTTTTGCATATTAAAAATACACAGGAATTTAAGTTGACTATTGGCTCAATCCAATAAAACTGCTTACAAACAAACAAACAAACAAACACAACTAGTGCCATAAATTCTGTATAGAACGCATATCAGAAGCTCGCTTACTTTGCCCTAACCTCCTATATCAACAAAACAACACTAAATTTTTAGGCACTCTATTTTAAAAGAAGTTTTGAAAAAAAAAATAAGTCACTGACACAGGAGGATCATAGGTTCATGGCCAACCTCAACAATGTGATGAAACTCTCAGTAATCCAGGAATATCCTGATTCAAAACAAAAATTAAAAGGGCTGGGGGTCTAGCTCAGAGGTAGAATGCCCCTGGGTTCAATTCCCAGTATCCTTCCTCCCACAACAAAAGAAGGAGATTGAAGAACTTAAAAAACTAAAACCAAAGGATAACAAATAAGAAATTTGAGATACTTGAAGAGATGACCTGTAGAAGGGGAAATAAGCTACTGGGTGATGTTCTAAAACAGAGATATAGTACTGATTGGTAAAATATTTAAGATAATATGACAAGAAAGGAACCTGCCCTGAAGGATTCTGAAATTCTCTCTTTTCTTTTTAGTATTGGAGATGAACCTAGGGCATTCTGCCTCCAAGCTATACTCCCAGCCCTATTTTTTATTCTTTTATTTTGAAACAGGGCCTCACGAAGTTGTAGAAGGCTTCATTAAGTAGCTGAGGCTGACCATGAGCCTGTGATCCCCGTCTCAGCCTCCCAAGTACTGGGATCACAAGTGTGCATCCCCACGCATGGCTCTGAAATTTGAATATTTGTAAATATCCACATATCCACAGACTGCCTGACATGGAGAAAAGCAAAAGGTTGAATCAGAGATTGATTAAATCAGCATTGTTTTATCTTCTAGCTCTAAATTTTATTATTCTATTTTATTAAATTATATACTCAAAAATAGCACTAATTTTCTGAAATTGTATAGATACAAAAACCATTTAAAACCAAAAGGAAATACAGTCTCTACAATGGTAAAATGTCTGTTTTTAGTTAATTGAATTGTAAAGTAAAAATTCAAAAGGGTTTAACTAATGGGTTCAAAAGTAAAGAGATTAGGTACTATCAAATGTTGGGTTGTTTGGAAATTGTTGATGCTATTTCTCCTATTCCTAAGCTATCTTTAGCATATAATGAGAATGAGTTTACTTTCTGGGAAACATTCATGCATCACTATTGTTTTGGGTTCGTCATCAGACTGATGCATATTAATGAGGTATTGACCTACAAGCCAGAGAGTGGGTAATACTACAGCATTAAGCTAATTTTCCAGCCTTTCTGGACTGCCACAACTGGATACAGTTCCCCTTATATTTTTAGAACTTAGTGTCAGATTCTATCTTTAGACACTCTTTCTACTCTGTATTTCAACCTATGTATTGAACCTAATTATTTTATTTTATTCTGGTACTGGGAGTTAAACTCAGGGTCATTCTAACTCTAGGCTAGATCCAAAGCCCTATTTTATATTTTAGTTTGGAAACAAGGTCTCGCTAAGTTGCTGAGGCTGGTCTCGAACCTGTGATCCTGCAGTCTCAGCCTCCCAAGTCTTAGGATTACAGGCCTGTACCACCATACCTGGCCTGTTTTGTTTTAAAGATTTTAATGAAGAGATGGTATTTCTCCATCAAATATTGGTAATTTATTCTCTATAACCAAAATTATATGGATTGTTTTATGGTTTTGGGGGGAATAACAACATTAAATGTTTATCTATACATACAGATGATCTAATTGCAATTTACAAAAATTTACTCAAAAATAGGGACCTAGATGTCTAGTTTGTTCATCAGCTGTATTGCCCTTCATAGCTAGAAGCCACCTTCTAGAGCACAAGGATCCTTCTTCTGTGAACTTTGGAACAGATAACCAACAGAAAGTAAACTTAAGCCCTCTGAATCATAAACCTGAATTTCTGAACCGTTTAAGATTTCTCTGCAGGCATGGTGGGGCATGCTTGTATTCCCAGCATTTGGGAGGCTAAATGTGGAGGATCACAGATTTGCGTCCAGCCTCAGCTACTTAGTGAGGGCCTCCACAATTTATTGAGACCCTGTTTCAAAATAAAGAATAAAAATAGGGCTAAGGGTGTAGCTCAGAGGTAGAATGCCTGGGTTCAATTTTTTTTCCCCCAGTTTCAGTACCAAAAAAAAAAAAAAAAAAAAAAAAAGAGTTTCTATGTCCCAAGCTAATTTATTAGTATAAGTAAAAGATGGGCCAAATAATAATAATAAAAAAGCCAAGTAATTTTTAAATATGTGCTCATTTGGGAGGCTGAAACAGGTGGATTTCAGATTCATGGCCAGCCTCAGCTACTTAGTGAGGTTCTCTGCAACTTAGTGACACCCTGTTTCAAAATAAAGAATAAAAAATAAGTCTGGGGGTTTAGCTCAGAGGTAGGACGCCCCTGGGTTCAATCCCCCAACACCAAGATACATACATACATACATACATACATACATACATACATACTTATTATAAAATCTATCAACATTGAGTTTTTATTACCCAGCACTTTCAACTTGTCTAAAATATGTAAGTAGAAAACAGGAAAATTAATGTCAAGCAAAGTAGGACAAACTGGAATCTCTGGTTCCTTGGCAGTATCTGAAAATGTAGCATCTTAAGTGTAACAGATCTTTGAGATACTGTTTAACCTGTAAGTGGGCGGTCCCTTTTGATATCCAAATAGTGAGAAGAGTGAATTCTGGGTAAACACTGAGGGCTGGTGAAGATGGAGGAAACGACATTACATTTTGAAAACTAAAGTCTATCTATAAGCAGAATTGCCGACATGAAGTCACTTCCTTCAGATAAAAATATCTCCTCATACAAGCCGAGCTAGTACTTACGTCGCTAGCAATATCCCTTGAAGCTTTGGCCAGCTGCACGGAGATTGCATCAAGCGGAAGATCATAGCCTTTCTTCAAAGCTTCTTCCCATCCAAGTTTATAGAATTTCTGAAAATTAAAAAAAAATTTAGCATTATTGTTTCTATATTAAAAATCTCAACAGATAATTAATCAAAAGTTTACATAGAGAGTAGTTATAAGATTCTAACACATGGATAAAAACATAACAGGTGGTTTGATAGAATAGCAAAAGCACTGATTCAGCATCACATGACCTGGCTTGACTCTTATTTTCATTATGGCTCTGAGACTTCCTAGTGGTATATATTTTTGTTTGTTTTGTTTTGTTTTTGTTTTTTGGTACTATGGATTGATATCAGGGTAATTCTAACTCCAGACTACACCCTCAGCCCTATTTCTTATTCTTTATTTTGAAATAGGATCTCATTAAGTTGCAGAGGGCCTCATTAAGTAATTGAGGCTTTCCGTGAAACTGGGATCCTCCTGTCTCAGCCTCCCAAGGACTGGGATTGCAAGCGTGCGCCACCAGGTCCAGCTCCCCTGGTGGTATATTTGAACATAGCCTCTACTATTCAGCAACAGTATATCACATCAGATATACCAGGTACCTTTTCTCCTGCTGTTGACTACAGTTTGGGTCTGCTATTGATTATTATTATTATTATTATTATTATTATTATTATTATTATTTTCGGTACTGAGAATAGAAACCAGGGGCATTCTACCTCCAAGCTACACCTCCAGTCCTATTTTTTTTTTTTTTTTTTTTTTTTTGGTGGTACTGGGGTTCCTGGAAGCCCTCTACCTCCGGTCTACACTCCCAGACCTATTTTATATTATTTTTATTTGGAAACAGGGTCTCCTAAGCCAGCGCGCGCGGCTGGCTTCGAACTTGCGCGATCTACCTGTCTCAGCCTCCCAAGCGCGGGGATTACAAGCGTGCGCCACCACGCCCGGCTCCAGTCCTATTTTTTATTCTTTATTTTGAATAGGGTCTCACTGAGTTGCAAAGGGCCTCACTAAGTAGCTGAGGCTGTCAATGAACAATGATCCTCCTGTCTCAGCCTCCCAAAACGCTGGGATTACAAGCGTGCGTCATCATACCTGGCTGCTATTTTAAACACTGATAGTAAAATAATAACAAAAAGAAAATCAAGCAACAAATTTTAATTACCTAAGTGATAAAAGCAATAGATTGAATGCCTTTAAAAAGTCGCAGTAAATGAATTAACCTTTCTGAGTCAATTCATGGAATAGGGACATATCTGTTATGTTAAAATTGTACAGAATTTCTTACTTGGTCCTTATAACAACACAACACCATAGGTGCTTTTATGGTTGTAATTTTAGGGATAAATCTACTGAGGTTAAGACAGGTAAGTGGTTTGCCCAATATCATGCAAGTCATAAATGCCAAAGCCAAATCTCTAGGTTCATTTTATGTGTGTATGTGTGTGCATGTGCGTGTGTGTGTGTTTTAAACAATTATTTATTAATTTCCTGCTTTGTACCACACACAGTGTGCACAGAGCTAAGCAAAACAGACACGGTGTCTGCCTCCGTGGAGCACAGAGCTGAGCTGAAGCACTGTTCTTCACTAAGGTTTGCAACCTCCCTAGGGAAGCTCGTTTGAGTCACTAGTTTCCCTTGCTCCAGTGTGTGCATCAGTTACTGATTATTATCAGTTCTAAGACTAAACATGAGAGCAAGCGTTATTTATATACCTGACTATATAGCGTTTGGTTCTGCTTGGCTTGTAGGATATCCGGTGTATCAGGCATCACATGAATCTTGGTCTTATCTTTATTCCAATCAATGGTGTATAAATGCTAGGAAGCGAGAAAAATAGATGTTTAAAATCTGAATAAACTGCTTAAGATGAAAAGAAAGAACATAGATTACTCAAATACACTTCATTTGAAGTGGTTAATGCTACGGTGAAATATGATTCAGAAATATATCTATTAATAATCAGAGCTTTCTCAAATCTTTCTAATCCATTCCCGATACTGGTACAATAAATGGTTACTAAAGTAAGATACAATTCAGAAAAGATATTAAAATCAAACTCAGATTTAAAAAATAACATTTTAGATATTTCCCAGCATCTAGGAAGTATTGCAAGTACTCGAGATGTAATTACTAAAAATATAAGCAATTGTTAACCCAATTACAAATACAAGAGAGGGGCACTAAGATGCTCTGGAGCTATCTGCCGCTGCCTAGAAGTGGTGGACCCAGCTAAACTTCCCAGGCATGAGCCAGCCAGCGCCCCTGGCCTTCCCGCACTCGGAGCTACGTGGAAGGGCGGTGTGCCCTCTACCTTGTTCATGGTGTGTGCATTCTGCTTGGCCAGCACCATGTCCATGGAATCATTCAGCTTCTTGAACTGGAAGTTGCTGGGGTGCTGGCGATATTTCTGGTCACTGGCATACTCAGTGGCTTTCTTGGCCTTCTCCACTTCGAGGGAACCCGCTGGACTCCAGCCAAGCCCTTTGTACCATTCATTGTAGTCCTGCTTATATTCATTCTACAAAAAGGAAAAGCAAACTCGGCTTTACTGTGTCAACTTAGACACAAAAGTGTGGCTGGCCTCTGGGACTGTGGCCTTCCTTCTGAGAGGAAGCCAACCCTCCCCCTGACAGAAGAGAGCCTTACATCACTCTGTATACGATTCATGTTCCTGGTCAGCTCAATGTTCATTGCATCCGGAAGGAGGATGTACTTGTGAATCAGGCGCTTGTAGTTAGTGTTGGTGATGTTGGCTTGGGCGTCCTTGGCAGCTGTGACACTAAGCATGTCTGCAGGGGTGTGGTAGCTGGTCTTCGTATTCTCATAGTTTTTCTTGTACTCTCGATCAGATTGCATCTTGGCTACTTGCATGGAATGGACCAATTTGGGATCATCTTCAAGACTGCGGAAACCAACCATTTTTCCTTTCGCCTTTTCGTAATTGTACTTGTATTTATACTGTGAAGAAAATATAAGGATGTATAAAGAGCAATCCTCTCAACTAAAATCATTCTGGTACTGATATTCTGTATTTCATTAAAATAATATTTGTACATAGCTTTACAATAGACAAAACATGGTTTTGACGTTGTAACTTGAGTCTCACAACTACATATAGTGAGGTTCTTATTACCTTTATTACTATCCTTATTTTATAGATGAGTATAAGCTGAAACCAGAGAGGTGGGAGACTTTCAGAGATAACTAAGGATTAGAAGCCAGAACTTGTAATGTGACATCTCACTTACTCTCGCACATGCTCTGTTGTTATGAGAATACTACAACAATTGAGAGAGAAGAATGGGATGGTCCAAAGCAGTTTCATGCTGCCTGACAAACCTATCGTCCAGTCATTTGCTGATGTGAATAGGTTCAATTATGAAACACATAGTATAATTTTACAGTACCTTTATATTTGTGGACTTTCTTTTCTTCAAGACTTTCTAAATTGGCATAATAAAGATTTTTGGTTTTACTATTTACCACCCTAACTTCTAAAAAGGGAAGATTTATTTATTTTTTATTAGTTCTTACTAATTCTTTATTCTATACAAAAAAATCTTTCATAAAATATTTGCTGAGATACAGTGATACAATTGTAATAGAAAGAAAGAATGGTTTTTTATTTTTTACTATATCTTTTTTTTTTTTTAGAAAGGGAAGATTGATATATACATGGAAAGCTTCTTATTCTGCCAATTTGCTGTGAGCTCAGGTTACAAGGTAGCAGCCAGAAAAGCCAACTCATTCAAAATAGAAAGGAATTTGGAATTCTTAGAACAGTGAGAAGTGGGATGTGCTGTATAGGAAGGGAAGATGAAGAGCAGAGAAGGAAGAAGAGAAAGTATAACTTGGAACTTGGCCACGTTGGCCATTTCAACTTGCTTTGAAATGTGCTCCCCCTCCCAATCCCAGGGCATTAAATGGTCCCTGGAGTGGATTTATTATGAAAATAAGCAGATGAAAAAAACTGAGTTTCTTGTGTAAGATGTATTGTGATACCTTTCAGCTTTGGTGGGGAGTGGAGACAGGCTAATTCGGCATGTTTGCTAATGTTTGTGATGTAAATATTCTCACCACAACAGGCATCAACCTACCAATGGTTTAACAAGTAATAGGTGGAATTTCTTATTATTTAAAAATCAGTCATCAGGAGCCCAAACAATGGGCATGCCAGCACAGCACTCCAGGAGACATCCTGCCAGAGAGGTGGAGCCCAGGAGGCAGAAGGCAAGAACAATACACACCTTTCACCAAGTTTTCTTGGGATTTGAATAAGGGCTTTGGATTTCTACAAACCTTAACCTTAATGATAGCATTCAAAGTTCACCTAGATCTGAGGTGGGAAGCTGAGATCTATACTGGTCATAACATGGTTATTATTCTGGATTTTTTTTTTTCAAAGAAATGTCAGAGAAAATGCACAAACAAGGCTAAGAGACATATGCAGAACACAGGGAGGCTGCTGCAAGCAGGCACGCCTTGCTTTTTCCTATGTTATCCACTCAGTGTTTCCAGAACATGGCCCTCATGGTTTTGGCGGGCTGGAAAAGCCCAGCCCGGGGGCTGCTTTCCTTCACACTTACATCGCTTGCAATGTCTCTTGAGGCCTTGGCAGCTTGGATAGGAATTGCATCCGTTCTGAGATCGTAGCCTTTCTTTTTAGACTCCTCCAGAGAAAGCTTGTAAAGTTTCTGTAAGACATGAAAAGGCAATTGTTGTTTTCTAAATGGTAAAGTGCGGGTTTAATCTAGAAGAGTAAACCAACTCTGGAGCCTCCTTTCTATTTTTGTTGCTGGTGTTTTTAATTATTTGTTTATTTATTTTTGTGTGTGGTACTGGGGGGTGGGGTGGAACCCAGGGGATTTTCTACCTCTTGGCTATACTCTCAGACCTATTTTATACTTTATTTGGAAACAGGGTCTTACTAAGTTGCCCGAGAGCCTCACTAAGTAGCTGAGGCTGGCTTCGGACCTGTGCGATTCTCCCAAGCTCTGGGATTACAAGTGTGCGCCACCACGCCTGGCTTATTGGTGGTTTAATGGTTGAATGTTTTAATGAGTGACATAATCATATTACTTGATAAGGGTGGGTTCCAGGACAAAATACAGATACTTTTCAAACTCTTAATTGCTTGTCCCAACCCTCATGGACAGGCCTACTCCACCTCTTAGCAGAGCAAGATTAAAAAGGGAAAGGTTCTCATTTGTAGATGTTCACTGTTGCTTTTTAAATATGGACTCTCACAGTTGAGAGAGACCTTGATCAGTTAATTTATTTTTGCTGGCTCAAACAGAAAGATGACAATGGGAAATTATACTTACATCACTCATATTAATTGCATTTGCCTTTGCCAAAACAATCTGGGGGATATCAGGCATAATGTGGATTTTGGTCTTGTCAGCTTCCCATGCTTGCTTGTACAGGTGCTAGGGGGGGAAAAAGCATAAGGTAGTTTTTAAAATCTTAAAAAGAGCTCACTTAACATACATATATATAATTATACACACATATGTTAATATTTTATGTATTTTTATTAGTTTAAAAAGTTTAATGAAAAAGGCATTCATTTAAATAATACAATGGAGTAGATATAAGACACAAATTAAAGTGCCCTGCTTCCTTAACTCACAGCTTAGAGATAGCATCTCCCTCCTAAAATATTCTCTGTATATTACAACTCAGTCCTTTTAATATATAAGCAAAGTCACATAATACACAATGTTCCACATGTTCTTTATTTTACCTAACAATCTAGATTAGAGATCTTAGAACCTGTTAAAGTAATTTACTTCATTCATTTGAAAAGCTGAATCCTTTATCCCAATAAAGGATAAAATTTAACTGATTTTTTCCCCCCAGTTCTCCACTGGTGGATATTTAATTGGTGGTTTCCAGTCTGTTTCTACAACAAGCACAATGCCATGAAGTCTATGGTGACTTGGAAATGTGAGGCTCAGATTTCAATCAAAGGAGAACTTGTCCCAGGATTTGGCAGATAGCTGTCAGCTGTCTCCTCCTTGAGGGTTCAAAGTGGGGATAGCAAGGCTGCTCCATTTTAGTGCATCACAGTGTACTTTTATATTTTTATTTTTATGTGGATTATATTGAAAATGGCATACATTCAGGCTGTGCTTGGTGCCCTCTCCCCCACCCCGCTTCCCTTTCCCCTCTCCTAGCAATGAGTGTCCAGGTTGACCATGCTACATTCATACTTTTAAACATATTCAAATGTAGCTCCTCCATTAATCAATCTCAGCCTTCCTCCTCTCCTCCTCTTCCATTCTAGCTTCTAAAAAGTAATGTCTAAGGTCCTGTGTGGTGTCAGCCAAGGCTGTTGGGTCTGCACCACAGTTCAAACTCCTCCTTGCCCAGTCTTCCCATCCACAGATATTGACCCCCTAAAACATCTCATCCCCCAATTCAGTCTCAGCATCTTCTTTCAGAAACTCTAACCTGAAAGAAACATTTACATATATGTATATATTATATACATCTTTGCATACATCTGTAAATATTTCTATAGGACAGTGAACACATAAATTTTTTCATTTAAAAAACTTTAAATTTTTTTATTTCTAATAAGTTCCGATACTGATACTGTATATAGCATAACATTTTAGTCTTTACAAATCTGATAGGTGAAAAATGCTCCCATTTTAGCCAGGCTCAATTAAAATAAAAGTAATCTCTTCCTGCATATTAAATGTGAGATATACTTGGATTCCTTTTGATGCACATGAAACACTACATCACTGAAAGACTTACTTCATTCATAATTTTGGCATTATTCTGGGCCAAAACCATGTTCATGGAGTCCATCAGTGTAGAATACTTCAAAGTGTCTGGGTGCTGGCGGTACTTCTTTTCGCTAATAATCTCCATGGCTTTCTTGTTTTTCTCAGCTTCCAGTGAGCCCAGAGGCAGCCACCCAATGCCCTTCATGAAGTCAGCGTAGTCAGCTTTGTATTGATTCTGCCAAAGAGGAGACAATTTAGTGATGAGAAGAAGGTAGAACTTCAGTATTCTATAACTTCCACATCAGTTTTCAACCAATAGTGCTTCAACCATTTCTTTTTGTGTGTGTGGTATGGGGGATGGAACCCAAGGGCATTCTACCTCCGAGCTAAACCATTTTTATCCCTAAGTTTTAACTTTTTTTTTTTTTTACATGTTCTTGCATGAGAAATTAAAAATATACAGAAATACAATTGTGATTTTTTTTTTGATGGCTTATAAAGCCATCAGAAGGCTTATGAAGAAAAAGTCAAAAGGCTCACAAAGAAAAAGTGCTAACAAATACCAATTAGAATAACTTGCCAGTTGGGCGTGGTGGCACACCCTTGTAATCCCAGTACCGGGAGGCTGAGACAGGAGGATTGCACAGGTTCAAAGCCAGCCTCAGCTACTGAGTGAGGGTCTCAGCAACTTAGTGAGACCCTGTTTCCAACTAAAATATAAACTAGGTCTGGGAGTATAGCCTGGAGGTAGAAGGCCCCTGGATTTCATCCCCAGCACCAAACACACACACACAAAAAGAATAACTTGCCAAGCGACTATTATCTCTTTAAGAAGGTGACTGTGCTGACCTCTCCAAGTTCCCTTGGCTAATAGATGACTTCTGGGAGCCCATTTCTCTCTTTAAGTCTTTTGCCACCTACCATTCGTCCAATTTCTTCAGGTATACCAGAGCTCTCATTGGTACTTAGTGCAAATTATTTTTCCACACCACTCTGTCATTTTTCTCTATAACTGTAACCAATAGTTGCTTTTGTTTAGGCCTAGATGCACCAGACTGACAATCAACTGCTTTACTTTACATTCCCCAAAGAAATAAAGACTTGGGTTGGTGTGGTCTGCTTTTGATCTGTAATTTATTTATTTATTTATTTATTTTGTGGTACTGGGGTTCTTGGAAATCCTTCTCCAGGCTACACTCCCAGACCTATTTTTATATTTTTATTTGGAAACAGGGTCTCTTAAACCAGCACGGCTGGCTTCGAACCTGCCAGATCCTCCTGTCTCCGCCTCCCAAGCGCGGGGATTACAAGGGTGTGCCACGCCCGGCTTGATCTGTAATTTAAATTCACTTCCTCCAGCCACCCACTGGCCTCCTCAGCTGAATTGGTGGCTCTGAATCTCTCTGTCCTCCCGTGCTCATTCCAGAAGCTGCCTGTGTCATCACCTCTGACACTTTATCAGCAAGATAGGCAATTGCAAAGACAGAAGCAGTGGAGGGAAAGCCAGTTGGGAGCAAGGGGCGGGAGCTATCTAGCTATCTGATTTCTTTTCATCCCTCTATCAGGAGCCTCTAATGCATTTGATCCTCTTTGCTAGACTTATTTCCTTCAACACAGTCTTTTTGAAACCAAATCTTATCTGTTATCACTGAATTCACAGTCCAACAGTGTTCACAGCAACAAAAATAGAAAATACGATTATAGTTTCTGGAGTAGATCTCTGTTTTTAGATAGAGTAAGTTCAATCTAAGGACACAAACAAAACACCTCACCAGGAATTTGCACTCAAAGTTCCTTGAGGATTTTTTTTTTTTTTTTTTTTTTTTTTGCAGTACTGGGGATTGAACCAAAGGGTATTTTGCCTCCAAGCTATACCCCAGTCCTTTTTTGTTGTTGTTCAGTATTGGTTTAGACCCAGGGGCATTCTATCTCCAAGCTATACTCCCAGACTTTTTTTGCAGGTCTGGGGATGGAACCCAGGGGCATTCGACCTCCAAGCTATGCCCTGCCCTATTTTTTATTCTTTATTTTTGAAACAGGGTCTCACCACGTTGCAGAGGGCCTCACTAAGTATCTGAGGCTGTCTACAAATTGCGATCCTAGGTCTCAGCCTCCTGAATGCTGAGATAACAAGCGTGTGCTACCATGCCCGCTTCAACCCTATTTTTTATTCTTTATTTTCAAACAGAGTTTTACTAAGTTGTGGAGGGCCTCACTAAGTAGCTGATGCTGGCTGCGAATCTGTGATCCTCCTGTCTCAGCCTCCCTGAGTACTGGGATTACGAGGGTTTGCCACCACGCCCAGCTCTTCAGAATTTTCAGTGTCTTTTCATGTCCTACTTATGGCCACTCATGATTTGCTTATTATCTAAACGCTTTGTAACTATTGTGGCTTTCACATACATCACTTTGAATCTGCATCATATTCTTGGCCAATTCAAAGCTCATGGCATCTGGAAGCATGTTGTAGGTATGGATCACATTTCTGTAGTTGGCGTTGGTGGCTACTTCCTGAGACTTCTTGGCTGCCACAACGCTGAGCATGTCTACCGGGGTGTGGAAGGATGTCTTGGATTTCTCATATCCCTTCTTGTATTCCCGATCTGACTGCATCTTGGCCACCTGCATGAAGTGCACCAACTTGGGGTCGTCTTCCAGGCTCCGGAAGCCAATGTGTTTCCCTTTGGCTTGCTCATAGGCTTGCTTGTATTTGTACTGTGGACAGAAAGGAAGGCATGAGAATGAAAACAGTGAAGAAAAGGGACAACATATCAGTTATCATTTACAGGGTACCATTAGCTTTGTCAGATATAAAGGATTTTAGTGCTCTTCTGAAACTAGTCGAAGAGCATCACCAGGGGCAGGGAACGAACACTTTATATTTAAAACTTCATCCTAGACTCAAGTCCATGAGGGGAAAAAATTCAGTTAGTCAAAGAGATTGCTCAGCTGTTTAAGTACAGAAAAGGTTTCAATGATTCCTCATGGTAGTGTCTGTGTGTGTGTGTGTGTTTTACTGGAGATTGAACCCAGGGCCATTCTACTTCTGAGCTATATTACCAGCCCTATTTTATTTTATTTTTATTCTTGAAATGAGGTTTCACTAAATTGCTGAGGCTCCTTCTCAAACCTGTGATCCTCCAGCCTCAGCCTCCCAAGGACTGGGATTACAGGTGAGTTCCACCACACCCAACTTCATGGTGAATCTTTAAAGTTATAGAGAGCGTCACAGGTCTCCTGGGTGAAACATGTCAATTTCATTAGCTTAGATTGATCTATAAATGATTTGAACACTCCAAAAGAAGCTTTTTTTTTTTAAAGCCAACATTTAACCTTAAATAATGAAAAAATAATCAGAGGGAACTTGGTCTAAGAGGAAGGAGATAGATGTCTTATGTGTTATATGGGGTGGTGTTCCCACACACCCTGAACTGAGCTGACACACACAAGCTTGGCCTGTTTGTTTGCTCTTGTGTGCTCAGTCTGAGAAGGCCCCCGGGAAGCACTCACATCGCTGGCGATGTCTCTGGAGGCTTTTGCAGCCTTTATTGAGATGGCATCAGGCCTCAGGTCATATCCTTTCTTCTTTTCTTCTTCCCAGCCAGCTTTGTACAGTTTCTAAGCAATGAAACAGAAAAATAACAACATTTTGTTTCCTGGGTTAAAATGGAGATCCTGATTCTAACGTGGTTGGTATGTGGAATTCCATAAATACGAGCTCCCTTCCACCCCCACTCCCCCTTTTGGTTACTGATCTACTTACATCGCTCATGGTGATTTGGTTCACTCTGGAGAGTAGGATGTCTGGGGTATCGGGCATGACATGAATGGTGGTCTTGTCTTTGTTCCATTTTTCAGTGTAGAGCCTCTACAATAAGAAGATCAGGTACATGATGTTATGGCAGGACAAGTTTGTAATCGTGCTAGAAAGAAGAAGAGATTCACATCTCCACAGTAGAAGAGATTAGAGCTGATTTTGAGAAATGAACTATCAAGAGAGCCAAGGAAAAGCTCAAACATTAATGAAGGTAGCCCTTTTCAACTTGCCCCATCTCACAGTTACATGGAGCTTTGTAGTTCTGTTGAATGCTGAGCATGGGTGGAGAGATGGCCTGTGGTCAGTATAAGAAGGCTCAGTAGACATGATGAAGCTACAGAGTGCCCCACCCCCACCCCCACCATCAGAAATATGGGAATGCTGAAGCAGCTCACAGGGGCACTGCAGAGGGGCACTGCAGGTGGGTAGCGAGAGTGCCATGAGGGCTCCCTGCTGCGGCTGGCAGGCAGCTCCTACCTTATCCATGTTCAGCTTGTTGCTCTTGTTAAGTGCCTGTTCCATCGTGTCCATGGAGTACGTGAACTTCAGGTTCTCAGGGTGCTGGCGATACTTCTTTTCACTAAGAATCTCTCCCGCTTTCTTTGCCTTCTCCACCTCCAGGGAATCTATTGGGACCCAGCCGATCCCTTTCATCCAGTGGGTGAAGTCAGATTTGTATAGATTCTTGACAACAAAAAAAGAAAATTTTTATTTCAGAAAGAGTCAGGACTTGGGTTTCTTTAGCTACGTGGCTTACTCATTATCAAAAAGAAAAAGGAGGGGAAAGGGAGGGGGACAGAGATAAGGGAGAGAGAATGCCTGATTTTTAGTCCCTGTGATCTCTTGAAAAAAAATTAATTATAAAAGTGATTGTATTTGTGGTTATTTTAAATAGAAATTCTAATCTAACAATTTCTTTAAAAATGAATTTTCTTAAAAAAAGAAATTAAAAGCTAACTAAATTTTGCATCCAGAAAGATATTTTGTATATAACCTATTTGAGCCTCTTAATTTTTCACAGAATTTATGTTGGGTCAAACATCCAAAGTGATATATATATGCATATATATGATATAGGTATATATAATATCTATGTATCTATGTATCTATCTATCATCTATCTATCTATCTATCTATCATCTATCATCTATCATCTATCTAGTCTTTCTCAACAACAAAAGAACTATATGTAGTTCAGGTGAATGAAATTGTAAAACTTCAAGTCTTGCAGGAGATTTTTGGAGGAGAAGAGGGGTCCAGCCAGGTTTGGATGGAGTGTGGCTCTCACCCCCCCCCCCATCCCATGCACATGGATGACTAGCTGCTGGCAGCCAATGATGGTACATACATCACTCTGAATCTGCATGGCATTCTTGGAGTGCTCCACATTCAAGGCGCCAGGCAGGAGAGTGTAGTTGTGGAAGGGCTGCCTGTAGTTGGCGTTGGTAGCAACTTCTTGAGATTTCTTTGCAGCGGTCACACTGAACATGTCCAGAGGTGTGTGGTACCTGGTCTTGCTGGCTTCGTAGCCCTTCTTATACTCACGGTCTGATTGTATTTTAGCCACGTTCATGTAGTGGACTAGTTTAGGGTCGTCTTGAAGACTGAGAAACCCAATTTGCTTGCCTTTGGCTTTTTCGTAGGCCTCCTTGTATTTGCACTGATTGACAGAGAAGGGCAGAAAGAAGTTTGAAAAGGTAGAAGTCTGACAAATGGAACGCATATAAAAAATTAAACACAGGCCAAATGAAGCCTAAATCTATGTAACATCTAAGCTTTTTTCAAAATCTTTAATGGACTAAAAATATTTCTAATGGATGGTCTTAACCTGTTAGGAGATAATTAGGAAAGGAAAATGTTGTAGTTTATATTGTTCACAAATACATTTTTTAAATATTCTTGAGGCTCCAGAGAAGCTTGTTTAGTGTTTGATGCGTATTTTTTTATCTTGTTTGCATTACAGTATGAATAGATGTGTGTGTGTGTGTGTGTGTGTGTGTGTGTGTGTGTGAGAGAGAGAGAGAGAGAGAGAGAGAGAGAGAGAGAGAGAGAGAGAAAGAGAGAGATACTAGGGATGAAACCTAGGGGCATTCTACTTCTAAATTACACCCCCCAGCATGATTTTTATTCTTTTATTTTGAAACAGGGTCTCACTAAGTTGTGGAGGACCTCAATAAGTTGCGGAGGCTGGCTGCAAACCTGCTATCTTCCTGTCTCAACCTCCCAAGTACTGGGATTACAAGTGGCATCACCACACCTGGCTTGAATGGATTTAAACATTACTAAATTCTGGCCGGGCGTGGTGGCGCATGCTTGTAATCCCCGTGCTTCAGAGGCAGAGACAGGAGGATCGCACAGGTTCGAAGCCAGCCTCAGCTGGCTTAAGAGACCCTGTTTCCAAATAAAAAATATAAAATAGGTCTGGGAGTATAGCCCAGAGGTAGAAAAGCTTCCAGGAACCCCAGTACCACTAAATAAATAAATAAATAAATAAAATATTGCTAAATTCTTATTATTTAATCTATAGTTTTTCCTGCTATTTTCTATTTTACTAGGTTTCTTTCTTTGTGGAAATTGAAATTAAAATAGTATATGCTTTAAAAATACTTGGAACTAGCCAGGGATGGTGGCGCATGCTTGTAATCCCTGCGCTTGGGAGGCTGAGACAGGAGGATCACACAGGTTCGAAGCCAGCCTCAGCTACTTAGTGAGGTTCTCAGCAACTTAGTGAGACCCTGTTTCCAAATAAAATATAAAAAATAGGTCTGGGAGTATAGCTCGGAGGTAGAAAGCCTCTGGGTTCTACCCCCAGTACAACCAAAAAAAAAAAAAAAAATACTTGGAACTGGGAGTGATGGCTCACTCTTGTAATCCCAGTATTTGGGAAACTGAAACAAGAGGATTGCAGGTTCTCAGCCAGCTTCAGCTACTTAGTGAGGCCCTCCACAATTTATTGAGACCCTGTTACAAAATAAAGGGCAAAAAATAGTATAGCTTGTAGGTAGAATGCCCTTGGGTTCAACCCCCAGTTCTGCAAAAAAAAAAAAAAAACTTGGAGAATATTTTTGATTGAGTGATATTTTAGAATAGCAAGACTTTTTTCTTAACAAAATCCAAATTAAAAGGAGTTCTTAAGTTCACTATCATTATGAGTTCCAAATATTTTACAATACAAATATTTTTTTCTTTGTAACAATACTGAGTTTTTAAAGATATTTGAAGTAAAACAATATAAAAATATCATGAACATTAAGGTATTAGAAAGTATTATTATTTCATAATTTCTTTGCTTATGTATTGCTTAGTCTCACAAACCATGTACAGATTTTAATAATATTCAGAATTAAACTCTTTCATATTAGACTTACATCACTAGCAATATTCCTTGAACTTTTTGCAGCAACGATGGGAATTGCATCTGTCCGCAGATCATAGCCCTTAGCGAGGGTTTTCTTCCAGTCGGCTTTATAATGAGCCTTCAAAAAGGAAAAGATTATTTTATTATTTGATATTATTAAAGAGGAATGAGGCAGGATGCCAAAATGTTTCTTATAAAACATGTCATAACATCCCTTTCTATTAAGAGAATTCACAGAATACTAGCTTATCTTTTACCCATCTTTCAGATTCTTTTTAAAAATGTCAGTACACTATACATAATATAATCTCAACTGATTAAAAATATGTATATTTGTATAACAAAGCAAGGTAATTATTTGAATGTGATGTAACAAAAGATTTTCATAGTTTTCTATAAGTGTATAATGTTGTGTGTGTGTGTGTGTGTGTGTGTGTGTGTGTGTTTTACTGGGGATGGAACCCGAGGCATTGTTCCTCTGAGCTATACCCCCAGCCCTATATTTTTAATTAATTTATTTATTTTTGTGGTACTGGAGATGGAACCCAGGGGCATTCTACCTCTGAGCTACACCCCTAGCCCTATTTATTATTATTATTTTTTAAACAGGGTCTCACTGAATTGCAAAGGGCCTCACTAAGCAGTACCTGAAGCTGTCCTTGAACTGCGATCCTCCTGTCTCAGCCTCCCAAATGCTGGGATCACAAGCATGCACCACCACGCCCAGTTTAGTCTTTTTATTTTTTGAAACTGGGTCTCACTGAGTTGCGAAGGGCCTCATTAAGTAGCTGAAGCTGTGTGAGAATCACAATCCTTAGACAGATAATGCCGGGATTATAAACGTGGGCCACTATGTGCAGCTATAATGCTTTTGAGAAAGGTTTCATAATAAAGCATTTCAGAGCTAGAGGTGATGGCACCTCTTGCAATTCAGTACTTGCAATTCCAGTACTTGGGACTTGGGAGGCTTAGACAGTAGAATTGCAGGTTTGAAGACCGTCTCAACAACATAGCAAGACTCTTAGCAACCTAGTGAGACCCTGTTTCAAACTAATGAAATAGGGCTGGAGGTATGGCTCAGAGGCAGAGCTCCCCTGGGTTTAATCCCCAGTACCACATCAAAAAATAAATAAAATGTTGGGCATGGTGGCACAGGCTTGTAATCCCCATGCTTAGGAGGCGGAGACAGGAAGATCGTGCAGGTTCGAAGCCAGCTGTGGGGCTTCAGAGACCCTATTTCCAAATAAAAAAGTATAAAATAGGTCTGGGAGTGTATCCCAGAGGCAGAAGGGTTTCCAGGAACCAAAAATAAAATAAATAAAATAAAATAAAAATAAATAAAACAAAACAAAGCATTTTAGAGATATAGAAATATGTGGATAATAAAATAGAAATTCAGATTTTAATACTACCCAGTTTTGTAAGTGATATTTAAGCATTAAAATCACTTAAAATTAGAGAAACATTTAAATGGGCCATGTTATAGTTAGACATAGAAATGTCTCCTGAAGAGCTCATTTTTTAATATTTAGGGCTGATATAGCCAAGTCATGAGGGTTGTAATCCCAGCAGTGGATAAGTCCATTGTAATGATTGACCTTGGTGGTACCCAGGAGGCCAGTAGGGTGTGGTGGGGGAGGTGGTCCCTTGGGGTGTGGCCTTGGTGGATTGTATTTGGTTTCTTCTCCCCAGCGCACTCTCTTGCTTTCTGCCTGCACGGTGTGAGCGCAGCCCATGTGCTCTCTCTCCCTGTGCCTGCCACCATGAGCTGAGAGCTACAGTCTCTGGCCTCTATTGGACTGAGCCCGAAACCATCATGCTGGGATCACAAGCATGCACCACCACGCCCAGCTTCATGGTCAATCTTTTAGATAATAGCTGTAAGAATGCTAACTGGAACAAGCCCAAAACAGAAGTGATTACCAATAAAAGTGTATTTGGAGGTAAAACAGAACCTAATAATGTTAATAGTTGAACCATCTTTTTAAGAAATGAAAAGCTTCATCCTGCTCACTATGTTTGATTATGTTTGATTGACTGATTGAATGGAATGGGGGATATGAGCCAGGGGTACTCTACCACTGGTTATACCTCAGCCCTTTTAATATTTTATTTTGAAATAGGGTTGTAGAGGTCCTCGCTAAATTGCTGAGGCTGGCCTCAAATCTAGGATCCTCTTGTTCCAACCTCCCAAGTACTGGGATTACAGGTATACAACACTGAGCCTGGCTCTCGTTTGATTATGTCTTTTTTTTCTTTTTGAGATACTGGGGATGGAATACAGGGGCATTATACCTCCAAGCTACAACCCCAGTCCTATTTTTTATTCTTTATTTTGAAACAGGGTCTCACCGAGATGCAAAGGGCCTCACTAAGTAGTTGAGGCTGTCCACGATCCGCGATCCTCCTAATTATGTTTTTTTTTTTTTTTTTAGGTACTAAATATTGAACCCAGGAGCATTCTACCTATGAGCTACACCCCCAGCCCTATTTTATTTTTTATTTTAAAACAGGGTGTCACTAAGTTGCAGAGTGCCTCACAAGTAGCTGAGGCTGGCCATGAACCTGTGATCCTCCTGTCTCAGCCTCTTAAGTATTGGGATTACAAGTGTGTGCCACTACACCCGGCTCTGCTTATGTTTTAAAATCAGAATTTACCTCTTTTTTTTGTTGTTGTTTTTTAAGGCAACTGGGCATGGTGGTACAAGTCTGAAATCCCAGTGACTCAGGAGGCTAGGTAGGAGGATTATAACTTAGTGAAACTCTGCCTCAAAACAAAATTTAGAAAGGGCTAGGAGATGTAGCCCAGTGGGAGACCACTTGCCTACCATATGCAAGGGCCTGAGTTCAATCCCCAGTACTGCAAATAAATAAAACAATTCATATAGTGGATTTAAGCATTATCACCAATGATGTGTCTAACCTACCCAAGAGATAGGCTAGTTACATTGTTTTATAAGACCAAATTATTTGGGAAGTTTTAATAAATAAGGGAAACAAAAGTTATAGAAAGAAATACTGACCCTTACTACAGACCAAGCACTCCTGCATTTTCCAATCTTGTTTATCTTATTTTGTCCTAAGGGGGACACCATTTCCTAGACTGACTCTACTGCCCACTAATGAGTCATTGCCCATAGTTTGAAAACATCTATATTCAGCAACATTTTATGGTGGACTCTAGTCTCATATTGCATGATAAGATCCCAGCTAGGGACTCTGCTCCCCATGTGAGCTCTCCATGCATGCAAGAGTCACCCAGAGCGGGGAAGGAGAAGCCAACATAGGCAGTGTTAGACTGGAACCAGCCCGATACTCACATCGCTCATGTTGAGGGCATTGACCTTGGCTTGGATAAACTGAGGCAACTCAGGGTCGATGGTGTACTTGTGCTTCAGTTTCTCCCCCTCCACCTTGTAGTTGAGCTGCGGACGAAGGAGGAAGCAGGCAAAGGTCATCAGCTGACTTAACGTGAGTTTCACTAAGCACCAGCTCCTTCCAAAAGGAAGGCTGTCATTGGAGTTCTTTAGAGGTCTTACATAGGAAAGGAACCTGGTTTGATTATGTCTTTACAGGTTGTTTGAGACCCAGGCAGGGAGTCCAGACGACAGGTCATTGTGGTCAGTTTGTCCACATGAGAAGAAAAAAAAAAAAGCTGGAACTAGGGTTGATAGCAGATAAAAGCAAGCACTCCAGAAAGCTGGCTGAGAGATGATGCTGATGCTGACTCAGCAGATATAGTGCGTGTGGGGGTCTACCCAGGAAAATTTTAAAGATGACCACCACGCTTGGAGCTTGAGGAACTAGGTAGATGTTGATGGCATTTATTGGGGGTAGGAAGACTTAATATAGTGAGGGTACAATTTTCCTAGCTAACTAGAAACACTCATTGAGAAGTGACACTTTGCTCAGTACAAAAGAAATAAAAAAAACTACCATTTATGACCACTAAAATAGAATTAATCCTAAAAACATCTGCAGTATTGTGAGATCAGGGACCACCCTGGGAAATAAAGTCTGCAGATAATCCTCAGATCCAAGGCTAATACAGAGCTCCCTGCCTTCCAAAACCTAGGAAAAACAAAAACCAATCTTTCTTTGCTTTTTACTTACCTCTTTCTTTCTAATAAAGAAATCTTAACAGAAATCTGAAATCACTAACTGGCACGAGCCCTGAGCATTATAATTAGCCCCTGACTGCAAGAACAAGGGTCTTGGGCTCTGAAGTGAGACCCAGGATGTCTGCAACTAAGCTGCTAGTCTCCTCCCTAGAGGCCTTATTCTAAGATTGCCTCTCAGAACATGGAGCTGTTATGTAATAGGACATCAAGACTTTTCCGTATGTGCCTCCTGGGTAGAGCTATTGCAACCCAGAGCAATAAACAGCTCATTTCGGAATTCAGACAGAGTCACGGATGATAACAGTAATGTTGTCATTTCATATGTATAACGGGTAGGGGTCTGCTTATGGATAGCACAGACTCTTCATGTTTGGAAAATAAAGCACATTTGGAATGTATTCGTTATCCCTATGGTTTAGGTTCAATTCACTTCAAAATTAAAACGTGTCTCTTATACCTCTGAAGCCGTTTGTTTGTTAACAGAGATACTGCCTCACGTACTGAATCAAGCAGGCTGCTGGAGTGACTGGGCCACAGGGGGTTACTCATGAACAAACCCCTTTGCAGGGAAACCACGTACATCACTTAGCTGCTTCGTGTTCTGCTGAGCCAATACCATGCCCATGGAATCAGGCACGCTTGTGAACTTGATGGTGTCTGGGTGCTGTCGATATTTCCTCTCATTTAAGGCCTCGCCTGCTTTCTTGGCCTTCTCAACCTCCAGAGAGCCAATAGGGATCCAGCCAATGCCCTTGAGGAAGCTGTTGTATTCGTCTTTGTATACATTCTGTAAAAGAGGAGGCTTGTATGAGGAGACACCCAGGGACTATTCAAGGGGTGTCTCTGGGATCTGCAATTCTAGCCAAGGGGGGCAAGCAGCAATTCTTTTTCAGTATGCTAGCGACCGACTCCGTCTGTCACAGAGCTTATTATCTGGAATTCGGTAAAGAGAAAAGGCAGTTCTGTTGTTAGAGTGCATTATACAGTACGGAAGGGAATCTAGGTCACATATTTCCATGGGTACTGCTTAACAAAAATTCTCTTTTGACAATAAATTGGACTTTTCCTTTTGATTTTACCGAAGACTCCAAAACTTTGAGTTTCACCCACACTGTTCATCTAAATAAACTATTCCTGATCTCAGCTAGGCAGAGATAATTTCATTGAGCACTTAGTAAATTAATACCATCTCTTGTCTCCACAGAGGACAATTCTTACAGAAATCTGGTTCCTGCAGAAAGAAATGTCCTGAATGTTAAACACCTCCCTGTGTGGCTCTTGGTGAATCATGCTGCAAGCACAAAGCCTCCTCACTTCATTTTAGATGACTCATTACATGGATTTATATGGATGACAGTGTGACCTTGTGTTTAATAAAAAGAGGAAACTTTTCTGAATTCAGAAAGCATCAAGAATTCTCCTATTTTGCATTCTACAACTATCACCATTGAGACAGGCCGCAGCAGCACCTCTGGCTGAGAATCACGGTGGCTTACATAGTTGGCAGAATGCAGCTCTACCTCTCACCCATAAATTAACAAAGACAATGTCAGTGATTAGGATACATGCTCAGAAAGCCAGCAAAAACATAGCTCGTCTACCATGCCTTCGGTAATTTTCCAGCAAATGCTGCTTATTCTAAAGTGCATTTTTCAAACATCTTACTGCAGTTAGAAACCTAATAAAGTGAAGAGAAATTGTTATGCTTTAAGTACAAGCAAATGTGGGTCTGCTATGCTGTGCATACTTACATCACTCTGAATTTGATTCGCATTCCTTGTGTGCTCGAAGCTCAAGGCGTCAGGCAGGTACGTGTAATGATGCAATGGCTGTTTGTAGTTGACGTTGGTGGCCACGTCCTGGGCCATCTTTGCAGCAGTTATGCTAACCATGTCCCCAGGGGTATGGTAGCTGGTTTTGGTGTTCTCATAATTTTTCTTGTATTCACGATCAGACTGCAGTTTTGCCACATTCATGTAGTGGACCAGCTTTGGATCATCCTGGAGGCTTCTGAAACCCACATGCTTTCCTTTTGACTTCTCATAAGCTTCTTTGTATTTATACTGCAGAGACAGAATTTGGTTAGCAAAGTCCTAGGCATTGAAAGCAATAGGGCAGCAATCATATTTGCACACAAAGTCACTCAGAACACTGACTCTTAGAAAGAGTATTCAAGAAAAGTGCAAACCACATACCCTTCAGAAAGTTAAGACTAAAAACATTTGTTGCAAACTCTGCTGGGTTTTCAAGAGAATGTTACGATGAACTTAAGACCAGTTTTTTCCCCCTTTGCCTTCACTCCTACAAGTGATTTACATGTAGAATTATATTTATTTATTTATTTATTTATTTATTTTATTTATTTATTTTTTATAAGTGGAACATATTGAGAGTGATGTACATTTACATTGTGCTTCATGCCCTTCCCCCTCCTTTTCCCTCCCCCACAATAGAGAGTGTCCAGGTTAATCGTGTTGTATTTATGCTATTACACATATTCATATGTAGCTCCTCCATTGAACAACCTCAGCTTCCTTCCTCTCCTATCCTTCCATTTAAGCTTTGCTGAGATTTCTCCTCCATCATCTGGAGTCCCTCTGGTATTACCACTACTCCCTAGCTTGGGCATATTAGAGAAAACATATGTCCCTTCTCTTTCTGTGCTTGACTAATCTCACTTAACATAATGTTCTCTAGTTCCTTCCATCTTCTTGCAAATGCTATTATTTTATTCTTCTTTATAGCTGAATAGAATTCCATTGTGTGTATTTCCCATAATTTTGCAATCCATTCATCTGTTGATGGAGATCTAGGTTGGTTTAATATTTTGGCTATTACAAATTGTGCTGCTATGAACATGGGTATGCATATTATGTTTAAAACCAGTTGAATTTTTGTGCTTCATATGAACATGACACCTTCAAAATCTAAGACCAATATCTCTTGGTTTAAAAATATTTTTAAATTAATTTCCTAATCCAATATATGATTTCACATCAGGGATGTGAATACCAGCTGTACAGGTAGCTGGACCTTCACCCACCCCACTTATCAGCAGTTCCTCTCCAAGCTCAAGACCAAAAAAGCAGTATATGAATTAAGACACCATAGTAAGGGCAGAAACATCTGTGGGTTTTTCTCATCAGTAAAAAAAAACTAATTAAAAAAAAATATGTTCCAGGTCTCTCACTTTTGGGATTAGGAACTATCCTGTAATAGGTCAGAACCTCATTTTTTTTAAATCTTTTGAATAACTTTATTTTTGGAGAGTTCCATAAGTTCCATACATAAAATGACACACCACTGTTGACAATGAAAAAAAAAAAACCACAGCATTTGATCATTTCCAGCTTTATAAATTAAAAAAAAGACTCAGTTACAACAAAATGTTTAGATATTTTAGCAAGTATCAACTTGCAGGACCATAATCACATTTAAGCCCCTGACTTATTGTCAGTGGAAAAAATTCATACTGCATCTAGTTACTATGGTTTTTCTAAGCATAATCACAGCTGATTGAGTGCAATGTGGTATACAATAAAATTCATATGGATGTCACACAGTGACAGCATTGTACAAGTAACATTAATGACCTCCAACAAACACGTGTTAAAATTAGACTGGTCAAGCTAAATGGAATGTTGGAGCCAAACAGAAATGTAGTGGAATTAAGATTGTCTAATGACACTTGAAACTATACATTAGAATGACGTGAAAACTAAATACTGGTGGGCCCTATCAAAATATTAACAGTGACCATTACAGCACTCTTAAAAGGTTAAGAAAATCTAGCAAATAAAGATACTACCACTTTAGAGAGAATATAAAACTTTATATGCTTTAGCATTACTGATTTGCTTTAAATGAGGCACTTAGGACTGGGAGGATATTGCAGCTTTTGCTTTGAAATGAAGCAGATTTCATGCTGGAATGCAGCATCCTCTTAGGGTATAAAACCCTCGAAATGAACTACAAATACCTCTGTTCAAAAAGCAGGATATTCCGATCACTTGAAGTTGGCAGTAAATAAAATATCAGCACCTTTTAGCTAGGTTGCTTAGAGGGACAAGCAATGAGGTGAGGACTGTCCTAATTCAGTGCCCGATGCTGAAAACAGTCTATGCATAAAACCCCTACTTACTACAAAGAGGCAATGGAGAAGGCCAGAGAGAGTTTTTCAAATTCAAGCATAAATTAAAGATGTAACACTACCTAGTCCCTTGCTTACAGCATAAAGAAACACTGGCAATAACCTATTAACACGTGGATGCATGTGCTTCTTTCCAAGTTTTTTGTTTTAAAAACTTCATAGAGTAAGAGGAAAGGAGGAAGAATGGATAGGAACATTTAAAATGGAATGGAAAGAGTTTGGCTCTTATATATTTGAACAGTAAGATTTTTTTTTTTTGGTGGTACTGAAGTTCCTGGAAACCCTTCTACCTCTGGGCTACACTCCCAGATCTATCTTATATTTTTATCTGGAAACATGGTCTCTTAAGCCAGTGCAGCTGGCTTCAAACCTGTGTGATCCTACTGTCTCCGCCTCCCAAGTGCGGGGATTACAAGCGTGCGCCACCACGCCTGGCGAACAGTAAGATTTTTAAAAGAGCTACACTGGTTGCAAAACAGATTAAAACAAAGCTAGCTGCACACAATTCAAATATAGTTTCCCTGGCATAAATGAAGACCAGGTGGCACAAGATGTAAACAGAAAGCTACATGTGTTTGACTGGTACTACAAATCATTGAGTCAAAAATTCAGAATAAACGTGGCTTGCACTTCTTACAAACCATTTACAATTATGGTAGGAGAACAGGGCACCTAAAGAGAGAACAATCCCTATCAGGCACCAGCAGCGTGTCTTGGCACAAACTGACCAAGGGATTTCAGCTTAGTTACTTACTTGGTACCATGACGGTCATGGTATCCACGGTAACTATTTGATATTTTATATAAAGATTACAAACATGGTAAACCTGGATTTTCTGCCTTACAACTTTATTGCCAGCCACAGCATGTGTTCATTTGGCATTGGTTTCAAGGCCAAACTATTTGTGTACTGTGAACATTCAGAACTTAAATTTTCCAGTTCATCTAGTACTCTTAAGTTGGAAAATCGACTAGACCATGTTTGGTTTCATTTCTTTGATATTTCCTGGAGGGTTATAATTTTAACAAAAGTCCATATGACCACATGCTCTGACACCCACCTCCCTGAACACCCAAAACAGATACAAAATTAAAGTTAAAAAAAAAAACAGAAAAATACCCCAAATACCAAGTATTATAATAATAAAAAGAACCATCATGAATCTTTCATTAAACTGAAGCTCACACAAACATAACAATCACAAATTTCAGTAGTTTAGGCTGCAAATTTAAACACTATGCAAATATATACAACAATAGTAACTCTAGGTTCAAGAATAAGGGCTTCTCCCAATGCTAAATTCATACTCAAATGCAGCCTGAGCTTTCCTCTAGTTCCTATAAATCTACTTTAGAGAACCTCTGTTTTTTTTTTGTTTTTTTTTTTTTTTTTGTTGTTGTTTGTTTTGTTTTGTTGCGGGTCTGGGGATAGAACCCAGAGGCATTTGACCTCCGAGCTACACTCCCTGCCCAATTTTTTATTATTTTGAAACAGGGTCTCACTGACCAGTGGTCTCACTCGCAGAGGGCCTCACTAAGTAGCTGAGGCTGTCCGCGAACTGCGATTCTCCGGTCTCAGTTTCCTGAATGCCGGGATTACAAGTGTGAGCCACCACGCCTAGCTGAGAACCTCAGTTTTTATGCAAGAGAATTAAAATCCACTTCAACCCTACAGACACTGAGCTCACACAGTATAAGTTTAGACTTATAAACCAAGGTTTAGCAGGTGAGAGGATTATCGAGTAATTACCAAGTCTTAGTGAAAGCACTATTCAATTGTCAAGGGGTGAGGGGATAAAGATTTTCACCTTCCACTTAAACTAGAAATGTATTTCCTAGTTTGTGTGTACACTGTGCACAAAGCTTAGAGTAAGACATTCTCAGTATCACTCTGACAAGAAGAGCTGTAGAGTCCTTTTACCCTTATCTCCAAAGTGAGCTGAACACATGGTTGCTCCATTTCGTCTCTTCTCTCAAACCAAGACTGTAGCCCCTGCAATAGTGTGTGACAGAAAACCCTGCAGGGCATGTGTGCTTTTTGAAAATATAGTTTCGAATCTCAATATCATGAATGGGGAAGGAGGAGTAGGAAGGGAGCCGGGGGAAAGCCCACCAAATGCTGTGTGCATGGATTTCACTGTCGCTATTCACTACATTATGCTGTGAGATTCACATCATAATGTAGACCACAGTGCACCAAAAAAAGTATAAAAAAAGAAAATCTGGTTTCAAAGATGGAAATGAGTATAAGTATATAATTTTTATTATAAATGAAATGGGCCTTACTTTCCCTAAAAAAATATAACGTCCTAAAAAAAGCGGGCTTAATTCCTTATTTGGTTTATAAAACTATGTATGCTTGTGTAATGTCTTTCCAATCTTTTTTTTTTTTAAATCCAGTCAGAAGGCAGGCAGTCATGTAAATCTAACACGCAAGTGTCACTCAGGGTATTCTCGCTGAAGATGAATGTGGGCTGTCGGGAAAACGTGTCAGCACAGGCGGTCTGGACTATGCATCAGGCGAGACTGCTGCTGTCATTTTATGACAGCTCTGCCAACTGGGGTCAACTCAAAAGAATCACAGGAATGTTTAAAAAGTGACAGGTTTTCAAAACAATGCTTAGTGGAGAATGTGAATCTGATTAATTCAGCACATTGTTTTAAACGAGGTATCCATTTAAATAAGCACACATTTGATTATTTTTTTTTTTTAAGAAGGAAGGTCATCACTCAGATTTCACCTAAAACTTTTTTTTTTTTTTAACTCACGTCACTGGCAATGTTTCTTGACGACTTGGCTGCAGTGATGGGAATGGCATCACCCAAGACATTGTTGCCCTTGGCTATTAAATCATGCCAGTCGCGTTTGTAACAGACCTGAGATGGGAGAGCAAAAAGAGGGTCTTGTTAGCAGGTTGCATGTTCATCAGCTAAAGTGATTCTTCAACTGCTGAGGTTGTTTGATTCTTTTCCAGAAATAAGCTATAGGAATTCCCTATCGCACATGCTCTTCAACCAAGAAGAACGTTTCACACTTTGAGTGTAGCAGGAAATTATTGGAGTCTGCACTAATTATTCAACCAAATCTGGTTTGTGCACATATTAAAGAGGGGTATAGAAAAACTGGGGTGGTTCAAGCAGAGAGCAGAAAAGGTCGTGGAAACCCTGGTATGTGCGGACCTACAAGAGAAAATGAAGATGCTCAGGCCTATGGAAGGAAGGTCAAGAAAAGACCTCGTGGAAATTTTAGGGTTGTCGTGAGAAAGATACCAATGATTTCATTGACTCTCATATTCCAAGAGATATAAGGTCCCCCACTTGAAAAACTAGGAAAACTAAGCATAACTTTTAGAGATGGTGAGTGCTACATAAAGAAGAACATTATATTCTGCACCGTTGTTCTACCTTAAAAATGGCCAACTCAAGAGGCAAAGAAGCATCACCGTGGGGTTTGCTCTACCAGGGGCTATGTGGGAAACTGAACTAAGTAAATGCCAAGGCACTGTCTTCCTCTTACATTCTATTGTTATTGTCAGATCTGGGTTCCACACTTCATCCAAGACCCTACTTACATCACTTATATTGTAGGCATTGCACTTGGCCTGGAGAAACTGTGGCAGGTCAGGACTCATAGTGTATTTATGCTTCATGTCTTCTCCTTTAGCTTTGTATAAGATCTGCAGGCACAGGCACAAAAGATGTCATGCATTACACATTGTACAAAAAGGGAAATCTGTCAATTATTGCTTACAGGAGTTGTTTCTAACATAACCCCCCACTATTTTTATTATTAAAAAATCATTGCAGAAGCTGGGCATGGTGTCACAGGCTTGTAATCCCCGCGCTTGGGAGCCTGAGACAGGAGGATCGCACAGGTTCGAAGCCAGCCTCAGCTACTTAGTGAGGCTCTCAGCAACTTAGTGAGACTCTGTTTCCAAATAAAATATAAAATAGGTCTGGGAGTATAGCCCGGAGGTAGAAAGCCCCTGGGTTCCACCCCCAGTACCACACACACACACACACACACACACACACACACACACACGAGAAAAACACCAAAAAAAAAACATTGCAGGCATTTTATTTTTTTATTTTGAAACAGGGTCTCGCTACATTGCTGACCGCCTCGCCATGTTGCTGAGGCTAGGTTCAAACCTGAGATCTTCATATCTTGGTCTCCTAAGGGATTGCAGCTGTGCGCCACCGTGCCTGGCTGATTCATTCCTTCGGTACTGTCCTTACAGTGTTCCTTTGCTAGCAGTGTGCACTTCCCGTATTTGCCAGGGAAACTCAGGAAGGCAGCTGTGCTTCCCGCATACGTACTTACTCAACACGAGCCTCGCCCACAGTGTTCATCTTCAGTATGGTGATGCTCTGTGTATGTCCCTGCCTTGGTCGTATGCACCTGTCCTATACTGTTATTTCCTATATTTTCCTGGCTCTCATCTGTTTCACCTTTATATGTATCATTAGCACATGATATGGTTCGTGGAACATGGCAGGTGTGCAAAACATTATTAAATAAATGAATGAGTGAATGTTTGTAATGTGCTTTTAATTTTTCTATATATCAAGCTTTCCTTTAGAAGTTTTGACTTTAGACAGAGCACATATACTGCTTATGGACAGGCAGCTGAACAATACTAATACTCTCCACCAGGACATAAATTAAAATGTCTCTTGCTGGGCATGGTGGCACCTGCCTGTAATTCCAGTACTTGGGAGGCCGAGACAGGAGGATCTCATATTTGAAGTCAGATTCAGCAATTTAGTGAGACCCTCAGCAATTTAACAAGACCCTGCTTAAAAATAAATTTTTAAAAATGACTGAGTATAGAATGTCCCTGTGTTCAATCCTCTGTACCAAAAAAGAAAAAGCCTCTATGTATGCTGAATTCTGAGGAGTAAAGACATAATACATTGTCTGCAATCTTAGCTTAATTTCTGCATATGTGTGTGTATGCAGTATTGGAATAGAATATTTTGCATCATGTCAAACTTACTATAATAACAGTCTTTTAAAAGCAGTTAAAAAGGAAAGTGTATTTTAAAGAAAAGTAAAAATGCTTAAGAAAAGAAAAAAAAGAACATTTTAGTGCCTGCCCTAAAAATAATTTTAATTCTATTTTCAAGTCAAATACAAAACCCAATAAACTTAAAAGATATTAGTTCAAAAGAATAAAGATATTGAGCAGATATTTATTTCTAAAAAAAAAATCCCTCTACCTCCTCTGCCCTCTCTTTTGTTGTACTCACATCGCTGATTTGCTGTGTGTTCTGTTTGGCCTGGACCATAACTGGGGAGTCCACGATGCTGGTGAATTTGAGGGTGTCTGGATGTTGCCTGTACTTCTTTTCATTCAGTGCCTCGCCAGCCTTTTTCACTTTCTCTATGTCCAGACTACCAATAGGTATCCAGCCAATGCCTTTCATCCAGGTGTTGTAGTCTTCCTTGTAGGCGTTCTGCAGCAATGGGAGAAGAGGAGTGAGGGCCAGGCAGTGGGCACAGGGCTCAAAGGGGGATTTTCCCGTGGGAGTACATGGTACTTACATTACTCTGTATTTGCATCATGTTTTTAGATAACTCCAGGTCCATGGCATCGGGCAGGTAGGTGTAGTGATGGAGAGAATGCTTATAGTTGACATTGCTGATAACATCCTGCGCCTTCTTGGCTGCCACGACATTGAACATATCATGAGGTGTGTTGTATTTGGTCTTTGTCTTTTCATAGTCCTTTTTGTACTCCCGGTCTGACTGTATCTTGGCCACATTCATATAATGAACCAGTTTAGGATCATCTTGGAGACTTTGGAAGCCAACCATTTTCCCTTTAGCTTTTTCATAATCTTTTTTGTACTGAACCTATTTGAAACAAAGGAGGACATATTTTAAAATGCAGTCTTAAAGATTTTACTGAACATTGAGGTCATGATTTGTAGTCATTGAGCTTCCCAGAGATTTCTATATGTCAATCATCAAACAAATAGCTATGTACTAACAAATACAGTCATCCCTCAGTACTCACAGTGGATTAGTCCCCAGATCCACCTCAACCTCCTCACCGTATCAAAATCCATGCAAACTCAAATCCCTTGTGTAAAATGGCATAGCACTTACATGTGATCTATGCGCATCCTCTCGTTGACTTTACATCACCTCTAGATCACTTATTATTCAGGACATAATTAAAAGAAAATGTCTGAATATGTTTAGTAGAGATGTAATGTGGGTTTTTTCAAAATATTATTATTATTATTTTTTAGTGGTACTGGGGTTCCTGGAAACCTTCTACCTCCAGGCTACATTCCCAGACCCATTTTATACTTTATATTTGGAAATGGTCTCAAGCCAGCACGGCTGGCTTTGAACCTGCACGATCCTCCTGTCTCCGCCTCCCAAGCGCGAGGATTACAAGTGTGCGCCACCACACCCGGCCATTCAAAGTATTTTTGATCTATAGTTACTTGGATCTGTGGATATAGAATCCAAGGACATAAAGTGCCAACTGTACTTTGAATTGCAGCCTGGTAAAATAAAAAAGATATTCAGAACCCATTTGAATGTCTGTAGTTACTTCTGATCACCCAAGAGAAGTTGGGATGGGAATGTTACTATAATTTGTATCAGTGACATATTATTTCTTTTCACTTAGATACTTAGAAAGAAATGAAAAGATAAATATTTCATAATCTCTACCAATTACATTGTGCTTCTAAAGCCCTACGTTATTTGATTAGTTGTAGATTTTTACTAGTAGTTGCATTGTAATGTTCCTTAGATATTCAAAGGGAGACCAAGAGCCAGTAGTAGCAAGCACTAATTGACTCTGAATAATAAAGGCAGCTGAACTTAGCTTCTGTGGGGAGACCATGAAAGAACCCTGGAGACAGAAGCAGAGGTATGAATAGTTGTGGTACACTAGGGCACAGGGTGGCTAGAGAGAAGCACCTGTAGAGAAAGGGTGTTAGTGAGAGATTCTAGGAAGTAGGGCTTTAAAAGAGGAGGACATTTGAGCTGGGTGTGGTGGCTCACGCTTGTAATCCCAGTACCTGGGAGGCTGAGACAGGAGGATCATGGTTTGTGGACAGCCTCACTCCTTACTTAGTGAGGCCCTCTGCAACTTAGTGAGACCATGTTTCAAAAATTTAAAAAGAGTAAAAATTAGGGCTGAAGGTATAGCTTGGAGGTACAATGCCCCTGGGTTTCATCTCTAATACTCCAAAAATAAAAGAATAAATAGGGCTGGGGGTATATCTCAGAGGCAAAATGACTTGGGTTCAATCCTCAGTACCAAAAAAAAAAAAAAAAAAGGACTTACGTCGCTGGCTGCCTGCCTGGCAGCTTTGGCAGCTTTGATGGGAATCGCATCAATTCTCAGGTCATATCCCTTCTTGCTCAAGTCTTTCAAGTCTGCTTTGTACGTGCTCTGAAAGAAAATTGTCATTTGAGTAAAACTCCATGGTCGCTTGGTAGGTGCAGAGCACGCGCGTCAGCCCGAGTCACAACACACCTCGCTGATGTTATAGGCGTTGACTTTAGCCTGAATGAACTGCGGCAGGTCTGCTGCCAGGCTGTACTTGTGCCGAATTTCCTCTCCTTTGGCTTTGTAAGCAATCTGGAAGAGAAAAGGCACATAATAAATAAGCTCAAAGAAGTATTTAATGACAATAATTGAAATAATTTCAGAGTGGATCACATTGCATGGGGGTGGTCCCAGGAGGATCATTCTGGGTACCTCCCTATATTCAGCTGCACTTAATGGTAGGTATTCAAGGTCACATGTGTAGTTACACAGGGTCCTTTCTGGTTCAGTCTCGGCAGAGATCCCTTGGTATGCACTAGGAATTTCTGATCCTCGGTAGGGGATCCTGATAGAATTTAGCCCAGAGAGATGATCTTACAGACACTTTTCTGAATGTAGGAAAAGATAATAGGGTAGAATACACCGAAAACTTATAATTTATAGGCAATTAAAATGACTTAGGGGTGGTGTTGATTCTCTAGGATTTTTGTTCTGGTTTTGACTTAAAATTTAATTCTCATTTGATGTAGTATCTATATTCATCCTTTCTAGTCTCTCCTAAAGATAACTTGTAGTTTTCATTAGAAGAAATCCATCATATATGTGCGTGTCATGCGTGTGTCATGTGTGCATGTGTGTGTATGTGTCTGTGTGTGTGTTACTGGGGAATGAACCCAGGGACACTCTAACTTTAAGGTACACCCACAGATCCATTTTTTTGTTTTGTTTTTTGAAACAGAATCTCACTAGGTTGCTGAGAGTCTTGTTATGCTGTTGAGGATGTCCTCAAACCTGCAATTCTCCTGTCTCAGCCTCCCAGTACTGGCATTACATATGTGCACCACCACACCCGGCATACCTTTTATTTAGAGCACCATGTCAAATGCTAAAAGGCTGGCAGCCCCTCCATTATGTATAATACCCTAAAATATGTATTAGCTGTGCTTTATTAATGAACAGCTGGAGAATTATACAGACCCTCGTGTAAGTGAGAATCTTCAGATCACAGAATAGTGAAAGGGATCAGTACTTGTTTGAAATACAAACACATTTGTATTAGTTACCATTTGTTAAAATACAGATAGGATGAACACTTACATCACTTCTCTGGGCCTGGTTAATTTTAGACTGTACTGTAATTGGAGCATCTTCAATCGAGGTAAACTTGAGTGTATCTGGATGCTGGCGATATTTTTTCTGTTTTGCAAATCGAAAAGAGTAAATTACTATATTTCTTTTCACTGAAAGCTTACATATTGAAATCTTTGACTTTTTTTTTTTTTTTGGAGTGACAAGAAGGATTTTTCCTGATTTTCAATGCAAAAATACTAGTCTTGATTGAAAGTAGATGAACAATGAATTCGATACAAAAGTTAATATTTAAAATTGATTTAATTATGGGTGGTTTGAGGAGCACAGACCAATACAACTCTCCTGAGACGGATGGAAACTATGCTTTGCATTCCTTGCTTAGGTGAGGAGAGCCCAGAAACAGCACTGAGTTCTCTAATGGATTAACAGAAAAGCAAGAAAGGGAATTTGGGTTTCTTTGCATGACACTCGGAAGTTCTTAGGCATGCCCTTTCTGATGTCACTTTATCAGTAGCTGGAGTAAAGAATGAGGGAGGAGAAACTAGAAAGGGGGCAGCAGCTAGGAGTTCCCAGTGAGGATAGGTGCTTTCTCTTCAAAAGTCTCACTGTGCTTTGTACATGGGTAATCACTGACGGATGAAGAGGCACGAAGGAGGACTTTGGGAAGGTGTTCCAACTGGGACAGAAAGTAAACCAGCTACTGCCTGGTTCTGAAGATGAGAGCAGGAATTTCTTGGGAAAACTTTTGGGGTACTAGTAGCATTTATTTTTATTTTAATTTTAGTTTCTTGCGGGTCTGGGGATGGAACCCAGGGACATTTTTGACCTTCGAACTCCACCCCCTACCCTATTTTTTATTCTTTATTTTGAAACAGGGCCTCACTGAGTAGCTGAGGCGAACGGTGATCCTCTGGTCTCAGCCTCCCAAATGCTGGGATTACAAGTATGAGCCACCACGCCCGGCCGAGTAGCATTTTAAAATTTATTTTTGTTGATAACTGCACAATTATGTGAACTTGTTAAAGCTTGTCAAGGTGTACACTTAAAAGAGGTCAATTTTGCTGTGGACAAATTATAGCCTACTAAAACTGTTAGGAATATTTCTGAAATGAAGTTAGTGTGAGTGACTTTGGTAACGTAAAGGAGTATATTTATTTGCCTGGATAACTCATGCATGTGGGAAGATTTTTTTCTTTTCCCGGTAATAATGACAAGAGAATGAAGCAGAAAGGGGGGAGGTGTTTCCCATGGTTCTGAGAGTACCAGGGCACACTCACAGACCGCCCACAGGCTCACACTTTACCTCATTGAGGATGTCTGAGGCTCGCTTTGCCTTTTCCATTTCTAAAGACCCAAAAGGCACCCAGCCGCAGCCCTTCATCCAGCTGTTGTAGTCAGCTTTGTATTCAACCTAAAATGCCAACACAAAAGTCACTTTTCTTTGCTCAGAGTCATGTTTATCACACAAAATCGGTAACATTTTACCCAGAATGATTTTATGATCTGATCAGCTTCATTACACCATACTTGAAGGTTATTTTTCATATTTCTTTGGTGAGAAAATTTTAGCCACCCTTAGGTTTTTGCTTTACTTCTAATTGACCTAAGTCTCACTTTATCCTTATTTTCAACTTAATGGAAGTATGTGGAATTGTGATTTCACATTTTATTCCAATGTTTAATTCAAAGCTGTATTTCAAAAAGCAAATAAAAATATATTTATATCATCTAATGTTAGAACTTTGCTCCCTGGAACTCTAAATATCATGTTTCTGTGGTCAAATTAGCCCTGAAGGTCACATTGAAGGTGGAAAAGTTTTCTCATTTTCTAATGAAAAAAATTTGATAGTAGTTATTTATCTTAACTGTTTGTATAAACGTACCTCATGGCACTGGCCAGCTTAGAAATGTTTCTATGTTGAATGGCCAAACATTTAAAAATAATTGTACTCATTAATTTGCTAAAGCAGGCAGTTATTTGGAATTGATCTTATTGGAGCGAACAGTTAGTTAATGCTATTAAAATAATGAGGCACTTTGGCTAGCTAGTTATAGATGGTACCTAAAACTTATACTCTAAACAAAAAATTCAAATTCTTCTTTAGGGCCTTTTATTTAGAATAAAAAAATGTAGAACACATTTGTTTTTTGCCCTTAAGAGGGTTATCATCTATTTGTGATGAGGAAACACACACAAAAAATAATAAGATAATAGTGCATAAAATAGAATTATTAGTGGTGGGAATACAAAATATACAATCAATAGAAAAAACAGTATGGTAACAAAAGTAAAATACAGTATGGTAACAAAAGTAGAATATGGTATTTCTACTTTTGTTTACTTATTGTTTACTCAACAAGTAAACAAAAGTAGAAATACCATATGACCCAGATTAAGAGACAAAAACCATATGATCCAACATTTCACCTTCTGGACATATACTCAAAAGGAATTAAGAGCAATATCTTAAAAGAGACATTTAAACACTCAAGATCACAGCAGCTTTATTCACAATAGCTAAAAGGTGGAAGCAACCCAGACCCACGAGCAGATGATTGCGTAAACAGAATGTGGCACGTGCATATGAGGGAATGTTCTTCAGTGATTAAAAAAGAAGGAAATTCTTACGAGTGCAACAATATGGACAAGCTTTGAGGATATTATGCTAAGTGAAATAAGCCATAGGACAAAGGACAAAGGACAAATGCTGTGTGATTTGCATATGAGGCAGGAATCACAATCAGAAGCAGAGAGTAGAATGGTGGTTGCTAGGGGTTGGATGGAGAAGGGGGGAAAGAGGAGTTATTGTTTAATAGGTATAAAGTTTCAAATTTACAAGATAAGTTCTAGAGATTAGTTGTGCAATACTATGAATATAATTGATGCCACTAAACTGTAGCATTAACTTAAAAATGACAAAAGTGGTAAATTTTGTTATGTATATTTTTAACAAATAGGATTGTTAGTATAAAGTATTTAATTGTGTAGCTCAAAGTAATTTTCCGAAAGAAGTTACCATCTGCAGAAAAAAAGCGTTATAAAAATTGATGCTGTAAATGATGTTTTCTTTTCAGATGAAATAGAAATCGATGTAAGAAATTATTAATAATGATGAATGTGATGATTATGATAATGGTGATGATGATAACAGTGAATGTTCACTGAGAACTTCAAGGATATTGGCACCATGGAATTTGACATTTGTTGCTTTGATTTTTACTTTATTTACTTATTTATTTACTTATTGTTTTGTTTCATTGGTGATCGAACCCAGCTGCACCTACCACTGTGCTACATTTCCAACCCTTTTTATTCTTTGTTTTGAGTGAGGGTCTTGCTCAATTGCCCAGGCTGGCTTCTAACTTGCCATCTACCTGTCTCATCCTCCCAAGTGTTGGGATTACAGGAATGCATGTCTGTGCTTGGTTTGGCATCTATTTAAATCCCCCAAACAATTATTTTGTTTTATTTTAATTTAACAGAGGATGGTTCTAGATTCTGCAAGGCTGATAATGTTCCCAAAGGGAGAGAGAACTGGAGTGTGTGCCAGGCTCAGGTGTCTCTAGAGCCCCAAGGGTAATTTCCCTTTCCTCATTTGCTTGCACACAGAACACAACACAGATGCCTCTGGGAAGTGCCAAAAACATCACTAAGTTTAGAAATCCTTTCAGTTCCCATCTTGAAAGGAGGGAGTTAAAAAAAAAAAAAAAAGAAAAGAAGAAAGAGGGAGTGGAGAGAACAGTCACTCACATCGCTCTGCAGAGCGTAGGCCTTCTTGGCGAGGTCCACGTTGATGCTGTCCGGTGGGTAGCTGTAGTTGTGCAAGACGTGCTTATAGTCCACGTCGCTGGCGATCTCCTGAGATTTCTTAGCCTGAGTGACTGCGAGCATATCAAGGGGTGCCGTGTAGACAGTTTTTGACTTTTCATAGTCTTTACGATACTCACGCTGTGAACAGAAAATGATCGTTTATTGCCACAAAAGCTCAGTGGATCTCCAGGAAGTAAACAGGATTTAGAAAACAAATATTTGAGTAGTTATTTTGCCACCACATTTGTTCATTTGTCACACATTGTTGGAATCCCTCAGAAAAATCATACATGGAAAGATCTTCCCAAACTTCTTAGATCAATGAGCAGCTATCAGAGTCATAGGGGCCCCCAGAAATGGCCACAGCCAGAGATTATTTTATTTTATTTTATTTGCCACTGGAGATTAAGCCCAGAGGCATTCCACCTCTGAGCTATACCCCCAACACTATTTTATTTTTTATTTTGAAACAGGGTCTCATTAAATTACTGATGGACCTAAATAAGTTGCGGAGGCTGGCCTTGAACCTGCAATTTTCCTGTCTCCGCCTCCCAAGTACTAGGATTACAGGTATGCACCACTACACCTGGCTGGGGATTATTTTATTTTAAAACAAAATTTCTCAAGGACCACTTTTAAGACCTATTTCTATTAATGTAATCTAGCCTTTGAAGTTTCCTAATTAAGAAGCATTATTAATTAGTGAAAATCATATGGAAATAATTTCATACTTCTGATTTTGTAAAATGTCTACTTCATAAATAGGATTATAGACATAAATTCTTAGCCTTCTACAATAATTTCTAAATGGATAGTTATTGATTTTTCAACCTGATTGTTATATTCTTGACAGTAGATAAGCCCCACTGAGAACAGCAAAGGTTTTTTTCCCTACAAAGTTTAATTTTGGTAACAGTTTAAAAGAAGCTTCAGATTGCAGCAGTTATAAGACCTCAGAGGAGAAAAGCTTCTGAAACTGAGCCATTACAGTAACCTTGGCCCTTATGTACAGAGCTCTCATAAGCCATGTATCCTGGCAGGGCCTGGTGAGGTGCATTGGGGAGCAGGTTTTCTGGAATGGTTAGCCAGGGTGCTAATTAGCTAAAAGTCCCAGCTTCATCATATGTACTCACCAATTACTTTAACAGAAAAATTCTGACCCGCTGCCTTTAGAAAAATGATAAGTCCACCCTATATCCCTGTCGTCACATCAGTATTAATGGCAGTGACCCAGGCTAGCAAGTACAGATGCACATTGTAAATCTTTTGGAGCAATTCTTTTCACAAACGGTTTAATCTTCTAACTTAGAGCACTTGATCTTCCTTCTCATATTTTATAGGTTATATTCAGAATAAATTTAGTACTCGTAAAATTTAGACCCTGGCTTATGAAAATAAAATGTGGAAAAATTTATTATGGATATGCAAGAGCATTTTTTTTTAAACCAGAGAATTTGTTTTTTGTTAAAAAGAAACTGATAGCTGGGAGTGGAGGCACAGGCCTGTAATCCCAGTACTTGTGAGGCTGAGACAGGCGGATCCCAGGTTTGAGGCCAGCCTCAGCAACTTAATGTGGCCCTCAGCAATGGAGTATGATCCTGTTTCAAAATAAAAAATAAAATAGGGCTGGGGGTGCAGCTCAGTGGTAGAATGTTCCCGGGTACCACAAAAAAGGAAAGAAAGAAAGAACCCGATAAAGCAATGTTGCAATAGTAGTTAGTATGTGGAGGTGTTTCTCACTAAATTGTTTTGAGTTTTATTCATGTTCACACCAGCTGTCATATACTAGTGCATATAAAATGTTGTCAAAGATCCAAATAGCTTTAACAGATTCTTTTCTACATTGCAGCTTAGCATTTAGCCTGGATATTATGTGGGAAGGACTGACTGACTATCTCTTTCAGTTGCCAACATCAATTAACAAATATTTATTGATTTATTTTGTGCCTAGTGTTTTAATGCATTCAATAATTGGATAAAAACAAAAGACACAGATACATTTGGAACCTATACCCTCCTTTTCTTTTTTTTTTTGCGGGTCTGGGAATGGAACCCAGGGGCATTTGACTTCTGAGCTACACCCTCTGCCCTATTTTTTATTCTTTATTTTTGAAACAGGGTCTCACTAAGTTGCAGAGGGCCTCACTAGCTGAAGCTGTCCATGAACTGCGATCCTCTGGTTTCACCCTTCCGAATGCTGGGATTATAAGCATGCGCCACCACGCCTGGCTACCTATACCCTTCTTGAATTGAGATGATATAAGGAACTAAAAATAGATTGAATTATGGTCTGCATACAGACATAAAGTATATATAGATCATCATATGAACACATGGTTAAGATTAAATAAATGATACAAACATCCTCCTCCATTATCATGAAAAACTATTTGCAAGCTATATTGAACACTGTTATCATTTTTGAGGGATTCTCTAAACATTTTCAAATGTGATATACACTGCAATTTGCAGTAGCAGATGTTTGCCTTTCTATTCTAAAAAAAATGTAACCAGAAAATGTTAGATCGTCCACAGATAATCTATAAAGAACCCATGAATTGCCTAAAATTCAGGAAGAAAGCAAGAAAATGTTTCATTTTTCTAGAAGGGGGCCCCCACTTTTTAAAATCATATTCTCAAAGGGGCCTACAATCTATGGAGTATTTTTCTTAGACAGTACTAATTACTAAAGTCAATATAAAACACTGATAACTATACTTGAATTTTATATCTATGATTCATAATTTTCTTCCAAAGTAAAGTCATTTTTAAAATCATCATTTTAAAAGTTATTTTTCAACAAGACAAAAACATCTACTACTGTTTTCTAAGAGGTTTCGAGAAATGCAAATGATATTCTACTAAATATCAATGTATTCGTTTTCCAAACCGAAATGGACATCAACACTATTCAGTAATTTCTTTTCTCAAATGTGAGACACTCAAGAGTCTGGGGAATTACTCTATTTCTAAAGGTTTTTTTCTAGCAGTTCCTTGAGAATGTGAGAGAGAGCCCAGGGACATGCAATCTCTTGCCATGATACTCCCTCCCAGCATGATAAGAGAGAAGCCGCCCTTAAAATAAGACAGACACTCACGTCACTCTGGTTTTTGGCTGTCTTCAAGGAGTGCAGCATCTTGGGATCGTCATTGATGCTGAGGGCTCCGATCATTTTCCCTTTGCTCTTTTCATAGTCTTTCCTGTACATCACCTGTAACGACATCACACGTGCTAGATCCCGTGCACAGAAGAAACCCCTGACCCGGAGCCCCGCCCAGACCCAAAGGCCACACTCACTTCGCTAGTATTCCTGCTGTTGGCTTTGGCTGCCAGCAGGGGAATGGCGTCCATTTTAATGTCAAACTTCTTAGCTTTGCTCTTCTCCCAGTCTTGCTTATATACATTCTGGACACAACGGTTTCAGCAAAGGAATTATAAAAACAACATTGAACACAGGTTAATAGAGTAAAAATAAAAAGCCAATTGAAAATTTGCATATATGGGCTTATTCAACCTATAAATACTTTATTTGACAAGTGATAGTGAGGCTATTGATTTATCCATCACGCAGTTTCTTCTTCCTTACCACTAAACAAGCATAGCACATTCTTTTTAGTGTTCTGGAAACTTTTAAAGACTTTTATCCTGATATGTAAAAGATGATATATAATTACAGCCCCTTAGAGAAGGTGAAATGTGACATTTACATGGGAGAGATCCGTAAAACTCTAGGGATTAGCCGAGAAGTAAATGAAAGAATTCTTCTGACCGTGGAAAATGAAATCTGATAGCTAAGCAAGAGTCTTTAGGGCACCTGGACCTTAAAAGTTCCACTTCCACTCTGACAACAGTCTCAGCAGTTGCGTGTATTCGTATCACTCCTAATTCTGTCTTTTTAAGCACACATCTGTACCACTTCCTGTTTTCACGCACACCAGACAGGCTCCCGTGGCTCCGGTACTTACGTCACTCAGGTTATAGGCGTTGACTCTGTGTTGGATGAACTCTGGGGCATCTGCTGGTACGTTGCACTTGAACTTCTCACCTTCATGTTTTGCTTTGTAATTCAGCTGAAAAACAACAGAGGATATTGCTTTGGGTTGGATGTGTCCCCTAGTTTCACATGTTGGAAACTGAATCCCCAAAGTCATATGTTAATGGTATTTGAAAGGGGGACTTTTAGGAGGTGATTGGGTCATGAACGCTCTGCTCTGATGAATGGCTTAACCCTCCCATGGCTTTCTGGATCAAAGGGCTACCAAACAAGTGGCTTTGTTATGGTGCCCTCTGGCTGGCTTGACCTCTTCTTGCCACTGGACACCTTCCACAATGATGCAGCAAGGAAACCTCATTGGTTACTGGCACTGGGTTCTTGATTCCAGCTTCCATAAACATGAGCTAAATAGACCTCTTCTTTATAAAAATGAATCCATTTCAGGTATGTTGTTAGAGCAACAGAAAACAGATTAGGACATATATCCAAACAGATCAGGGTAGGAATTTCCTTGAATGTATATAGGACAGTGTATATACCTAAGTCATTGGTGCCTTTGTTGAAAAAGAAAAATGCTGCAGGAGGTACTCAGTCCTGTCAAAGTATAACACAGAATCTGAATTCTCACTTCTTCTTTCAGGGATTGGGTTATAATTAGACTTTGAGCCACCATTTTATGATTTCTATTCAAGTATATTCACAAGAAACATATCTAATCAACACCAGTAGGCTATGCATGGGGGTATGAAAACCCTAAACATATAAAATTGTATAATCAGAGTAGTAACATGATACTTGTAAAGAAAATGTTAAGATACTTAATCGATATATACAAGCTGGGCGTGGTGGCACACGCTTGTAATCCTAGTACTTGGGAGGCTGAGACAGGAGGATCCAGGTTTGCAGACAGCCTCAGCTACTTAGTGAGGCCCTTTGCAACTCAGTGAGACCCTGGGTTCCAACCCCAGTACTACTGAATAAAAAGATATATACATTGTTCTTTAAAATATTTTAAAAAGCACTTTAGATTTTTTTAAAATGTGATGTTAGGAGGAAGGGAAGGAGTATGAAGAGGCAATGAGGCTGTTGAAATTTGGAGCTAAAGCAAAATGCACATGACTGCAAAGAACTGCAGTGAGGACCTTTGAGACAGTCTATGGCCAAACCCAGTAAACAGGAAGAGCACTGGGGACCGGACTCCAGGTACAGCATCATACTCCTCTGAAGTTTTTCTGAGTCCAGCTTGGTCAGTGTTGTTAGTGTTTAGCTGTTCATTATGAGTCATGAAATAGTGACATCCTAGTAAAAGTTACATAGGAACTGATAAGACTTCTAAGTGACACTGATGCTGTTCTCTTTACTGATTGCATATGAGCTAATATGTGTGACTAAAACACATTTTTTGTAGTAGGCTGAACTACTATAGTAGCATACCTTTCCTTTTTCTATCGTGTGTGTTTGTGTGTGTGTGCGCGTGTGCGCTACTGAGAATTGAACACAAGGTCATTCCAACTCTGAGCTACATCCCCAGCTTTATTTTACATTTTATTTTGAAACAGGGTCTCAATAAGTTGTAGAGGACCTTGCTAAGTTGCTGAGGCTACCCTTGAACCTGCAATCCTCCTGCCTCAGCCTCCCAAGTACTAAGATTAGAGGCTTCCTTTTCCTTGAGAAAGGTGTGCTACTCTTTAAGACTTAGCTACAGCTGGGCGTGGTGGTGCACGCTTGTAATCCCAGCATTCGGGAGGCTGAGACCTGGAGGATCGCGGTTCGTGGACAGCCTCAGCTACTTAGTGAGGCCCTCTGTGACTTAGTGAGACCTGGTTTCAAAATAAAGAATAAAAAATAGGGCAGGGGGTGTAGCTCGGAGGTCAAATGCCCCTGAGTTCCATCCCCAGACCCGCAAAAAAAAAAAGACTTAGCTACATAAGCACCTTGCTACTTAAAATGTGTTCTACCAATAACAGCAGCAGCACCACTGAACAGCTTATTAGAGAGTCAGAATATGGGTTTCCCCTGAAGCACTGGGATCAGAATCTACATTGCAACAGGGTCACTTGGTGATTGCACAAATGTGAATATTTTGTAGGCCTGTTGCTCTTCTCCTGATCCCAATATGGTTGGACCATTGCTAACTTAGACTTTCCCTGACTGTCCATCTAAAGCACCCATCCAGTCACTCCATGCAACATCACATATTAATTCTGTAGCATCATTCCCTACTGCCGCCCTTAATATTGCCTGAAGTCCTTGTCATTACTGTTTTTGTAGTCTTCATTAGTAAACTCAAGAAGAGGGCTGTTTGCTGTGTCACCTACCCAAATGGATGTGGCTTTTGGAAGTTTATTTTAGTTGGCATGAAGTTTTAGTGTGAATTTGACAGATCCTAATGAATAAGTTAAGTATGCCTACCAAATATCAGTGAGTTACTGAAGAGCTATTAGTTATTTTTTATAAACTAACACGGGTTTCCTCAATCTACAATTCAATCTAAGAGCCTCATCTGTGTTTTATTACATAAGTTCTAAAAATGACATACTGACATTGTAGATGAGTCTACGAAGATGAAGCATGGAAATGCTCACATTGTAAATAAGTCATGCACTGGGGTCGCCATGGTGGCATAAATCAGACACTTACGTCGCTGAGCTGTTTGGTGTTGAGCTGGGCTTGCAGTAGCACAGGCGTGTCAGTGACTGCTGTGAATTTAGTCTTATCTGGATGAACTTTGTAGGTATGCTAGAAAAGAAGATGTCCTTCGATTAAATTTTGAAGCATATTTTTATATTCTTGCTCATGTACACAATAATGTATACAAAGGATTCTGCCAAAAATAATTTTTTCTTCCTAAAATTATAATTGACACACAATTACCTTCTCCTTTTCTTTTTCCCTTTTCTTCCCCCTTTCTTTTGAAGTTGCTTCTGATTTCTCTGCTGCGTCCCAGCCACTAATCTTTTTGGTGCGGAAGCCCTACATTGGCTTCCCATTACCCTTGATATTCAGCCTATACTGTACCTTGGCTTATGAGCCCTGCAGATCCCACCCTCCCTCCTCCATCTCCTACCACTTTACCTTTTACCATTCTCTCCCTCCCCACCATATCTCAGCCACCTCATTCTTTCTCTTGTTCCCCTTACGCTGTTCTTCCTGATTTTCTACCCCTGATCTTGGCATAGCTGGATGTTCTTGTTTCAGACCTTCCTTGACCTCCCAATTTAAGGTGTCCAATCAGTGTTTCTCTCCCTCTCTCCTCCTTCTCTCTCTCTCTCTCTCTCTCTCTCTCTCTCTCTCTCTCTCTCTCTCTCTCTCTCTCTCCGTAGTATTTTAATTCTTCATTGTCCTCCTAGCTTTCTTATCACTGCCTGGTAGCTTTCTTGTCTCTGAGCTCTCTGCCCTTGTTTACCATCTGTCTTTTCCTGAGGTAGGAGCTTCAGGAGAGGCAGAATACTTGTTCCCGATTCTTCTCCAGCACCGAGGACAGAGCCTGGCATGAGTTGGTCCCTTTGGTATTCTAAATGTTGAACACCTATCTTTCTCAAACTCATATATCCCCCTTTTGCCCTAAATGTATGAACATATAAGCCAACAAAAATAAAGATGAATAAAGTCTAAAATTATTTCACAACAAAATAATGTCTTCATAGTAATTTTTGTGTTTCCCAATTGAACCAAAAGGCAAAGTTTAACATTTGGAATCTCCTGCTAACCATGAGCTAAAATTTACAATTTAGAATCTTCTGCTAACCACTCCTGCCACATTTACCACTAGATGTCACACAAATCCCAAACCCAATTTCAAGAATTCAGGGCAGCTGACTTACATCTTTACACTGGTCCAGCTTTTTGATTGCTTCGTATTCTTGTGTGATTGTCTGAGGGAAGTAGCATTTCCCTTTATCTTCTTCATATTCTGCCTTGTAACTTTTCTGTAATGAGAAAGAATAAAGATATATCAGGATGGCTATTGTTCCCAAACAATGTCACTGCAAGGCATGAATAACAGTCTTCAGACTTACGTCACTGTTTTGAGCAGAAACTTTCATGCAGTGTGTGTGATACGGGTCTTCAAAGCTGCCTACATAATGTCCCAAAATATTCCTTACATATGAATCTTTATATTTAGCCTTAAAAAGAAAACACACATACATCAAGTTAATAGTTATCTGTCAAGCAATAGGAAAGCCTTCCCATGGCAGAGGTAACAGGCAGGGCCTTTCAAACCTCGCTGAAGTTCTTCAGCAGAGTATCAAGTTGATATTTAGGGGTCTCGCAGTAATTCATACTCTTTGCCTTTGTCTTCTCATAGTTTTCCTTGTATAATCTCTGTCAAAAGAAAAAGACAATTAAATAGAAGAAAATATATTGTGTGGAATAAAAGCTATTTATGTCATGATTTATTTTAATGAATGGGGCAACATTTGTATTTCCTCTGCATGTGTTTTTTTGCTAAGCAGAAATGCACCATGTACAGGCATGCCCATGCTGCTATTCAAGTAAGTTTCTGCCCTAAAATAAATCATTCCATTTGAATGTTTGAAAAAATATAAAACAGTGCAAAATGAGATAAAAGGTATAATAGGGGCATAATACTAGGGGCACAGTCCTAAAAACGATACTTAGGCACAATCCTAAAAATGTAATCACCTCAGCACACAGTGTAAACAGATTTTATCACACCTCTGGAAGTTGGCTATGTTATTAAGGCTTAACATTTTTCTTTATGGCAGCAAGACATGAAAAGATTTTTTGTTTGTTTGTTTTGGTTTTTATTTATTTATTTATTTTTTGATGGTACTGAGGTTGGAACCCAGGGACTTTCTACCTCTGGGATATACTCCCAGACCTATTTTATATTTTAGTAGTCTCACTAAGTTGCTGAGAGCCTCACTAGGTAGCTGAGGCTGGCTTTGAACCTGTGTGATCCTCCTGTCTCTGCTTCCTAAGCGCGGGGATTACAAGTGTGCACCACCATGCCCAGCTGAAAAGATGATGTTTTTTAATCTTTTAAAGTATACATTGTGTATTTCTTCACATTCTCTTTTAATTCTCTCAAATGGAAATCTAAAAATATACTCAACAAAGAAAAGAATACTTATAAATAATTTGGGAGATAGGGAGTATTTCTTTCTTGCTAAGAATTAGAAAAGCAATTTTGGTAAAGTTTTTTTTTTCTTAGTAAGTGCTTTGAAGTCTTTAAAACAAGATCAATATTTTATTTTTATTTTTATTTTGTGGTTCTAGAGTTTGAGGCTGGGAGCATTCTACTTCCAAGCTACAGCTATAGCCCTTTGTAATTTTTTAGTTTGGAAACAGGGTCTCTCTAAGTTGAAAGCATTGCTACATTGCTGAGGTTTTCTTTGAACCTATAATCTTCCTATCTCCCAAGTACTGGGATTACAGGCATATGTCGCCAAGCCTGGAAATATTTTATAAAATTTTTAAGTAAACTACTTTGTGTTTATTCTATACCTAATTTTTTTTTCACATTTTTTGTTTTAAATTTGATGTTCTCACTTTTTGCTTTTCATTTTTCTCTATCTGTCTTTGTAAGCAATTTTTTATCAGCTTAGGGCATTGAATGAATACACACATGCACACACACTATATGTATTTAAACATTAATAAGACATTGATCCTATTTCTAGGAAAAAAATTTTAAAAATTCTAGTATGTATTTTCCTCCTAATGAGATATAGCACTAATGAGATTAAGGAAGCTTTTATAACATTCACTATCATCACAAAGTTAAAAACATGAGGACGTTTATCTTCCCTATAATCTGGTCTTCCACACTTGGGTTGTCATCCTGAGTCTGAGATGTCACTTAGTTTAAACATCCAGCCCAAGGCTGTAGTCAAAAGCACAGTGTGGCCAAATCTGAAAGGAAGACACTCACGTCACTCTGGTTTTTGGCTGTCTTCAAGGAGTGCAGCATCTTGGGATCGTCATTGATGCTGAGGGCTCCGATCATTTTCCCTTTGCTCTTTTCATAGTCTTTCCTGTACATCACCTGTAACGACATCACACGTGCTAGATCCCGTGCACAGAAGAAACCCCTGACCCGGAGCCCCGCCCAGACCCAAAGGCCACACTCACTTCGCTAGTATTCCTGCTGTTGGCTTTGGCTGCCAGCAGGGGAATGGCGTCCATTTTAATGTCAAACTTCTTAGCTTTGCTCTTCTCCCAGTCTTGCTTATATACATTCTGATGGGAAAACGTTAGCAAAGGAGTTAGCAAAATTGACATGTAAGTCATCATATTTGAAGACTAAGGGGTAACTAATTACTTGTCTTAATATACATATAGAATGAATGGGCCTTTCTCATTGTCCAGAAAGTCATGCATACTTTTTTTTTTTTTTTTTTTTTGGTGGTACTGGGTTCCCTGGAAGCCCTTCTACCTCCGGGCTACACTCCCAGACCTATTTTTACTTTTTTTTTTTTTTTTGGAAACAGGGTCTCCTAAGCCAGCGCACACGGCTGGCTTCGAACCTGCGCCGTCCTCCTGTCTCTGCCTCCCAAGCGCGGGGATTACAAGCGTGCGCCACCGCACCCGGCAAGTCATGCATACTTTAAAGGTGGACCTTCTACGTCTCTCAGATCAGGCTTCACTCCTCTCAGTTGGAATCTTTCATCAAATTAACTTAATCCTAGCTTTCATACTAACATGTGATTCTTCAAGCTGCATAATTTAACAGCGGCACAAATATTCTACCTTTAACTTACTTTATATGGCACGAGGAGTCATTTGGTTTCTAACTCCTCTGCAAAAGTTACTTCTTTAAACATTACATGGCAATACTCAGTGATCCTGGGTTATCTTAGTACTCATTTACAGAACTGTTGAAGAAATTGGGATCCTCAAAGGTAATTTGATTTTTCCATAAAATTAAGTTCAGAAAATAAAAGATGGCAATGAATACCTGGCCTTTGCCCCCACTCCCCTTTTATTCTCATTAGTGCAAGTTCTCTTCCATGTAGAAATAAGTGTAATGTGTGTGAAATAAGGACATTATAAATCTGGGGAAATAAATGAAATGAAATCGTATTTAAAAAATCTAGTCCTGAGAAAAATATAAGTTATGGCATAGCCTAAATGAAAGTATGTTTAAAATACCTAATATTAAGATTTTCATGAGTGGCGATATTTTGGAGATTGGTTCAAATATATTAAGATTGTCTAACTATGAAGCTAACTTTTAAGATTGCTACCGATATTTTAGAGGGGAATTAAAAGTTAATTTGACAGAGAAATAACAACATGGTACCAATGTTAACTATTCTTTCTGCCTTATTGAAATATCAACTGAATCTCAGTGAAGCAATTAAAAATGAAGTTGTCAACATAGCATGTGGCATGGTGTGTTAGGAACTTACATCGCTCAGGTTGTAAGCGTTGACTTTGTGCTGGATAAAGGCAGGCGTGTCAGGGGGTATATGGCACTTGAATTTTTCACTTTCATGTTTTGCTTTGTAATTGAGCTAAAAGAGAAAGGGAATTTGAGGGGGAGGGTAAAAGAGAACCAATTAGTTCAGAAGAAGAAATGCTCTAAAATACAAGGACTTCGATTGCGTGGTAGATTTTGTAAAGCAGCTGACAAAGTTGTTAAGATCAAAACAGAGAGGCAGAGCTTGGGTAGTCTCTACCACACTCTGACAGCTTTTATCACAGCTGTCACCGTGGTAGGACCCTAAGGGAATAAGGCGGCTCTTTCACACACATTCCTTCTGTGCATACTACAGCTGGCCGTGTAGATGCTGAGCTGTGCAGCCCTGTCTCATGCCCGTCGTCACCACTTACTGGAGAGCCTTTCCCACATCACCACAAATACAGCGTGGTTACTCACACTCTAATAGAAGCCTTTGTTTCTGACCATAATTCTACACATTACTTTTATTTTTATCCTCTGAGTTCAACACATGTTTGGAAATCTATACTTAAAGTTTATATGAAAAAAAATCTTGTCTCAAAGACTCCATTTTCCAGAAACTTCTTTAAGAGAAAGAAATCCCATATGTTGACTGTCTGCTTTGGGCCACAGCATATGTTATGCATACATCTCCTTTCACTTAATTTCAAAACAGCCACAAATTTACAAAGGGAAAATAGGAGGTATAGAGAGGCTATGTAATTTGGCTACCTGTTCGTAAATAACAGAACTGGAAATTTGTCTGATTCTATTCTTATTCGGAAGTTTTGTCTTATCATATTGATATTCTTCTCAATGTTTTAGCTATATCACTTTCCTTCAAAGAACCATATATACATATATATGTTTGTTTATCTATCTATCTATCTATCTATCTATCTATCTATCTATCTATCTATCTATCTATTGTGGTGCTAGGGAGTGAACCTGAACCCAGGGGCATTTTACCTCTGAGCTATATCCCTAGTCCTTTTTTATTTTTTGTTTTAAAACAGGGTCTCACTAGGTTACTGGCAGTCTTGCTCAGTTGCTGAGATTGGTCTTGAACCTATAATCCTCTTGTCTCAGTCTCCTAAGTACTGGGATTATAGGAGCGTGCCACCTTGCCTGGTTCATTTTATTAAAAGCATTATTTGTCCAAGAAGATTTAAGGCAACAAAATAGGAAAATGTTTTAGATGACTACAAACAAATTAAATTTACTAAAATTTCTATGACCATTTTTATAAATGTGACAAGAAATTCGATTTAATGGGCTATGGTTGCAGCTCAGTGTTAAAGTACTTGCCTACCGAGCATGAGGCCCAATCCTCATCTCCACGAAAGAAAAAAATGAAATTTATTGTATATATAGAGTTATTAAATGTTCTCCTCATAACTAGATTTCCTGACTATGGAGGAACTTACATCACTCAGTTGTTTGGAATTGACCTGGGCTTGTATCTGAACAGGAGAGTCGGTAACTTGAGTGAATTTCGTCTTATCTGGGTGGACTTTGTAGGTGTGCTGCAAAGAAGCAGAGAAATTTGGCTTAGCAGTACTGTCAAATTCAAGGTGGCATATAGTTCAGGAAAGAACCCATCCCTTTCAAAGGAAAACAAATCCCTGGTATCTAATAGAACACTTATTCCTTTTCCAACTAGATTGCACTTTGAGAGAAGCTCTTACATCTGTATGAGAAACTTTCCCATATTTTCAGATTCCCAATAGTTCTTTTTAAAAAAATGAGCTAGAATTGGCTCTTGAAATGTGGGAATGCCAGCAGGGAAAATAACTCATCTATTCTAAAATAGCTTCTGTTTATTATAATTTCCTTGCTTACACTCATTTATAAAAGTGAAAAAAAAATTTTTTTTGGTACTGCACATAGAACCCAGAGACACTCTACCTCCAACCTACACCCTTAGCCTGATTTTATTTCTTATTTGGGAATAGGCTATCACTAGGTTGCTGAGTATCTCGAGAAGTCATCAAAGCTAGATTTGAACCTGTACTCTTCCTGTCTCAGCCTCCCATGTACTAGGATTACAAGCATGTGCCACCATGCCTGGCTCAGATTTTTTAAACATAGCTTGACCACTAGATGCCATAAAAGGCAGTAAGAGTCACAGTTCATACTACACACTTACATCTTTACACTGATCTAGTTTCTTGATTGCTTCATATTCCTGTGTTATGGTCTGGGGGAAGAAGCCTTTGCCTCTGTCCTCTTCATAGTCTGCTCTGTAGTTTTTCTACAAAGAGGGAAACAATCAGATATAAAGATGCAACCACTGCATTTGTACCCTCAAAATGTGCTGTTTGAAAACCAAACATTCATCTCAGAACTTACATCACTGTTTTGGGCTGAGACTTTCATGCAGTGTGAATGATATGGATCTTCAAAGCTGCCCACATAGTGTCCTAAAATATTCTTTAAGTAGGAATCTTTGTATTTAGTCTGAAAGACAGAAGGTATTTCATGTATTAATTGATTAAATAAATTACTAAATGAAAGGTCTTTATCAACTGTAGGGGTGACAGTAGGATCACTCACATCACTACTAAAATTCTGCAGAATTGTATCCAGCTGGAACTTGGGGGTCTCACAGTAATTCATGCTCCTTGCCTTTGTCTTTTCGTAGTTTTCCTTGTACAATCTCTGCCAAAGGAAAACAAAATCAGTTAAAATAGATTCCTGTCACTCCCACGCTGATTATAACGCTCGTATTTTCCAACGCTAAACAAAAGGAAAAAGATATTGCCTGTCAATTGTCTTAGAAACTGACGCTCCAACATGGGGCGCCATGAGTCATGAGCCTTTTCTACTAGAAATTACTGTATAGCCTAAGTTTTTAATATTTTCAAGAATTAACCAATATTCCACCTCTGACCAAACCTTTCCTCGCAGAAACTCTAATGTATCTCTGAATTACTCTTTGTCTCTCTCAATACACTTACTTTCTTCACTCAGAGTGCCATGACATATACAGAGGTTTTGAGCAACAGTGAGTTTTTTTTTTAAAAGAAATATTATTTAAAAAAAAACAAACCTTGATAAAGCTAACATAAGTTGGGAGGTATACAATCTTTCTTCCTCCTTGTGCCAAGAGGGGGAAAATCTCTCATTATCAAAACAACTAGCCTTAAAAATAAGGCCTATATATACTATGAACTACAGTATGACATGAGACTATAATGCACTAATAAAAGTATAAAAATAAAGTAAAACAAAAAATTATTGTTTCAAAAGATGGGAATTGAAACTGAGTCATTACCACTTTTCTTCTCTGTTGGCATTCATCTGTAGCTTGAACAACAACATAAATCAATTATTGGTTTTATTTTTTTATTTTTTATTTTTATTTATTTATTTATTTTGTGGTACTGGGGGTGGAACCCAGGGGCTTTTCTACTTCCAAGTAATACTCCCAGACCTATTTTTTTTTATACTTTATTTAGAAACAGGGTCTCACTAAGTTGCTGAGAGCCTCAGTAGCTGAGGCTGGCTTCGAACCTGTGTGATCCTCCTGTCTGAGCCTCCCAAGCGCGGGGATTACAAGTGTGTGCCACCACGCCCGGCCAATTATTGGTTTTAAATACTGTGGAAGCAGGTCATTGCCACTTCTTCATGTTGTGTTTTCAAGGTTTAAGTGATTCTTATTCATTTTTGATATGTTTAGATTCCTGTTCCTATGAACAAAGTCAATTTGAACCTGAGAGTTAACATGTTTGATAATGGTATCCTCCATTTAGAAAGCAGAGTGCTTCACACTGATTTCCTTGAACTGTTTAGACAGGTCCATTTATAGCCTCTCGTTGCCACACCACTCACCCACTCCCCAACCACATGCACACACTTCCTATGGTGCTGACTTAATTCAAGGGTAGAGAAAGGATAACTAACCCACCTAGAGAGCTACATAAAATCCTCACATATTGAGAAAGTTAATACAATCTAACCATAAGGAAAATCCTCAAGTGATCACAAATTCAGTGTGTGTGTGTGTGTGTGTGTGTGTGTGTGTGTGTGTTCAAATTGGTTTGGGTCATTACTCTTTTAATGCCAGGCTTTGGCTTATTTATCTATTCTAGTTTACATCTACTGGCTTAGTCAGGGTCTTAACAATTCCACAAGTAGAAAATAGTCATCTTTTAAGTTCTGTAGTCTGCAAATGATTTCTAGGGTGAAGATCTGTCTTAGAGAGTCTCCTTTTGGTCCATCCATTTTTTGCAAATGACATAATTTTGTTCTTTTTTATTGTTGAGTACAATTCCATCGTGTATATATCCCATAATGTTGTAATCCATTTATCATAGGTTGCTTTCACAATTTGGCTATTGTAAATTTTGCTGATATAAATATGATATACACGTATTACTATATTTCATTCCCTTTGGAAAGATACCCAGGGATGATGTAGCTGGATTATATAGTGGATCCATTCCCAGTTTTCTGAGGACTCTCCACACTGATCTCCATAGCAACTGCACTAATTTGAAATCCCAGTAACAGTTGGATGGACCTGGACAATGTTGTTAATTGAGATTAGCCAGTCACAGAAATGGAAGGATCATGTGTTTTCTCTTATATGCAAAAGCTAGGAAGTAATCAGAATACCAGAGAGAGTTTAAATAATGGAGGAGGAACTCCAGTGTAGCGAGGAAGGTGGTCTAGGGAAAGGAGAGGGGAGGGAAGATCAGTGAAAGAATCACTTCCATTGATATTATGTACCTGTGGGAGAATACCAATCCAATCTCGTCCTGTATGGGGAAGGGGAAGTAGGGAGGGGGTAAACTCATCAAGTGCTGTGTGTATGTATGTCACTATCAGTGTGAACTACATTATGATGTGAGACTATAATGCACCAATACAAATAAGAAAATCTCCTTCTGCCTCAGTGAAAATGATGACATATCCCCAGTGTGTCCTGTGCCCACACAGAGGCCCAGATACCCGGAGCTCATAAGCAGGTGAGGATTTCTCTGACCACTGAGCTAAATCCACAGGCCTTCAGAGACTTGGGCGCATTCTACTTGAGGCACTCTGCTTCTCTACAGTTAGCTAGTTCCATTGAAGCTGCTTCTCCATAACCTTAAAGCATTTGTAAAGTTATATATGCACTTAGTCATCGTGCAAGAGAAAAGCTTCATTTTTCTTGCAGCCAAGGTTTAGAGAACACTTTTTGAGAAAAATATACTTACATCACTTAGGGCATCTCCTGCTGCCTTCAGCTGCTTGAGCAGTGGGTTCTCTGAAGCAGGAAGCACATTATAATCTGCTTTCCCCTTATTCTTTTCATAGTCTTCTTTGTATTTTACCTGTAGGATGAAACAAAGTGTTAAAGTAACTCCACAAGTTATTTTTGTCTTCATCCCCATCATGGCTATTATGACATAGTTCCACAAACCAATTTTCTTTTTAGAAAAATGACAGCTTGACATTTGAGTATAAACAAAATACTCATAGTAGCTCATAATAGCAGCAGAGAAACTGCATACATTTTCAATATACTTTGTCTTCTCATTCATTTATTCAAAAAGATCCATAGTGGGTTGATTATGTGCCTGGCTGTGGGGACAGATGCAAGAAAGAATAACAAGGGACCCCCTGCCCTCAAACAGAGAAAGCTACACTAATGACGACAGCATATCGTGTCCCAAATGCCTGCTATTGGAGAACCCTCGCTCAGCTCTTAACCTCCAGCTGCCTATCTGCCAACACATTTTAAAGAAGAAGAGCTAGAAGTGTCATCAACCTGTCCTCTCAAGCCTTGCCTGCGGCTATGTGTTGGACACGCACACATTTAATGTACAGCAGGAGAAGGAAGAAGCTGGAGTGGGATAAATGGCGGTGATCTCACATAGCTTTTTGCCCTTCTAACCTTGTATTTTTAATATCGTCCATGGCAGAAAGAGTAAGTTGGGTTTTTTTGTGGGTTTTTTTGGTGGTGGAAGGGGCAAGGTTAGGGTGTCCAAAAGTCTCCACCAAGAGTGTCCACAGAAGGTAGAACAAGAAATCGATACTAGTTTTTTTGTTTGTTTGTTTGTTTGTTTGTTTGTTTTTTCGGCTCTGGGGATGGAACCCAGGGGCATTTGACCTCCGAGCTATACCCCCTGCCCAATTTTTTATTCTTTATTTTGAAACACGGTCTCACTGAGTTGCGGAGGACCTCACTAAGTAGCTGAAGCTGTCCGTGAACCACGATCCTCTGGTCTCAGCCTCCCAAATTACAAGCATGCGCCACCACGCCCGGCTTCGATACTAGTTTTGACCATGCTCCTTAGTCTAAAGCCATTTATCACGGGAGGATAACCAGGGAAGTTCAAAGGATCCTAGATAATTTGCCAACATTTAAGAACCTGGGAACAACAAAGCCAATCAGTTTTGTCTTCAAAGGCAGGAAAGATACCGCTGAAATGCAGAGCATCATGGGGAGTACTCTACAGGCAGACAACCTTTCTAGCTCATGAAATTGTATACTTCTTGGGGAAATGAAAATGATGGGAAAGGAAATTCACAAATCCTACTACCCTTTCCTGCACATGGGATGCACAGCCTTCTCTGCTGTGCCGATGAACACTCGGTGCTCCTGACAAAGTCATCCCTCCTCTTAAGCACCAGATTCCTCCTCTCTCACCTACTCATAGACAACCCTCCACCATTCCTTCCCCTCCAACATCAACCATTTCCTCCTCTCTACTGGACTTTATCACCAGCACAGAAACATAACATTTCTGTCTCCTATCTGAAAAAAAAAAAAATCCTTCTTTACTTACTTTTCCATTCTCTCCCTCACGTCAAGGAAAATAATTAAGAGTTGAATATACTCATCTCTTCAAATTTTCTCTTAATTACTCATGAGCCCTCTCCATACAGACTCAACAAAATTTCTCTTCAAGTTGCCAGAGACTGAATGTTGGTAAATCCATTCTAGAAACACCCTGCACTCTCCGGCACTCCCTTCTCCCTTCACCTGCTCCCCGAGGTATCACTCTCTCCCAACTCTGCACCTGCCTCATTTTGTTGTAAATGTTGTTTTCATTCTCTGCTTCTACAAATGCCTGGGATCTGCTGTTCTCGACCTTGGTAGTTCCAAGAGCCCAACTCCCCCTTCTTTCATTATATATGAGAGTCAGCATTGTTAGCCATTCACTAAAAGGGTCAAGAACAATGGGACAATTCCCTCTTACCTTGCTAGCGGCCACGCCAGCCTGTTTATTCACTTTATACTCTGGTGTTTCCGTCTGCATGAAGTAGATCTGGTCTTTTATGTTCTCAAAATCTTCCTGGTATTTCCTCTGTAAGACATTAGACATAGCAGAGAACTTCTGTGGAAACAGACTGCAGGGCTTTATGTGAGAGGGCATGGGAGTATTTGGAGAGTTACAGAAGCCACAGTCTCCTTGGTTCTGGCAGGTCAGATTACAAGTAGAGAATGTGGCACCATCACAAAAATGATGAGCAACTCATCGGAGATTTAGAATAATTGGAATAGGTCAGAAGAATAATCAGAAAGACCTTTCCTGGCTAAGAAGAGCTCTTGAAAGCAAGGAGCAGAGACTTACTAGGAAAGAAAACAGTGATTAAATTTCTGTTTTCCAGTGAAACTATATGAAATAAATAAAATCTTATAAATGTACAGTATGGTTTCCCAGGCAAAAACAAATGTTTACAACAGCCCATGTACTCATACTGACTGAAATTTGAAATTAGGAAGAGGGTATCACCATGTTTTTCATGTGAAAATTAAGGCAAAAATAGTAGAATTTGGTCAAAATAACATGCGTCAAAAGGAAAGAGAGTTTGTGGGACTTCTGATTTAATGGGAACTCTGCATCAGGTCTTGTCCCTTAGAAGAGGGGCCTCCTGGTCCTGGCTCTTCTTGAGCTGGAGTAGGTGGCTAGAGTCCTAGAGGAAGGGGTCCCCGGCCAGGACATCTGGCCATCCCTCCCACTCACCGAGCTGAGGTTGTCAGCGTTCATTCTGGCAGTTGCAATTTCAAAGCAAGGCGTCTCACTCCATTTGCCTTTCACATTCTTCTCATAGTCTTCTTTGTATTTTTGCTAGGGGGAAAAATGAGAAACTAAGAGAAGCCAAACCCCAAAGTTGAAAGGTAAGAGTTATTTAAGTGATGATGATGATGATGAACTCTTTAAAATATCTTGGCTTGATAGTTTGTAGGTCTTCAATAAATATCTTCAAGAAATGAATCTTCCAGCACAGTGTCAACTTATCCACTAAGAAAGTTGGGCGAGGAGGAAAAGAGAATAAGGAAAGTACTATCTCCTCCCACCCCCTTGCTGAGTTTGGGGAATTTGTTCATTCAGAACTTACACACGTTCTCCAAAGTTTGAGGGAAAAGTGAGTCAGAAGTCATTCTCCATTTATATTTCAAAGTAACAATGACATCTAACAACCCAAGATTTTTGTGTCAAAGAAAGTCAGCCATTAACTTTTTTTTTCTCTTGCAGTATAGGGGATTGAGTTCAGGCCTCACACTTACTAGTCAAGTGCTTGTCTATTAAAATACATCCCCAGCCATTTATTTATTTATTTATTTATTTATTTATTTATTTATTTATTTATTTTTGAGGCAGAGTTTCACTAAATGGCCCAGGCTGGCCTTGACCATGTGATCCTTCTACCTCAGCCTCCCGAGGCACATCACTGCACTCTGCTTAGCCATTAATTTATAAGCTTCACCAAAACCCCTAGTTTTCCAGCAAGCAAAAATCAGAGTAAAATTATAAGCTAAGGAGAAAGGCCTCCTCATTTATGCTTAAAGAAATGTAATAAGAAATGTAATCATTCAAAAATTTAACTGTTGCCCCTTCTTTCCCTAAGCCCCACCCCACTTGAACCTCCTGGAAGGGAGATGTTATGTCCTCTTCATTTCCATATCCTTAGACCCTAACACAGAAAGCAGCATGCAGAAATTTTTTTTTCCAACCACACTATGAATGAAGATCATAATATACAATTGTGAACTACTCTGGCCCATGTGTTCTTGACAGAATTGATGTAGACAACCCGATGAGCCCCTGAGCCAGAGGTAGAGTTGAGTTAGAGCAAGTCTCCTCCATGGCTCACAGAACTGTGTTAAAGAAACACACAATGCTGAGGTTTCCTCTCCATTATCTGGAGTCCCTCTGGTATCCCTAATACTCCCTAGCTTGAGCATATTAGAGAAAACATATGTCCCTTCTCTTTCTGTGCTTGGCTGATCTCACTTAACATAATGTTCTCCAGGTCTTTATCTTCTTGTGAATTACATGATTTTGTCCTTCTTTGTTGCTGAGTAGAAGTTTATTGTGTTTATTTTCTATAATTTTGCAATCCATTCATTTGTGGATGGAGACCTCGGTTGGTTCCATATTTTGGCTATTGCTAATTGTGCTGCTATGGACATGAGTATGCATATGTTGCTGTAGTTCTCGATTTCGTCCCTTTGGAAAAGACACCCAGGAGTGGGATAGCTGGATCACATGGAGGATCCATTCCCATTTTTCTAAGGAATGTCCACACTGATCTCTATAGTGGCTGACCTCAGCAAAGCCAGAAAAGAAGGATAGGGGAAGAAGAAGACTGAGGTTAATTAACAGAAAAGCTACATTTGAATATGTGTATACATGTGAATATAACATTGTTAACCTGGACACTCAATATTTGGAGGGAGGGAAAAGAGGAAGCAGGTGGGGAGGCGGGAGGGCACCAAGTACTGTGTGAATATATGCCATTGTCAACATGATCCACATTATGATGTGAGACTATAGTGCACCAATAAAATTAAAAAAATAAACTCACAATGGATTTCCAGTTGCCTGCAAGCCTAAGCTTCCACCCCAGCCTTCAAGGAAAAAGAGAGGGGGCTGGGAACACAACTCAGTGGGAGACATTTGCCTAAAACATGTGGGGCCCTAAGTTCTATCTTTAGCACCAGGAAGAGTGACAAATTGAAAAGAGAGAGAAATAGAGAGATGGAGAGGGAAGAAAGGGAGAGAGAGAGAAGAAAAGAAAAAGCAAGCAAACAAGGATTTTCCTGGTATACTTTTAATGGAATAAATACTAGGGGTGAGTGATAAGCAGAGCAAATGAGCTTGGGCTAAAGAAAGCCTCTCTCTCTCTCTCTCTCTCTCTCTCTCTCTCTCTCTCTCTCTCTCTCTCTCTCTCTCTCTCTTTCTCTCTCTCTCTAGCTCTCCCTATTTTCTAGTTTCTTTCTTCTTAAAAGAAATGCTGGTTAATAGCAAGTGGCTTCATAGCTATATAATTTAGAGCCCTGTAGGCAGGTTCAGAAGCTTTGAGCCCAACACTTGACTCTGTCATTACCAAAGGATGACTTAGCCCCCGCCCCCAGCTTCAAATATTTCAGGCACAGAGCTGCCACACACACTAACAGAACACTGCTGGGAAGACTGAGTAAAGTCACACTCTGAAGAGTGTTTTGTAAAGTCTACAGGGCTAAACAAATATATAGAAGAGTAATTGCAATAATAACTATTATCATAACAGAAATCAAGAAATTGGAGAAAAGTAAATTATGTAAGAGAAAGAGAAATGGTCACTGTAAATCTTTATGGAGATTAAGATTAGCATTATACTGCCAACTAATTTACCTACCCTCCTCCTTTGAAGCTATAAAGAAGTGAAGTCAACAGAAATGATTTTGGGGTTTGTTAAGACGGCCTATAAAAGTGTAGTTAAACTTTTTTTTTTTCTTTTTGCGGTACTGGGGATGGAACCCAGGGGCATTGTATTTCCGAGCTACACCCCCAGACCTATTTTTTGTCTTTCTTTATTTTTGAAACAGGATCTCACTGAGTTGTAAAGGGCTTGCTAAGTAGCTGAGGCTGACCCTGAACCACGATCCTCTAGTCTTCGCCTCTCGAATGCTGGGATTACAGTGTTGCTAATCTTTTTGAAGAATAGGCCTCTTTAAGATCCGGAGAAAGCTATAAAATGCCCATAAACACTTAAAACTTCAGAAGTGATAATAATAATATTTAGTATTCTTATTATTGATAATAATAACTGTTATTATTATTATTACTGTTTGTATGGGAGATTGAACCCAGGGACGTTCTACTTTTCAGCTATACCCCCAGCACTATTTTGTTTTTTCATTTTGAAACAGGGTCTCATTAAGTTGGGTAGGGGTGGAGATGTATCATTTGCTATCCAATACTGAGTACTCCCAGATCTGGGACTATTTTCACTGCACAGGAGGGGCTGCAGCTTAACTGCTGAGAAAGTTGTGGCCTTGCTCTTCATTTGCAGGTAGGAGAGAGGAAGGGAGTGGTAGGCATCCACGTGGGACCCTCTCCACCAGCCATGGAGTCTCACTCTGCACTTGGACATTTTGTGGTGATACATGGAGTTAGGACCCCATATCAGAGATCCAACATTCATCTTTCTGCCCCACCTGGAGGGTTTTCCCCTCACATTTTTCTCTCTCTGGGTTGAATTTGAAATTGACCAATGAGAAATCCAGAAGAAAGAACTGATATAAATTACTCTGGGATTTGTTGTTGTTGTTGTTTGTTTAACAGAGGAAAGCACATTTGGGTCAATTACAAGCTCTGGGACACCTTCTGTGGGTAAGAAGAGACTACATGTCACTAGACAGAATATCATTGCTTCTCTAAACCATGGTCTGTCCTTTTGAGAAATCAGCTAAGAGTACTTCACTGGGCTGTGAATTAGGCCCTGTAATATCTAGTTTAAATGTATGGCTTCATTTTCTATATATGCATATTTTTATGTAGTTTTCAAATAGAAAGGAATACAAAGCCAGTTCACCACATCTCTCTTTTTCTGTGAGTAGCTGAACACTGGGACTCCTGATGGCCACATCTGTAGAAAAGATATTCTTTCAGAGGGCACGGGCAGGGCCCCAGCTATTGTTTTTTAATTGCCCGCTGTTGCCTCAAAGAACCTTCCTGACTAAATCAAATCTCTTCTTGTGAAATCAATGGGAGTTTTCTTAGTTCTATGTAATAGTTTCTATGGTTTCAGAAGATCAGAGCTTCCGCTGGGCGTGGTGGCGCACGCTTGTAATCCCAGTGCTTGGGAGGCTGAGACAGGAAGATCTGGGTTCGTGGCCAGCCTCAGCTACTTAGTGAGGCCCTCTGCAACTTATTGAGACCCTGTTTCAAAATAAAGAATAAAAAAAAAAAAAATCAGGCTGGGAGTATAGCTTGGAGGTAGAAAGTACCTGGGTTCAATCCCCAGTACTGACAGGGAGAGAGAGAGGGAGGGAGGGAGGGAGAGAGGGAGAGAGAGAGGGGTGGGGGAGAGAGAGGGAGAGATCAGAGCTTATGCCGTATAACAATGTGTTTGTATTGCTGGGGTTTTTTCTTTCTTTCTTAAACATCCTAGATTTTCCAGAGTTGGGTATCAGCTGAAAATTCCAACCTAATATTTTTTCCTTTTGTAAATCTGGTAGAATATAGAGAAGCAGATCAGAGGAACTAAAGAAACTTCCCATTGTTGAATTTAGACTTCCAGCTGACCACAGGGTACCTCATTTTCTCACCAGAATGCCTGCTGATATGACCTTTATTTGTCTCCCCATCTAGGTTGGAGCTACAGAATGCACCTGAGCCAGGATAGGGTGCTAGCATGCAGCCAATTAATTTAGCCAAAGACAATTACCAGACATTTACTCTGGTAAAATAAGTAAGTCTGGAAAACAGAATGTAACATGAAAATACCTATCGCAGATATTAACTATGACCATCCAAACTGGAAACTATAAGACAAAGGATGAATCGGGAAGGGATACTTTGACAAGAAAATGCCACAAGTATAAATGCATGAGCATAGCCGGGCGTGGTGGCGCACGCTTGTAATCCCCGCGCTTGGGAAGCTGAGACAGGAGGATTGCACAGGTTCGAAGCCAGCCTCAGCTACTTAGTGAGGCTCTCAGCAACTTAGTGAGACCCTGTTTCCAAATAAAATATAAAAATAGGTCTGGGAGTATAGCCCGGAGGTAGAAATCCTCTGGGTTCCACCCCCAGTACCACAAAATGAATAAATAAATAAATAAATGCATAAGCATGAGTCAATAAAAAGATGGGTTTTTTTTGGGGGGGGAGAAGATTTGATGATGCTGAAATGCAGGTCAAAGTACTTTGATAGCGGGAAGTCTTCAAGAGAAGGAAAGAGAGTGCGCTTATAAGTCCCCTTGGCAACCCTCTGCCTGTCTTGGTTGTTGGATGAACTCCTGCCAAGCGCAGCAGTTATCCCCAGTATGATTATTATTTTGGATGCACAATAGTCATAAGAACTTGAAATCTGGGTATGATTAGGATGAATATAGCACTATAGCCAAATCTAGTGACGTTCATCCATAGTCAGTCTCCTCTTAGCTCATGAGGGGATTAGCGTCCTCAAAAGGAGAGAGAGAACAGAGCTCATCCTCTCTGCACCATGTGAGGCTACAATAAGAAGACGGCTTTTCTGCAAGACAGAAGAAGGCTTCTCTAGGAATGTGTAATCTTGGACTTCAGCCTCCAGAACTATTAGAAATACATATCTATTGCTTAAATCGCCCTACGTATGGTATATTATTTTAGATGTCCCAAGTTGACTAATAAGCTTGCTTTGTACTAGTCATATTTCAAGTGTTCAGTAGTCACAGTTGGCCACCATATTGAAAAGCTCAGATCTAATCTAACTGACAAGCTTCAGTTGGTGCAGAGAATGATTATAGAAGAGTTTAAAAATGATTTTTTGGGGGGTACTAGGGATTGAACACAGGGACATTTTACCCCCAAGGTATACCCCTTGCCCTTTCTTTTTTGTTTTTTCTTTTGTGGTACTGGGGGTAGAACCCAGGGGCTTTTCTACCTCCAAGCTACACTCTCAGACCTGTTTTATACTTTATTTGGAAACAGGGTATCACTAAGTTGCTGACAGCCTCACTAAGTAGCTGAGGCTGGCTTCAAACCTGTGTGGTCTCCTGTCTGAGCCTCCCAAGCTCTGGGATTACAAGCCTGTGCCACCACGCCTGGCTTCTTTTTTTGTTTTGAAACGGCATCTTGCTAGGTTGCTAAGAGCCTTACTACATCGCTGCGGCTGGCTTTAAACCTTAAATCCTCCTCTCTTAGCCTCCCAGGTACTAATATTACAGGCATGCATACCTTCCTGGCTGAAAGTTATTTTTTTCTTTAATTTTATTTTTTGGTGGTACTGGGGTTTTTGGAAACCCTTCTACCTCCGGGCTACACTCCCAGACCTATTTTTATACTTTTTTAAATTTGGGAAACAGGGTCTCTTAAGCCAGCATGGCTGGCTTTGAACCTGCGTGATCCTCCTGTCTCTGCCTCCCAAGTGTGGGGATTACAAGCGTGCGCCACCACGCCTGGTTGAAAGTGATTTTTTAAAATCACTCACACTATATACTCAAACATGGTAAAATATTGTTTCTTTAGTAAAATATATTCTTTAATATCCTTAAAGAAAGACAATAAATTACTTTTTATTTTTTTTCTTGGGGACACTGGGGGTTGAACTTAGGGGTGTTCTACCTTAGAGCTATACTCCCAGTCCTATTTTATTTTTTAGTTTGAAATAGGGTGTCACTAAGTTGTTGATGGCCTCACCAAGTTGTTAAAACTGGTTGTAAATCTGAGATCCTCCTGTTTCGGTCTCCTAAATATAGCTTACAGTCTGAATCACCACACCTGGCTCAAATTCCTTTTTATTTCTCAATGATCATTTTAAAATGATTTTTTCCAAAAAGATAAAGTGTCCTTCTCCTCAAACTTATTTTCAATATCAACGCTTTCAGTAGTCATCTGTTCAAGCACAGTTTTACATGTATTTTCTGAGATGGGCACGATAGTGCATGCTTGTAATCCCAGTACTTGGAAGACTGAGACAGGAAGATTGCAGGTTTATGGCCACCCTCAGCAAACTCATGAGGCCCTCTGCAACTTAGTGAGACCCTGTTTTTAAAAAAAAAAAGTTAATTTCTGTTTGGCTGAAGGAAAAATATCAGCTTGGTGATATTCCTATTAGTGAAATTTTCCTATATCCTTAGTTCGAACAGCCCTCACTTAGACAAATAATCTGCAGAATCAGACATGAAAAAACTTCACTGAAAACGTTTCCTCATCTGTATCTTTCCTTCTCCTCCTGTACTAAAGAAACTCCCAGCCCTAACACACACACACACACACACACACACACACACACACACACACACACAGAGGCACACTATTTAATGATAGAAATCTTGAGGTCTCATGAAAATTCAAGAAGTCTAAACTGAGACTCAGCTCCCCAGAGGACAAAAAAAGGTATTCAAAGCAGCAGTATCCCGGAAGAAAGTGGCCAGATTTGGACCAATTTAGAACAGGACTTTAGCACAGACCTCTTCATCAGCTCAACATTTGTCACTGTGCATTCCTTGTCAGGCCTGCATTCCTCAGACAGAGATGTTTGCTAGGGTCTCAAAAGTTATAGAGCGCACCACCCACTGCTGCTGATGTGCACCCTGGGCTCGCTTGTACACCGGGACTGAAAGCACAAAACTGTACAGGGTCTGCACACTGAATTAAACCAGATCCTCCAGGGGCAGGGGCAGCTACTCACTTACTCTGTCAGTATCAGTCTCAGAAGTAAAAATGTCAAATGACATTTGTGCAGAAGCTGTTTTCAACAGGTGACTTTGACATTTAAGAATGACTGAGTCATCGCGCTGGCTAAACATTTATTAACATCATTTACGCTTCTGCTGGACGTGTTTCTTTTGTGGCAGAACTTTGTGTCACATGCAAAAACACTCTTGTGTGATTTGTCTTCAGGTTTCACTTTAGTTTCTTTCCCCAATGAATGGAATTATAAGTGGAGTTTTCAGAAAAGACAGTATTCCCGGTCTATTTACTTACCTTGCTCAGTTGATTGGTTACTTTCTTGGCAAATTCTATATCTGGAGGGTCGGACAGAGATGTGAACTGAGTTTGCCGTTCAACGTGACCTTTTTTGTAGGCAATCTACAAAAACGCAGAGACAGGGATGCTCATGAGCGATAGAAATTATATTATTTCTCACATTCCATTTGTTGAGATTTTTTTTTTCTGGGTCTGGGGATGGAACCCAGGGACACTGGACCTCCGTGCTACACCCTCTGCCCTATTTTTTATTCTTTATTTTTGAAACCGGGTCTCACTAAGTTGCGGAGGGCCTCACTAAGTAGCTGAGGCTGGCTCCGAACCTGTGCAATCCTCCTGTCTCCGCCTCCCAAGGGCTGGGATTACAAGTGTGTGCCACCATGTCCGGTTTGTTGGGGTTTTTAAAAAAGATGTGTTTCATCTTTGTTATTGTAACGTGTTACCACAATTTGTCCTTCTAGATATCACAATGTCCCTTTTCTCAGTATTGATAGCTTTTTTTCTCTTTGAGTCATTTTTCCTTCTCTAGAACTCTGAGCTCTAGATAATTTTCTTACACTATTTTTGGGTGTTCAAGCTACAACCTAGTTCTATTTTGTTTTTTGTTAACAGGGTCTCACCTGTTGCTGAGGGCCTTATTAAGTTGCTGAGGCTGTCCTCAAACTGTAATCTTCCTGTATCATCCTACCAATACTGGGATTACAGACATATGCCACAATGCCTGGCTGTCCCACTTGCTTTTGTGCTGTGACTGGTAATTATAATTTTTCTTTAGACCAACATCTTCAGTTCTCAACTTCTTATATTTTTTTTCACACTCATTAATTTTCTTCACCCCAGCTGTGGACCAACTCAATGACTACTTTCTCTGTTCTTATGTTTAGGATGCTGACTGCTACAGAAGAAAATCACACAAAGCTATGAATATGGCTATGATAACATAATTAGGACTAAAAGGGACCCTGGAAGAAGCTACAGGGGAGGGATCCTCTGAACCCAAGCGCTTCGTGTGAAAGCTACATGCCTACCCAGTCATATGTTCCATGTGGCTTGCCTGGGACTCTGCCCAATACTCTGGCTTTAGGGGATTTTATTGCCACTTTATCTTCAATGATGTTTGAGTATCCCACTATGTGTCTCTGGTCAGTCCTTGGTCTAAAACCCAACACAGTCCTTAAGTGCTCACTCAAGTCTACCTTACTCTCAGCTTCCTCTTTCATAGAATAAAGAAAGACTTCTATTTCTCCAACTCATCCTGCCTCCCCCAACCCCGCCCTGGCTCTAGGAGCAGCATCCCTCACAGGGCCTGGTCCCACAACCTATACCGTTCCCTCCAGCCACCCCTTGTACCTAGCTCTGTAAATTCTCTCTTCTCTTTCTCACAGCTTCAATGGCTCCCTCTTCATTAACTCCTTCTTTTCAGCCCATGAAAGGCTCCTATAGCCTTAAATAAGATGGTACCCATGAATCATGCATGCCTTCACCTTTGCTCTCCTTTCTTTCTTCATCCCTGCTCTTTCAGAGTTTTCTTTCACCAGTCTCCACCTCTTCCTCTAATAATGTCAAAGTTTCACAGGTCCTCAGACAGGTGCAGCCCTCAGATCCCTCAGGGTCTCATGTGGGCTGCCACTTTGTTTTGGGATACTCCAGCTCCATCCTCTCCCTGTCAATCTGAAAACTGCTGCTCCTTCTGCCCATCCAGGACCGCATGACTCCCTGACTCCTAAGGCTGATGTGGTCACTCAACGTGGTCTTTATCTCTTTCAAGTCCACCAGGTGACATGGGAATTAGCTGTACATGTATGTCCCTTGCTGAACTGTGAGCTCTGGGATGACAGGGGGATGTCCTCCTGTTGGGGATACTTGTGGCCTGGGTGGTGCTTGACTAGAGGAGTGATTTTGTTTTGTATACTTTTATTGATGCTTCATAGTCTCTCATCACAGTATTTTTCATACTGATAGAGACATACATGCACACAGCCCTTGGGGAACTTTCTTTTTGCAGTATTGGGGATGGAACCCAGGGGCATTCTATCTCTGAGCTACACCCCCAGCCCTATTTTTTTTTTATTCTTTATTTTGAAACAGAGTCTCACTGAGTTGCAAAGGGCCTCACTAAGTAGCTGAGGCTGTCCTCAAACAGTGATCTTCCTGTCTCTGCCTCCCAAATGCTGGGATTATAAGTGTGCACCACCCAGCTAAGTGACTGATTTCTGAAACTGTCTTTTGCACACTAAGATTATGAGAAGAAGCCCAAGCAGGCAGATCATTCGCCCAACTCTTCCATTACACAACTGAGACTTCTACAGATTATTTTTCTTTTCACATAGCAGTATTATTTATTAAAAAATGTCAGATAAATCCAAGGTCCTCATCATCTCATACTTTAACCAAGTCTAACTATCTCTTATTCTAATAATATCTAACTGCTGCCTATAGCAAAACACTTCATGAATGTCAAATCAAAGGAGATATAAAACAGTTTTAAAGCCGGGCATGGTGGCTCATGCTTGAATCCCAGCATTCGGGAGGCTGAGATCAGAGGATCGTGGTTCGTGGACAGCCTCAGCTACTTAGTGAGGCCCTCTGCAACTCAGTGAGACCCTGTTTCAAAATAAAGAATAAAAAAAAAATGGGCAGGAGGTGTAGCTCGGAGATCAAATGCCCCTGGGTTCCATCCCCAGACCCCCACCCCCCAAAAAAACAGTTTTAAAATGCATAATATGTATAAATTCTACCGCTTAATTTCTAAGTAACCAGAGACTTTATTTTGGGTGTAGACCAACTGGAATTTTCCATGGCTGGCTAAGTCCTTAGGGAGAAGGCAACATTCAAATAGGAGAAATGTTTATTCAATATGACATCTTGTCAAGACGTTTCAGAGACATCAGCTCTGCAAGTCCTAATCTCTCAGGAACCTTGTTCAGAATTCTGCCTGGTTGGAATTCCATACTCCAGATTAGCTTAAAGACTCCCTTAGTATCTGCAAAGTATTTTGTCTTTACTTAGATAATAAGGAAAACACAAGTAGAGTTAAAAGGGGCACGGGACGATGTTGCAGAAGAAAGAGACGGAGCACCCTTGGCTTGAAATCTACGTGCCTATACGATTGCTTAGGGTTCTGTACCTAATAATTGTAAAAGTTCATGGTGCTGACAATGGTATTAATAGCTATGTGGGTAATAGCCATGTGGGTAATCTGACACTTACTTGGTCTGTAATAAAAATAAAAGCTCTACTCTAACTGCCAAGTCTTACTGAGGAAGAGTGGGGAAGGTTTTACCTCATTATTGTATTTTTTTTTTTACTGTGTCCTCTGTTATGATAGCAATAAAATGTAGCCAGCTTCAATCGCGAAAAGCCCATAACACCAGAGTGCTATGTAGGCGATCCTCCATCTCTCTGTTTTATGGATCAAGGGAGGTACTAGGAGATTAACTGTCTTCTTGGAACCCCCTCCCTGGGCTTACATGACACGGCATTTCCTGGGCCCCTGCAGCTGCTCTGTTTGTTCTCTGATCCTTGTTCTGGCATTTCCCCAGATGTCCTCAGTGTGGGTGAGCTTCAGCTCTCTGCCCTGGGCCATGTGCTCTTCTGCCCCCTCGTGCAATTCATACATGTCTTCAGTTGTCACTCTTGTCACCATAATTTCTGAAGATGAAGTTCTTGCTCTCATCCTACATCTATGCAATGCTACTCAATTTCTAAGGTATCCATAGGGTACCTGGATCGGATGTTCCTTTCATTAAGCCAAGTTTGTTTTCTTCTCCATTAGGGCCTCTTAACTAGCTTAACATCAGGACAGCAGCACAAAGCCCCTCCATAGCACTGTTTGCTTGATAATTTTGTGAAGATGGCTGTGATTCTTGGTGTTTTTTTTTTTTTTAAAGTCATTCTAATGTCACAGAACAACTACAACCAGAGCCAAGAGGAAAAAAATGACGCATGCTCTTGTGGGAAGAACGTTGGTCTTGAGATCGTAAGTTTGGGCTCTGACACTAACTTCCTATGTGACCTTAGATGCAGGTTCCTTGTCTATAAGACGAGAGATTGGACCAAATTATAAGTAATACAAAGTATAAATTATATCTAATTTAAATTAGATATCATAATTTGTGACTGAATATATTTATGACTCCTCTGTAATGATGGCGTTTAATCTGTCTTAAAGAGAATTGCTGTGAACATCTGGCCAGATGCTGTAACCCAAGTTGTCCTGATGCCACACTCCCAAATGGTGCCAAGTGCACCTTACTTACATCACTGAGAGCTTTCTGGGCCTGGGCAACCCTTCTCAGTTCCGGGCTGTCATTATATGGGTAAAACAAACTTTTGTCTGCATCCCAATCTTCAGTATACAGTTTCTAAATCAGAAAATAGGGAACAGTTAGGAGAAAATGAGTCTACACTTACACAAAGCACTTAATTTTGAACTCATCCAATAATGGCATAAGGAGCCAATGGCCAAGTAAGAATACAGGTAAATTAAATAGAGGTAATTAACTCCCCCATTTCCATTCAATTCACCATTTCTATAAGTAGCTTCTCTGCTCCTCCTGAAAAAATATGATCTGATTTTCAGGGGGGCAGATGTGCCTGATTCTATTTTGGCTCCTCATATGACTTCACCTTTTTTCTAAGACAGGTGCTAACACAGGTCTAAGGAACCAGGAAGCATTTTTCATACTTCCTGCCACAAAATGAAACTCTAATTAGATTAACAGCCAGGGATACCCAAGGCATAGCACAGGGTCTACAGAAAAATTTAAATGACTACTCTGTTGATCTTTGAGTTGGTTCTCAGGTCTTCATGCTCTCGATTCACATTCCACCCAGGTTGCTCAGGACCCCAAAGGAGTCTCCATTTCTCTTTCCAGGATCTCTCCTTGTGAGGAGCTCAGGATCCTCCTTGACAGCCTCCCACCTTCAATCACACGTGCCCCAAAGCTACTCAAAAAACACTGGGGAACAGTATTCCAGCTTGTCAAGAGTTTACTGGGTATTGCTATAAAGTATATGGTGGGATGATGCTGGAAGCGAGGCATGGTGATGAACAGAAGCCCTTACCTTACTGAACATGGCTGTGTTCTTAATGGCCTGGACAAGTTCAGGTGCATCAGGGGGAAGCAGGTACTTATCTTTGGTGTCTTCCCAGTTCTGCTTATATAAAACCTACACAGAAAAAGCAGAAGACCTGTGATTTGCTATCCCACCCAAGGCATGAGGATTATAGGACAGTGGGAGAGGAAGGTGGCCTCACACAAAGAGTGCGGATGGGTTACTAGGAAAATGCTGACCATGCACTGGTGCTATGATACTTCCCCCAAATTAGCAAGCATTTGCTTAAAAATTCTATTTTTTTAATCAATTCATGATTCGGAGTCTTCTATAGATTTCTTTCAAAGGCTGCAACCAATCAGTCATTGACTTGGTTTGGCTGACAGACACATTTCTTTTGACTTGCATAGTATTCTAAAATGTCTTTTAAATTAGTTGCTCACATTTAAAATTTGGAAATTTCTCATGAAATTTCAGCTTTGAAAAGTAGAGAAGAGACTCCAGAAATTTTATTTCTCAAAAATTCTTTGAGAAATAAAGAAGAGATTCCAGCAATAATGGGACTGCATTCAGTGCAGCAGGCCCCTGGAGCTGAGGGCACAGCTGCCTCTTCAGGCAGGCCATGGGCTCTCCATCCACCCGTAGCTCCTATGGGTCATCCCGGAGCCTCCCTGATGCACATGGGCATTCAGTTCTGACCGCAGGACTCGTGAGCAGGATCAGGCCCATCTGTTTCTCCTCTTAGACAAGTAGAAGTAACATGCATGCTGTTGACTATCCCAGCCCTCAAGACCACGGCCTTACCTTGCTGACTTGCTGCGACACTTTTTTTGCATGTTCAATATCTTTTGCTTTTTCATCCACATGACAGATAGTTTTAGCAATATCACCATCCATTCGATATTTAACCTGCAGACATAATGCATGCTTAGAGTTTATGAGAAGCATAAATACGTATGTTAAAGGATGTCTTATAAATATGCATAACAAAGAAAACGTCTTCATTTTAGCTAGGAGATCTTCAAAGATCTACAAAGCACCTGAGTTTACTGCTTATCTGTTTTCCTGGCTCAATTTCCAGCCCTGCCTTGTTCCAGTGTGGAGGACTGCAGTGAGTTAGGGTTTCCATTTCAAAGTCTCTTAAATGTAATTGCTAAGGTAAACTTTTAGAAGTCTCTTTGGGTTCATATTTACATGACATCATTTATGACCAATGCCTTCTCTAGATTGCTGAACTAGCTCACAGTAATTCAAATTCTTATTCTCTCTAAACATAGTAAGAGCCCTCCATCCCTAGTGCTAGATATATTTTTTAAATGCCTCTATCCTTTATTTTCGCAATACAGCCCACCTCACTCAGTTGATCTTGGACTTTCTTAATTCTGCGAAGTTCTGGAGTATCGGATGTGCTGGCGTATGGCTGTCCTTTTGCTTTCTCAAAGTTCTCCTTGTATTTGTTCTAAAAAGAATATCAGATATTAGTCTAGAATCCAGCAAGATAGCTGCAAAAATTTCAGCCAACACACTCATTCCCATCTGATTAAAAATATCCTCCAAGTTATAACAATTATCAGTTTTAATGGCTTTCATTTTGTCTCATACCCTCTCAGCACAAACTAAAATAGATTTGTTAATCATTTCTCTGAAATATGATTGGATATTGAAAATAGTGGAAATTTGTTAGAGATTATTGTCTTGGAAATGCCCTAAATGATTCTGTCATTTTTTGTTTGAATGTACATATAAAAAGCCTGAACCTCAATTATTTAGAAAATAAATATAGAAAATGAGTTAAGTCTGAAAAGATTTGATTGCTAATACAATGCAAAAATATTCAATTCAGAAGTTGCAACTAAACCTCCCTGGTTTGGACAGCTGAGACACCAGATGAATTAATGGAAAGTCTGAATTGTGGAATATTTTGTAAAGGAATAAGATTATATTATTTTTGTTAAATATGCAATGAAGTGTTGCTTTAATAATAATGCGTACGATATCTCAGCATTAAGGCTTCAAAGAGTATTCTTGAGCAGAGTAGTCAATAGTATAAATTATATTATTAATTTAGTTACTAATAGCTTTCAAATTATTATAGAACTTGGCCAATATTCTGTTTAGAATATCAGAAATTCTAGGCTCATAATTTCTGAATTAATGAGATTTTATGGCAACAAATTAACAAAATACTTTTCTAGCTTTGCTGAATACTGCAGTGACAAAAGAGGCAAGAAAATCTTGTTTTGTTGAAACCTAAGTCTTAGATCATTTGAGAACTTGAAACAGAAATTTACCCAATAGTCCCCAAGAATTAAGACTTAACCAAAACCAAATGTTTATTGGTCAAGCACAACAGGGTGTGTGTGTGTGTGTGTGTGTGTGTGTGTGTGTGTTAGTTCCTCAGGATTGAACCTAGAACATTCTACCTCTGAGCTATATTCTCAGCCCTATTTTATTTTTTATTTTTATAAAGGCTTTCACTAAGTTACCACATGCTGGCCTTAAACCTGCCTTCCTCCAGCCTCAGCCTCCTAAGTACTAGGGTTATAGGAGTGTACCACCATACCCAGAAACAAGACACTTTTTACCTCAATTTTAATTTATATGATCTGATGTTCCTCTGAGTTCCATTTCATTTTTTCAAGCCCCCAGAGGATGTAATCAAGCTACCTAGCGAGACCTTAGTCCACCAGGGGGAAAAAAAATCAGATTCATTGAAATGGGTTGAAATCTGCTGCCAGTCAGTGTAACTTATAGGACTGTATATGGGAATTTAGGATCAGACACCATCAAGCAAATAATTCAAAATCACCTAGAGCCAGGCGTGGTGGCGCACGCTTGTAATCCCAGCATTCGGGAGGCTGAGACCAGAGGATCGCGGTTCACGGACAGCCTCAACTACTTAGGCCCTCTGCAACTCAGTGAGACCCGGTTTCAAAATAAAGGATAAAAAATAGGGCAGGGGGTGTAGTTCAGAGGCCAAGTGCCCCTGGGTTCCATCCCCAGACCCACACACACACACACACAAATCACCTAGAAAGCTTTTAAAAAGAATTGTGCACAGGTCTGAGCCTTGCCCTAATTAAACTAGATGGCCTGAGCACCAGTAATTTCACTGTGCAGCCCCGGTTTAAAATCACAGTTCTAGCGTATAGTCAAACATTCTGGACCTCAGTTTCAAAAGAGTTCTTACTCTGATCTTGGTTTTCCAAACTACAAATTCTTCTTCACTATACGCCTCTTAGATACCTTTGACACCTTTTTATAAACTGTTAGCTCTGCTGTTTAACAGGCTATTCTGCTCAAACATCTTTTAAATGTGTTATCTGGCTTTCATGACCTGATGTCACTTAATCTATTTTTATGATTTTGCTACTGTAGGTTGGCTAATAGTGATTAAATGCCAATAAATGCTTCATAATTGGCCTCATGCTTATTTTGCAAGAATAATTTGCATGGCTACCACACTGATGCAAATGAATTACATGAGAGACAAATTCAAGAAGTGCAAGACAAGAGCTCATGTTTCTGCAAAGTAAGTTTTGTTTTATACAAGGTTAAGAAAGAAAAATCTAGCCAGCATCCAAAATAAAGTCAGTTAAGATCCGTAACTTCTCAGTAATAAGACCGGTTTAGCAGGAGTTTGAAACTTACTGAGCTAAAAAGATCCTGCATCTTCTGACTGTGTGCAATGTAGGGGGTCATGAACTTGGAAGAGTCCACCTTCTTCCTGAGGACCTTCTTCCTCTCCACCGGCTTTGCTGGTTCTGGCTGTACCAGCGCTGGTTTGGAAGTTTCTGATGGCCCATAGTCAGATGACCTTGTTGTTGTAGTTTCATAGACTTCTGTTATTGTCTGAAAAATAGATGTGCAGTTTAACATTGTTATGAAAGTAAAAACTGATGCTGGATCTTGGTATATGTCATTCTAACTGCAAGTCAGATTTATATTCCTGGCATAATTTCTCCATATCTAAAACAGGCCCAGACAGGAAGTCACACTACATCTACACGAAGGCACGTTATATTACATAGATCTGAATGCTGATTGCGACGTTGCCTTAATTGCATTTGCAGGCACTTAAACTTTTCAAGGTACTATAAAAAAATATCCTTCAACATTTGAAATTCTTGTCTGAATTAAGTAGAAGCGAATGAGATTGGAGAACAAATGTTAAGACAATTAAATAAAACTGGGATGCTAGACTTTACCAATAACTTTTTTTGTGTGGTACTAGGGATGGAACCCAGGGGCATTCTACCTCTGAGTTACACCCCAGCCCTATTTTTTATTTTTTACTTTTGAAACAAGGTCTCATTGAGTTGCAAAGGGCCTCACTAAGTAGCTGAGGCTGTCCACAAACCTGGATCCTCCTGTCTCAGCCTCCCAAATGCTGGGATTACAAGCATGTGCCACTGCACCCGGCTACCAGTAACTTTTAAATGAGTTAAGAAAAAAAATCAGTTGCATTTTCTGCAGGCATTTAGGCATTCTTCTTTTTGGTATGAGACAAAAAAATATGAACTTAAAAATGAATTGCATCAATATTATAAGTGATTGCCATTCTCTTGTCTTAGTTAATTAATGTAAAACTGGAGTGCCATTTACACTAATAGATACTTAGGTAGATGAGAATAATGACAACATATTTTCACAATAATCCTTATTTATATAATAGGTTGAAAATTACTGTTTCTTACAATAGCTTATGGTGGAAGAAAACTAAGACAGTAGTTTGAATCTAGATAAAGGTTAAAAATACTGTATGTAAGAAAGGATGAGAAGCATCCAAGTCTTCAACCCATCTCACAGTATCATTTCCTTCACAGCAAATATCATCTGTATTAAAGGAAGAGTTCAGCCGGGCATGGTGACACACGATTGTAAACTAGCATTCGGGAGGCTGAGACCAAAGGATCAGGGTTCGTGGACAGCCTCAGCTACTTAGTGAGGCCCTCAGCAACTTAGAGAGGCCCTGTTTCAAAAATAAAGAATAAAAAATAGGGCAGGGGCTGTAGCTCAGAGGTCAAATGTGTCTGGGTTCCATCCCCAGACTCACAAAAAATAAAAATAAAGAAATAAAAAGGAAGTGTTCTAGCATCCATTAGGAAAAGAGAAACCTAAATAGGACATTGTGCATTTATGAACGCTGCCCCTAGTGATTGCTTTCTACTGTTAACTACTAATGCATGTTTCATCAAGAGAAACCAACTGAATTACAACATGTACAAATGTTAGTTTTTGTGCAGACACAGGTTTTCTGAGCAGGATTCAGGGTTCACCATCTATACCACTGTTTTTCATGCTCAAAGAAAGTTTCATGCAGAAATTGAAACATGAGAGACATATGTCGATATGGGAGTGGAGAAAATTCCAACTTGGAATATTTATGGAAATGGCTTTCTCAGAATTCCTAATATGCTAAAATCGGAGAGATAGCCGGGTGTGGTAGCGCACGCTTGTAATCCCCGTGCTTGGGAGGTGGAGACAGGAGGATCGCACAGGTTCGAAGCCAGCCGCACTGGCTTAAGAGACCTGTTTCCAAATTTTAAAAAAGTATAAAATAGATCTGGGAGTGTAGCCCAAAGGTAGAAGGACTTCCAGGAACCCCAGTACCACTAAAAAAATAAAATAAAATAAAATAAAATTGGAGAGATGTTTTACTGCATCATCAGGGACAAAGTCTTGGGGGTACCCTGCCTTGTGGAAGAAATGGTACCCTACCAATTATAGCTCCTCAGAGCAAAACTGCTGATCCTTAGGTACTGGCAAGATCATCCCTCTCAGTGCAGTCAGAGATGATAGCCACTGACATTACCCCAGTTAGCAATATATACACACAAAATATTATACGAGCAATGGAGAAAACCATCTGCTGCTGACTTGGCTAAGCTAGATAGCAAAAACAGTAATATGACTTGTCAAAAAGGTCATTTTTGTTCTTTCTCCACCAACTTCTGGGCACAGGTGGGTGAGAGAACTTCCCTCATCTAGTCCTTTGCCATCTTGTGCCCCTGAGAGTTTGAGAGAGGAGCAGGCTCTTCCTGCTTTAATGAGACATCATGAGGATGTGCACCAGCCTTACCTCTCCTGGAACCTCTTCATAAATTGTCTCCTCCGTGTAGTACTATAAATAGAACACAGAGACATTGTCTGAGAACCAAAGTGGAAATGACCTCCCCTCTGCCGCATCAGAATCACTTAGGGACTTTGCTAGCTCAGTTCATTTGAAATATCTGTGGGAAGGAAGTAGGTAAGGAAGCCTGCTTGTTCAGGGGCCCTTGTGAAGCTGTAGGAAAGCTAAAGTGAATTCCATCAGACCAAACAGAAAGATAAACGGAGTGATGAGCAACGATGTCTGGAGCTGGGTTTTCCTAAGGGGAAGCTATTTTTCTGGACTATGTAACATATATTCTTATGGTACCCAAGACAGAATCTGCTTAGAAAAAAATACAATAACAATATCCTGAGTGTGTGGTTTGGGCTAAGAGAAACTGACAAAACTCACTGCTTATTAAAAAGATAAAACCGTAAATGGATTGTATCATGGAGATATTAAGATCCAAAAGCTTATCCACATCTCAATTATTCCTCTATTCCTTTGGTTACTAAACAGTACTTCCTTAGGGATGGCTGGCTTCTTTACAATAGTGTGATGGTCTTAAACAAGGTTCTAAGATGAGAATTTGCAAATGCTCAGGGAATGAAGGAAAATGAACAGATTTATTTTATTCATTTATTTTTTATTTTTATGTGGATCATATTGAAAGCGGCATACCTTAGACTGTGCTTGGTGCCCTCTCCCACCCCCAATTCCCCTCCCCACCTCCCAACACTGAGTGTCCAGGTTAACCATGCTATATTCATACTTTTACACATATTTGAATGTAGCTCCTCCATTAATCAACCTCAGCCTTCTTCATTTCCTGCCCTTCCCTTTCAGCTTTGCTGAGGTTTCCCCTCCATTATCTGGAGTCCCCAAAATGAGCAGATTTAACACAGGATCTGGGGAAGTCAGGCTTCAGTTTGCCCCTGATGGCTGTAGATGCCTGTGGCCTGGATTGGAAACCAAGTCTACTCTGTTCTCTTTGTGACATCAGTAGCAATAAATAGACATAGTTAGAATGGGCTGACATTTTGTCTCAGTGCATAAGGAGAGCGGAATCCTGTCCCAGCCTCACCAAGCTCTGCTAGAAAAACAGAAGAATAGGCTCCCGTAGGCCAACACACACACGGAAAGGGATAAAAATGAAATGCTTGACTCATTTTCTCAGTACAAATTATGCTTCATTTCTCTTGCATCTGACATCAAAACATGTACTGGGGGAGGGAAAACACTGAGTTGCAAAATTTCTCTCAGTCTCCTTTGTTTCTGCCCTTAGGTTCATAAATTCTCATCAAAGTACTTAACCATCATCAACAGGCCACCTGCTCTATTTTACCTGCCCTGACAATGGTACAAAAGTGGCACAATGTCCCTTTTGTGTACTGTTTTTAACTTAGAATCTATCGTGTGTGTGTGTGCATATCCTTACATATAGGAACAAGGATCACATGGTCTTAGAAGACAGAGAACTGCTCTTTCGCACTTGTGACTTCAAGCTATTCCTTTGGTCATGCAAAGCATGGGTGACTTGAAGTGAAACATTAAGTTAGAAAGAAGCATTCCTAACTATTTTGGATTTTCTTGGCATCCAAATAAAATCAGCTCCTTGGGAACCATCCAATTGTACCTTTGCTGGCCTCTCACGATTGGCTAATGTCTCTTAGAAATAAACTTACAAAAACACAACATTATCCAAATGGTTGGCATTAACGTGTATGCCAAGTCTCACTCTTTTTTTTTTAAGATCTATGCCACTAATTAGGACATTCTCGCTTCTTTTTCTTTCCAAGTTTAAGTTTGAGTAGAGAATGACAGTACAATTTTATTTCAGATGTCTGAGAGCCCTAGGAGATGTATTTTTAAAGTTAGTTCCTCTCTGGTTTTGAGCTCTTCCCTGACCAGTTTCTCAAATCGACCACCATCCTGTTCTCATGATCTTTTTTGAGACCAAAGAGACCTCTGCTCAACACTCTCCGGCAGGCAGTCTATTAGTTTAGCACCTGCTGGTCAGACCCAGAAGCAGTAATGGGAACAAAGTGGCAAGGATGGGCTCCTAAAAATAGCCCCTTTCATTTTTATGACTAGTTAAATCAATCAGGTCTAGCACTAAGTAGAATTTCCAGTGAAAAATGAACACAATTATTTTAAGAAAGGAGATATTTAAGTTGGAAGTTAAAAAGTTTCTCTGGTATTATTATCACAGGGAGAACAATTTATCATTCTGTTAGTGTTTGCTAGTGATAATTCTAACAACTAGGGACACCCATAAAATGTACACTAGTGAGAATATTAACCGTGGAGAATGCGGTCATCAGTATTTAAGCCAGAGAGGTTAAATACCATATTGTATGAGATTCATTCTGTTTTTCAAAAATATCCTTCAAGTAATGAAGGTGATTTTACTTACAGATTAAAATGTATTTATCTAAATATAGACTGGTCAGTAAAATAACTTTCCAAGGACAAACTTTGGCACTCTCATTTGGAATTTGGTTGTGGGTAGCACTTATAGCTTATTTCAGTTTTATTTTAAAAGCATAGAATTTTGCTGGGCAGGGTGGCACATGCCTGCAGTCCCAGTATTTGGGAGGCTGAGATAGAATCACAAGTTTCAAGCCAGCCCCAGCAACTTCGTAAAACCCTGTAGCTGGGAGGTACACTGTCCCTGGGTTCAATATCCAGTACAAAAAAAATGAAGGAGGAGGAGGAAGAGGAGGAGGAGGAAGAGGAGGAGGAGGAGGAGGAGAAGAAGATGAAGATGAAGAAAGAAGATGGAGGAGGAAGAGGAGGAGGAGGAGGAGAAGGAGAAGAAGAAGAGGAGGAGGAGGAGGAGGAGGAGGAGGAGAAGAAGAGGAGGAGGAGGAGGAGGTAGAGGAGGAAGAAGAAGAGGCAGCACAGATTTTCCAAACTGCCTTTGAGCACCTTAGGCACTTGGAGATTTTCATGTTTAGATCATCATCATTAACTGGAAATTATTAAGCCATCTCAGAATCATGGCAATGAATTTATGTAGATTGTAGCCCCAAACCTTTAGGTCATATTTCTAGAAATGTGAAACTAAAGGAGAAAGCTGGTAAGGAAAAGCCATAACATGATTCAAACAAAATTTACAAAAATAAATAGGAAAAAACTCTGTAAATTGTGTCAGATGTCCACCAACAATCTGGAGGAAGCAGTTCAAGAGACCCACCGTGGTATCCTCTTCCTCAAGATTCAAAATCAAAAGCTAGTTTTGTTTATTTGAATAAATATAATGCAGTTGGTGGGGAAGTGCTTCCATGAGTTTATTTCTGTGTATCTGCGTTCGCAGTCTTTTGTGTGTACATAAGATTTCATAGATTCTGAATATGTAACTCACATTGCCCTATAGATATTCAGCAAGTCGAAGCCAAGAGTAATGCTATGCAGTCACTAAGAAAACAGAGTTCAGTTTTCAGAACTTTCTCTGCTTCTTTTCTGTCTCTGATTATTTTTGTTAGGAAAAGAAAACCATTTTTGAAATGGTTAAACCTGCCTGCACCTCACAGTTTGTTTAGTTGTTGTTGTTGTTTTGAGAGAGAGTTTAAAGAAAAGCAAAATTGGTAAAACAGTGAGTGGTATTTTCTGTCAATTCTAAATTTCACATAATTATAGTGAAACTGAATGTAAAATATTTCTTTCTTAGCTTTAATGAGGACTTTGTGAAGTTATAATAGATATTGCATTTTTCAAATGATTGATTCACCTACATGGCTGCAACTGTCACCATAGAAAAGACTTTGCTGTCAGAGTTGGGTTTTCTATTTTTAATCTTACCTCCACCACCTCCTCATATTCTTCATCATCTGCCATTTTCTCAGAGTAGTAGTAGCACCTACAAACTGTCCATATTCCAAAGAAAGGAAAATACATTAGCATCTATCCCCAGAACAGAAGTGACCTCAGAACACTCTAAAAACAGAATTGAAAACCGATATAGTCTACATAATCATATATTTCTGCAGGCCAAGGGAGAGAAAATGTTAAAAACACAGGCCTGAACAGCTGCTACTTCTGATCCCTCTCCTTCTTCCCTTCGTAATGTGTCAAGCATTGTGGTTTCTACACAATCAGTTTGGTTGAGGTTATAAAAGGAAATTGAGGTGAGGGAGTTAGAGAGTTTGAACTCAAGGAACAAAAAATTTAAATTTCCAAACCCTTGGTGAGAAGATATTTTCAAGCAAAACTTTTAGTGAAAGAAAATTCAACTTAGCTTTCAGAAGTTGGAATTTTGCCTCATAGCACCAAAATTCTAAGAGGGCTGACTGAGTTTTCTACGCTGCTGTAGTAGATTCTGTGCCTTTATCTCATACTTTGAATTAGAACAGGTGAAAAGAAAGCTGTCAATACATTTTAAGAGAAAAATAGAAACCTCAAGGCAGTGGGACTCTTTTCCTCCGGAAAACCATTGATTGGCTTATACGGACTTTTTTCTTTCGTTTCTGTAGCTCTTGTTCAACCCTGAAAAAAAAAAAAAAAATGTTTTCAAGCATTGGTTGAAGTATATTTAAGATTGCAAGTCTCTGGCCTAAGCTTCTAATTCAGGTCCTGACGAAAGGGCTTCTCAAAGCCATTCCAGTCTGACGCCAGCTGGTGGGATTCTCCACATGAGTGGTGATGGCTCCAAGCAGCTGTCCCTTTGCCCAGAGACGCTTGCTTGTAAACCAATACTCCACCCTGGCTGGTTCTGTTAAGCTAGCAAAACTGCCACTCCTGAAGCCAATGAAGCCCAGTAGAACAGGATAAATATAGGCACGCAGAACACAGATCCTTTTATATCCTAGTAGATTTAGCAAAAGAAAAAAATTGAAGGCAAAACCGAAAAGGAAACATGTTAGACAAGACAGCCAGCTTGGTCAAGCGATAAACCGGTCAGTGTGTGACTTGCCCCTGATCGTATGTGCTACATGTCAGACAGTAATAGAGCCTTCTAGGGCAAAGGGTTACAGACTTTTGTACCCACATTTCCATCACTATTTTCCCCCAAAGAGGGCCCAAACTTTGAAAAATACTTCAAGGGAACTTGTGAAACATCACCTGAGAGAGTATTACAGAAAAACACATAAACCGGTCTTACCTTCAAGCTATCAAAGTCCCTTAGCAGCAAATCCTCTCTCAACTCTCCCCTCCCGAGAGCCCAGGCAAGAGCCTGCGTCAGGCCTGGACTCCCAGTTATCATGTGGTGGGAGCAGCCAATCAGATGTCGAGTCGCTCATATTTCAGAAGCTAAATATACTGAGTGATCTTCTGAAAACCACCTGTTCATCAATTCCACTGAAGGATAAAGGGTAACAAGTTGCTTGCTTAGAACTATTCAAATACAATGGAATTTTCCCCAGCAAACAAACTCTGGGGGCCAGGTTTTGGTCTGATTTCTCATTTTAGTGCCTCCTCATTCCATATTCTATTTGTGCAGAAAAACATAGAGAAGATAAGCATGCCTTTGAGAGGCTCTGGCCCCTCTACAGCCTCTGCACACCATTTTTCCCATTTTTGTGGAGGTGAACGCTCATCCTTGTAATGCTCACCAGGTAGCCTAAAGGCACGTTAAGGCTGTTGACTTGAGAGAAATTGAGAAGTTCTAGAAAATATCAAGTTGTCAAAGGCAATTTTTTAGAAATGTGATGAGTGAAATTATAGGTGAAGATATTTGATGGTGACACTAGATAAGATATCCGTAGGGCATGTAATTATAGGGAGCAGGCCCCATTGTTTTTTTTTTTTTTTTTCTGTAACTAAACCAGGGGGGCTATGTCCAATCCTACTCACTACCTTCTCTTTCCCTGGGGAAAAACAGCTGCTAGGAATACAAAGCCTGCCTCAGACAGAACTGGGTTACTGATTTCTCATTTTCTATTAACTCATGGTTCCTGGTTCCTAGAAGCAAAGTGTGGATACAGGCCCCCAAAGGGCTCAATGTCTGAACAGCAAGAGCAGAAAAATTGGGAATCAGTAAATTACTGCTACAGTTGGAGAAAAGAATGTCTCATTAGGCAATTCAGAGGGGAAAGAATTTACTTTGTAAAAATGATCCAACAATTCTCTTAAAACTTGTCTGATGCCCTAGGTCTTGCATGTTAATTTGCTCCTAAACTTTTCTTTTTTTAATTCAAAAAATCTAATTCTGTCTGCATGTCCTTATACACAGCATAGAAAACACAAACCCTTAAAGGACAGACAATTGCTCTTTCTCTTTCTCAGGGTTGCTTCTCAATTGAGGTAAAAAAGCCAGGCACAGAGGCACACATCTGTAAGCCCAGTTCTCCTGAGACAGGAGGATCACAGGTTTGAGATCAGCCTCAGCAATTTAGTGAGAGTCTCAGCAACTATCGAGAACCTGTTTCAAAGTAAAAAAATAAAATAGGGCTGAAGATAGAGCTTGAAGACAGAATGCCTCTGGGTTCAACCTCCAGTACCACCAAATAAATAAATAAATAAATAAATAAATAAATAAATAAATAAATAAATAAATAAGAGGCAAAAGCATGTGGGTCATTCGTATCTTCATAGAGACTTGGGACTAATCATATTGTCATTATTCTAAGTTAAACATTAGGAAGTAATCTCATATTTTAAGTATATTTACCTCTCTTCTTCTTCCATGATTCATATGGTGGTAATATTTAACATTACTTTCACATCCTAACTTACTATACCTATTCATCTTGTACGCTGTCACAGGTCTTATGACCATGGGATATTTGTGTCATATGACATCATATACTTGGTAGCAACAAACTCGAATTGTGACTTACCATCAATACATGCTATAAAAAGGTGTTAAGTTGAAAAGTAATACATGTTTTTAAAACCAATACAAAATAATATAAAGTAATAAATAAACATAGAGCTTATTAAAAGTAGTCAGTGTTAAGTTTCAGTTATTTTCAATTGAGATGCTAATATTTATATAGTGAACAAAATTTAATGGGCACGTTTTATAAAAATTCACATAGATATATCTTACTCTCTTTTCGACAAATAATTTAATTGAAGGAATAAAAAATAATTTGATTAATCATTGCTTCTTTCAGGAACATTTAGGTTGTTTTATAATTTTGTCGTGACAAAATAAAACACAGTAAGCATCCCTGCACACAATCTTTACATATTTATGTGAAATAATACCCATAAGAAGTTCCTAGAAGTAGAATCACTGATAGTGTCAAGTTGCCATCCAAAATAGCTGCATTAATTTGCTGTACACACATCTCAATAACCTTAAGAATGAACATCCTTGTAAAATCTGTATAATCTTATGGAGAAAGAATGTTTATGCCCCCTCCATATATATGTTGAAGTCCTATCCCCCAGAGTGGCAGGATTAGGCAGTGGAGGCCTTTGAGACGTGGAGCCCTGATGAGTGGGATTAGTGCTTTTAGGAAAGAGGCCCAGCTGTCTTATCCTCTTTCTATCAGGTGAGGTTACAAGAAGATGGCAGCCTGCACCCCAGTAGTCCTCATAGAACCCAGCCAGGCTGGCACCCGGATCTCAGACTTCCTGCCTCTAGAATCATGAAGTGTATATTTCTGTTTTTTTATAAGCCACCCAGTTTGTGGTTTTTCTGTTATAGAAGACAGATGAACTATGATACTCTTTATCAGTTTTGAAAATACTTTGGTATTCAAAAGAAAGACTCCAGGTAAGGAGAACCCAAACTCCACTTCTAAGAAATATATGTACCAGGAATAGGATCTAACCAGTCAGGAGGTCAGGAATGAGTCCTAATTCCACTTATTTTTCTGAAAATGACATAATTTTGTTCTTCTTTATGGCTGAGTAAAACTTCATTGTATATGTTTATATGCCACATTTTCTTTATACATTCATCTATTGACATACACCTGGGTTGGCTCCATAATTTGGCTATTTTGAATTGTGCTGCTATAAACATGAGTATCCATTATAGTATTTTGACTTTTATTCTTTTTTGTTTTGTTTTAATTAATTTATTTATTTATTTGTGGGTCTGGGGGTGGAACCCAGGGGCATTCTAACGCCGAGCTATACCTCCTGCACTATTTTTATTCTTTATTTTGAAACAGGGTCTCATTGAGTTGCAGAGGGCCTTACTAAGTAGTTGAGGCTATCCATTAACTGCAATCTTCAGGTCTCAGCCTCCCGAATGCTGGGATTACAAGCTTGCACCACCACGCCCGGCTAGTATTTTTATTTATTTTGTTTTATTTTATTTTATTTTTTTGTGGTACTAGAGGTGGAACCCAGGGGCTTTTCTACCTCCGGGCTATACTCCCAGACATATTTTATACTTTATTTGGAAACAGGGTCTCACTAAGTTGCTGAGAGCCTCACTAAGTAGCTGAGGCTGGCTTTGAACCTGTGCGATCCTCCTGTCTCAGCCTCCCAAGCGCTGGGATTATAAGCGTGCGCCACCACATCTGGCTTGACTTTTATTCTTTTGGAAAGAAAGCAAAGAGTGGTATTGCTGGATTATATAGTGTTTCTGTTCTAGTTTTTTGAGAAACCTCTGTACTGATCTCCATAGTTCTAAACATTTAACAACATGCTGTGCTGCTCCTTCCTAAGTTTTCAGGCATAGGCATCTTCTATGAAGTTTCACCTGGGAAGATGAGGCTTTAGCCATCTTCATACCAACCGCAACCCTGCCAGACACGGGCCTAGCCTTCCACAACTCTGCCCTCCCAAGAAATTCAGAGTCCCATATTTACACTAGTAAAATAAACACAGGGATAGCCACAGCCAAAACCTATATATTATTATTATCTTTCCTTTCTTGCATGAAGAATGGCTTTTCTGGGAGTTGATATTTTTATCTTTTATTTTATCCCTTGTCTTGATTTTTCCGGACAAGCAGGGTCATAGAGAACTTTCTGTAATGGTGTAAATGTTCTAGACCAGTGCCATCCAGTATTACAGCTACTGACTACAAGTGGTGATTGGACATTTAAAATGTGATACAACTGCAGCATTGAATTTTTAAATTTTTATTCATTTAAATTAAAGAGCTGAGCCGGGCATGGTGGCACATGCATGCAATCCCAGTACTGGAAAGGCTGAGACAGGAGGATTGAGGTTCGAGCACAGCCTCAGCTACCTAGTAAGGCTCTTTGCAACTCAGTGAAACCCTGTTTCAAAATAATGAATAAAAATAGGGTTGGGGTAGCTTGGAGGTAGAATGCCCCTGGGTTCCATCCTCAGTACCACAAAAAAATTAATAAAAATAATATTAAAGAGCTGGTGTTCACGGTGCTGGACAGCACAGTGGTAAGCACTTAATACAAACTACTTCTTGATTTCTGTGTTAATCTGCTCTTGGCGTTTTCAAAGACATCAGGCCTGCAGTGTCTGTCAGGCTTCCCTTTCTCCCCATTGCATATCTTACACTTTGGAAGGAAGTCACCGTGCACAGCTCAAACCTAAGGATGGGAAGTGATAGCCCCTCTTTGAGGAGGATGTGTTGGCAGAAGTTATATTGAATTCTTCAGCATAAATTTTTACCTTCTCCTTAATTTATTTAATCATTTCTATCAGTAAGGGTTCATGTATATTATTCTGTACTTTGGGTCATAATCTAATACATCTATATTTTGTTACTCAAATGGTTCCAACTTTGGCCATTGGGAGATCTTTCAGCTGGCCCCTGTGGTCCTTTAACACATCCCATCAGTGTGCTAGCGCGCGTGCATGTGTGTGTGTGTGTGTGTGTGTGTGTGTGTGAGCATACTTTCTGGCACTACAAAAAGCTCATCGACTCCAAATAATATATTCAATCTAAATATGATAGTAATACATTTTCATTGTAAAAATTTTGAGCACCAGAGGTGTATGCAGATTACACTATGACAATCCTGGTTCATTCATCTAGCTAATAGTTACTGAGGACGCACCGTCCTTCATGCAGCAGGTTTCACAAGTTGCCCGGGCAATACATGTTCCCATTCTTGCCTATTAACAGAAAACAATTTAGTATGGTACAAAAGTATACTCATTTGTCCTTTGAATGTGCTGTGACTATTCTCTCCAAGCTGTTTTGGTGCTTTAAGTTTATTTGCAGTGGAATCTGTCAATCACTTCTGATTTCAACATGATTTATTGAATATTAAATTTGAAAGCATGTCTCTTATGCTATATTGTTTTCTTTTTACTTTATGGGGTTTGTTTTGCTTTTATCTTTGACTTTATTTTTACTCTTGCCATGAAATATAACACAGATTAATGTATATAAAACTTAAGCGCACAGTTTTGCAAATGGTGATAAATGAGGACCCAAATAACTACCATGCAAGTACAGCAAGGCCATCTCTATTCTGACCTTCATAGTAAAAAGGATTTTATTTTTACTACATATATGTGACTTCCTAAGTAATGTAGCTTAGTTTTTTCCTACTTTTAAACTGTGTGTGTGTGTGTGTGTGTGTGTGTGTGTGTGTGTGTGTTTTATTGGAAATTGAACCCAGAGGCATCCTACCTCCAAACTACACGCCTAAGCTGATTTTATTTTGAAACAAAGTCTCACTAGGTTGCTGAAAGTGTCACTAAATTGCTGAAGCTGTCCTTGAACCCGCAATCCTCCTGTCTCAGCCTCCCAAATACTGGGATTACAAGTGTGCACCACCATGCACAGCCTAAATTTTATATAATGGAATAATGTTATATGTAATTTCAACTTATTTTTTCACTTAGTATCATATTTTCTGACTTTTATTTTTATATAACATTCTATTGTATGGCCTTGTTTCTATTTGATCATTCTTTGTTCAATAAAGAACAAAGATGAAGTAATCATTCTCACATGTGTTCTGGTGTAGAGGAGAGAAAAAGTGTTTCCTCTTGGGTTCTGTAGCTTGGCTTGAGAATTAAATTGACAACAGAAATATTCATAGGAGAATATCAGAGAAATCATGTTTGATGTTAATATTCTTCTATGTACATGGATGTCTCCATATTTGATAAATGAGCCCAAAGATGCAGAGATGTAGATTGGCCAGAGAGTTCACATATCTTTTTTTTTTTTTTTTTGGATGGTACTGGGGGTGGAACCCAGGGGCTTTCTACCTCCGCGCTATACTCCCAGACCTATTTTATACTTTATTTGGAAACAGGGTCTCACTAAGTTGCTGAGAGCCTCACTAAGTAGTTGAGGCTGGCTTCGAACCTGTGCAATCCTCCTGTCTCAGCCTCCCAAGCGCAGGGATTAAAAGTGTGCGCCACCACGCCCAGCTACACATCATTTTAACAAGGAACAATACACTGTGGAGCCATGACAAGACAAAGGAAAGGTTTCAACTAGGAGTAACAAATTATGAAAAAGTGACCAGGAAATATATGGGGAAAACTAATAAAAGTAAGCATTATTTTAGAAGGCTTGTTTATATCAATTTATCTAATCATTGACCTCTGAGCTAAACATGTTCTCTTTTTGGTACAGGAGGACACTTCTTTTTATTTATTTATTTACTTATTTACTCATTTATTTATTTTTTGCGGTATTGGGGATGGAACTCATGGGCATTCTATCTCCAAGGACACTTCTTAGTGAAGAATTTATACTCCTCTTTTAACTAGAAAGAGTTGGTCAGAGAAACTCTTCTGCATGTTCTTTTTTCCTCAATTACGTCCAGTTCATAAGAAGCAGTGTGCCAAAAATGGTATGCTCTGATGCCCTTAAGGTGTGCATAGATCATTAAATCACCAGGATTTAAAGATTTAAATCACCACCAGAAGTGGAAATTCTAGGTTATAGAGTGTGCTTATCTTTAATCTCATTAAATAATGCCACCTGTTTTTCAAAATGTTTGCACCAGTTTATATTCTCATCAGTCCTGCTTACCCCTAACCTATCAATCACTAAAGATTATGTTTTCCAAAGTTTGGCTATTTTATGGATATGTGATGCAAAATTTTGTGGTGTTAATCTGCATTCCTATGATACCTAACAAGGTCGAACTCTTTGAATTCTGCATGTTTCTTTTCTCTTTTCTTTTCTTAGGCTTCTTCTTTTTTTTTTTTAATAATGTGCTTCTATTGGTGCATTATAGTCTCACAGCATGTCATGTTGACAGTGACATACATGCACACAGCACTTGGTTCCCCCCACCCTGCCTCCCGATTTCCCCCCTTCCCCTTGCAGAGACTGACTATGGTATATTCACATATGTACACATAGTCAATGGTAGTATTTCCATTATTGAACCTCAGTATTTCCTCTTTGTTTCCCTTAGATTACCTCTCTGACTCCACTGAGATTTTTCCTCTATTGTCTGGAGTCCTTCTGGTATCCCAAAATACACAGTAACTTCCACATATTATGACCCTTAACTTTCTGTGATTGGCTAATTTCACTTAACATATTCTCCAGGTCCTTCCATCTTCTTGCAAATGATATAATTTTGTTCTTCTTTATTGCTGAATAGAATTTCATTGTGTTTATTTCCCATAATTTTTAAATCCCTTCATCTGTTGATGGAGACCTAGGTTGGTTCCATAGTTTGGATATTGTAAATTGTGCTGCTATGAATATAGGTATGTATTTATTACTGTAGTTCTCTGGTTTCAGCCCCTTTGGAAAGATACCCAGGAGTGGTATGGCTACATCCATTCTCAGCTTTCTGAGGAATCTCCACACTGATCTCTATATCAGTTGAACTAGTTTGCAATCCCATCTACAGTATGGAAGAGTTCCTATTACCCACATCCTTGCAAACATTTATTGTAATTTGACTTCTTTATGTTGTCGTTCTGATTGGGATTAGATGGAATCTCAGGGTAGTTTTGATTTGCATCCCCTGATTGCTAAGTATGTGTGTGTTTCTAAGAATGGAGCTCGAGACCTCATAAATGCGAGGCAAGCACTGTACTCCTGAGCTGCACCCCCGGTCCATCCTCTTCATATCTTTATTAGCTATTTTGGTGTTTTGTTGTTATTATTAAGTCTCAATTCTCTTGCCACTTTTCTGTTGAACTTTTGTGCATTGATCTAGAGGACTTCTTTATGCTTTAATCCTTTGTTTATGTCTTACAAATACATTCTCCCTCTCCTTGTCTTTTCTATTTATTATTTCCATACTGACATTTGAGTTCTTTGTTTTTATATAATCATCTTCTTCAATCTTCCTTTATGACTAGTGCTTTAAACAATACTTTATATACCAGCATCACAAAGATATGTTTTTCATATGCACTTTGAAAAGCTTTAGTTTCACCTTTCACATGTAAGTTTTTAACCTACCTGGAAATTATTTTCTATGTGGCATAGAGAGATTTAATTTCATTTTTTGCATATGAATAGCTAATTGTCCCAGCACTATTTATTGAGATCTCTTTGTTTCCCCACTGGATGAAGTTAGTTTTTTCTGTGCTGTCAGTCTTGCCCTCATACCCATGAGTTCTTTCTAGTCTCCCTAGCTTATCCACAGGACTGTTTATTTCCACACCAACATCACACTGCTTTAATTCTGTAGCTTTATAGTATGTCTTGGTTTCTGGAAGAAAAAAGTCTTCCTACCTTATTCATCTTCAAGAGAGTTTAAGCTATTCCTGTCTTGATATTTCATGTAAATTTTAATACCAATGTATTAGCCTCCAAAAACTGTAGTTTCTTCCATCAGTTAATCTGTTTTACTGTTCCTAAGTCAGTGTCACATTATTTTAGTTATTATAGTTCTGTATGTGCTTTGATTTGGGGTGTGTGTGTGTGTGTGTGTGTGTGTGTGTGTGTGTTACTAGGGATTACACTCAGGGATACTCTACCACTAAGCTATACCCCCAGCCCTTTTTCATATATTGTTATTTGGAGACAGGGTCTCGTTAATCCTCTGAGATTGGCCTTAAATTTATAATCCTCCTGTCTCAGCCTCCCAAGAACTGAGATTATAGGCATGTACCACCAATCTTTGGGCTTTTAAATATAATCACATTGAATTTGTAGATTTTTTTTCTGCAAGAATTGATACTTTTCCAATGTAATATTCCTAACCATTCCTTTTTACATCAGTCAACAAGGTTTTATGATTTTATTTTCTTTCTTTCTTTCTTTCTTTCTTTCTTTCTTTCTTTCTTTCTTTCTCTTTTCTTTCTTTCTTTCCCTCCCTCCCTTCCTTTTTCTTTCTTTTCTTTCTTCTTTCTTTTGCAATACTGGGGCTGGAACCCAGGGGCATTTTACCTTTGAACTATATCCCGAGCCCTATTTTTTTTTTTTTTTTGGTGCTACTGGGGATGAAAAACAGGGGCCTTCTACCTCCAGGCTACACTCCCAGACCTTTTTTTTTTTTTTTTTTTGGTGGTACTGGGGTTCCTGGAAGCCCTTCTACCTCCGGGCTACACTCCCAGACCTATTTTTACATTTTTATTTGGAAACAGGGTCTCCTAAGCCAGCGCGCTTGGCTGGCTTCAAACCTGCGCGATCCTCCTGTCTCTGCCTCCCAAGTGCGGGGATTACAAGCGTGCGCCACCATGCCCGGCTAGGAAAAAAGCTTTTCAAATGATCAAACCTCCCAAGTGTTAATGCTTTTCAAATTCACAGTTTCGCCAATCTTGCTCATTCTTCCTTTTAAATACTCCTCCCTCCTCGCAATGATGTTCCCTGAAATCAGACCCCATAGGAAATACATAAACATGAAGGAGAAATGATTTACAATATTATTTGTGTCCTTCCCTTTTTTGTTTGTTTTCTCCTTCCCTGATTTCTTCTGGGACATGGATCTGGGTTTGTTTTTTAAATGAGCTCTTTCATTAAGTGTTATTGTTCAGAGAACTCTGCCGTTTAAGTCACAGGTCTCTTGACATCTGCATTCAAACAGAATAGCCAAGTGTTTTCTGTGGGTTTTATCTTTTTATGTTGTATTGGGGATTGAACTCAGGGACATTCTACCTCTGAACCACACTCCCTGCCCTATTTTTTTTTTTAAACAGGATCTTGCTAAGTTGCTGATGCTGCCTTCAAACCTGAACTCTTACTGTCTCAGACTCCCATGTACAGGGATCACAGGTATGCACCACAACACCCTGCCTCTTTCCTGTGTTTTGCTACTACTCTTCTCCTCTCTACAGCCAAGTCCAAAACTGTTTGTTTAGCCCATTATCCATAGTTATTCAACAAATGATCAGATTCGCCACAACTTACTGCTCATTTCTAACCAAACTTTGCAAATGATGGTTCTTAAAAGATGCTAGTCTTCTGAAAAGCTTCAAGAAATAAATATAAAGAAAAAAATAGAATATAAAGAAAAATCTCTGTGGCTTGTGGACCAACTGCCTAGGCAATCCTGCCAATCCTTGCCCCTCACACACAAATGATATGTGCATATATGTGTATACGCACACACAAGCAGACACTGTATATTTGTATTTGTGTATATATTTTTTCCAGGAAAATAACTTCTCAATGTTAATTAATTAATTAATTTTGGTGGTACTGGGGTTCCTGGAAGCCCTTCTACCTCCAGGCTCCACTCCCAGACTTATTTTATTTTTTTATTTATTTGGAAACAGGGTCTCTTAAGACAGCGAGGCTAACTACGAACCTGCGCAATCCTCCTGTCCCCGCCTCCCAAGCGCCGGGATTACAAGCGTGTGCCACCATGCCGGCTTCCTATTTTTTTTTTTTTGTTTTTTTGTTTGTTTGTTTTGAAACAAAGTCTCACTAAGTTGCTGAGAAGTCTCACTACATTTCTGAGGCTGGTTTTAAGCCTGCAATTGTCCTGTCTCAGCCTCCCAAGTACTGCGATCATAGGTATGAGCCACCATGCTCAGCTAAACATGAGTTCTTGAGAATCATGACTCTCATAAGTTGGTCCATGACAAGAAAGTCTCATTGCCAGTAAGTGTGGGAAATGCTGAACATTATAGCTCCTCTAAGAGATTCGCAGGCACAATGCATTGTAATGGCTCCAAGAAGTCAGGTCTCAAAGTAAAAGAAAACAACTGGTTTGCTTTCACCTTGCATATCTGATTATTACACTACCACAGAACAGTAGCTTTAAGTAACACCAGTTAATTTTGTCCCACTGCATATGCTTTGTGAATTCCTACCTTTACTCTGACCAGGGCAGCTCCAGGCCTGCCCTGGTCCAACCGCAAATCCTTGGTGCAGCACAGAACAGAACTGGCACACAGGGCTGGGAAGAGAGGCGCCGGTTATCATCCTCCCCACCTCTGACCTACATGCCATTTACCATACAACTAAATGTGTTACTCTTGGAAGTCGGTCTCCTGTTTGGAGACTCATTTTCCTCATCTGTACAATGAGTGAGCTGTATGACCCTCTGAGCTCTGCCTTTGCAAGAAATGCTTTCCCATGGGGGAGGTTCACTTCAGAACTTGACCTCTCAGCCCCTTAGGCTGCTGAGTGACAGACACCACAGCTAATCCTCCATAAATAGATGTCCCATCTCTTCGGTCTCAGGATGAATTTATAGCTGAAGACTGACACTTGGTGACTTTCAAACAAGACCAATCTGACCCCAAGAAAAATGATTTATACTATTTTTAAACATTACATTTCCAAACAATGGTATATATTTTATTCAATAAGTATGAAGGAGGGTCCTGATTTTATTTTTAAAAATGTATTTAAAATTAAGCGTGGGGACGCACGCTTGTAATCCCCCTGCTTGGGAGGTGGAGACAGGAGGATTGCACAGGTTCGAAGCCAGCTGTGCACGCTGGCTTAGGAGACCCTGTTTCAAAAAAAAAATAGTTCTGGGAGTGTAGCCCAGAGGTAGAAGGGCTTCCAGGAACCCCAGTACCACCACCAAAAAAAAAAAAAAATTAAGCAATACTCAGTGGAAAATTTTTCTGAATAGGATAATATTCAAGAGGAGTTTCAACAAATTTTAGAGCTGTACCAGGATCCACTGGGAATAATCAATAATAGATCATTCAGTATAACTGGCACATTTTTTGATTAGTTAAGATATGCCTCATTCACTCACTCCTCCAGGAATTTAGTAAGTGCCAGAAACAGTTGGTTTCTCTGTCATTTTGCTTAAACTCTAAACAACGGCAAAGCAATATCATTCCATCTCGTCTAAAAATTAATCGGAGAATGCAGAGAATGGGAGGAGTAAAAACTGCAAATCTAGATGCCCAGGGGAAGCGTAGTCATTGTAGACTGCATATTTGTGCTTCTTGTGTTGAAATCCTAACCCCTAGTAGGATGATATTAGGAGATGGCATCATGGGAGGTAATTAGATTTAGGTAAGTTCATCCGAGCTCATGAGGGCAGTCCTCATGATGAGATTAGTGTCTTTTTAAGAAGAGAGAGCGTCTAGAGCTCACCACTCTGCCATAATGCAAAGAGAGCCACTCCCACTAAACCTGGATTCTTCCAGCAAGTCCTAGACTTCCAAGCCCCCGGAACTGAGAAATACATTTGTTAAGTCATGAGTCTCTGGTGTGTAGGTATAGCAGCCCAAACTAAGATAGTATTAAAGAAATTCCAATAAAAAATACTCACTGAGAAAAAGAAATAGTGAGAAACTATAAGAAAATAAACTAATAAAGTGTTTAGAACTTCTTTCTGCTTCTTAGAATTAAAAACAAATAACAAAACTACTGCATGTAGGAGGGGTTAACTCTAATGTACTATTTGTTTTTTTCTTTTTTTGTGTGTGTGGGTCTGGGGATGGAACCCAGGGACATTTGACCTCTGAGCTACTTCCCCTGCTCTATTTTGTATTTTTATCTTGAAACAGGGTCTCACTAAGTTGCAGAGGGCCTCACTAAGTAGCTGAGGCTGTCCACTAACCACGATCCTCTGATCTCAGCCTCCTAAATGCTGGGATTACAAGTGTGTGCCACCACGCCCGGCTCTCTAATATACTATTTCTAAAAGCTACATGTCTGGTATCTTTGGAATACCAAAAAGAATCCTTCTTACCTCACCTCAATGCAATAGTTACTGGATTTCTTTTTCTCTAGATACACAAAACGGGGAGAAAAGCACAGACTCACAAATCCCTTTGTTGCTTTACCATGGTCACATTAAAATGCAAATTAGAAATCTTATCAGGGATGATTATTGGCAGATAGTGCCTTATGTACAGTCTTCCCCTCAGATCTTTGGACATACTCCCATCATTTCTAAAGTCAGAGTTTGCATCTCACTGGCTTAAGAGACCCTGTTTCCAAATAAAAACATAAAGTAGGTCTGGGGGTGTAGCCCAGAGGTAGAAGGGGTTCCATCCCCAGTGCCACCAAAAAAAAAAAAAACCTACTGAAACTGGCCTTGAATCTGCAATTCTCCTATCTCAGATCCCAAGTACTGGGCTTAGCTTGCACTTCTTAAGCCAAGTATTTTTACTTACATCCTCTCAAGGTCTACACCTGGAAGAATCTATCCTAAGGCACGGTGTATCCCATGACCATTTCCCAACATGAGCAAGGAAAGGAAAGTTCTCAAAAACAGGTTGTACTACAAAGGGGTGAGATTATAAAAGAAAGTCTAATCACCACCATACTGTGACTTTCAAGAGGTCACTCAAATATACAGGTCACAGTCTTTTATTACTACCTTGTCCAGGCCATTTAGCCTACCATTCCTCCATCTTCTCAGCCAATCTATGTTTAAATTCTTTTTAGATGCTACATCAAAACCTGACTAGACTATTCTATAGCAGAGTGGTTTTCAAAGTGTGGGCCCAGGACTAGAAGCTTTTTTGCATGTCTAGATATTTGTTAGACATGCAAATTATTGGACCCCATCTAAGCCTATGGATGGGGGTCCAGCAGTCCCTATTTTAACAAGCTTTCGAATTATTTTGTCTTACACTCAAGTTTGAGAACCACTGTGCTAGGAACAATTAGTTGTCAACCTCAATCTATCTATAAAAAATCCCCGGCTCACCTCCCAGCACCTGCCACACCTATCCAGATCTACCCAGTCAACATAAACTCTCAGTGCTGCTTCCTAAACAGAGAGGTACCTCCTAAACATTTCTCACTGGGATTTTCAACATGGCCTCACAGCTAGTCTCCTTGAATCAAAGCCTCCCATCTATTTCTGTCCATTGCTAGAATTCTGTCTAAAATGAGAAAGTGTAAAGTCCCCTAGTGCTTCAAGGAGTGCCTGAAACTTACCACTCATTGATTCCTGTGAAAATCTGCAAGGCCCCTCCTTAAGCAATAGGCATGTGAAGAGCAACCCTTTAAGGCAGTTTCAGACCTTGAAGGGGATCATAGCCCAGATGAATTCAGCTGCTTTTCATAGCTCATTCCTATAATCCCTTCCATAGGAGGCTGAAGCAGGAGGATCAAAAATTGAAGACAGTCTGGGCAACCTAGCAAGATCTTATCTCAAATTTTAAAAAGCCATGCCGCAAACCGCTCAGTCGAAATTGCCATGATTCCACTCATGATCGAATAATCTCAGAAAAGATGGGCGAAGGATTGGGGTGCCGTTCTGCAGCCGCTTGTCTGCAGCTATTCTTTCCCCTCTAGGAAATAAATTTCTTTAAGTTCCTATTTACAGCGCTTCTGGAAAGAATCTGACATGGACAAAAGCTTCTTGAGCTATTGACACTTTATTACAAGAACCCAGAAAATTTATATCCTTCACCAGTGGGGTTAATAGTAAAAAAAAAAAAAAAAAAAAGAAAGGAGTGTAATCACCATAAATCAATAATCAAGGTAAAAAAACAAGTTAGTCCAGCATTCAAGAGATTAGCTCAGAATCTTCTCTGGATCACGCAGCAGATCCAGCTGTCCTTGCGAAGGGCAAATTCCAGAAGAAATGGCATGCCCAGGGCTTGGAGGCCTCTCATGGAATCTTCTTTAACTTTTTTGGAATTTTCCATCTTTAGGGATTAGTCCATATGGCAGGCATGGGGAGATGTGGCGATCCAGGTGGATGTAATGGAATTCTCCCAGGTGTCGTCCTGCCTTGTCTTCTAAATTCTGAAAGCTTAAGCAAACTCACAACACAGTTTGGGAGATAAAACACCAAAATATACCATGAAGTTTTTAGATTTAGTTGTCAGATGTATTTCCTTAGCTGCTGAACACTTTTCCTCAAACGATAGGCTTATTAGAAGCCTATTCCTCTTTTAATAATCCGTTTCCACATCACAATCCTTCTGCAACATGCTTTTAATCTTTCTAATTCCTTTCTTTCCCATTTGGAACAATCTTATGATAAGCTCTTCTTCATACAAGAATCCTTTCTTATTCTCACCATATTTCCTTTCTTTTACACATTTATTATATCTATCCTTTGTTCTGACATACTCATTTGTGGCGCCTCCTTGTCTCAGACAGCGCTCATACTGGGTGTAAAGGTTACGAATCTTTCTAGCCTTCAGCTCTATTGTATTGGGCAGTATTAGCTGCTCATAAAGTTTATTTTCTCCGTATCCAGGCAGGATCACAAGGATAAACAGTTACCAGTTGCCTCCCCTTTAGGGCTAATGTTTCAGTTAACTTAATGCTTTTACTGTGTGTTAATGAAAGTCAGAGATCGAGGGGAAATCCACGTTTTGTAATTGCTGTTACGGGAATGCTGCCACTGCATCTGAATTCTAACTAGATTTTATTACCATTTGAACAAAGCCGAGGACGTTTAGAGGCTTAGACAAATTGCCAGAAAGTTTGTTTTCCATGGACTCAGTTTCTCTCACAGTCCTGATCTTACACCACTGGAGCAATTCGTGTGGAGAGTTAAAAGAATCATTACCAAAAGAATAACAGTTATGAAAGAATATCTAAAAGCAGGAGGAGTACTTTGGCCAGAGACAACACCCTCTCTCGGGGCTTATTTCTCACGTTGAGATCCTGCCTTAGCTGCGTGGGTGGTCTTCACGCAGATGCCGAGAGAAAGCAGGTGGTCTCGGCAAAGCCGGACTATAGAGCACTTGCCTAGCATGGGTGAGACCTGGGATTCCATACAAGAAAGGAAGGAGAGAGGGAGAGAGGGAAGGAAGCAGACAGGTAAACAACTCAGGGGTTTATAAAGGAGTTATAAAGGAGCGAGGGGCCTTGTCCTGGGGGGGGGGTGTCTTGACCCTCCAGGCCTCATCCAGGCCTTGCTTCTTACCCCCTCTGCATCTTTGATCCTGGACTCCCTTATGCTCCAAGCTCTTGGAGATGAATTCCTCTTCTGCAAGTTAGTGATACATTCTTTCCTGGTCTATCACATAGGACTGATTGGGGCTCATATAAGCTTTGGCATAGAGGACAAAAGAAAGGTCTTTTATTTTATTTATTTATTTATTTATTTATTTATTTATTTATTTATTTATTATTTAGTTCGTTAGTTTTGGGTGGCACTGGGGTTCCTGGAAGCCCTTCTACCTCTGGGCTATACTCCCAGACCTATTTTTATATTTTTATTTGGAAACAGGGTCTCTTAAGCCAGTGCGCTGGCTTAGAACCAGCATGATCCTCCTGTCTCCACCTCCCAAGTGTGGGGATTACAAGCGTGTGCCACCACGCCCGGCAAGAAAGGTCTTTTAAATAATTATAATAATTACATTAGCAAACATTTAGCATATTTTTTTTGGTAAGGTCCTAAACTAAGAGTTTAATATGTATCATTTTATTTAAACAGTTTTATTTGACAGTTTCATTTACAATTTTATTTACAGTTTCATGAGAACAATATTAAGATAGTTCCCCCTTTTTATATAAGAGGAAACTGAGGCATACAGATGTAAGGATAAAACAGGCCCAAGTTTACCCAACTTGAAAGCAATGGAGCTGGGATTTAGAGCCAAGTAGGTGCCAGGCATAGTAGAACATGACTGTAACCCCAGACACTTGGGAGCCTACAGCAGGAGGATCACAAGTTCAAGGACAGCCTGGGTAACTTAGTGAGACCCTGTCTCAACATTAAAAACAAAAAGGACTGGGAGTGTAGTTCAGTGGCAGAATACCTCTGGATTCCATCCCCAGTACCACAAAAGAAAAACAACACCAAAAAACTCAGGAAGTGTCACTCAGGATGCCAAATTCTTGCCCCTGGGCATTATTGCCTCTTAGCGTGTCTGTAGCTAAGTGTGACAATTTAGTTTAACACTCTTAACTGGCTTTGGTGTAGATAATTCTACAATCAGGCAACACTTCATCCCATAAAGTAGAAAAAGTACTCCAATAGGCTGAACAAAAGGGGATTGGTTTTATAGACAAAGAAGAGCTGGAAAAAGCAGAAACAAATAAAAAGTGGATTGGTCATTTCAGTGTTACTTTTCTTGTGAGATGGAGACAGAGAGATACAATAGGAAAATAATCGATTAGTCAACATCTGATTATTTCACATTCCTTCTTTTAGACAAAGATTAACTTCATTATGATATCAATTGAAACTGGCCTCTAATCCTGATTTATTGGATGGCCAGACAAACAGATTAGCTTCAGGTTGTGATTGGAATCTACTGTGAGTAACTCCATTTGGTTTTTAGCCTGGTCTGTTGGGTTTTGAATAAAACTTATTCTAAACCATCGTCCCTTGTGGCTTTTATTTAACATGTGCATGCAACATTATCTCAACAGCCTGACTTACCTGAGCAGACCAGTCAAGGTCACCGTGCGGGGATCAATTTATTGTTCTACTGCCCATTCATCCTTCTCCCCATTCACTGTTCTTCCAGCTATCATCCTCCATAGGTCTTCCTCGATAAGGGATCTTCTATGGTCTGAATATTTATGTCTCCCTGCAACTCATGTCTTGAAACTTGCTTCTCAATGTGAGGCTCTTTGGAGGTAGGACCTCAAGAGGTTTCCTAAGACTTGAGGGAGACCCCTCATGAATAGGATTGGTATGCTTCATAAAGAGGCCCCAGAGAGCTCCTATTCTGCCACAGGAGGATACATAAAAAGATGACCACTTACAGCCAAGCGTGGTGGCGCATGCTTGTAATCCCAGCATTTGGGAGGCTGAGATAGGAGGATCGCGGTTCATGGACAGCTTCAACTATTTAGTGAGGCCCTTTGCAACTCAATGAGACTCTGTTCCAAAATAAAGAATAAAAACTAGGGCTGGAGGTATAACTTGGAGGTAGAATGCCTCTGAATGCCCCTGGGTTCCAGCCCCAGTACAAAAAAAAAAAAAAAAAAAAAAGATATGACCACTTACAAGCCAGGAAGTAGGATTTCAGCAGACAACATATCCACTGGTGCCTTCATCTTGGGCATCCCAGACTCTGGAACTGAGAGAAATAAATTACCTTCATTTATAAGCCACCTAATCTATGACATTTTGTTATATCAGTCTGAAAGGACCTGGACAGAACCACACAGTGAAAGAACTTGTCCCTGGTCACTGAGCATGGGCCACATGGCTCTGCAAAGACCTCAACAGTGTGACCTTGGGCAAGTCACCTATCTGCTGGGTGCCTTGGATTCCTTATTCAAAAAACGAGGATGAATAAAAACAATAATGCATGCTGGTGAAGATGTGGGGAAACAGGAACCTTATACACAGTTGCTGAGATTGCAAATCAGTATAGCTGGTATGGAGGTCAGTGTGGAGATTCCCCACAAGACTGGGACTGGAACTAACATATGACCCAGCTATACCACTCCAGAGTATCTTTCCAAAGGGACTGAAATCAGAATATTGTAGTTGTAGTTATAGTTATACATGCACATGTTTTTAGAAGCACAATTCACAAGAGCCAAATTATGGTACCAGCCTAGATATCTGTCAAAAATGAATGGATTACAAAATGGTGGTATATACACACAATAGATTTTCGCTCAGCCATAAAAAAGAGCAAAATTATGTCATTTGCAAGAAAATGGATGGAACTAGAGATTATTATCCTAAATGAGGTCAGTCAGTCTCAGAAAAAGTGAAGATTTGTATGTTTTCTCTCATATGTGGAAGCTAGAGAGAAATTGAAAAACAAAAGGAACTTCAAACAAATGAGGAGAGATATCTAAGCATACAGGAAGGGGATGGGGAGGTAGGTGGGAAGGGAAAACAGACTCAATGAAAGATACCATTCAAACAAGACTATACACATATATAAAGCTATCAGTTCTAATCTCAGTAATATATACGAGGGGAGGAGAGGGAGCAGGGTGAGATTCAGAGGGAAATATACCAACGGTGTGTGCATGTATGTTTCTATCACTCTGAACCTCATTATGATGAATAATTACAATGTACCCATAAAAGCATATTCTAAAAACGAGGGTGATTTTTATACCTGCCTCATAAGGTTTTTACAGGTTAAATGACAGTACTCATGTGAAAAGTTTAGCCCAGCACTTAATACACAGTTGAGCGCTCAATCAGTGTTGGCTATTAGTATCATTTCTCTGGAACAGTAGCAAGCCTTCTCCATCTAATGTGGAGAATATGCCATAACTACCATGGTGCCTTGAGAGACCATTTGCAGGGCTTAGAAAATTGTTTTGGGCCAGGAGGGACCTTCAGACAAGAACAAACAGGCTTAAGGCTCAGGGTGAGCAGTATTGTCTGCAGAGCTCAGCCCTGCAAATAGCAGCCACCTGCGGGCTGAATGGCAGCACGTCCACTCTCTGGCCAAGAGCGGGCAGGATACAGAGAAGAGGACAGGAGGATGCTGGCCGCCACTCTGAGTCAGAAGCGGAGGGGAGGAAAGCTAAGTCCAGGCAAAGGCAGTGTGGGTCGGCTCAGCGGGTAGAAGAGAAGGAGCCGGGCACATTCCAACCAACATGGCTGCTTTCCAAGTGAGGGCCATGTCCACTGCTCTGTCACAGATGACCTCCAGGCAGGTGTCTGAAGCGATGACTAATGACATCCACAGCCACTGACCCACATAAAGCAACAGGATTCACACAAATCGCCCTTCATCTAGGAACTTAAACTTTAGATCTCATTCCTAAGAATACACTATAATTTCATAATTTTAAAGTTAAATCTGTAATTACCTTGTGAGTCCCATAATTATATCGCATTGTTTTTGAATTTATGTAACTTAAACAATTAAAATTGACTCAGTGTTCATAATCTGACTAATCTTGCTACAGTGTTGTTTATTATCATCATTTTTTTAGTAAGTCAGTGTTAGATTTAAAATAAGGTCCCCTAAAGAGCTCATTTATTAATGTTTGGAGCTGATATAGTTGGGTCATGAGGGTTGTAATCCCAGCAGTGGATAATTCATTGTAATGGGTTTATCTGGAGGGTGTGGCTAGAGCTGGATGCAGCTTGGGGGTTATATAAATAGGCCCTCCCCCCCACTGCTCTCCCTCGCTTCCCACCTCCAGGATGTGAGGAGCACAGCCCATGTGCTCTCCCTTTCTGCACCTCTCGCCCACATGCCCTGAGTTCCAGGGTCCCCAGCATCACATGGACTGAACCTGAAACTATAAGAGAACACATCTTCTTTCCTCTAAATTATGTAATCAAGTCTTTAGATTATGGCTATAGGAATGCTGACCAGAGCAAAAAATGGTACCAGGGAAGTGAGATTGCTACTATATCTAAGTCTAGCCATGTGGATGGTGACTCTTTGGAACTGATTAGTGAGAGGAAATCAGAAGGACCAGAATGTGGCTACAAAGACAGATGTTAGAGACTGTGCTTAGGAGATTTCGCATGGCAAAGAGAACTTCATAGGGAAATGGAGGAGAGGCTGCCTGAGTGTGAGGCCAAATTGAAAAATGATGGGCTAAGGAAACTGGTGAAGGAAATATCAAAAGAGCAAAATATCCAAACTACATTATGGATATTGATGTTCTCATTCAATGAACATACACTGAATTTTGAGAGCAGAAATTAAAGCAGAAAGGCTTGTGTAAAGTTGGAGCTCAGAGAGATGATGTCCTAGAAAGAAGTAAAATGGCGAAAGGTAGGAGTAAATGGTGGTTGTGATGGAGTAAATGGTCGGGGGGGGGCGGCAGATGGACTTGGGGCCAGTGGCCACCTGGGTAGAAAGGACCCAGGAGCTATCATTTAAAAGGCCCCAGTGGCAATGACTAAAGAGGGATGACTGCCTTTTCTGTTGGTGGCCCATCTCAGAGCCCACGTAATGGTGGCTTTCCTGAAAAAGAGGGTCATGGAGGCTTCCCCAAAATTCAAAGGAAGGCCTGGGAAACCAGGCAATATGTGGCAGGCTCAGAAGGGCACTTTGTGAAGCTGTGAGGGTGAAGCCACAGTTGCAAGAACCTCCTCTCCTGTTACGGTTTTGAAGATGTTACGGTTTTGAGAGAAGATGTAATGGTTTAAAAGAGATGTTGTGGTTTGGACTGGGACTGTAACTGGCTAGGGGAACTGTCCCCAGGGACCTTTGTTAGACCCCTGGGAATAATTCCCCTCCCAAAAACACACACACACACACACACACACACACACACACACACACACACACACAAATCCTGCAGGTTCTTGTCCTGAGCTAAGGATAAATATGCAATAGCCCAGACTCTTGCTGAAGATTTTTAGAAATTTATTAAAAAGATAGAAATACAGAAGACAGTTACAGCCTCGTGTAACATGAGGGGGTGCTTCGAACGAATTCACCGAAGTACAAAACACGGAACAGACTTTTTATACACAACATCTTCCATCTTGTTTTACGTGATTCTGACGTAGTAAAAGTCCCCGTAAAGCTTCCCTTACTTTCCTGCCAAGGTGTTTCCTTTCACGAAGGTCGACCCCTCCTCCCATCCTAGCTAGATTATCCAATTATGTAAACCTGTCTTTAGAATGAGGATGAGGAAGTCCTAGTTCCCCTCTCCTATAGACTTGCTAGTTACCTTTAGCTAGGTTAACTTACATTGGAATAGTTGTCTGCTTCTAGGCAGAAACAAAGTCCTTTCACAGATCTGCTCCTCACCCAATTTTTGAAATATATTTATTAATAATCAGAACTTTCTCAAATCTTCCTAAGCCACTCCCAATACTGGTTCATCTCAAATCTTCCTAGACCATTCCTAATACTGGTACATTTCCCACCCCCAAGATTTAGAAATATCAGAAATATGAATGACCATGAGAAAAGGCTGCTAGCCTAGAGCCATGGAGCCAGGCTGGAAGAGGTGGTAAGTCGCCCATTGCAATCAGCCAGGCTGCAGGTGCGGGACTGCCAAGGCCCCCTGGAGATCCCTTCTCACCTGCATGTGCCAAGACTAGGAGCTGCAGGATCAAATGCTTGCCCTGCTGATTTTGTTACTGTTTTGGTCCCATCCCTTCTTTCCTTTTTTTTTGGCAGGTCTGGGGATAGAACCCAGGGGCATTCAACCTCTGAGTTATACCCCCTCCCCTATTTTTTATTCTTTATTTTGAAACCAGGTCTCACTGAGTTGCAGAGGGCCTCACTAAGCAGCTGAGGCTGTCCACGAACCATGGTCTCAACCTCCTAAATGCTGGGATTACAAGTGTGCGCCACCATGCCCGGCGTCCATCCCTTCTTTCTACAGCCCTATTCCTCCCTTTGGGAGTACAAATGTTTATACCTTGCTGTTGTATGTTGGAGGAATGTAGCTTACTTTTTATTTTGATCTTCTTTGTCTTTTACAAGGGCTCACAGAGTTCACCTTGAGTTTCAGAAGAGATGTTGAACTTTGGACTTTTCGGTGATGCTGGAACTGTTAAAACTGTGGAAACTATTGGAGAGGGCTAAATGCATTTTTTATTCTGAGGTGAGCATAAACTCTTTAGGGGCCAGGGGTGGAATGTTATAGTTAGATATAAAATAAGTTGATGTAACTGGGTTATGAGGGTTGCAATTCTAGCAGTTGATGTAACTGGGTTATGAGGGTTGCATCGAAATGGATTTATCTGGGTGGTGACCAAAGCCATTAGGGTGTGGCTAGAGGTGGGTCCTTGGGAGTACAGCTTTGGGAATCATATAAATAATTCCTCCTCCCTCTCCTCTCCCGCTTGCTTCTGGCTTCTGAAATCTGAGGAGCATAGCCCATGAGCTCGCCATTTCTGCTCCCCCATAGCCATGCCCTGAGGTCTGCAGGGCCCAGCCTAACATGGACTGAACCTGATACCATAAGAAAACAACTCTTCCTTCCTCTAAGTAACATGCCCAGGTCTTTAGATTATGACTGACTAGAACAGTCAGGGGCTTTGAAGAGGAAACGGAACAAGCTAGGAATGGAATCTCCTGAGATTTTACATTAGTTTTATAAACTATACGTCAAGGTGTTATAGGTGGAATTATGCACCTGAAAAGATATGAGGGAGGCAAGATTGTGACCTTGTTTGAAAACAGGACTGCTGGAGATCTAGTTGGTTAAGATTGTGCTGGAGTAGGGTGGACCCTTATCTCAATATGAGTAGTGTCCTAGTGAGGTTATTGTGAATGGAATTATTTTCCTGATTTCTTTTTCAGCAGATTCATTACTGATATATAGAAAAGCTACTGATTTTTTTGTGTTGATTTTATATTGTTACTTTGCTGAATTTATAATTAGTTATGGAAGTCTTCTGGGGACTTTTTTATCTTTTTTTTTTTTTTTTTTGGTGGTACTGGGGTTCCTGGAAGCCCTTCTACCTCCGGGCTACACTCCCAGACCTATTTTTTACATTTTCATTTTGGAAACAGGGTCTCCTAAGCCAGCGCGCGCGGCTGGCTTCGAACCTGCGCGATCCTCCTGTCTCTGCCTCCCAAGCGCGGGGAATACAAGCGTGCGCCACCACGCCCGGCCTTTTTTATCTTTTAAGTATAGTGTCGAGAACTTCTGGGAAGATGGCGACCGAGAAAAGCAGGGCTTAAGAGCCCCGCTAACAACAAATCTCCATTACCACAAAATCAGCGCCTTTCACAGCCAGAAATCACCATCACCAGAGGGAAAAAAAAAATCACCAGGCTCCAGAAGGAAAGCGGACTGAGAACAGAGCCACAGAGGAGATCCTCAAGCCCAAGGACGCGGCAGCAGTGCCATACTGTCGGCGGCACCAGCGAATTCACGGGACGGCTACAGCAAGCCGAGGTGAGCCACTGCGGAATAGCCAGGCGGGATTTCTCCGCGCAGAGATCACCTAAAGCTCCCAGTGGCCAAGCTCAGCACATGCTGCAGGGATTCAAAGTGGAAATCAAAACCAAGAAGAAAAACTACAGCCCCACAGCTGAGGGCGTAGCAGCGGCGCCATATTGCCACCGGCGGCAGCAGCAGAGAATTCGTCGAATCCAGTACAGCTACATCTGCGTACTCAAGAACAGTGAGTCAAACTGCGGGCCACAGAGGAGAAATCCCAGTACTGTACTCCCTGGGACTTGACCCAGTGGGAGAGGGGCGATGGCAGAGATATCACACCATAGGAGAACGTGCAACCTGGCACCCCCCACAGTCTAAAGCAGCCTCTATCGACTCTCTGGGTAGGAGACTCTGTGATACAACCCAGTAAAGGAGTAGTGGGGTCTGAGATACTACTGACTCGAGATCCAGAACACCTTAAGTGAAGTCATAGTGACCCAAGGGAAGAACCCAGAGAAGGCACAAACTTCCTAAATCATGGGAAAGAGGAATAATACTGGAGCAATGAATGCACACAACCCCACAACATCAGAACCCGATAAAACAGAAAATCAGAGATTTCTAGAAGATCAAATCAGGAAAATAACTGTAGAAATAATAGAGGTGCTTCGAAAAGAACTCAGAGAGAGCCAAAAAGAGATAAAGGATGCAATTAATGAAGTAAAGGCCTCAATTCAAAGCACAAACAACCAATTAGAACACATGGAGAACAGAATCTCGCTCTTAGAAGATGATCATTCAAAAAATGAACACATAGTTTCTAATGTAGAAAAAAAATCCAACATCAGGAATCTGACATTGAAGAAATATGGGCCCATTTTAAGAGAGCTAACCTAAGAATAATTGGAATACAGGAGGGAAAAGAAAGTGAAACCAAAGGGATCAACAATCTCTTCAAGGAAGTAATAGCAGAAAATTTTCCAGACATAGAGCAAGAGGTTGATACACAGGTCCAGGAAACTTATAGAACTCCCTTTAGACAGGATCGGAGAAGAGGATCCCCACGCCACATAATTGTCAAAATGACCAATGTGGAAGCCAAGCAGAGAATCTTAAAGGCAACAAAAGCAAAGGGCCAAGTGACATTCAGAGGCAAACCAATTAGAATCACTCCAGACTTCCCAAACCAAGTCATGAGAGCCAGAAGGGCTTGGAGTAACATATTCCCAATTCTGAAAGAAAACAACTTCCAGCCAAAAATTTCCTACCCAGCAAAACTTTCTATCAAATTAGATGGAGAAATAAGAAGCTTTCATGACAAACAGAAACTGAAGGAATTTATGTCTTCAAAACCAGCACTAAAGAAAATACTCAAAGAGATTAACTACAAAGAAGAAATAGGTAACACACATCAGAACTAGAGAAACAAGATTTTCCATCTAACAGACAACTAAGATTGGTTATCTGTGGAGATTCATTATTTATGTTAGTCTGTTACCTATCTCTAAAGGGTATTGTTTGCCTTTATTGTTGTTAATTTTTAGGATTTCTAGTTAGAATATTAATATACCTTCAGATATAGCATTTGGAAATATTTTATCCCATTCTATTAGCAACTGTTAACTCTGTTTACATTGTCTTTGGATATACAATTTTTTTTATTTTTTAGGGAGTTTGTATACTCTTCTGTTGCCTGTGCCATTGAAATCATAACCAAGAAATCACTGCCAATTTCAATGTTGTGAGGTTTTATGACCCAGATTTTCTCCTAAAAGTTTATAGTCTTAAGATTTATATTTAGGTCTTTTATCTATTTTGAGTTAATATTTGTATATGGGATTAGGTAAGGGTCCAATTTTATTCTTTTCCATGGAATTATTATTTTTCAACAATATTTAGTTAAAAGATTATTATTTCCACCACCAAATGTTCGTGGAAACCTTGTCAAAAATAACTTGACAATATAGGGAAGAATTTAGTTCTAGGCTTTTATTTAACTCCAAGGGTTTATATATCTGCCTTTAGAATAGTACTACACTGTTTCAATTATTGTAGCTTTATATGGTTTGAAATCAGAAAATATATATCTTCTAGCTTTGTTCTTTTTCAAGATCGTTTTGGGTACCTAGAGTCCATATTCCATATTAGGATAGATTTTTTTCTGAAAAATAAATATATAAATATATGATAGTTTCACCTAAAAAAATAAAAAAAAATATTCTCTGGTAAGAAAGAAAGCAAAAAGAAATATTGAAAAGTTATCTTTAAGTCATCAAAAGCTTGGTATCAGACAACTGAAACTGTTATGTGAGATTATCATTTTTAATTTTGGATAAATTGCTATAATACTAGATGTCAACCACTAAGCCAAGCATGGGAGGGAGGGATGGGGAGAGAATGGGGTGGGGATCGGTTGGGGGCTGACTGGGCATTGTGTGCATATATGTCTACAAAAGTATGTATCCCACTATGATGTATGAATACAGTGCACCAATAAAATAAATAAATTAATTAATTTAAAAAAAAGTATAGTGTCATATTATCTACAAACAGTAATAAATGACTTCTTTCTTTCCTATTTGTATTCTTTTTATGTCCTTCTCTTGCCTATTTGCTCTAGCTAAAATATTAAGTATTATATTGAATGAGAGAGACACAGAGTGAAGATCACCTCATGAACAGACAGGACCCCAGGGGAGAGGACACAGAATGACTGAGGCAGAGATCAGAGTGAGACATCCACAAACCAAGAAATGCCAGAGGTTGTTGGTGCATAGGCGCTAAAAGGGAGAAAATTCTTCCCTACAGGTATTCTGTCCCTGCTCACCCTTCAATGTTGCACTTTTATCATTTCAAACTATGATGTAATAAACTTATGTTCTAAGCCACCCAGTTTGTGGTATCTTGTTACAACAGCCCTAGGAACCTAATATATAGGGTTTCTTTTTCCTTCTGCATTCACAGCTTCTCTTAGATAGACCAGGCATCTATCAGAACAGAGTTCCTGCCTTGTATTTTGTTGGCCATTCCTCACTAGACTGTGACAATAGTGTGTATTCATCTGTAACTCTGCACATACTAGCTGCTCAGTTAATATTTTATTTAAGCAAATGTATGGATCTCTAGAATTCACTGTGGCTGTTTAACTAACTCCAACCTTTAGCCCTTGAATATTTCCCATCTTAAGAGGTAGGCAGAAGGGCCAATGTGAACTGGGGCAGCAGCAAATGGATCTTGGAGAACAGGTCCTGAAACCTGGACTGGAACCTGAGACTCTGCATTGGCCCCACAGTCCTGGCCTCAGATCTGGCCCTTACCTCTGAGCAGACTTGAGCTATACACTTGGCCTTTGGGGTCTTTTTAAAAGGTCAATTATAGACAATTGTCTTACATTACTGCTTTGCCCAAAGAATTAATCCTCGTAATTAGAAATGAGTATCACTCTAATGTTATGTTCATGGGTTGATAGTAGCTGCCATTCAGTGTTTCTCCTTCATATACTACACAAATGTGCGTGCACACGTTCACACACATATTCATGTGTGGTGAGTGTGAGTATCTGTTTCTGATATTGGTGTCATCACTATTTGATTTGATTAACTATCACAAGTAAGCTAATGCATATTACGCTATATGCAGCCATGTGACAGAAAATAATCATGTGTCACTTAAGGAAAGATGATATACATAACAAAAAAAATGGAGAACAAAAGCCAAGTCTTTAAAACCTATGTGTTTTCAGACATTTTGGATTCTTTAAAATGCATAACATCAAATAAAATCAATTTATGCCACACTAGAAAAAGATGTATTTCCTTATTAATCTTTACATGCAAATTAAGTTATTTCTAACACTGAGTCATCATGACTGGGACCTTGGAATCAGCCATAGACAGTGCCGAGAGGACCAGATGGGAATGAGAGTGACTGTGCTCACCATCTGTCTCCCATCTTGCCTGAGAAAAGATCCAGAAAACTCAAGTTCTCTGCAGCTAGCTTTCAAGTCAGTCACCAACAAGGGAAATGCTGCCTGCGACTGCTAAGCTGACCACACTAAACAGTCCCCACATTCACCAGCCAGAATCTCTCTTGCCTGGTATGGTTTGAGCTATATGATGCCAAGAAATCTAGAGAACTTGGACTCCTCTAGATGTACACTTTCAGGCAAGTGTCTAAGGTGGTACTCGGGGATTTTGGACCTTCCTTTCTCTGAATCTACACTAAGGACTGTCTACTTGTGAAGCAGTATGGATTTCAATAGCTTACCAAAGGGTTGACTACTGTGGTTTAAATTGGTGGTGTGTTGCTGGGCTTGGTAATCCTAGTACTTGGGAGGCTGAAATAGGAAGATCAGAGATTTGAGGACAACCTCAGCAAGTAGTGAGACTTTCATCAACATAATGAGACCTGTTTCAAAGTTAAGAAATAAAAAGATATAGGACTGAGGGTGTAGCTTAGAGGTAGAATGCCCCTGGGGTTCAATCCCCCATTAATTAATTAATTGGAGGCCTGTTACTTAAAATCAGGTATTGATATAAATTTGACATCAACATATTTTTTAAATTTTATTTTTATTGGTGCATTGTAATCATACATCACACTGGAATACAAGACTTGAGAGGATATACAAGCACACATCATCCAACTAGCCCTCATCCAGTCCCCATCCCATTCCATCCCCTTCCCTCGATCCCATGCTTGTTTGGTGATTAACTTTGATACATTTGTTTATGTACTTCCTGCATTTTAAAGAGGCTCCATCCTCCCCTATTCCATACCCTCTGATTGGTCACCTTAATTGCTTCACTATAGGGCCCTTTCTGTAGTTCGACCACTTCCTGTTGCCCCTTTCTTCCTAGTTATTGCTGATTAAGGGAAGCATCTGGTTTTAATTTTATGTGATATTTCTCTGTGCATGCCGCGTTGCAAATACCAATCCCACTCTTGACGGCCCCAGTTGTGGCCTGGCTACCCGGTGGACTGATCCAGACCTCACTGGCTCAAGCAGCGGCCTTGCCTCATAGGAGGCCCTGATTCTGGTCTCGCAGGCCCCAACACTTGCCTAACCCCTCAGCTGGCTGCGATCCCGGCCTTGGAGGCCCCAGCACTGGCCTTCCTCATGGCAGGCTCCGATGCTAGCCGATAACCCCAACATCAGCCTAACCCCTCGGCAGGCTCCAATCCCGGCCGTGGAGGCCTCAGTAGCAGCCTTGCTTCACAGAAGGCTCCGATGCTGGCCGCTGGCCCCAGCACTGGCCTAATCCTCGGCAGGCTCCGATCCTGGCCTCAGAGGTCTCAATAGCGGCCTTGCCTCATGGAAGACTCCAATGCCAGCCAGTGGCTCCGGCACCAGCCTAACCCCTCAGCAGGCTCTGATCCCGGCCTCAGAGGCCCCAGCACTGGCCTTGCCTCGCGGCAGGCTCCGATCCCGGCTTCGCTGGCCCCAGCACTGGCCTAACCCCTCGGCAGGCTCCGATCCCGGCCTCAGAGGCCTCAATAGTGGCCTTGCCTCACGGAAGGCTCCGATGCCGGCCTCTGGTCCCGGCACCAGCCTAACCCCTTGGCAGACTCCAATCCTGGCCTCAGAGGCCCCAGCACCGGCCTTGCCTCACGGCAGGCTCCAATGCAGGCCGCTGGTCCTGGCATCGGCCTAACCCCTCAGCAGGCTCCGATCCCAGCCTTGGAGGCCCCAGCACTGGCCTTGCCTCATGGCAGGCTCCAATGCTGGCCTCGCTAGCTCCATCACCAGCCTAATCCCTCAGCAGGCTCTGATCCCGGCATCGGAGGCCTCAATAGCAGCCTTGCCTCACAGAAGGCTCCAATGCCGGCCGCTGGCCCCAGCACCGGCCTAACCCCTCAGCAGGCTCTGGTCCTGGCCTCGGAGGCCCCAGAACTGGCCTTGCCTCATGGCAGGCTCCGATCCCAGCCTCGCTGGCCCCAGCACCGGCCTAACTCCTCGGCAGGCTCCGATCTCGGCCTCAGAGGCCTCAATAGCAGCCTTGCCTCACGGAAGGCTCCGATAACGGCAGTTGGCCCCAGCATCATCCTAACCCCTTGGCAGGCTCCAATCCCAGCATCGGAGGCCCCAGCACTGGCCTTGCCTCACGGCAGGCTCCAGTCCCGGCCTCGCTGGCCCCAGCACCGGCCTAACCCCTCGGCAGGCTCCAATCCTGGCCTCGGAGGCCTCAATAGCAGCCTTGCCTCACGGAAGGCTCCGATGCCGGCCGTTGGCCCTGGCACCATCCTAATCCCTCAGCAGGCTCCGATCCTGGCTTCGGAGGCCCCAGCATCGGCTTTGCCTCACAGCAGGCTCCGATCCTGGCCTCACTGGCCCTGGCACCGGCCTAAGCCCTCAGCAGGCTCTGGTCCCGGCCTCAGAGGCCCCAGCACTGGCCTTGCCTCACGGCAGGCTCCAATCCCAGCCTCACTGGCCACAGCACCGGCCAAACCCCTTAGCAGGCTCCGATCCTGGCCTCAGAGGCCTCAATAGTTGCCTTGCCTCACGGAAGGCTCCGATGCCGGCCAGCGGCCCTGGCACCGGCCTAACCCCTCAGCAGGCTCTGATCCCAGCCACTGAGGCCCCAGCACCAGCCTTGCCTCACGGCAGGCTCCGGTCCCAGCCTCGCTGGCCCCAGCACCAGCGTAACCCCTCGGCAGGCTCCAATCCCGGCCTCGGAGGCCTCAATAACGGCCTTGCCTCACAGAAGGCTCCGATGCCGGCCATTGGCCCCGGCACCGTCCTAACCCCTCGGCAGGCTTTGATCCCGGCCTCAGAGGCCCCAGCATCGGCTTTGCCTCACAGCAGGCTCCGATCCTGGCCTCACTGGCCCTGGCACCGGCCTAAGCCCTCAGCAGGCTCTGGTCCTGGCCTCGGAGGCCCCAGCACCGGCCTTGCCTCACGGCAGGCTCCGATCCCGGCCTCGCTGGCCCCAGCACCGGCCTAACCCCTTGGCAGGCTCCAATCCCGGCCTCAGAGGCCTCAATAGCGGCCTTGCCTCATGGAAGGCTCCGATGCCGGCCAGTGGCCCCGGCACCGGCCTAACCCCTCAGCAGGCTCTGATCCCAGCCTTGGAGGCCCCAGCACCGGCCTTGCCTCACGGCAGGCTCCGATCCCAGCCTCGCTGGCCCCAGCACCGGCCTAACCCCTTGGCAGGCTCCAATCCCAGCCTCAGAGGCCTCAATAGCAGCCTTGCCTCACGGAAGGCTCCGATGCCGGCCAGTGGCCCCGGCACCGGCCTAACCCCTCAGCTGGCTCTGATCCCGGCCTTGGAGGCTCCAGCACCGGCCTTGCCTCACGACACGCTCCAATCCCAGCTTTGCTGAGTCAGTCGCCTGCCTCACCCCTCGGCAGGCTCCAATTCGAGCACCCTCTTCTCCCAACCATTTGTCCCACATTCTCGAGGGTGCATTGTGGTAGCATTCTGCCTCTGGGGTTATTACTTCAAAGGTTCCAGGTGTAATGCATCAGATCTCTGTCTCCCTTGAATACTGGCCACTGCCTCCACCATTTCAAATCTTTCCCAATCTCTTTTTCCACTCTGAATGTTGTCCAGTGTTCCTAAGCATGCGCGACGGTAGCATTCGACCTTTGGTGTAATTTCTCCCCCCAAAAAATAAGGTTGGTAGGCTCTGATTTCTGCTTCTCCTGAATACAAGTGGAGACTTGTATTCACCACCAACGCAGAGACCGCTTTTAGCACCGCCTTTCTCCTTGGTATCTGCTAAAGACTCTCTCCTTACAGGTGATGTCTAAGATTCTTAACAATGTAGAGAAGAAGCAGTCCTCCTTAGGGGGGATTTTTCCAATAATTCCAGTTCATTTGGATAAGTTTTGTCTGTATCTCTAGTATCCTGGCATCCACCACCTCCTTGACCCCTCTCCAATATTTTCCTTTTTTCTTTTTCTTTTCCTTTTTTACAGGGTCCTTCCGGGTGGAGAGGGGTTCGCCTAGGGGTGCCCCACCAACGCCTGCCCACCTGCCCAGGGTTGGGGCCAGAGGCCCAGACGGGTGGAGAGGGGGTCGCTGAAGAGTGCCCTGCCAGCGCCTGCCCACCCGCCCAGGGTCGGGGCCAGGGGCCTGGACCACAGGGTACTTCCGAGTGGAGAGGGGGTTGCCGAAGGGTGCCCCACCAGCACCTGCCCACCTGCCCAGGGTTGGGGCCAGGGGCCCGGACCACAGGGCCCTTCTGGGTGGGGAGGGGATCACCTAGGGGTGCCCCGGCCAGGGGCCCGGACCACAGGGTCCTTCTGGGTGGGAAGGGGGTCGCCTAGGGGTGCCCTGGCCAGCACCTGCCCACCCACCCAGGGTCGGGGCCAGGGGCCCGGACCCGACATTAACATATTTTTTAAAAATATTTTAAAATATTCTTGCTCAGAGGTTTTCTGACCATGATCTTTGGAACCCTGGTGGTTGTAAGACCTTCTCTTTTAGGGTTGGCCAAGTAGAAGCTTACTACAGAATTATACCACCACCACCCTATTTATATACTAGGAATTTTCATTTGCAAAGCCAGGCAGGATTAGATTATTATTACTATTGTTATTATTATTTTTTGATACTGGGAAGTGAGCCCTGGGGCATTCTATCTCTGAGCTAAATCCAAGCCATTTTTAACTTTTATTTTGAAACAGGGTCTCACTAAGTTGCTGAGGCTGGTCTTGAACCTGTGATCCTCCTGTCTCAGTCCTCCCAAGTACTGGGATTATAGGCATGCACCATTGTGCTTGACTCCAAAATTGGATTTAAAAATGCATAGTAGCACTAGTCAGAAATTCATTATGGAATAATTTTCAGAGATTCAAAATATGTATGCTTGTTGAATTTTGGATTAGCAGATACTGAATGATGTTACTGTTTTAGACATAGGCCAGACAAAACAGACCTTGGCAGTAAGTGCCGTGGGAATAGTGCACAGGTAGTGACCTTTCTCATGACACTGCCTGTGGGTATCCCACAAGCATAGGCCATGCCTCAGAGGAAGAAAGAGGAAGCCAAGTGAAGAGAATTCAGAGGTCTTGAGGTCTCTTCTTGACCTTTAACTGCTTCATGTAAACAGAGAGCTAAACACACAATCAAACAATTCCTTAGCTCGATGTGGCTGAAGCAGAGGGCCCTGTGGGAGATGAGATCCAGCTCGTATGTTAGAGCTCCCATCACCGCAGCTCCTGTGCAATCTTTTGGGGATCCATCCTCGCACTACCCAGAGGACAGGAGTATCCTGGCAGCATCTCCCCTTGCACTAGCCAAGCTGAGACTTGCCTGCCTCCCACACCAGGGGAGCCCTACAAGGCTGAAGGTCTCCTTCCCTTCTACTTACTGGACAAATGGGTTCCTGGTTTTGCAGTCATAGCTATTTTGCAATTTTCAAAGGTCAAACAAAAATGGAACTTTATTTTTAAACATGGTCTCACTAAGTTGCTGAGGCTGGCCTCAAACTCAAAATCCTCCCACTTTAGTCTCCTAAGTATCTGGATGACAGGCACGCACTAACATGCCTTTAAAAAGTAGTACTTTTAACGCTGGGCATGGTGGCACACGCTTGTAATCCCAGCGCTTGGGAGGCTGAGACAGGAGGATCACACAGGTTCAAAGCCAGCCTCAGCTACTTAGTGAGGCTCTCAGCAACTTAGCAAGATCCTGTTTCCAAATAAAATATAAAATAGGTCTGGGAGTATGGCCTGAGGTTCACCCCCATTACTACAAAAAAAAGTAGTACTTTTATTAAATTATTCTTAACATAAAACTGCACACACATGGGCAGACATGGTAGCATATGCCTGTAATGGCAGTACTTGGGAGGTTGAGATAGGAGGATTGCAGATTTGAAGACAGCCTCAGCAACTTAGTGAAGCTGTCAACAACTTAATGAGAACCTGTTTCAAAAGAAAAAAGTAAAATAAAAAGGGCTAGGGGTTTAGCTTGAAAATAAAATACCCCTGGATTTAACTAATTTTTTTATTTTTTATTTAATTAATTTATTTACTTTGGTGGCACTGGGGTTCCTGAAAGTCCTTCTACCTCCAGGCTACACTCCCAGACCTATTTTTAAAATATATTTTTATTTGGAAACAGGGTCTCTTAAGCCAGCGTGGTTGGCTTCGAACTTGAGCGATCCTCCTGTCTCTGCCTCCCAAGCGTGGGGATTACAAGTGTGTGCCACCACGCCCGGCTTTTTTTTTTTTTTTTTTTTTTTTTTTTTTTGCGGGTCTGGGGATGAAACCCAGGGGCATTTGGCCTCTGAGCTGCACCCCCTGCCCAATTTTTTTTATTCCTTATTTTGAATAAATATTGAATTGCAGAGGGCCTCACTAAGTAGCTAAGGCTGTCAGTGAACCACGATCCTCGTGTCTCAGCCTCCTGAATGCTGAGATTACAAGCGTGCGCCACCACGCCCAGCTTAACTAACTTAACTAAGAAAAAAAGAAAAAGAAGAAGGGTGGGAGGGAATGCACATATGCCCACATTTGCTCAGGACGTAAACAGCTAGTAGATAAGATCAGTGTAAAAGTTATCTCTAGGTAAGTGAACCATGCTTGTACTGGAGATAGTGGGGAGCCCAGTGGGGATGATTTGACCACACAAATCAGAGCATATTTCCAGTTTTTCCCATTTGCCAAGTGCCAACTATGTGCTAGGAGCCATTTGCAGAGCCAAGAATGCGACGATGTCTGAACAAACTCCTGCCCTCCTCTGCTTGATGTGAGGGAGACAGATGAATGCCCTAGTGGGGGAGGCACACTGTCTGGAAGAGCCAGGGAGACTGAGAAGGAGACCCTGGGAAAAGGTCCTAGGAAGAGGGAGTGACAAACGCCAAGGCCCTGAGTGGGCATGAGCGCGATTTTGTCAAGAAAAAGGGAAACCAAGGAAGTTGGAGAGGGAGGTGGGAGGGGAGTCAGGAATGAGTCAAGAGCATCGAGGGTGCTTTGGGAAGGTTTGGGGTCAGGATGTGCCAGATGCCATCTGTGAGGTCTACATCAATAAATTCTAGAAAGAATATTATTTCTGAGGATGGGCACTGCCCTTGGCAGAATTTTCAGGGATGGCCAAAGAGAGTAAGTTTAGAACCATGGGACCAATTAGAGAGTGAGCACGCCATGCCATGACTTTCCCTCCATCTTGCTTACCACCCTCTGGGCCGATTTCTTCTCCCTAGATTTCCAGGGAAGGTGAGCTGGGGAAGAGGCAAAACTCCAGCCAACCCATCCAAGTCTTTCCACCAGGCACAAAGTTTAGGTAAAGGAAAGCCTAACTAAGGGCTGGTCTGCTGTCTGGGACAGAGCTGAGCAATGCTGGTCATTCATATTTGCCCTTTACTTTGGATTCATCACTCAAATCCCAGATTTGTCCACTTTATATACTTATAAATTATTTTTATTGCTTCTGTTATCTGGTTTTAAGCCCTGAGACTTGCCCATCTCCCTCCTGGAAAGTAGACATCACTGCCCACATCACCCAACCGCCTTCTAAGGAGAAACTTGAAACCAGAGTAGTGACTTTTTCTTTTCTTTTTTCTTTGCTTTATTTCTTTATTTTATTGCTTTATCTTTATTGCTTTATCTTTATTTATATTTTTTGCTTTCTTTCTTTTTTCTTTGCTTTCAAAGGTTATATTTTAAAAAGAAAGGGCTTTGGAAGATAATATGGGAGTCATTTCTGTACCACACGTAATTATTCAGCTCTGCAAATATTTCTGAAGTAAGCTAAGAGACAAATCCTAGACATTGGCATCAAGTCTTTGGGTTCTAGCTCCAGAAGAAAATACAAGAGAAGAAACACAGGAGAGAGAAAACAGGGTTCATCTCCTCATTCCATGGTGAGTTTAGAACTACAGGATGAGCTGGCAGGAAGGCCCTCCGGCCTCTTCCCCTCCCATCAGCTTCTCTCTGAGGAGCCCTGCCATGCCCGCCTGCTCCTCTTTCCTGTCCCAGTCTCCACTCCCACTCTCAGTGCCACCCCCCCCCCTAGTATCCACATTCATGGCAGCACAATTTACAACAGCCCGACTATGAAATCAGCCTGCATGTCCATCAATGGATGAATGGACCACAAAGCTTTGGTATATATATATATATACAGGATGGAATTTTACTCAACCATTAAGAAGAACAAAATTATACCATTTGCAGGAAAATAGATGGAGCTCAAGAATATTATACCAAATGAGTACACACAGTCCCAAAGAACAAGTAGATATATGTTCTCTCTTGTATGTGGAAGCTAGAGAGACATGAGGGAATCAGGGCAACATCAGTTAGATGAGCAGAGACTCCAGGGGAGTGACTGAGGGAAGTTAGGGAAGGGAGCGGGGAGACAAAGTCATAAAGAGTGAGAAATAGTAGAAATAATGCCATGAACACTTACAAAATTGCCAGCTCCAATTGCAAACACTTGGAAGGTGAGGCTGTGGGGGGACCCGGTGGGGAGGTCAACAAGAGTTATGTGTATGTATTTTCCTAACACTCTTTACCCCAATATGATGTAAAGTAACAATGCACCCAATAAAAACAAACAAACAAAAATACCACCACCACCATAAAGGGAAGAAGGTGGGGAAAGTGGGGGATTTTTCCCATTACCTGTGGAAAATGAAGTTCTGAGAATAGAAATGATATGCAGCACACTTCCTGTGAGACCCAGTCTCCCGCCCCTCAGGGCTCATCCTCTGCCCTCGCTGTGCCTGTGCCCTGGGCTTTCCTGCCAAGAGCTCTAGACCCTGGGCCGGCTGTGCCCACCACCAGGACATTCTTCCCCCAAAGACAGGCTCTCTCGTCCTGTCCCTAAGCTCACCACCCACCACTCTCCATCCCATTGCCCGGCTTGGCTTCCCTTCATGGAGCCCAGCACTATCTGACCTTTTGCCACCTGTGTGTCTCTTGGCTTATGATCTGTGTCCTTCTCTGGATACAGCCATCTGAGAACAGGAACCTCAGGAGCTCAATCCTGACTGTGAAGTGGTTCCTGACACAGGAAAGGCACACAGTAAACCTGAACATGTGAGTACAAGGACTAAGTTTTGAGTTTTAGCATACAATAGAAATGCCTTTCGAGCCGGGCGTGGTGGTGCACGCTTGTAATCCCTGCGTTTGGGAGGCTGAGACAGGGGGATCGCATGGGTTTGAAGCCAGCCTCAGCTACTTAGTGAGGCTTTCAGCAACTTAGTGAGACCCTATTTCCAAATAAAATATAAAAAAGGCCTGGGAGTATAGCCTGGAGGTAGAAGGCCTCTGGGTTCCACCCCCAGTACCACAAAATAAATAAATAAATAAATAAATCTTTCTAGTATAGTGTTCATTTTATAAATGAGGAAAATGAGGCCCAGAAAGGTTGAGTGGCTTTCCTATGGCCACACAGAGCCAGTAGAAGTCCTAAACCATTGCTCACCACTTGCACTAACTCCCAGCTTCCTTGGCTTAGTTCTCTCTCTCTCTCTCTCTCTCTCTCTCTCTCTCTCTCTCTCTCCCTCTCTCCTCTTTCTCTCCTCCCCTCCTTCTCTCCTTTCTTCCCTTTTCTTTTCGCCTCTAATAAACCACAAGGGAAATCTCAAGTATATAGTACTTAGTGAGTAGTTTCCTGCCTCACATTCAAAGTCAGAGTCCTAAAACAATGGTAACTTTCTGAGTAAACATGTGCTAGAGCCTGCAAGGTGAGGCAGGGGTTTACCCAAATCTGGCAGGTGGAGATGGACATCAAAGAAATCAAAGAAGCAGAGAAAGGCCAGGTGCGGTGGTGCTCACTGTAATCCCAGCTTCTCCAAGGCAGGAGGAGGACCAAAAGTTTAAAGCCATGATGTGCTGCCACAGGCCACAGCAATGGGGCCAGTCAGCCATAGACTGAAATCTCCAAAACTGAGCCAGAATAAATCTTTCATCTCTCTAAGTCTGTTTATCTCAGGAATTTGCTCCAGCTATGGGAAGCTGACTAACACACATCCCATCTTCATTTCAAATAGGAAGAAAAAAGGAGGGAAATTAACACATCCCTTCCCAGCGTTCCCTAGAACATTTCTGCCTCTCTTCCATTGGCTAGAACTCAGCCACGTAGCCACACTTAGCTATACAGGAGGTTGGAAAATGGCACCTTTAATTCTGAGTAGAAAAAAGCTCAGTTGGAAACCAGGGTTAGGTTACCAAGGAGCAAGAGAAGAAAAGATATTGTAATAGACAAAAACTCAAACTCCTTTTCAGTTGAGCCTACTATTTATTCACCTTTGTCTGTCCTTCCAGTCCTACACAAAGGCTTATCTGCTCTCAATGGGGAGCTTTTATGCCCAAGCTCATGTTTGGCTTGAAGCATGGCTGGCTCCTTTTCTCTGCATGAAGGCCTCCCCCAGTTAGACTCCTGTTAGGGCTTTTCCTCCACAGAGCACCAAGATCTCTCATTTCCAGGGAAGCACCACTGCTTGTGTACCTGGTTGGAGATTTACCTTCAAATCAGAGTAGGCCTTTCAGGTATAAGCTTGCTCTTATTTTTAAACAGGTTTCCAGAACAGCAAATTCCTTACTTATTTTATTTCTTATATATTTGATTTTCATACCAATGATAGTGATAGATAAGATCTGAACTCAGAGTTTAAAAGTTGAGTAATTATTTCAGCTTGCCTTTCTTTCTTTCTTTCTTTCTTTCTTTCTTTCTTTCTTTCTTTCTTTCATGGTACTGGGAATGGAACCCAGGGGCATTCTACCTCCGAGCTACACCCCTAACCCTATTTTTTATTTGTTATTTTGAAACAGGGTGTCTCGCTGAGTTGCAAAGGGCCTAAGTAGTAGCTGAGGTTGTCCTTAAACTGCCATCCTCCTGTCTCAGCCTCCCAAATGCTGGGATTACAAGTGTGCGCTATCATGCCAGCTATTATTTCAGCTTTCAAACTCTTTCTGCTCTTATGATTAGAATCATAAAACTGGAGCCGGGCGTGGTGGGGCATGCTTGTAATCCCAGCATTCAGGAGGCTGAGACCTGGAGGATCACGGTTCGCGGACAGCCTCAGCTACTTAGTGAGGCCCTCTGCAACTCAGAGAGACCCAGTTTCAAAATAAAGAATAAAAAATAGGGTGGGGGTGTAGCTCGGAGGTCGAATGTCCCTGGGTTCCATCCCCAGACCCACAAACAAACAAACAAACAAAAAGAATCATAAAACTGTATCATCTCCCCAACTCTTTTTTAGTTCAAGGTACTGTTATCTAATCTCAAATATGAAAAGATGATTTAGGAAATTTCAAATTTTATGTTAATGTCACAGAAGACATTTAAAAATGTCTATAAGCCCTATGTATGGATGAAGTAAGGGTCTCTTGGGAAGCTTTTGGTCTCTGTTTAACTTTGCAAAGGTTACTAAACTCTTAAAACCTATGACTAGAAAAGGCCTACTGAAACATACAATGAAGTCTTGTCTTGTCCTCCCATTACACAGATGAACAAATGAGATAAAATGACCTTAGAGATAAAATGTCTTCAACAGTGTTGAACCAGAACTAGAAGGCTGTTCTTCAGATAAGAAAAAACTGCAGGTTTCTTACCACTATGTTACACCACCAGCTAAATTTTTGTTTTCTTCTCTGAAGACATCTGAGACAATCAATCCTACCACTGGACTATCTATAGTAATCTCTCTCCTCTCTCCTCTCTCCTCTCTTCTCTCTCTCTCCTCTCTCTCCTCTCTTCTTCTTCTTCTTCTTCTTCTTCTTCTTCTTCTTCTTCTTCTTCTTCTTCTTCTTCTTCTTCTTCTTCTCCCCCCCCCCTCTCTCTCTCTCATTCTCCTAGCTTTTCCTCCTTGTTGACAGCCCAGACACAGCTACTCCAAGAGTGAAGGCTAGATCCGAGCAATTTCTAGGCTGAACTCATCCAGCCCTCTGAAGCCCTTGACTCGGAAATGGTAAGTCCACATCTGGGCTCTGCCTCCCTTTACTGCCTACAGTCTGAATGCTGTGGAGCAGTGTCAAGATAAGCCAACAGCCATTCTCATCACCATATCATGTTTACACTTAAAATCTCCAACCATTTTGCTTTTCTTTTCTTAAACCTTCTCTGGACTAAATAGAGAGGTGACATCAAAGGCTGGGAAAATACAGCTGTCCAGAGCCACCCTAGAACATGCGGGAAGGCTTGGTTATCCTCCAGCAACTCAGGAGCCAGCTCACACTGAAAGGTCATTGGCCACTAAGTCTCCTCTGAGGTGTCTGAGAGGTGACAGTTTTTTGGAGTCGGTTGATCCTGGTTTTGCTCAAATGTTTGCTTGTTTCTTGAGGCAACCATGGATTATTATGACTACCAGCATATGATATTTGAGGGCTATATAAACAGAATAGGGACTGTGTCCATTTTCAAGAAGCTAGCAAATGTGCTACAAGTATTCTGAGAGGTAGAGTGAGTACAGTTTGATCTGGGTGATCAAGAGGGTCCCATTATGGCCCTTGGAAATTATATGGCACACAGACCTACTCCCCATTCCATATCTGGGCTGGGAAGGGTGTTGGCCCGTCAGGAGAGGGAGTTGGACACAACTGTAAACTGAAATCTCAGACAAAACTAAAACTTCTCTACAACAAATGCAATTAGCTACAGAACATTGTGGGGACTCAAAAATGTTCATTCCAAAGACTGAAAAAGGACTCCAACCAGACTCCTCACACAACTGTGCAGTTCATTAAGAAGGAGCAGGAGCTCTAATGTTTTCTAATCCAATCTCTTTGCTCCATGCCACATTCCTGTGAGATAATTTGATAGTGGATGCTTGAACCATTCCAAAGCCCGAGATTCCTCGATTTTGTTAGGTAGATGTATTAGCAATACCCTGGATTGGTTCTGTAAATGTTAAAGAAATTTTAGGGTAATGAGGGCTCAGTATAAAGAAGAAAAGTAAGAAATTCTTCAAATTCTCTTGTAACTTAAACAATGAGGAGTCCTCTGAAGCTTTCAGCTGAAGAGTTTCCATTCATGGTTCTGTCCCTGGAGGCACCTTAAGATCACCTGGAGAACTTTGTTAATCATCTTGTAACTGAGGAGAAAAGCATGTGCTTCTAAATACAGACTTTTCAACTATCTTGTCCAACAATGGAGCTAACATTGAAGGCATTCTTTGCTACTGAAGAGGGTTATGTACCAGTATTGAGAATGGCTTAGGAAGATTTGAGAAAGCTCTGATTATTAATAGATAAATTTCAAAAATAATTGTGTCAAAATGGTGGTGGACCTGGGGAAAGAAAGACTTGGTTTCAGTTTCAGTCAGGAAGCAAACAGCTATTGAAACTTAAATTAACCTAGCTAAAGGTAATTAGCAAGTCCATAGGAGAGGGGAACTAGGACTTCCTTGTCCTCATTCTAAAGACAGGTTTACATAATAATTGGATAATCTAGCTAGGATGGGAGGAGGGGTCGACCTTCCTGAAAGGAGACACCTTGCTGGAGGAGGAACCTTACAGGGATGTTTACTATGTCAGAATTATGTAAACAAGATGGAAGTCATGGGTATAAAAGGTCTGGTCCACATGTTGTATCTTTGGTGGTGGGGCATTGACTCGAACCCCCCCCCCATGCCATTCAAGACTGGCATGGGGCTGTAACTATATTCTGTATTTCTATCTTTTTAATAAACTCTTACATCTTCAGCAAGAGTCAGGGCTATTGTATACTTATCCTTAGCTCAGGAGAAGAATCCACGGTTTTTCTGTTTTTGTGTTTTGTTGTAGTTTGAGGGAAATTGTGTCTGGGACCCTAACAGGGGTCCCTGGGAACAGTTTCCCCAAACTGTAACATATTCTCAAAACTGTAACAGGTTACATTCCTGTCTTTCCAGAAACCACTCCAACACCAGAAACTCTCTCTAGGAAGCTTCCTCTATGATCTTCTGCTACTCTTGCCTTTGTGTTCTCAGCGCGATCTCTGAATGTTTTTCAGAGCTGGCTAGTCCAGGCTCCAGTGAGAATCAATTGCCCTTCAAACCCTACCACTACCTGATACTTAACAGGTACTATCAGAAATTAGCTGTATTAGATATTAAACCAGGTTATTTTTTTTTTTTTTTTTTTTTTTGGTGGTACTGGGGTTCCTGGAAGCCCGTCTATCTCCGGGCTACACTCCCAGACCTATTTTATTTTTGGAAACAGGGTCTCCTAAGCCAGCGCACTCAGCTGGCTTCGAACCTGCGCGATCCTCCTGTCTCTGCCTCCCAAGCGCGGGGATTACAAGCGTGCGCCACCACGCCCGGCCTAAACCAGGTTATTATATTACCTGTGAACATCAATACATGAGCTCTTCAGGGCTAAAAACCATATAGCTCCAAATCATAACTGCAAGAAAGACAGATTGATTAGTCAATAAATGGTGTTAGGACTTAGTCAACTAGAAAAATAAGTTATATTACTATCTTTTTTTCTTGCAGTACTGGGGATGGAACTCAGGAGCATTCACCTCAGAACTATACCCCTAGCCCTATTTTTTAATTATTTATTTTGAAACAAGTTATCACTGAGTTACAAAAGGCCTCACTAAGTACCTGAGGATGGCCTTGAACCTGGATCCTCCTGTCTCAGCCTCCCAGATACTTGTAATACTCTGGAATTACAAGCATGAGCCACCATCCCCAGCTACTATCTTTTTTCTTACATGAACATTAATTCCAGATGAATTAAAGATGAAAGTACAACTACTAGCAATAGTTGCCTTTTCTTCTTTCTTTCTTTCTTTCTTTCTTTCTTTCTTTCTTTCTTTCTTTTCTTCTTTCTTCATAGTACTAGGAGTTTGACCCAAGGGCATTCTACCTACAAGTTACACTCCCAGCCCTATTTTATTTTTATTTTGAAACAAGATCTTATTAAGTTATTGAGGGCCTAAGTTGCTGAGGTTGTCCTCGAAACTGCAATACTCCTGTCTCATCCCCAAAGTACTGGAGTTACAGGCATACCACACATAACTGTACCCTGATAGTTGCCATTTCTTTAAAACCTCAAATATACAAAGGCAATCCTGCATTTTATTTATGCCTTCATACATATATAGCAAGTAAATATGAACAAAAGTAAGGCATAATAATGTAGTTTAAATTTAAAGACAAAGAGTGGAGAAGGCACATGAGAATCAGCATTTTAAAAACTGTTTTATTTCATTAAGAATATGTCTATAATTTCCTTCACAGGTATTTGAAAGGGAAAAAAGAAATGCAAAAGTAAGGCTCATTTGACTTTACATCCATTGACCTCTATAAAACCTCTTAAAATAATCAGTGATACAATGATGACTCACTTTTTTTTTTTTAATGTGAGAGCCTGTAGTGAATAGGGATTGACATTTCCTTGGAGAAATTGGATCTACTTGGTGGAAGATTCTTGTGCTAATCTTTCTTGTTTACCAGATTTTTCTATTAATACAGTCTAAAAGGAACAGTTGTGCTTTCATGGTGAGACTCTGTTTGTTGTCAAACAGCAGCTGATAATTTATTAAGTTGAAGCGTTAGTGCTGCGGAGGGAGCTCTGTGCATGCCTTACTTCACTCACTTGCCTTGGAAAACTCTCTTCAAAATCACTAGATCTTTCCTTGATTGCTGATGATGCTGATATTTTTTCGTATAATTATTGGCCATTTTTTTTTTCTTTTGAGAAATGTCTATTCAGGTCAACTGCCCAGCTATCAGAGGAGTAGCTGGCAAAATTTTCCTCCCATTCTGTAGGAGCTCCCTTCAGACTCTTGGTTTCTTTTGTTTCACAGAAGTTTTCAACTTGATGTTGTCCTATCTTGGGAGTCATATTGAGGAAGTCTCTACCAGAGCCTGTATGTTGGATAGTTGGTCCCATGCCCTTTTCTAGTAATTGTAAAGCTTTTTTTTTTTTTTCCTTTGGTGTTCCTGTAAACCCTTCTACCTCTGGGCTACACTCCCAGACCTATTTTTATATTTTTTTTATTTGAAACAGGGTCTTAAGCCAGCAAGGCTGGCTTCGAACCTACACAATGCTCCTGTCTCTACCTCCCAAGCGAAGGGATTAAAGCGTGTGCCACCATACCCGGCGTTCTTTGACCCATCTTAAACTGACTTTTGTGCAGGGTGAGATTGGGGTCTAATTTTATTCGTCTACATATGGATATCCAGTTTCCCCAGCACCACTTGTTGAAAAGCATGTCTTTTCTCGAGAGTATGTTTCAAAACTACACTGAGATTCTAACTCTGGCTAGAATAGCAATCATCAAGAATACAAACAATAGCCGTGTGTGGCGGTGCACACTTGTCATCTCAACATTTGGGAGGCTGAGACAGGAGGATTGTGGTTTGTGGACAGCCTCAGCTACTTAGTGAGGCCCTTTGCAACTCAATGAGATCCTGTTTCAAAGTAAAGAATAAAAAATAGGGCTGCAGGTGTAGCTCAGAGCTAGAATGCCCCTGGGTTCCATCTCCAGTGTCGAAACAACAACAACAACAACAAAAGAGAATACAAACAATAATAAATGCTGGTGAGGATATGTAAAAATATGAATTCTTACACACTGTTAGTGGGACAACAAATTAGTATAATCCCTGTGGAGATCAGTATGGATGTTTCTCTAAAAAACTAAGAATGGAACCACCTATGACCTAGTTATGTCACTCCTCAGTATCTTTCCAAAAGAATTAAAGTTAGAATACTTTAGTGACATATTCATGTCCATGTTTATTGCAGCATAATTCACAATAGCCAAATTATAGAACTAACTTAGGTGTCTTCCACCAGATGAATGGATGACACAGATGTGGTATATATACAGAATGGAATTTTACTCAGCCATAAAGAACAAAAAGTTATGTCATTTGCAGGAAAATGAATAGAACAAGAGAAAATTGTGCTGTGATATTAGCCAGTATCAGAAAGTTAAGGATCAAATTTTGCCATCATATGTGAAAGCTAGAGAGAAAATGGGAAACAAAAAAGACTTTAGATAATTGAGGAGAGGGAGACCAGTAGAATTGTAGACCAGTAGAATTGTGGGAGGGGGTAATAGTGGAGGGGAGGGAGGTAAAGAATGGAAAAGGAAGAATAAAACAGTTCAAATTATGCCTGTGTATGAACATATCACTAGCAGTCTCACTATTATGTTATAGGGAAAGGTGGGTAATGGGGGGGGAGGGGGACCTGAAGGGAAACATATCAAGATCTGTGTATATGTTTGTTTATATAATTTTGAACCTCACTATGATGTGTAATTACAATGTACCAGTAAAAATATTTTTAAAATGAAGGAGGAGAAGGAGGAGGAAGGAAGGAAGGAAGGAAGGAAGGAAGGAAGGAAGGAAGGAAGGAAGGAAGGAAGGAAGAAGGGGAAGAAGAAAAAATAATGACCAGATGTTTTGTAAACTAAGGATCTCCAACAAAATATTACTTGAAGATTTTATTTGAAACATGGGGACATAGGGGTGCTTCATTTTCTGGAGAAGTCAAAATGTTAAAATTGTTCACTCTCAGCTATGGCACTAAGTTCTTGGATCTATACTGCAGAATTCTTTCTTAAAAATTTGAAACTCTGCTGGGTGTGGTGGCGCACACTTGTAATCAACAAACTTGGGAGGCTGAGACAGGAGGATCGCATAGGTTCAAAGCCAGCCTCAGCTACTTAGTGAGGCTCTCAGCAACTTAGTGCGATCCTGTTTCCAAATAAAATATAAAATAGGTCTGGTAGTGTAGCCCAGATGTAGAAGGCCTCTGGGTTCCATCCCCAGTACCACACACACACACACACACACACACACACACACACCCCCAAAAAAATTTAAAATTAAACTCCTACCTGTTTACAAATCCCCACTGACACCCCTGGGAACTCTGTTCCCAGGGAACATGACTCAGAATCTACCCAGATTACTCCATTTGAGTGAAGAAGAGAACTTGATGATTTCCCACTCATTGTGCCTTTGTCCTGATTCTAGAACTCAAAGTGACAACAGAGAAAGACAGAGCCAGATGAAATGTCAAATTAAGTGGGTGGCAGTTCTTGCTTTGGATACCAGAGTGTCTCATCTCTTTGCATGACACATATTTTACTCTCATAGAATCAAAATGGAGTTTTAAATATGTATACTGAATTTTCTCCCCAGCACTGTGCCACAGATATAATGGTGAATATAATCTTGTATCTCACCTCTAAGTCACTTTTCAGGAGACAATTTTCTATCCAGTAACTTGGAAGAAACTCATTTCAGTAGACAGCCTTGTTGGGTGGTTCCAACATTCCAAATGAAGAGTATGCTTGCCACAAACTAGTTGAAGAAAATTTAGAGAAAGGAAAAAAAAATCCACCAAGTATCAGTGTATTAGTTAGGGTTCACTAGAGTAACAGAACTCACAGAACACATATATGAAAAAAAGGGGATTTATTAAATCAGCTCACAGTCCAAGTTGCTGACTGCACTTGGAAAGCCAGAGGAATCAGCAGCTGATCGAGTGGTCCAAGAGCTGGAGCCTCAAAATCACAGTGACCTCTAAGAGTCCTAGTCCAAGATGAAAAGGGCAGAAACTTTCTGGAGGCACAATGGTGAAGGTCCAGTTCAAAGAGTTGAAGGCTGACATCTAAGACAAGAGCAGACACACTTTCTTCAGGAAGTACCATGCCTGCCTTCACGTGGCTTTCTCCTTTTATCCAGGTCCTGGGCTTATCAGAACTGTGCTGCCCACATTCAGGACAGGACTTTCCCTTCAATCTGCCATTACATAAACCAGAGTCACATAATTTTAGGTGTTTTATGACCCAGTCAAGTTGACTATCTAGACTAATGATTACAAGCCCACCCCTTGTCAACTTGACTTCTAACCCTGTCTCTTTAAATCATATTAATCTTCAAATAAACACAATAATATAAAAATCTTGCCTAACATAACTATCCCACATATAACCAAAGCACACCTGTTACTTTTCTTGAATAGGAGGCAAAGTTTTCTGAGTGATGCTTACTCCTAATACTTAGATACTATAATGTAGATTTAACAACACTTATGTACTGATATTAAATTCATCAATATCATAGAGGAACAAGGAAGGAGATAAAACATATCTTCTTAATACATGTAAATACAAACAAACATTCTTGGCAAAATGGGAAAGAAATGTTTATGGAAATTATAACCTTTGTTTCCGTAAGTGGTCTTGGGGCTATAGTTGGTACCTATAACTACCTTCTTCTACTACCCATTCTGCATTACCTCCACCTTCTATCAGCACTTCAGTGGGTCTTGGTTTTTACCTAGAGGGATGACCCACATCTGCATTCCTGGAAAGTCTGAGATATTTGCCATCCTTCCTGGAATAAATTGTTGTGGTTTTCCATTGATTTTAATAACTGGACATAAGAGAAGACACCCTAAGGGATCTCCTGTTTCCCAGGCATACCTCTTCTTACCTCCATTATGGAGTAATAGTTCAATTCTTCTTTCGTAATCTGGATCCATCACCCCAGCAACACCATAACTCCATTCTTGGCCTGTTGACACAAAGGCACGAGGAGACCAAAGTGGCCGAGGGGTGGGGTAGTCTTAACTTCCAGTTTAGTGGAATCATTGTTGTGCTTCCTGGTAGAAGCATTCCTGCTTCTGGAACTAAAACCTGGAGCTTAGTAGAGTATAAGGTGCTGGGATAGGAAGCAAAACTTTGGCTAGTGGGTCACTAGGGGGTAAAGATGAGTGGTACCATCCCTTGATTCCTGGACCCAGGAATTCTGGCTATAGGGGGAACAGTACCATAGAGTGGTGCTGATTTAAAGAATATATAGCCTCTAGAGAACCTTGCCCCAGCCCTGCAAGATATTGCCACAGACCAGGTCATCCTACCCACTTGATTGTTAAAGTCCTCCTCTTCTAAGGTCATCTTTTGATGGGCATCAACAGGCGACACAAATTTCTTCACATTCTCTGCCTATTTGGAGAGATCTATCCACATACCTCTTCTCCAGATGTCTTTGTCATCAATCTTCCAATTATGTTCTTCTCAAATCTCTGACCACCCAGCTAAACCATTGGCTACAGCCCAGGAATCGGGGTATAATTGTACATCTAGCCATTTTTCTTTCCAAGCAAAATGCACAACCAGGTGCACTGCATGAAATTCTGCTGAGATTCCCCCTCACCACTGTCCTTCAGGGATATCCCAGAGAAGGGCTGTAGTACCTGCATATTGTGCAGAACCATCTGTCAATGAGGCCTGAGTTTCCTCTTCCACCAATCAGGTGGTACACCCCATGAGGCCATAGTTTCCCACTGGGGGACAGAAGTCTGTAGGGAAGGAGCAGAACACAGGGGCATTTGGGCCACTTCCTCATGTAACTTACTTGTGCCTTCAGGCCCTATCATGTATGCCCCATTTCAATTTGATAATGGATGTCTGCTGCACATGTCCAGCGTTGTGGGCTGGAGGGTCAGACAGCACCCAGCATGATAGGCAGCTCAGATCACATGGTAACTTGGGCTCCATGGTCAAGCATTCAGTTTTTACTAAGAGCTATTTCTCAAAGGGAGAGTAATGGTCTGCAAATGATGGCAGGGCCTTGCTCCAAAATCCCAAGAAGCCCCTTTGTGATTTACCTAGGGGGACTTACCAAAGGCTCCAGACATCTTCTCAATCTGCCACTAACCCCAAGTACCATAGGGTTTGCTGCATTATAGGGCTCAAGTGTTGGATCAGCCTAAACAGCAGCTTGGGCCTGTTGCAAAGCCTCCTCCTTTTCTGGACCCCACTGAAAACTAGCAACTTTTCAAGTCGCTCAGTATATGGGCTGGAGTAACACACCCCAGTGAGGAAAATAAATTTCCTTCAAAATCCAAATAGGCCCACCAGGTATACCTCTGTCTTAGTTGTGGGAAGGGCCAGATGCAACCACTTATCCTTTACCAAGAAAGGAATGTCTCAGCATGCCCCACACCACTGGACTTCTAGAAATTTCACTGAGGTAGAAGGCCTTGAATTTTAGTTAGATTTATTTCCAATCCCCTGGCATGCAAATGCTTTACTAACAGGTCCAGAGTGGTCGTTACCTCTTGCCTGATCAACATAATGTCATCAATGTAATGTACCACCAATGTGATACCTTATAAAAGAGAAAGTACCAGTGTAATATGTTATGGAATTACAGGTATGCACCATCATGCCTGGCTTCCATTTTATTTCTGAAGAAACTGAGTCTCAGAGAAATTTGCTAACTTGTCCAAGATTACATGGTTATATACTATATTTTTAAAAATGTAGTTTTTAATGAAGCATAACAAGACACAGAGACAAAGCCATATAGCTGTAGTCCTCAGTTTCTTATCAAAGGTGCCCAAAGCATACACTGGAGAAAAGACATTCTGTTTAAGAAGTGATGCTAGGAAGATGGGCATCTCCCTATCTCTCACCCAATGTGAAATGGATTTAAATACCCCTAAGCATAACATCAGAAACTTTGCAACTCTTTGAAGAAAAAATAGAGGAAACACTGCAACACTGGAGGCAAAGATTTCCTGAATAAGACCCCTATAACCCAGGAAAGAAAAAAAAAATCTACAAACAGAATGGCGTTATATTAAAAAGTTTCTGCACAGCAAAGGAAACTTAACTGAGTAAACAACAACTTACAGAAGGGGAGAAAATCTTAGCCAGCTATTCTTCTGACAAAGGATTAATATCCAAAATATACAAAGAGCTCCAAAAATTTCAACAGTAATAAAGCAAATAGCCCAATTAATAAATGGGCAAATGAACTGAGTAATACTTTTCTACAGAAGAACATATAAAAAAAGTTTAATTATATGCAAAGTATTCACATCTTTAGCCATTAAGAAAATGCAAATAAAAACCACCCTGAGATTCCATTTCATTCCTGCTAGAATGGCAATTATCAAGAATATAAATAACAATAAATGCTGGTGAGGATGCAGGGGTAGGGGTACGGGCAGTGGGGGTGAGTGGGAGGAATTCAGACACTGTTGGTAGGAGTGTAAATGAGTTCAGCCACTACGGAAATCAGTATGGAGGTTACTCAAAAAGCTAAAAATAAGAGCTATCATGTGATCTAGCTATACCACTCTTTAGTAGTTATTCAAAATAATTGAAGTGAGTATATATATATTTGGTACTACTGGGGTTTCTGGAAACCCTTCTACCTCAGGGCTATACTCCCAGACCTATTTCATACTTTTTATTTGGAAACAGGGTCTCTTAAGTCAGCATGGCTGGCTTTGAACCTGCACAATCCTCCTGTCTCTGCCTCCCAAGCCCGGGGATTACAAGCGTGCGCCCGGCTAACGTGAGCATATTTTAAAGATACATGTACACTTAGAGTATATCACAGAACACTTCACAATAGCCAAGTCATAGAATCAACCTAGATGTCTTTCTACAGATGAATGGATAAATAACACACACACACACACACACACACACACACACACACACACACACTGGAGTATTATTCAGCCATAAAGAACAATGATATCATTTGTAGGAAAACAGAACTAGAGAGCATAATTTTGAGCAAAGTAAAAGAGAAAAGTAGTGTATGTTTTTTCTCATATGTGGAAGCTAGAGGGAAAAAGATGCCAGGAAACTAGAAGGAAGACAATTACAGGAAAGAGTGGGTGGGAGAGGAAAAGAGGGTAGGGGAGATGTTAAGGAATAAAATTGTCCAAATTAATTTTAATGTGTATACAAATATCCTGCAATGAAGTTCACTGTTCTGTATAATGAGCAAGCACCAAAAAAGCAAGCTTCAAAAAAGACCAAAATGTGGTCTTTTTTGAAGCATTTCAGTAAGATAATCTGGACAGAAGCCTGTGTGAAGATCAGACTCAAGCCCTCCTCCAGAAAATAGAACTTCTAGAAAAGATAAATGTTAGTTGAGCGCTGTTGAGAGATGGCACATAAATCAGATGCCACTGTCACTTACTGAGATATTAATTAAGGCAACAATCAAGTTGTGTTTGGTTGCACCATTTAGTCATGACATATTCAATACTTCACCACTGAATGCATTTGATTGATCTGTTCATTCACTCGTTTTTTTCATTCATTGAAAGCTGAGGTATACTGAAGATATGAGATTCATGTGAACCTCATTCATGAATGGACTTCCCCCTCCTTCCTCTTTCAAGTCTAGACTCTCAAAGAAATAACATTAAAGAAGGGGTCCTGTGTACTGGGGCAAAGGTAAACACTCACAACACATGGAAGGGTATCGTCCCCTAAGACTCCGACCCGCAGGGGCTTAGAGAACGACACAGACACCTCTTCAGCTGAAATATGAATTCTTCTTTAATGGATCCTTAATTCTTCTTCATAATATCTCTGAATATGTCTTTAATATGTCTGACAATGCATACAACAAGCACAATATATATCAGCATCATAATCCCTCCTTCTATTCCCTACCAACCCCAAGCTTCTCACGGCTAGGGCATGCACACTTCTGACTTTCTAATAGGCAGGCTGGTGGTAGCACGAGGTGCTTCGTCACTGATCATTCTGCAGGAATGTAGCATGGCACACTGCGCATGCTCAAGGAAATGTCCATCTTGTGAGTCTCATGACTTGGCTGCAAGCCTAGGCGCCATCTTGAATCCACGCTGGCAACAAGCCTGGGTGCCATCTCGGTCCAGCCGAGTGGGCCCCGACAGAAGGGCTTTGTGTGTCAGTAGGTGTGTAACCTTCTCAGTGTGTCTTTCAGATTTCCTGTTCTTAGGTAGCTTCTTTTTTCCTACTTTTCCAGCTTAGGATCAGAAGCTCCCCTTTCCCTTGGCCGGGCGTGGTGGCGCACGCTTGTAATCCCCGCGCTTGGGAGGCGGAGACAGGAGGATCGCGCAGGTTCGAAGCCAGCCGTGCTGGCGTAAGAGACCCTGTTTCAAAAATATAAAATAGGTCTGGGAGTGTAGCCCGGAGGAAGGAGGGCTTCCAGGAACCCCAGTACCACAAAAAAAAAAAAAAGAAGCTCCCCTTTCCCTTATCTTAAAGGAGACCTGTGTGTAGCAGAATGTGACCAGCAACTGTGCCTGATGCTGAGACACATAGCTGAAGCTAAAAACTTGGGGAGAGGGGAAATGAGGACCCAGAGGGAAAGAGTTAGAAGAAGGGCAGGTCTTTGGGAGGGGAGGTGGATCTTGAGAGAGAGTCTTGCTTTGTGCTAGGTTCTGGGGGTGGCTAGTTTCAAAGAAAGACTATATCCACAAATGTTAAATAACAGTCTATCCTAGTAAATAAATATCGCTTATGCAAATGGTATTGAACTTATAATTCTTAAAATTTGACTTAAAATATGGCTTTATTTTAAATATAGAAGCAATAAATCTGACATTAAGTCAAAACATAGTTGGTTTTATATATATACTATTATGTGGAAAGTTAATAAAAACAGTGCTGGTGTTTATTGCTTCTTGACTTTTTGGTTGAGATCAAGTATAAAACGATTCTGGTGTTCACTGAGTTATTTGAATACTTTTTCCATTTTAAAAATTAAGACATAATTTATACAGTAAAATTTACCCCCTTTGGTATATATTACTGTGAATTTTGACAAATATATTTAAAAATGCAGCCACCACTACAATCAAGATGTGCCTTTGAAATTCTACTTCCCATACCTCCCCAATCCTTTCCAGCCCTAGGCAACCATTAATCTGCTTTCTGTCACTATAAATTACTTGGTATTTTCTAGAATTTTACTTAATCCTTTTTTCTTACACTCAGCATACTAATTTTGATATTTACGCATGCTGCTATATCAATAGTTCTTTTTTTGACTGAGTAACATTCCATTTTATAGACTAGTTATGTATGCATCTGCTAAGTAACTTTTAGGTTGTTCCAATTGTTGAACTATTTATAAATAAAGCAGCAATAAATATTTGTATACAAATTTTTGAATAGGCTTTTTTTTCCACTTGGATAAATACCTACAGTGAAATAGTTGAGCCACCTGATATGTGTAGATTTAACTTTATGAAAGGCTGCCTAACTATTTTCCAAAGTGGTTGTACTTCTGACATATCCCCCAGCAGTGTGTAATCAGCTATGGCAAAATACTTATATACTTGCCATTCTGGGATCTGAATCCCAGATAGTTGCCTTATAGCCCTGGGTGTCACCTACAAGCACCAATTTGTAAGGAATAGATCTACCCTTCCAATGGAGAATATCTCTTACAACATATTTTTCCAAGGGGCCTTTGCTATTTTCCTTCTGCCCTTAAAGTGGAAACCTGATACCCCTGTGTGGGTAGAGCAGTGGCCCCTAAGAGAAGACAAATTGAACCAAGCCTGTTTGCTTATTCAGGACCCAAAAGCTGGTCACATTGAACCTTCAGTGAGCCCTTGGAATTCTATTTTTGTTATACCTAAAAAATCAGGAAAATGGAGACCACTTCATGATCTTAGAGCTATTGATGCAGTGTTAGAGCCTACGGGGCACCTTCAGGCAGGCCTCTTTGCCGCAGCCATGATTCTTAAAGACTGGTCTCTTGTCAGAGATCTTAAAGATTTTTACACTGTACCCCTGTTAGCTTGGGGACAAGGTTACAGATGTGTGTCATTACAGAAACAACTTTGTTGGCTGCCAGTATGGTGCATTAAACCATATCATGGCCGAGGACCAGATTCCAAGAATGCAACAAATGGAACTGGAGAAGCCCAGCTTCTGGGAGCCGCCCATATTTACATTCCTGACAGCTGTGATGCTGCTGAGAACAGCTCTGCCCCTAACACAGAGAGCCTCAGATGTCACCTGAGGAACGATCAAGAAGCTGACTCATGGAGCTGAGCTGGTGACGGCTGTGACCGGCCAAGCTCACAGTCCTGAGGCATTATTCTTAGTGATGCTGGCAGATATCACCTGCTCAGTAGGCCTAGGTGTAAATGTGAGGTACACAGGGCATTTGTAATGGAACCCCCCCATGGCATGGCCCCTCATCCCCTGTATTTAACAATGGAACTGTTTGGGTGGGAGGGGTAGAAATGCCAGAAGAAATTTTAACTGATGACCAAAATCTATCCTCAAATTTGTGTCCTCAAAATTTACCTTTTTTGTCCATTGCACTTTCATTGTGTATGGACCACAGCTGTTACTGTTTACAACCCAAAAGTCAAGTGGCTACATCTTAATACTAATAAAAACAAGACTACCTTTCTTTCAATGGGCAGTTGCCTACATGGTAAGCAAAGTACAAATTTGTCTATACCACATATGCCACTATGTATAGTACACCCTGATACATCCTGAAATTGCAGAAATAAATTGGGAAAGCTGTAGAGAATCTCTAGGAAAAATAACTCACATTCATCATTTTACTATCATTGATTGGAGGCCCCATTTCTGGCTCCATGAGAGACATAATCATACACTGGCAGTCTGTTCTAGTTTTTCCTCAGACCTAAATGTGCACAGTAATGATGCCATTATCTGGGGTAATAGAAATCTGTTCCTACCCCAGCGTCAACTAGAAAAGGGGGGCAAAGCAATAGACTATTGAAGACTTGGCTCTGTCTGGCCTAATTTTAAAATCTGGTCTATCAGCATTCAGCATTCTTCCAATTACAACTTCATGGCCCAAATCTAACTCATTTTATATGAGTTTGTACCCCTATTCTTATGCTTTTCTTAAGGGAAACTTTAACATTACTCAAGAAAACTCCTTTTCATATTACTTGTAATATCTATACACACGTGGCTCGCTTAAACACTCATAGTAGCTAGGTGTGGTGCACGCTTATAATCCCAGCACTCAGGAGGCTGAGACATGAGGATTGCAGGTTTGTGGCCAGCCTCAGCTACTTAGTGAGGCCCTCTGCAAGTTAAGGGAGACCCTGTTTCCGAATAAAAATAGAAATAAGGCTGGGGGTGTAGCTTGGAGGTAGAATGACCTTGTTCAATCCCCAGTACCACATACACACACACAAACCCCACTCACACAAACTTTTCAGGCTATTAGTTATTTACCATAAGCCTCATGCTTACATACCTATAAATATGATAGCTACACGGGAAGACTCAAAGGCCTTACCTCTTCTTATAGAGGTCTTTAATATTAGGACCAAGCACTGTGGCCATCCTCATAGCTTTTACTGTGCCTTCCATCATTATTTTAACAACAGCAGTTGCCACCACCACAGCTATTGTTTAGTCCACACAAACTGCCACTGATGTAAATAATGCCTTGAAATACATTACCATGGTGCTTAAAACCCAATAGATTATTGATCAAAAAATGTACTCCAGATTACAACTTCTGAAAACAGCCACTACTTGGTTTGGTGACCAGGTTGAAGATATAAAAATAAATCAAGCTCTCATCTGTGATTGGAGGTTTTCACACATTTTTGTGACTCCTTGTTCATGGAACAGATATTTGGAAAAACATAAAAATTATTAATGGCTAATCATGACAATATTACCTTAGACATAGCTCATCTTCATAGCCAAATTTTAGAAATAATATCAGCAATCCAGCAGCATGATAAGGACACTGATTGGTTTAAACATTTATCAAAAAGCTTACATGGCTTAACCCTAAATTTTAGCTTCACCCCACTTGGGGCACTTTAATTGCCATCTCTGTATTACTAATAATTGTTTTATGTTTGCTTTGTGCTGTCAGAAAGTTCATCTTTCAGACCTTAAACTGGCAAGAACATCTGCATAAGGTTTGGTTGGTAGAAAAACTTGTTAAAGAAAAAGAAAAGGGGAGATGTGGAGAATGTGACTGCCAGAAATGGGTTAACATATGCCTTGAAAAGGTCTAAAGGTCATAGAACACTATGATTAGACTGATAGACTCACTGAAAGCAGCCTGTTCCTCCAAGCTAAATTTTCCTGTGTCTTTTGCCAGCACTTATTCCCAAATATTCCACTTGTCAAACATTGCCTCAAAGGTCTTCTGCACATACTTAAATGATTTGTTAACCATTATCTCAAAGACACTCTGCTGTTTGCCTGATTAGAATTTGCCTCTTTCTCACTGCACATCTACTGGTTAAACATCACTCCCTGGACTCTGCACGTATGTAGCAGTGTCCATTCCTCATCTTCTCCCCTTGAGAATGAATAAAAGTTGTGGACCAGTATCCAGGGGGCCTTCATCTAAGAGTGAGGTCCCTGGCTGGACCCTTTCAATCTCCTCTCCGTCTGCATCATTCTTTTCCTGAGCTGCTTTGTGGGATGGGAGCTAACAGGTGTAGCTCAGAGGTAGAATACCCCTGGGTTCAATTCCCAGTAACTAAAATGTGCGTGCGTGCGTGTGCGCGCACACACACACACACACACACACACACACACACACACACCATAAACCCAGGAGACTTTTAATTTTTGAACAGGGGAGAGACTTGGATGTGGTTTTAGATCATAAAGAAGGAGCCACTTGAAAGGAAAAGAGGGAACCCAAAAAGATTCTCCTCACTAGACATCTTAATTGTCCTAACTGCATTCCCACCATCCAGCATACTGGTATGCACGTAGCAGATACCCAACAAAGTGCTGTGGAAGGAAAGAAGCAAAGAACAAAGGAATCAATGCAAGGGGAAATGGATCCAAAACTTTACAGTAAGGCAGGAGCTTTACATTAGGCTCTGTGACTAGGAACCAAATTCCAAAGACAAGCGGGAGATAAACAGACTGATAAAAGTAAGAAAATGAGGTAGTTCACATCCCACTGCATTTTATTATTGTTTCTATTATGAAGCAAAAACAGGTGCTGGGTATGGGGAAAGGAACGTGAAGCAGAGCCTGAGGAGCCCAAGAAGTATCACAGTATTCCATGTGAGTGAGGAAAAGGACCCCTGAGGCTGCAGTGGGTTTTCAGGAGACATTTTATAAGACAGGATCCCTGACTTAAAAAAAAAAAAATCTAAAAAGAAGAAAATTGTGTCATTTGTGATAGCATGGGTGAACCTGGAGACATCATGGTAAGAGAAGTAAGCCGAACACAGAACGAGGACATTGTGAAGTTCCTTTCCTGTGCAACCCACAAAGGCTGAACTCAAAGAAGCAGAGAATAGAATCATGGTGACCAGGGGCTGAAGGGATGTTGGTCTAAGAGCACAAAGTTCCAATTAAACAGGAGAAGTAACTTCAAAAGATCTAGTGTACAAATGGTGACTAGTTAGTAACAAGGTACTGTACACTTAAGAGTCACTAAGTGGAAGCTGGGCATGGTGGCGCATGCTTGTAACCCCAGTACTTAGGAGGCAGAGACAGGAGGATTGCAGGTTTGTAGCCAGCCTCAGCTACTTGGTGAGATCCTGTTTCAAAATAAAAAACAAAACAGAGCTAAGGGTGTAACTCAGCTCCAGTACCCCCCAACACACAAAGTGGATTTAAAACATATCATAAAATAAAAAATGTAACATAATGCATATATTCATTAGCTTGATTTAGCTATTCTACATTGAGTACCTATTTAATTTTATGTTGTATACTATAAACATAAAGCTTTGTCAATGAAAATACACAATATTGGATACGTTTCTGTTACTCAGCTATGAATGCATCTATCAGATCAGGGCAAGGGTGCTCCATTGTGCTCTAAGAGACAAAAGTCTCACTTTAGTAACGACTGATATAATACTATCAAGCACTTAAAAAATTCTAGGAATAGTGAGAAGACATTTAAAATAGGGAACCCTCTTAGGAAAAAAAAAAACAACTTCCACATCACACCCTATATTCAACTGTGTCAAATTTTGCTATTTAATTGATGTTTTTCCCTTTCCTAAACTATTCCTTAGGTCTAATGAAGAAATTTTTGTAACATGCATATATGGATTATTATGTCCCAGACTCTTACTGAGAAGTGGGATTTTCTAACTTGAAATTCTCTTGAACTTCTCTTAGCTCTTCTCAGAATCTCCTGTTGGACCTATTGGGCCATCATCTGTCATGAACTCCAAGAGAATCAGGCACAGCCCGTAGGGGTAATGATGCTATATCTTACACTAGAGGGAAGCTTTCTAAATATTGGTTTGACTTATGCAATATTACACCTAAAATGTTTTATTAAAAGAATTAAGATGTTTTATTAAAAGAATTAATATTTGGCATTATTTTCTTTCTTTCTTTCTTTCTTTCTTTCTTTCTTTTTTTTTGCAGGTCTGGGGATGGAACCCAAGGGCATTAGACCTCTGAGCTCCAGCCCCTGCCCTATTTTTTATTCTTTATTTTGAAACCGGGTCTCACTGAGTTGCAGAGGGCCTCACTAAGTAGCTGAGGCTGTCTGCGAACCGTGATCCTTCGGTCTCAACCTCCTGAATGCTGGGATTACAGGCGTGCGCCACCACACCCGGTTTGGCATTATTTTCTTATTCCCGCCTCTCTACATACATGTTGTCTTTCTCTATTTCTGTTGCATATGAACTTGTACCATGAGTCAACAAAGCTGAGAACATTAATTTGAATACATATCACTCTCACTCTAAAACAATGAGTTCCATACTGGTATAGTGCAATGCCCTGTACCATTCAGATATACTATACTGTGGGGAATAGGGACAGAATATGTGTTGTGATGGAGTAAACAAATGTGTGTCCTTGCTTTACCGTATTGTAGCATGATGTCAATCCCCTGCTCAAGATCGCCTCATAATCCTCCACTGAATTTAGAAGAAAACCCCAAATTTCCCCTGTGGTCCTGTGCACTCTTGCTGCCTCCTAGACCCCACTTTGTCCCCCCTCTTCCTGCAGGGGCTCCAGCTAACAGGCCATTGTTTCCCTAAAACAAACAAACAAACAAACAAAAAACTGAAGCAGGAAATGGATGAACCTGGAGATTATATTAAATGAGATTAGCCAGTCACAAGAAGTGAATGGTAATATATTTTCTCTAATGTGTGGAAGCTAGGAAGTAATCAGGATATGAGAGGGGCTTTAGATAATGGAGAAGTTCCAATGGAGAGAGAGAGGTGGTCTAGGAGGTGGAAGAGGGAGAATCAATGAAGAAGTCACTTCCACTGACCCTATGTACATATGTGAGAATATCAATGCCGATCTCAATATCCTGTATGGGGAAGGAGGGAGTGCGCCAGGGTAAAACTCACCAAATGCTGTGTGTATGTATGTATGTATGTCACTATTATTGAACTACATTATGATGCGAGACTATAACACACTAATAAAAGTTAAAAAAAACCCCACTATGCCCCATTTTCATCAGAAGCCTTGTACTTGCTATTCCCACTGCCTGGTGTCTGGTGGCCCCAGACCCTCATGGAACTAGCTATTTCTTATTAGAGTATAAGATTCCAATCTTTGTAGTCTATATTAAAAAAATCTCAAGTGTATAATTTTTCTTGAACCTAAAGCCTCTTTAGCCACATCTTTTGTCTTACCATCTTATGGCTCCACAGCAGTCCATGTACCTTGTATTACTTTTCTTTCCTTAATAGCCTTAATTCTATCATCCATCCATCTCTCTCTCTCTCTCTCTCTCTCTCTCTCTCTCTCTCTCTCTCTCCTCTGTGTGTGTGTGTAAACAGGGGTATTCTACCTCTGAGCTACCACCTCAGCCTTATTTTTTTAAATTTGAAATCAGGGTCTCACTGAGTTGCAGAGGGTCTTGCTAAGTCGCCGAGGCTGGCTGTGAACCTGTGATCCTTCTGTTTCAGCCTCCCAAGTAATGGAATTAGAAGCAGAGGCAAGGTCGGGGGACATCTTGCCCAGCTTGGTGTTTCCTTTAAGCCAAAGAGGAGGGTGGAAATTTTGACTCTTGCTTTCATGGTATCAGGGCTCAAACATTGTTTGACAGCCTTGCACTGGGAGGAAACAGACATTAACTTTGAAACATGTCTTAAATAAAATTGGCAACATAGGTCTAAAGTCCAGACATCAAAATAACATTTTCCCTCAAGAGTTCTACCTTCAAGGCATTTTTCCAAAAAGCAAACTTAACATTCACACCTTTTATTGAATTTCCAATGAGAGGTATGTAAACCGGTTTCCTTTGACTTTTTGTAGTTTCAGCTCATTCCTTTGGAATATTGTCCCTGAACTGCAAATTCCTTCGTGGTCTTTTTTCAAGGGAGCTCTCTTCCTAGACTGACAGAGCCAGCTGCAAGAATTGTGCCGTCTATGGAAATGATATCATCAGCACTGTCCTTGAATAAGACCACAGCCATTACATATGGCTCCTTTTCACACAGCAGCAACCAAACACAAGTTTGTTTACAGCAACAATATTCAGAATGCATCACCTTGTACTCTACCAGCTGGCAATGAAAAATCAAAAAGTTTGGCATAAGATACCTGAACTCCTTTTTAAAGAGTCACTTTAATTATAATACATTACTAATGTTTAAACTTTAGCTTGTTATTTAGTACTCAAAGAGCATATTAATTATAAATAATGTTGATATTGATAGTGGGAGATTCTTTAAAATGTACTTGTTTATAGTCACTCATACCTCATATTTTAAATCAACATTACACTAATATAATTAAACGTTAATCATAGCAATGTAATTTAATGATATAATTAAATAAAAATAAAGTTTAAGTAATTTTTATACCTGGCACAAAGGGTAGTCTGGCACCCCAGAATCCTATTCCTAGAGAAAGTCATTGTGAATTGTTTGGTGGCATTCCTTTTATACCTTTATTCATATATAAACGTTCCTTTTAAATGGATGGGCTCTTATATTTAAGAAAAAAGAAAATTTTGTCTGAATCAGATAAATTTATGATTTAATCAAATTATAACAATAAGCTGGGCTGGGTAGTGCATGCCTGTAATCCTAGGCCGACAGGAAGAGCACAGATTCAAGGCCAGCTTCAGCAACTTAGTGAGACTCTCAGCAACCTAGCAAGACCCTGTTTCAAAATAAAAAATAAAACAGGCCTTGGGGTTGTAGCTCATATTTGACCCCCTGGGTTCAATCCCCAGTATAACAATACATAAACATACACACACACACACACACACACACACACACACACACACAATCCCCAGTATAACAATACATAAACATATACACACACACACACACACACACAAACAATAAAGTATTTGAGTCTATGACCATGAAAAATGTTGTATAACATTAAAGTGAGGTCCTCACCTTGCAAAATCAACTAAATAGTTCACTAGGTTATAAAATTAATCTACCAAGAATAAAAACAAGCAAGTAGTTTTATTTATTTTTTATTTTATTTTTTTTATTGGTGCACTGTATTCATACATCATAGTGGGATACAAACTTTTGTAGACATACATGCACACATCGCCCAGTCAGCCCCCACCCAATCCCCACCCCATTCTCTCCCCATCCCTCCCTCCCATGCTTGGCTTAGTGGTTGACATCTAGTATTATAGCAATTTATCCAAAATTAAAAATGATAATCTCACATAACAGTTTCAGTTGTCTGATACCAAGCTTTTGATGACTTAAAGATAACATTTCAATATTTCTTTTTACTTTCTTTCTTACCAGAGAATATTTTTTTTCTATTTTTTTTAGGTGAAACTATCATATATTTATATATTTATTTTTCAGAAAAAAAATCTATCCTAATATGGAATATGGACTCTAGATACCCAAAACGATCTTGAAAAAGAACAAAGCTAGAAGATATATATTTTCTGATTTCAAACCATATAAAGCTACAATAATTGAAACAGTGTAGTACTATTCTAAAGGCAGATATATAAACCCTTGGAGTCAAATAAAAGCCTAGAGATAAATTCTTCCCTATATTGTCAAGTTATTTTTGACAAGGTTTCCACGAACATTTGGTGGTGGAAATAATAATCTTTTAACTAAATATTGTTGAAACATAATAATTACATGGAAAAGAATAAAGTTGGACCCTTCCTAATCCCATATACAAATATTAACTCAAAATAGATAAAAGACCTAAATATAAATCTTAAGACTATAAAGTTTTAGGAGAAAATCTGGGTCATAAAACCTCACAACATTGAAATTGGCAGTGATTTCTTGGATAGGATTTCAATGGCACAGGCAACAGAAGAGTATACAAACTCCATAAAAAATAAAAAAAAATATTGTATATCCAAAGACAATGTAAACAGAGTTAAAAGTTACTAATAGAATGAGATAAAATATTTCCAAATGCTATATCTGAAGATATATTAATATTCCAACTAGACATCCTAAAAATTAACAACAATAAAGGCAAATAATACCATTTAGAGATAGGTAAAAGACTAACATAAATAATAAATCTCCACAGATAACCAATCTTAGTTGACTGTTGGATGGAAACTCTTATTTCTCTGGTTCTGGTGTGTGTTACCTATTTCTTCTTTGTAGTTAATCTCTTTGAGTATTTTCTCTAGTGCTGGTTTTGAAGACATAAATTCCTTCAGTTTCTGTTTGTCATGGAAGCTTCTTATTTCTCCATCTAATTTGATAGAAAGTTTTGCTGGGAAGGAAATGTTTGGCTGGAAGTTGTTTTCTTTCAGAGTTTGGAATATGTTACTCCAAGCCCTTCTGGCTCTCATGACTTGGTTTGGGAAGTCTGGAGTGATTCTAATTGGTTTGCCTCTGAATGTCACTTGGCCCTTTGTTTTTGTTGCCTTTAAGATTCTCTGCTTGGCTTCCACATTGGTCATTTTGACAATTATATGGCGTGGGGATCCTCTTCTCCGATCCTGTCTAAAGGGAGTTCTATAAGTTTCCTGGATCTGTGTATCAACCTCTTGCTCTATATTTGGAAAATTTTCTGCTATTACTTCCTTGAAGAGATTGTTGATCCCTTTGGTATCACTTTCTTTTCCCTCCTCTATTCCAATTATTCTTAGGTTAGCTCTCTTAAGATGGGCCCATATTTCTTCAATGTCAGATTCCTGCTGTTGGATATTTTTTTCTAGATTAGAAACTATGCATTCATTTTTGGATTGCTCATCTTCTAAGAGTGAGATTCTGTTCCCCATGTGGTCTAATCAGTTGTTTGTGCTTTGAATTGAGGCCTTTACTTCATTAATTGCATCCTTTATCTCTTTTTGGCTCTCTCTGAGTTCTTTTCGAAGCACCTCTATTATTTCTACAGTTATTCTCCTGATTTGATCTTCTAGAAATCTCTGATTTTCTGTTTTATCGGGTTCTGATGTTGTGGGGTTGTGGGCATTCATTGCTCCAGTATTATTTCTCTTTCCCATGATTTCGGAAGTTTGTGCCTTCTCTGGGTTCTTCCCTTGGGTCACTATGACTTCACTTAAGGTGTTCTGGATCTCGAGCCAGTAGTATCTCAGACCCCACTACTCCTTTACTGGGTTGTATCACAGAGTCTCCGACCCAGGGAGTCGATAGAGGCTGCTTTAGACTGTGGGGGGTGCCAGGTTGCACATTCTCCTATGGTGTGATATCTCTGTCACCGCCACTCCCCCACTGGGTCAAGTCCCAGGAAGTACAGTACTGGGATTTCTCCTCTGTGGCCCGCAATTTGACTCACTGTTCTTGAGTACGCAGATGTAGCTGTACTGGATTCGGTGAATTCTCTGCTGCTGCCGCCGGTGGCAATATGGCGCTGCTGCTACGCCTTCGGCCGTGAGGCTGGCGTATTTCTTCTTGGTTTTGATTTCCACCCTGAATCCCTGCGGCGTGTGCTGAGCTCAGCCACTGGGAGCTTTAGATTTTACCTGCGGTGAGAAATCCTGCCTGGCTGTTCTGCAGCGGCTCACCTCGGCTTGCTGTAGCCGTCTGGTGAATTTGCCGCTGCCGCCGGCAGTATGGCACTGCTGCCGCGTCCTTGGGCTTGAGGCCGGTGTATCACCTCTGTGGCTCTGAGCTCTGTTCTCAGTCAGCTTTTTCTCTGGAGCCTGGTGATTTTTTTGTTTCTCTGGTGATGGTGTTTTCTGGCTATCAAAGGCGCTGATTTTGTGGTAATGGAGATTGGTTGTTAGCGGGGCTCTTAAGCCCTGCTTTTCTCGGTTGCCATCTTCCCGCAAGTAGTTTTATAATCTGAACATATTTGCATTTTCTTAAACAAATGACCACTCACCCCAAGACTTAATTTTATTAAAATGAAGCCAAAATGTTAACACTATTTATATACGATCCCTAAACATTTTTTCATCTTTAGTAAATCTTTTCTGTTGTCATGTATTTCCCTTTCAAAAATTCATGAATGCAAAGGCACATTAAAGAAATAGGGCTTTAATTAAAATTAGTAAAATTAATTTTTGCTGTGGGGAAGGACTGACTCCATGGGCTCATGAACACAGGACAGCACTCTGCCACTGAACTACATCCCTAATCCTGGGTCTCACTGACCTACAAGGCTGGCCTCACTCATGATTTTCCTGCTTTGGCCTTCCAAGTAGCTGAAATTATAGGTGTGCACCAGGTCATGGAGTTTTATTACCCATTTCTAAATTGGGTTACTTTTTGTTACTGAGTTTTTGGAGGTTTTCATATATTCTGGGTACCAATCCTATCTATATCATATATACATTGCAAATTTTCTATTCTGTAGACTGTTTTTACACTGTTGTTTCCTTTGTTGTGCAGATTTTTAGTTTAATATAATACCATTGTTGATTTTTCCTTTTGCCTGTGCTTTGGGGTCTTATCCAAAGTATCCTTGCCCACTCCAATGTTGTGACGTTTCCCCCATTTTTTCTTCCAGGTCTTAACATTTAAGGCATTGATCCATTTTTTTAGTTGACTTTGTAACTGGAGAAAGCTAAGTCTAGTTTCATTCTTATGCATGAGAACAGCACATATTCCTAGCACCACTTACTGGACTGCTGTCCTTTCCCACGCACGTATTCTTGGCACCTTGCTGCACATGGCTGGCTGTGGGTGCGTGGGCTTACTTCCAGGACCCTTCTCTGTTCCACTGGTTTGTGCATGTCAATATCAAGTTGTTCTGGCTACTGTGGTCTTATAGTATATTCTAAAACCTGGTAGTGCGATGCCTTCCTTTGTTCTTTTTTTTTTTTTTTCTTACTCAACATTGGTTATCGTGACAGAATTTTGATTAATTTTATATAAAGGTCACTAATTACATTAGATGGTCAATTGCAATGGTTCAATTAAAAAACAATGGCTTTTGGTCAGCAAGAGAAGCTTTATCATTCATAAACACTGTTCAAATCTTATTATAAAGTTCATTTGATGATGGAAGAATTAGCAACCACTCTTTTGAGCCAGCAACTCCTTTGCACTGCCACCTCTGCAGAAACATGACACCTACCTCAACAGTGCCTTTCAAGTGCCATTTCTAGATAACACTGACCCAACAAGAAACAATTCATAAGTAAGAATGCAGATTATTCTCATTATCCTGATGCTTAAATCTACCAGCTCTGCCACTTTTACTCTACCATCATTCTTGCAGGCAGCAAGCTCAAAACCGCTTTATGCCTCCTTCCTTTCTCGCTCCTTATAGCTAGTTGCCACAACTTTTAGTTTGCCCAGATCAGTTCTCAGGTATTTTTTCTTACCCCTTTTTAGCTTTTTTCAAGTTTCACCGTTTGTATACATTGGTGCAGTATAGTTTCACATCATAGTGTAGTTCACTGTGATAGTAGCATCCTCCCCTTTTTGGTACTGGGAAAGAACCCAGGGGCATTCTACCTCTGAGCTTACCCCCAAGCCCATTTCTTATTCTTTTATTTGAAACAGAGTCTCACTGAGTTGCAGAGGGCCTCACAAACAGCTGAGGCTGGCTGCGAACCTGTGATCCTCCTGACTCAGCTTCCCAAGTATTGGGATTACAGTATGTGCCAGCTGTAACATCCCTTTTGTGGTGGTACTGTGGTTTCTGGAAACCCTTCTGCCTCCAGGCTACACTTCCAGACGTGTTTTTTATACTTTATTTGGAAACAAGGTCTCTTAGGCCAGTACGGCTGGCTTTAAACCTGCATGATCCTCCAGTCTCAGCCTCCCAAGTGCGGTGGTTACAAGCATGCGCCACCAGCCTGTAACATCCCTTTTTAAAAATATTTTTAGGGAAAAATGGGAGGAGTACTGGGATCGAACCAAGATTATTCTGAGCTACATCCTCAGCCCTATTTTTAAATTTTGAAACAGGTTTTTGCTAAGTTGCTGAGGCTGTCCCTGAATCTGCAGTCCTGTCTCAGCCCTTAAGTACAGGGATGACAGGCATGTACTACCATGCCTGGCTAAATTTAATAAAATTTTAATTACAAATTATTGTATACCCATGCCTCAGTAGGTACAAGAGATTGCTTTCAGGACTTCTTGTGGAAATCCATAGATACTAAATCCCTTATATAAAATGACATGGTATTTGCATATAATCTGTACCCATCCTCCTGAATAATCTTGTAACACCTCATATAATAAAAATGTTATATATTATCCTGTACTGTTTAAGGTATGAGATAAAAAATGTCTGCAGAAGTTCAGTGTCTGTAATTTTTTTCAGAACATTTTCAATCCTCAGTTGCCATATAAATTTCCATTACTCAACCATAAAAAATAAAAATAATCTAATTTGCAGGGGAAAAAGATGGAACTAGAGAAAATTATGCCCAGTAAATTTAGCCACTCAGAATGGTTTGTAGTTTTTTCTCTATCTGTGGAAGAAAAAAAAAAAAAAAGAAACATAAAAGGACTAGATAAATGAGAATATGAGAATAGTAGAATATTGGAAGGGTAAGGTGGAGTGAAATGGGGAGGGGACAGGAGGATGGAAGAAGAAACATTTCAAATAATGCTATGTCTATATATGAAGGGATCACCATTACTCTTACTAACATGTACAGGGAGGGGGAGTGGGGTGAAATGCAGAAGGGAACACACCAACTGCTGTGTGCATGTATGTCTGCATAACTTTGAACCTCACAATGGTGTATAATTACAATGCACTAATAAATATTTTATTTACTCTTGTGGTAATGGGGATGAAACCCAGGGCATTCTTATCTGTGAGCCCTATTTTTTATTCTTTACTTTGAAACAGGGTCTCAGTAAGTTGCAGAGGGCCTTACTAAGTAGCTGAGGCTGCAAATTACAATCCTCTGGTCTCAGCCTCCCGAATGCTGGAATTACAAGTGTGCACCACCACACACGCCTAATAAATATATTTTAAAACTTGTGTTTTAAGAGGCTGGCCTTAAAACTGTTACTCCTATCCAGGTGTGGTAGTGCATGCCTGTAATCCCAAGATTTAGAAGGCAAAGACAGGAGGTTTCCAGCATGACCCTGTTTACAAATTAAAAAATAAAATAGGGCTGGGAGTGTAACCTGGAGGTAGAAGGCCCCTGGGTTCCCTAACACCACCCAAAACAAAACACACAAACACACAAAACTTATCCTTTAGCTCCCAAATCTCCAATGATTCCCCAATGCTTATGATTCTTAGTACTACTCACTTGCTCTAATTTTTAAGGCCTTTTGAATCTTGCCATGTCAACATCTCTTTATTCAGCTACCAAAACATCTAATTTGAACCATTAAGTTTAAATTTTAGGTATATTTTTAAATCTATCTTCAATCAATTTATAACAAGTGCAATCAAATGTCAGATATTAATTAAATTTTAAAGACACCAGATCAGGCTAGTTGAAGAGTATTCTGAAAACAACAGTTCAACTACTTAAAAGGTTGTTAGTGTTTACAATTCCTTACCCATAAGCATTTGATGTCAACACTTAACACAACCAAAAGAACTTACCACATAAAAAGCCCAACAAAACATAAAATCTGATGTACAGGCTGGTAAAAATATATTCCTTATATATATTTACAAATTTATGCTCATCAAAATGTCATTTTTCAAAATATAAATGTCAAATTACAGAATATGCCTATAACTAGTCAATTTTATGTTTTACACAGTGATTCCACAAAATACAACTAATAAAAAAAAAAGATTCTATTACTAAGAATTTTGTTTTTGTTTTTTGGTGGTACTGGGGTTCCTGGAAGCCCTTCTACCTCCGGGCTACACTCCCAGACCTATTTTTTATACTTTTTTATTTGGAAACAGGGTCTCTTAAGCCAGCGCGCGCGGCTGGCTTCGAACCTGCGCGATCCTCCTGTCTCTGCCTCCCAAGCGCGGGGATTACAAGCGTGCGCCACCACGCCCGGCTTACTAAGAATTTTGAATAATGATGCAGTGTCATAGCACTGAAAATGTGCACAAAGCCATGCACCCACTCGTGGTAGGTCTACAGTTATAACCCAGGTTGTCTTTCAGACCAGTGTTTGGCTTACTGTATCTTCCTGTTTGGCTGCTTCAGTCTGCTACTGGAAATACTACCTCTTCTTTTAAAAATAATCCTTTGGAGATTACCTATGCTTAGCAATCTTTCAAAAGCAGCAAAGTATCAAGTAATAAGCCCAGCAGAGTGGCACTTGCCTAGGATCCCAGGCTTGGGAGGCTGAGGCTGGAGGACTGTAGGTTCAAGACCACCGTCTGAGACTCTCAACAACCTAAGTGAGATTCTGTTTCAGAACAAAAAATGGGCCGGGTGTGATGGTACATGTTTGTAATCACAGTACTTGGAAGGCTGAGACAGGAGTATCACAGGTTCGAGGACAGCCTCGGCTACTTAGTGAGACCCTGTTTCAAATAAAGAATAAAAACATAGGGCTGGGTGTGTAGCTTGGAGGTAGAATGTTCTGTTGTTCAAGCCACAGTATTGCAAAAGATACCCCCCCCCCAAAAAAAATACAAGGGCTAGGGGAATCAGCTTGGAGCCAGAATAGCCCCAATACCTCCCCCTACACAAAAAATAAAGTAATAGGCTTACCAGGTAATCTTGGTGTGAATTCTGTGAGAGGAAAAAAAATCATTCAGCCTTGCACTGGGTCACACTGGAGGTTGCAAATTCTCTAAGCTGAGAATTGTATATATTTGCTTCCTTTTTCTTCCCCAGTACTGGAAGAACTGAGCCCAGGGGCATTTTACCTCCAAGCTATACCCCCAGCCCTATTTTTTATTCTTTATTTTGAAACAGGGTCTCCCTGAGCTGTGGAGGGCCTAAATAGCTGAGGCTGTCTAGGAATTGCGATCCTCCTGTCTCAGCTTCCCAAATGCTGGGATTACAAGCATGCACCAGCATGCTCAGCTCCTTTTTTCTTGTTGATGATCGTTTATGCTCATGAAATGTTCACTAATACTCATCTTAAAATCAATGAATTTTTCTCATACTATAAAACAAATCAAGCAGTGTGTGGTGGCTCACTCTTATAATCCCAGGACTTGAGGAGGCCAAGATAGGATAGAAGGTTCCCTGCAAACCTCAGCTGCTTAGTGAGACCCTCCACAACTTAGTAACTTTAGTGAGATTGTTTCAACATAAAGAATAATAAATAGGGCCGGGGGCTTAGCTCGGAGGTACAATGCCCCTGGGTTCAATCCCTAGTACTGAAAAAAAAAAAAATTCAGTCATACATTTGTTACTACTTATCAAGTTCATTTCTGTCATTCAGAAGTATAAACTTCCTTTTAATTGACTAAGTTCTAGAGAAGGTTCCTAGGGAATATGAAGACAATTTTTGTCACTTACATAATATAGCCTTTCAATTGCCACAGAAGATCTCAGCCCTATCACCAATTAATCTATATATTTGGAAACACTGATAACAAAGAGGAATAAATAGTAATTAACCTTTTCTAAAAGTATGTCTAACAGTACATGATGGAGTAACAATTTAAATCTTTTTTTTTCTATTTCCTCAAAACATAAAGCAGAGACAGCACACACCAGGTTAACATGCAACATTTTTAAGGGTTAATATATATATAAAACATGGAAATTCACAAGTGTTGTCATTATCACCCAAACTACTTCGACATTATCACTGCACTTCATAATCAGCAGGCCCTACATTGTAGGTCACCTGGCAGACATCTAACATTTCTGGAGCTTGATATTCCAGTCTATTATAGATACCAGGATATTGTTACAAGTATAACAAAGTAGGACATGTGCAAAGCATCTGTTTAAACTGTTTTATCAATGCAAAGGCCTCCTCCAACCTGCCTGTTTTCTCCCCCAACCATCCATTGAGCTGTCTTGCAAGAAAGCCCTGACAAACTGTTTTTCTTAATCTAACACATCAGCACGGAGGAAACAAATGCACCAAAGTACCCCAATACCCTTACTTCCTGGAAAATTCTTTGTGTCTGAAATTTCTCTAGTATATAAACACAAGTTCATAAGACCAAACTTCTACCTCTTCTTGGATGCAAAGCTTGAGCAAAATCCTTTTTACTATACTGGAAATTCCATGAAAACAAATCTAAACATTTTCAAAAGGCTTTAAGATTTGTCAATACATATAGCATTCAATATGGTGGTGGTGTGGTAGTGGCTATACAAAGAGACTAGGCGGAACACATTTATCTAGGTTTCTCTAGTTAAATATAAGAAAGGCTAGCCAGGTGTGGTGGCACACTCTTGTAATCCCAGCATTCGGGAGGCTGAGACTGGAGGATTGTGGTTCACAGTCAGCCTCAGCTACTTAGTAAGGCCCTCCGTGACTTAGTGAGACACTGTTTCAAAATAAGGAATAAAAAAATAGGGAAATGGTTTAGCTCAAAGGTTGAATGCCCCTGGGTTCCATCCTCAGACCTGCAAAAGAATTAAGATTAATATCTATAAAATTTGTCATTTAAAATACAGTAAGTAAAATACATTTTATACACAAAATGATTGGGGTACATTTTCCTCATATTTTGAGGCCAAAAGAGCCCTCATTAGACATAGCTACCACTGTAATACCGTACTTGGACATTAGCCTAAAAAATATATTTTGTGTGTTCTCTGTGTGTGTAGTACTGTGGGATGGAACACAGGGGCTTTCTACCTCTGGTCTACACTCGCAGAACTATTTTATATTTTATTTGGAAACAGGGTGTCTAAGTTGCTGAGAGCTTCACTAAGTAGCTGAAGCTGGCTTTGAACCTGCAGGACCCTCCTGTCTCAGCCTCCCAAGTACTGGGATTACAAGAGTGCGCCATCACACCCAGTCTAAAAAATATCTTTAAAAATGCTTTGCAGGTTATCACTGTATCCATGGAACCATAGAGTAAAGTTTGTAGAAAAATTAATGAGAGGAATTCTGTATATCATCAATGTGAAATATCCGGGGAAAGGGAGTAGTATGCATTATAGTAATCATATACACATTTCACTTCACATGCAAAATGATGTATAAAATGATGTAATATAACTGTACATCACTGAAAATACATCCAAGGTTTTCTCTAGAATTTAAAATTATACTGAATGGTCAGTTTTTAAAACATGGAACAATATATGAAAAATGTAATATGATTCTGCCAAACATTTTGGTTTGTAAATAGAACTGAAATGAAAAGGAGGGTTTGGCACATATAAATAAATGAAATGGCTCAAGATCTAAAAAGAATCACTCAAAATTGCTAACCACTAAGAGTAGCCACAAGAAAAGGCTACTCTTTTATTAGCAACATACTCTTACTAAAGTCCTCAAACATATAGTATTATTTTCTGTTAATACTGCTTTTAAAAACAGGGAGTTAGGTTTCCTAGTCTTTGCATTCACTAATTCCAAGGCCATAAACTGTTTTTATCAGGAAAAAAGAAAAACAGTTTTACTCATGCTTCTTCACATTGTGGTTTGTTGTGGGTTAGGTGGGTATCTTCAATTTCAAGCCTTTATATTCAAATAAAGCACAAATTGTGACTTAGAAACCATCAGGGCCATGCCATCAGTAAGACAAAAACATACAATAACATAGAAACCACATTATTTATTAGATGAACTTAGAAACCAACAAAAATCAATCCCAGGCACTTCTTGAGTACAGACTGAGAATTTTCTACCAAAGAAGAGTGATTCTAAGCAGACAATACCATAAAGATTTCAACTTTAGTTTTCAGAAAAAAATGCAAGGGGAGTCAGACAATCAACAAAGAAATAATGTGAGTAATCCAATTGAATTGTTACATATCTTCATAATTTTATACTACTTTTGGGTTCAATAGAAACAGTCACTTTTTTGTATCTAAAGAGCTAAATTTTGGTTTTTTTCTCATACTTCACTATTACAGTCTTATTGAGGGAACATGACATAGAAGTTGTATTTTTGTGTAAGTGGACCTATAAAGATCTTTTTCTATATGATAATATCTGCATTCACAGTCAATGTAAGATGGCTAATTGTTCTGATGTTTTTAAAGCCCATTTCAACAAGTGTTTTTTTTGGGGAGGGGGGCAAAACTAGGTTTTTTATTACAAAGTCCCTTAGACTTCTAATATTAATCTTTGTTCTTACATAAACATGAAAAAAAAAAGAATGTGGGCTGTCTTTAACCCATTATATCCCACTGTCCTATATACCTATAAAAGTTAAACTGAGCAACCTTATAAGGTGTTTTGGAGAATTTTGTAGGTATCCTATATGTGGGTTGAGGGGACAATGGGTTAAATTAAAACTACATATTGGCTTAGTTTGGCTTATTTTTCCAGCTTAAAATGATTGAACTGGTATTCTCCAAGACAACCAATCTTGGTAATGTTAATATACACATACCACCATCTAGGCCTAACTATTAATTAGTTCAAGGAGCTGGCAAAGTCTGGGTTCTTTTCTTTCTAAATCTACCTCGTAGCATGTGAAGTTAAAATTAACACACATTAAAATGTTACATACAGTACAGTCTATAGGAGTCTGTCACTGGCATCTACATGCTGTATACGCCACAATCTGGTGTTCTGATGAACTCAACCCTGTCAATGTCCTCTCATGAGCAAACTCCAGCGAACCAAGCCAGTGGTAGGCAAAGAACTGGGAACAGGAGAAGACACTCAGAAACTAGTGGTTTGGGGAAGAGCAGTTACTGGTAAGGCTTAGTATACCTTCAGGACTGAGGAAACATACCTTCCTGGTGGTGAGAGCAAGGGCTGGCTAAGGGAAAGCCGATCCTGAAGCAAGTTTCAGGTTGTATTTGGAGAACATGAGTGGTCAAAGTTAAGCCAAATGAAAAAATGTTTGTCTCTACCCAGCCTTAAGTGTGGTGTTGATGCCGAGATACAACTGGGCAACTGAGAGAAGATGAAGCTAAAGTTCAGATAATCTGTGATGTCATCCTATCTCCCATACACAAAGTATAGCAGACTAAGATTCATTCCCCAAAAATGTCTGCAGAGAAATCTAGAATATAGTCTATGGTTTTTCCTATTTACACTGATATAAACAGATTTTGGAGCTGTCTGTACTACATGTGGTTGCTGTAATTACAGCAAAAAATAGAGTTTCATTTCTAGGCATCTGAACACTACACACTCAGACAAAAGGAAAAGAACACCTCAGGGACTTCACGCCTTTCCTCAAGATCCCTGCACTTCTGTGACTCACTGTAACCAGACACTTTTTAAATGCCAAAACCAGAAACTCCTCTTTCCTCTATTTCATGCCACTTCCAAAATCACCTTTACCACCTGGATTAAAAATGCCATCCAGCAGTATTAAAGCATTTTTTGATTCTTAAGGCAGAATGTCATATAAGAAAATGAATACCCACTCCTCACTACCCCAACCCGTTTGCCTTCACTGTATTCTCTGCCCACTGTAAGGGGCAGATATGTTGAGAAGATAGAGAAAACAAAAAATTTCAAATAAGAACCCTTAATATGTTGTGAAAGATATACTTTATAAATACTATGACAAAATTAAATACATTTTAATGCTTGACCGTATGGTCACTTTTACCAAGATATTAAGAAGTCATATGACTTGCAAAATCAGTATCAAAACAGGATATTTAAACCCAGCCACATGTACTGGATAGATACAGAGGTATAAATCATTGTTCTTTTCAAAGCTGGCCAAATGACTGTAAATGAGATGTTTGTTTATATCCCAAAAGTAGCATATTAAAAACCCAAAGCAATGCCTTTTGCTTAACTCCACTTAAACTACATATAAATTGTCAATATGAATGTTTATCAGGCTGTCCATCTTATTTGAAAATAATACTGTTAAAATGATTTTGCTTTTTTTGGGGTGGTACTGGGGATGGAACCCTTCTACCTCCAGGCTACACTCCCAGACCTATTTTATATTTTATTTGGAAACAGGGTCTCTTAAGCCAGTGAGGCTGGTTTTGAACCTACACGATCCTCCTGTCTCTGCCTCCCAAAGGTGGGGATTACAAGAGTGTGCCACCATGCCTGGCGGTTTTGATATTTTTTGTACACAAATTTAAATCATTTTTCCCAGCTCTAATTTTGATTTTATGTACAAGTATACAGGTACCATTTTAATTTTGATTCTTAGTCTAAAAGGATAGAAAGCAAAAAATTATTTTGTAAACATAGTATATCATGCATTCTCATGATGTCATATCAATACTCCACTCCACTAGACCAACTCTAACAATGTGGTGCATGCTTTACACATCCAATTTAGAAAGCACTGTAACCAACACTTCCATGACAAGTGAATGTGCTACTGCTGTGTTAAACTGACATGACAGCAATCTAAGGGACTAAAGCACATGATTAATCAAATTAAGGACAAAAGGTATAGATTTTCAGGGCTACTTTACAGAATATTTGTCTCTAAGAAAACTACAAAACAGATATGGAATTTTAAGGGAATTTTTAATATACAACAAGTAATTTCTTTTAGTGATTTGAAAAACTATGAGAACATATGCACAAAGCTTAGGTAACTTAGGATTTACTTTTGTAAAGCATGTTAACAAATATTAAATGTTATATTTGCATTTAGGACATGATAACAAATATAAAACACAAGACATCCAATGTTAACACTGATCTCCCACATATAACTTGGATTTAGATACTGATCACTTTATATTCTGTAGAAATAAACTTTCAAAGTTTCATCCATTCTTATAACATATACTATTATTCCTTACCAAAATCTTCACAAACTTTAAAAGGCTGGTATTAAAGTAGTTTTTTTTCTTGAATATTCTAAAACATACCAGTTTGGATTAACTTGCAAAGTTTCAGGGCATGAAAAACAGAGTACTCAAGGAATATATTTTAACACAGTTAAGAATAATTCTGTTTACAGTTATGACAGAAATACCTTTAACTTTCAGACAGTTAAAAAAAACTCTTAACATAAAAGGTCAAGTAATTCTTAACACAAATAATATATCATGTCAAAATTTCAGCCAAAAGCATAAAAATTTTGCATTTTGTTAAACAATGTATTTATTGGGTGAAAGTAAATAAAAGGAAACTTAAAGAAACAAAAATATCTCAAAATATTCTAACTCCTAAAATAAGAAATTTGCAAGTTAAGAAATGATCAATGTTGCCTGGAAAATTTTTATGCCTTATTTGTATTCTCAAATTCACTTTAATTGCTTGACATATAATTTAATACTCAAAAAGCTAAATTATTTAATAATTTATAGAGAATGATACATCTCTGGGTAGACATGTTTCACATAATAGTTTCCAATTAAGAAGAAATCACTTGATAGTTTTAATTGCATTTATGATTGACAGATTAATGGATTATAATATTCAGTAATTTAGATGGCATAAAGAGAAACACAAGAAATAATCTCATAAATCCTCACTGCAATTCTGTCCACTAATAACACTAAGCCAAGAATCCACTCAAGTTGAATGACATGTTTTCATGTGGGTTACTGACCAACAGAAAATAGTTATCCAATGTCAAGCCTTTTCTGTGCGTGTGTGCGTGTGTGTGTGTATCTCTATGTATTTTTAAGAGCAGCTCAATGATTTGGGGTTAGTACAATACAGAGAACACAGGAGAAAAGTACAAAATGGCACTAACACCAATGCCAGTACTTATCTTATATTCTTAATTTTTGCATTATTTGCTCTTCCTTAGAACATAAATCAAAGCCATTAACTTGAACTTGAGGTATATACATAATACATACAAAACCTTAAGCAAAATACTTTTTTAAGTAACATGACATTTTAAAATATTGGAAACAATATCTGTGCTGATTTGTACTTTGACTTAATGGAACAATAAGAGAACAACATTCACCTAGGGAAGGTTATACTGACAATAAAGCTCTTAAAAGTTCAAAATGTGTTCCTCTCCCTTTGTACTTACCACAGGCTCTACAGCGTCCTGAGAGGAGTCATTACAAGAAAAATGTCAATCACAGCTTTAATAATGTACTTTGGAAGGGATTAATGAGAAAGCAAATGGAAAGGTGAGACTTCATCTTTGTTTTCAAATAAGTGGTCTTAATTTTTCTTCTTATAGAAAAAAATTATATCAGTTTATTATAAATATATCTAAACCATTAATTTTTGCATCTTTCAGGTAAAGTCCAGCACTTCGTTTATACAAAGTCTATGAGAAGAGGTCAGTAGAGATCATCTAATCTTAAGTCGTGACATCATCCATTCAAGTCCTTGGCATAATCTATACAGGAAAAAGAAAATCGTCATTAAATTCTAAACTAAAAGCAGGGTGTGGTGGTGCACACCTGTAATTTCAGTACTTGGAGGCTGAGACAGGAGGATCACAGATTCAAGACCAGTGCATGGTAATTTAGTGAGATTCTGTTTCAAAAAAAAAAAAATCTGAAAAAGATAGTATGAACAATAAAGATTTTTAAAAATCAGTAATAGCAAATGCTGGTGCTGCTTAAGTGAAGCTATATTCTCATAAAAGTACATCCACGAGCTAATGTCTATGAGCCACTCTCACAGACAGTACATGGTAGTTTTAATTCTAATACCTAGAACACTGGATGACATATGAAAGGAGCTCAATAATTACACAATGAATGTCTGCAGAATGTAATCTGGCAATACGAAGCAATAATATTGAGAATATCTAATTCTAGAAATATAACTTAAAAAAATGATAAACTGATTTACACATAAAAGTATTCATTAAAGAACTTTTATAGATTTTTCAGTATTGGGAACTGAAGCCAGGGTCTTACACATGCTAGGTAAGCACTCTACTACTGAACTATATCCCTCTTTCCTTTCCCCCTTCCTCCCTCATTCTTCCTCAAACTCAAGAGTTTGTAGTTCTTCATCCTTTCTTTATCCCCCCCCCCCCGGTGTATGGTAATGGAGATTATCCCCCTTCCCCTAGAGAGAATTCAACCCAACTCATGCCCCCAACCCCCCCCCACCTTTTTTGTTATGAAACAGGGTCTTCCTACATTGCTAAGTCTTGCTAAATTGCTGAGGCTGTCCTCAGACTTGCATACCTCCTGTCTCAGTCTCCAAAGTACTGAGATTACAGGCATGCACCACCATGCCTGGCTAGCCTTGTATTTCTAATTGTGTGAGTAGCTTTATTTTAAACTACTGATGACTGGTATTATCTAACATTTTTTTTCTTTAATGAATAGGGTTTTTTCTAAGGTTCTAATATGCTCTTCCAAATGTGTGTAAGAGTGTTCTTCTATTTCACTATGATTAGGCTATAGTAACTTATTATGTTGGTTCGCCCTTCTTGAAAGGAAAATTGCTCACTTTCCTTAATTCATTCATCAATGTCTCAAGCTTCAGCTCAATCTGAATACCTCAAGAACCTCAACTTAAAACTTAAGACCTGTTTTAGTATCCTTCATCCCTAATGTAACTCTTTCTGTTTTAAAATATATAGATATGCTATATCTTTGGAAAAATAACAAAAACTTTATTTGGGCTTGGTTCTTTTGACTTATCCTTTTCCCAGCCTTCTCTGTTTCATCTCTCACTCCTCTTCTTACCATTCAAAAGTTTGCAGCTGGAATTCTACACCTGATCTTAGCTAAAAGGCTGAGAAGTGATATAGCTGACATTCTAAAATCCACTTCCTCTTTAAACTACACTTATCCTCTCTCTAACCATTTTACTCATACACAGAATTTGTTCTGACTGCCGTAATCGAATTTACTCATTCAATGTTAAATTCAATGCCACTCTCTCCATCCTGGTCCTTGGTGCTTCCCTTGACAAAACTGTCACCTCCACCTTGAAATACTTTCACCCCTGGAAATAGACCTGGGCAAATCCCACTGTTAGGCACTCCCCTCTCTTCCAACACCTCATCCCAAAGGCAAGGATCCTCATGCCACACTCTCTCCAATTCTAACTTTTAAAAATATGTTTTGTGGGTTTTATGTGTTTCTATATATTATGTTTATGTTGTGTTTTAGTACTTATAAAACCATCCTAAAAAGTTGTGGGCATGGTGGCTTTGTATAGTTGGGAGGCTGGGACAGGAGGATCACGCAGGTTCAAAGCCAGCCTCAGCTACTTAAGTGAGGCCCTTTGCAACTCAATGAGACTATTTCAAAATAAAGAATAAAAAACAGGGCTGGGGTGTAGCTCAGAGGTAGAATGCCCCTGGGTTCCATCCCCAGTACCGAAAAAAAGAAAAAAAAAAAAAAAAAAGACTATAAACATCAACTATATCTTACATCTCTTCTTTTTGTTTTTTTAAGAAGTAAAATACATTTCTAAGCAAAATCCATGTTACCTACAAGAAGACTTCTTACCCCTCGCCAGTAAGAGCACAGCATGCCTGGATATGCCACTGGTGGTCTTTAATAGAAGTTAGCTTCAAAAACTGGGAGATTTCTGCTACAGTCATGCATTCTTTAACATCTTGTTTATTAGCAAAAATCAGCAATCCAGCTTTCCTTAGGTCCTATAAAAGGAAACAAAACTGTAAAGTCGACTACATTTTTCTGTGTATCTTACAACCTAAGTAACATTTCTCATCTTAGTAAACTAGACTTTCTTAACCATTCTACACAAAAGTATAACCTGTACTAATAGAAATTAACTTAATATTGAACACATTTTAAATAAAATATAGCATTTGAATGGATTTACATATTTCTTACAGTCTTAGACCACATTTTTATGGCCCTACATACTATATCTTTAATAGTTATATGTTCAAATGCAAAATACATCCAACACCTGAATACAAAACACACCCAAATGAGTACCTACCCTTTATCATGCTACTCAAGGGCTTTCCCAAATCCTACCCTTTGTGTACTTTCCTACCTTACCTTCATTTTCTGCCTTCCTTAACATCACTCAGTTTATAAGCACTCTTGATTTATCTCTCTACTACTCTCAGAACATTTTTTGCCAGTCGCATCTTCATGTTCAAATCATTTTGCCTGCACACATCCCTTACCTCCAATCTCCTAAACCAGCCTTTCACAACCAGAGTTCCAGGAGATAATTAAGCCTGTAGAAAAGTATTTCAGTGACTACACAGTAAGTCTCCCAACAATGTACATAGCTAGTACCTCCTAGGTACACAGGAAATAAATGAATTCATTACACAAAATGATGCTTTAAGGCCTTACAGCTTAATTCTCAATTGAGAAGAAATATCCTAAATCAATCCTATTCACGCTCTAAAACCTAACTTCTGTTTGTCCAGGAAGATTTCTTTGATTTAAATATAGGGTCAATTTGGGGTTGGCTTTAAAGAATTTCCTTGATGAGTAAGTTTTACCACTTCTTTGAATTTCACTGAAGTTCTTCAAACTTCTGAATTTGTTTCTAATAACTAACATTTATTGCACATCTGAGAAAAACACTTACCATACTATCCCTTTTCAAACAAAATAATTGTACAAACCCTGAAATGACTGGTTTCATGTTTTACTCACAAAATAGGTCCTAGATTTTTTGTCTCTTTCTGGACCACTTCTCCATACCGCCACCTTTACCCCCCCCCCCTTTTTTTTAAAGCTAGAGACTTACTGGATAATCTAGTAAAAGTTAAGAACCTATACATCATAAAATATGCCTATGTATTCATGCCAAATTTTTTTTTGTGTGTGTATATACTCATTTTTTTTCATCTATTTTTTTTAATTGGTGCACTGTATTCATACATTATAATGGTATAAAGAAAATACTTTTGTAGACATTCATACACACATCGCCCAGTTAGCCCCTAGCCGATCCCCACCCCATTCCCTCCCCATCCCTCCTTCCCATGCTCGGGCTCGATGGTTGACATCTGGTTTTATAGCAATTTATCCAATATTAATGATGATAATCTCACATAACTGTTTCATTTGTCTGATACCAAGCTTTTGATGACTTAGAAATAACATTTCAATACTTCTTTTTGCTTTCTTACCAGAGAATATTTTTTTCTTTCTTTTTTTTTTTAGGTGAAACTATCATACATTTATTTATTTATTTTTCAGAAAAAAATCTATCCTAATATGGAATATGGACTCTAGGTACCCAAAACAATCTCGAAGAAAAACAAAGCTAGAAGATGTATATTTTCTGATTTCAAACCATATAAAGCTACAATAATTGAAACAGTGTAGTACTGTTCTAAAGGCAGATATATAAACCATTGGAGTTAAATAAAAGCCTAGAGATAAATTCTTCCATATATTGTCAAGTTATTTTTGAGAAGGTTTCCACGAACATTTGGTGAAGGAAATAATAATCTTTTAACTAAATATTGTTGAAAAATAATAATTACATGAAGAATAAAATTGGACCCTTATCTAACACCATATAAAAATATTAACTCAAAATAGATAAAAGACCTAAATATAAATTTTAAGACTATAAACTTTTAGAAGAAAATCTGGGTCATAAAACCTCACAAAACTGAAATTGGCAGTGATTTCTTGGATATGATTTCAATGGCACAGGCAACAAACTCCCTAAAAAATAAAAAAATATTGCATATCCAAAGACAATGTAAACAGAGTTAAAAGTTACTGATAGAATGGAATAAAATATTTCCAAATGCTATATCTGAAGGTATATTAATATTCCAACTAGAAATCCTAAAAATTAGCAACAATAAAAGCAAACAATACAATTTAGAGATAGGTAAAAGACTAGCATAAATATTGAATCTCCACAGATAACCAATCTTAGTTGTCTGTTGGATAGAAAATCTTGTTTCTCTGGTTCTGGTGTGTGTTACCTATTTTTTCTTTGTAGTTAATTTCTTTGAGTATTTTCTCTAGCGCTGGTTTGAAGACATAAATTCCTTCAGTTTCTGTTTGTCATGGAAGCTTCTTATTTCCCCATCTAATTTGATAGAAAGTTTTGCTGGGAAGGAAATGTTTGGCTGGAAGTTGTTTTCTTTCAGAGTTTGGAATATGTTACTCCAAGCCCTTCTGGCTCTCATGACTTGGTTTGGGAAGTCTGGAGTGATTCTAATTGGTTTGCCTCTGAATGTCACTTGGCCCTTTGTTTTTGTTGCCTTTAAGATTCTCTGCTTGGCTTCCACATTGGCCATTTTGACAATTATGTGGCGTGGGGATCCTCTTCTCTGATCCTGTCTAAAGGGAGTTGTGTAAGTTTCCTGGACCTGTGTATCGACCTCTTGCTCTATGTTTGGAAAATTTTCTGCTATTACTTCCTTGAAGAGATTGTTGATCCCTTTGGTTTCACCTTCTTTTCCCTCCTCTATTCCAATTATTCTTAGGTTAGTTCTCTTAAAATGGGCCCATATTTCTTCAATGTCAGATTCCTGATGTTGGATTTTTTTTCTACATTAGAAACTATGTGTTCATTTTTTGAATGATCATCTTCTAAGAGCGAGATTCTATTCTCCATGTGGTCTAATCGGTTGTTTGTACTTTGAATTGAGGCCTTACTTGATTAATTGCATCCATTATCTCTTTTTGGCTCTCTCTGAATTCTTTTCGAAACACCTCTATTATTTCTACAGTTATTTTCCTGATTTGATCTTCTAGAAATCTCTGATTTTCTGTTTTATCGGGTTCTGATGTTGTGGGGTTGTGGGCATTCATTGCTCCATTGTTATTTCTCTTTCCCATGATTTCATAAGTTTGTCCCTTCTCTGGGTTCTTCCCCTGGGTCACTACGACTTCACTTAAGGTGCTCTGGATCTCGAGTCTGTGGTATCTCAGTCCCCACTACTCCTTTACTGGGTTGTATCGCAGAGTCTCAGACCCAGGGAGTCAATCGAGGCTGCTTTAGACCATGGGGGGATGCCAGGTTGGGCGTTCTCCTATGGTGTGATATCTCTGCCACCGCCACTCCCCCACTGGGTCAAGTCCCTGGGAGTCAGTACTGGGATTTCTCCTCTAGGGACCACAATTTGACTCACTGTTGTTGAGTGCACAGATAGAACTGTAGTGGACTCGGTGAATTCGCTGCTGCTGCCGCCGGTGGCAATATGGCGCTGCTGCTTCACCCTCGGCCGTGAGGCTGGCTTATTTCTTTTCTGTTTTTGAGCTCCGCTCTGAGTCCCTGCAGGGTGTGCTGAGCCCAGCCTCTGGGAGCTTTAGATGCGCCCTGAGCCAAGAAATCTGCCGAATTCCTCCCGGCTGATCCATAGCGGCTCACCTTGGCTCACTGTCCGCCACTCCTCTCTGGAGCCTGGTGGGCTGTTGAGTGCGTTGGTCTGGTGCCGTTTGGTGAGCTCGCATCTGCCGCCGGCAGTAAGGCACTGCTGCCGCATCCTCGACCGTGAGGCCGGCGTATCTCCTCTCTGGTTCTGAGCTCCGTTATGAGTTCCCCTTCTCTCTGGAGCCTGGTGCTGCAAGGGAAAATGGCGCCTACCGCTTCGCACCGTGGCTCCTGCCGCAGCACTGCGGGTCTGGTTTCTTTTTGTTGTCTTGTTTTTCCAGCCCTCTTTTTCTCTGCCCCTTGTAATTACATTTTGTTTCTCTGCTGATGGTGTTTTCTGGCTATGAAAGACACTGATTTTGTGGTAATAGAGGTTGGTTGTTAACGGGGCTCATAAGCCCTGTTTTTCTCCATCGCCATCTTCCCGGAAGTCCATGCCAAAATTTTTTGAAAGCTTATATTCAATTTTAGTTTGTTAACAGATACCCTAAATTCCATTTATGGATCACAGTCCAATGCCTAATAAAAGATGCAACTCAATTAGCAAGTTAAACTACCAAAAATTCTGCGTATATATCTGAGAAGATACCAACAAAACAAAGATTTTGGTTTTGTATTTGAAAGTTTTCTAAATTGTGTTGAATGTTATAATTCTCAGGCATTTTAAAAGGATATTTTGGGTTTGACTATTGAAGCAAGTAAGTCTTCAATAGGTACAAAGTGACATTGTTTCACATTATTTTACTCTTGTTAGAATATGACTTTGATGACCTCTTTTATTTCTGATATAAATAAAAAGTATAATAGTAAATTTTTTATTTGGTTAAAAGGAATTATGCAAAATATTTATCAGAACTGACTTTTAGTTGTAGTGCCCTCTGCAGGATGGCAGCTACTAATGCTACCACAGTTGATGATATTGCCTGAACAGGATGCTCAGAAAATAGTATTGTTAAGATGCTGTTTTAATATTTTATATTCAACTAGTCTTATGTATAAGTTCAGTTTACATGTCTATATAAAAGGCATAAATTCTTAAAGCATGGACTATAAACTGTAAATATATGACAGTTCTCAAGGATATAAATACTTTTTCTCCTGTCCTAAATGGAAAATGGAACAATTATCAATAGTTGATATGTGGTTGAATCACTAAGTAGACGGACTTTCCATGAGATTTAATTTCTATCTTCCTATCTTCTAGGTTTCAGTATCTCTCTTGCTAGTGTGTCGAATTAAAAATAATGTAGGTCAGGTTTGCTAATTCTAGCAAACTTCAAGAACACCACAGACAAATATTTGGCACCAGGAGTGGTGGCACATGCCTGTAATCCCAGTACTTGGTAGGCAGATACAGGAGGATTGCAAGTTCTAGGCCAGTCTCAGCAACATAGTGAGGTTCTCTTCAACTTAATAAGGCAGTTTCCAAATTAAAAATAACATTGGCCTGGGGTTATAGCTCAGGGGTAGAACACCCCTGGGTTCAATCCCCAGTACCACAAAAATAAATACATGAATAATTAATTAATTAATAACTTGGCACAAGACATAATTTATACTATTTTTAAGTAATTTGTACTCATCATTATAAGTGTTGGAATTTAGAGAAGCCTCTGAATAAAAATATAAAACCATATGAAATAAAGTCATTCATTGACAGATCTCAAGTAAAACCAAAACAAAAACTGAATATAATTATTTCAAGATCTCAAAGGCTCAAACTTATAGTTTTGATCTAAAACAGCAGCAGCAGCAGCAACAGCAACAACAAAAGAACAGCTAGTTTACCTAATTTTAAAATATTTAGGAGCCGGGCATGGTTGCACAAACTTGTAAACCCAGTACTTGGGAGGCTGAAACAGGAGGATTGCAGGTCCACAGCAAGCATCAGCTACTTAGTGAGGCCCTCTGCAACTTAGTGAGACCCTGTTTCAAAATAAAGAATAAAAAATAGGGCCGGGGATGTAGCTTGGAAATAGAATGCCCCTGGGTTCAATCCCCGGCACCACACAAAAAATAAATAAATTCTTAGAAAAGAGGAAACAAACTTTTTCTGTGTTCTTTATTATATAACTTCAAGGTTGTTCACCAATTTGACTTAACAAAATGTCAAAATATAAGGTAAACAATAGTGATCTTTTGCACATGCTATTTTAAATACTTTCCACTAAAATAATAGATACTTGCTCCTATGAATCTAAAATATATTTTAGTGTAGTCAAGGAGACAAGTAACAGCAAATGTAAGAGAGTATTTTCTATATGACATATGTAGCTGTCAATTGTTTCTCAAAGCTTCATTTGTAAAGATAATTCCTAGAAGTTGCATCAACCTCCACTTGGTATTTTGAACTATTTTAAAATTAATTAATGTCAAAGCTTTATACTTCATTTAAGATAAATCTTTAGAAAGTATTTTTAAAGTTTTTTAATTTTGAAAAACACATATAAAATCATTAGTAATAATGATAACGATAAGATTTTGTTGGTTAATGTATATGTTAACATAAATGTATGAAATATCCAACTAAACCCACATCTAAATTTATTTTTCATTCACACATTCTCATTCTTTGTTCCATCTGTTCCTCTCCAGAACTCTGCTTATTTGGCTCTGCTCAACCCTACTCTGGGCTACCAACTTCATCTGTAATTCCTTTCTTCCAAAATCTTCCTGGTTACTCTCTTTTCAATTTCCAGCTAAGCATTACTTAATGTCGTTTTCTTCTTTTTTTCTCCTAGCAAAGAGCCCAAGAAAGAATACCTAAGTTCAAATCCTGGCTCTTAAAAAACTGATCAAGTCACATAATCTTTCTGGGCTCCACAGTCCTTATCTATAACACAAAAGGTTAAGTAACCTGCCTTAAAAATGCCCCCAACAAGTAAATTTAAAATACTCTAAGCTTCAAATACTAATCCTGCTGCATACTGGTCAAGTACACTAACAATCAAATAGGGAGGCTACCTATTTAACAGAGTAAAACACAGGCAAGAGGCAACATGTATACTGATTGTTCTTTCTCAAAATCTTTATAAAACAACCCTCTGGAATAAACTAAAGAATCCTGGTGTATTTTTTGTAAAACAAAAACAAAAACCCCTTAAGTCTTCTGCCTCTTTTATTGCTTACTGTTTGTATCCCAAACAAGAATCAGAACTAGGTAAATAAATGCACAATGGCAAGGTGCCTTTTTTTGTTGTTGTTTTTTAAACCCAGGAGGTTTAACACAGCTACCTGAAATTAAGAGTCCAAAACAGGCAAGGGGGCATTTTGGTCGTCATGATCACTATAAGGAAAATGAGGAGCCTCAACTTACCAAACTTTCCTCCCCTTTTCCCCTCCCTCTATTCTTCCTTTCTTCCGATTAAACCCAGGGGAGTATTGATCACTATAAGGAAAACAAGGGGTCTCAATTTACAAAACTCCCTCCCTCCCTTCTGATTAAATCCAGGGATGTTGGATCTCTGAGCTACACCTCCACCCCTGTTTTATTTTATATTTGGAAACAGGTTCTCACTATGTTGCTGAGGCTAGCCTTGAACCTCAAATCGTTCTCCAACAGTGTCCCAAGTACTAGAATCATAGGTATACCTCACCATGCCTGGTCACTTTACTAAATTTCTTAAGTCTTGAAAAGTTGCCTAAGAAACACCAAAATTCTTAAAACAAAATTTTAAAAAATCATCATCAATGTTAAATTAAAACCTCATTACAAAAATACTCCAGATTTTCTTAAGATTTACAAAAATTTCACTGAAATTAAAAAATACTCTATACATTTAATTATTAATTTTTTATTCCTACTCAGAAATGAGAAAGTGACTTCTGTAATAAGACATTCAAAAATAATTAACTGCCACTACAGTAAATATTATGAGTTTATAACTTCTATTATCATTACTAAGTTGACTATATTTTATTATTTTATTTATTTTTTGCAAGCTGAGGACTTAATCTAGTGCCTCATATATGCTAACCATGTGCTTATTACCAGAGGTATATTGCCAGCCCTAGTTTGTTTGTTTGTTTGTTTGTTTATTTGCAGTACTGGGGATTGAACCCAGAGGCATTCTACCTCCGAGCTACACCCCCAGCCCTATTTTTTATTCATTATTTTGAAAAAAGAATCACTAAGTTGTGGAAGGCTTCACTAAGTAGCTGAGGCTGGCTGAGAACCTGCGACCCTTCTGTTTTAGCCTTCCAAGTACTAGGATTACAAGTGTGTGCCACCATGCTTGGCTCTATTTAATTTTTAATTTATGTCACTAGTAACAATTTTCAGTGAATAACATGGTAGTCATATAATTTTGTTTAGTCAAAGAGACAATATCAGAAATAACTAAGAGAAACTACATTTAAATACTAGTCTGATAACTAAGAAACAAGTTGCTATATACTCAAGATTCTTTTTGTCAGTAAGACATCTAAATCAAATTTATCTATAACAAATGAAACAACACTGCTGTTTCCAGATATACATCAAACTTGAGATGTGCCAAAATCATAAAGCAGGCACAGCCATCAGATAAAGAGTCAAAAATAAATTTAAAGAAGTACCCTCAGGAGAAAATAGAACAAATGTTAATACAAATACTCTTCCCCCATCTAATGTACAAGTGACTTACCTCATGTGCTAACATTTTGTAGAGCTCTTCTCTAGTTACAGAAATTCTTTCTCTGTCTGTACTGTCCACAACAACTATTACAAACTAAAATAATTACCAAAAAAAAAAATCATTAGTCATTATATAATTTCATATGTGAAGATTTATAAAGTTCATATTTGGCATATACAAATTTAAAAAGTGCTTATTTCATTTATAGGCTATTAATATCAAGACATTAGATCTTATGGTACTATACAATGTAAAGCTTAAAGGGCCACTCCATTTCTAATTCAAAAATATTTACTAATTTTTAAAGAGAAAAGAGAATATTGTGCTAATTTTCTAACCAATATATAGCATGTTTGGTTTTCAATATTAGTATCTTGAATGCTAATGGGTCTATATCCATCTAGTCACACTATAAATCAAAAAGAAAAATTAATTTTGGCCCTAAGCTTACTTCTGGACAGATATTATTTGTTAGTATCCATTTGAAAATCTAAACGGGTATATGTATGGGAATGACGTTGCAGTTAAAGAAATAATTTTTTAAAAAGTTAGCAAATCGAAAAAACAAATCCATATCTAAAATAAGCTCTCTTCTTAAGTGGCACCTGCTACTGCAAGCACAACTCTTTCCTGAACTGATGATGGAACTGGTATCAGAAGATGAAATGAAAGATTAAGGTTGTGTGGAACTGATTTCTATTATAACTCTTTCTTAACTTTATGAGTACCAAAAAGTAGGAGTGAAACCAGGACAAATGTACAGTTAGTTAGCTTGCTTATTTATTTTTTGTGGTACTAGGGATTGAACCCAGGGACATTCAACCCCCAAGCTACACCCCCAGCCCTATTTTTTATTCTTTATTTTGAAACAGGGTCTCACTAAGTTGTAGAGGGCCTCACAAACCGCTGAGGCTAGCCATGAACCTGCGATCCTCCTGTCTTGGCCTTCCAAGTACTTGTAAGTGCACCACCACACCTGGCTCAGTTAGCTTATTTATGATGGCATCTACAATGCCCAAGTTAATTCTGCCTGCCTATTATAACAAACATTATTTAACTTTTAGAACTAGGTATCAATTTCTAAATAAACCACCATGATTTTCAAAGTTTCTTCTATTTTTCAGTTTTCATCACCCATAATATCAATGAATAAGAGAATTACTTTATTTCTTCTTTCATTTGATAGTTTACTGATAAGTAATTTTATTAGTGTAAAATCCATTATATTCCAAGGCACTTTTATAAAGTTATTAATTTTCCAGATGTTGGTATAATACGTGCAGCATTATAAGGGAACATATAGAACTTTATAATCATACATACCTTCCTTTTTCAATAAACATGATTAGGTGTTTAATGGAATGTTTGAGGTCAGGCTATTAAGGGTTTTTAATTACATAAAAATTATATTAATTATATTTAATTACATAAAAATTAAATTAAGGGTGTCTTAATTACATAAAAACTTTATGTTTAGAATATATTTATTAACTCATCGTCAACACAACAAAATACAATTGTTAGTATCTTTTGATTTACAGACCTATAGAGTAAAGCAAATACCACAGGTCTTAGATTTCCTCTTGGGGAGGAACATATAAAGAAAAACATTATTTCTAAAATACTTTATAATAAAAATTATTTAATGTGCAATGTTATTATATGAAAGATGAATACAAAAACTAAGATTCAAACTACTAGAGCCCTCTCATTTCACTACAATTTCCCCTACTTAAGCAAATAAAAATAGCAAGAAAAAAAAGAAATTACACACTATAAGATGAAGTCATTATAAAAACAAGTGAGACAAGTTCCAGGATCAATTCACAATCAGATCAATCATTCATGAATTCTCCCTACAGAAATTTAATAGTAATAAATATTCAGACCAATAAACCTGAAATGGAGAACCAAACTTTCTATGCTTAAACTCCATACATCAAAATACAGTTATACTTTTAAAAGACTAAACTCTAAGAATTCAAAGCTAAGTGTTTATCAAGTATTCTCTTCATAGAAATTTTAGCATATTAAGAAACATTACCTCCGTGTTAGTATAATAAGTGTTCCAGGAAGAACGAAGAGATTCTTGGCCACCAATATCCCACATTAGGAAACGTGTATTATTAATCACTATCTCTTCTACATTACTTCCTATTGTCGGGGATGTATGCACAACTTCATTCATAGAACTGGGAGGGGGAAAGTTTACATATATTACAATTACTAAGGAAGTTATCATGTTTTAACACATTTTCAGTCAAGGAACAAAGCAGCACTAGGTTTTATACTTAATATCCAAATAGCCCTTTTCAATTCATACAATGAGCAAGCTAAATGTTCACATAGAGTTGGAACTACACAGGAGACTTGAATATTCTAGATCATTTCAGGAAACTATACAAACAAGGAGTTTTCTATTTCTATAGGCAAAAGAGCTTTAGGACAAAACAACTGAGCAACATGCTCAATGTCACATGAATTTCTAGCTTTCAACAAAGAATTGCTTAAATTTGGCTCTTGATTCATGGCCAACTTGTTTTCTTACAGTTAGGGTCTATGTAATTTTTTATTCTATTCATTACTCAAATATCACTCAGGTAGAAAAAGTACTAGAAACAAAGTTTTATGATAGTTAATACTTACAATTGGTAAAGGATGGTAGTTTTCCCAGCATTATCCAACCCAACAATGATAACTTTGTGCTCTGAAATGAAGAAAACACCAGTTGACTTATTATAGACACACACACACACACACACACACACACACACACACTTTACAATTTCACCCTTCTTTTTTCTATGGTATAATCCAGTGCATGGCACTTTATATATTTTATGGATCTCAGAAGAGTATCCTAGCAAGACCAGGCTCACCTTCCATGCTTCCTCACTGTACATGTATCTCTCATCTTTCCAACATCCTTTCTAAGAAGCACTATATTCTTTCTACTCTATAGAATACTACTCTTAGTAAATATCCCAGATGGAATCATAACAATCTACAAATAATTTGAGTTATACTTGTTTTACACTGAAGTAAGTCACTGAAGTTCTATTTGTGGGCATTTTAAGTATCATTTGGGTACATATATGTGGGTTGGGATGAATGGCAAAGAAAGGACTGTTTGGGTAACTGTAAGTTGTAAGTACACTTAAAACCATGGAGCTATTGTAATATGAACAAACGTAAGGACCTACAGCTATGGTGGCAGTGTCTCCCTCACCCATGGCTTTTGTAGCACCACTTTCTCTAAATGTTCTTCCTGTCTCTTGACAATATTTTTTCATCCAATATCTCTTCCTCGAGTCTTCTTCAAAACATTCATGTACTCCAGGTTGCCTTCTTGTATTCACATGTTTGCAAGGGAACTTGGACTCATCTATTTCCAGGCTATATAAAAATATTTCCCAAAGACAGTAGAGCATGTGGAAGAAACCAATATCCAAAGATGGTCCCTGGGTAGATGCTCCCTTGAATGCCACAGAATACAGCGGAAGTGACTATGTGTGTGACCTGAGCCTAGATCATCAAGAAAACTTGGAGCTGCTACCCGGGTATTTTAGACAACTTCCCTGGAATAAGCTAGAGACTATGCAACAAGCCTGACTGCATGCAGCTGAGTGAGGAAGACCAGGCTGACCACATGATTCCACCTATGGAGAGAGAGATAACCAGCTAGCCCTCCTCAGCCAGCCCTCCACTCCCAGCTCTTCTGCAATGCCAGACACAGGAGTAATGAAGCCATCTTGGACACTGGGTCTGGTTAAACCTTCAAATGGTTCTATGGCTCCAGCTGCCATCTGACTGCAACCAAATAAGACTCCTCAAGCTAAGAGTTTTCTAGCTGAGGTTAACTCACAGAACCATGAATAATAAAAAAAAAAAATCAGTTTTGAGACACAACATTAAGGAGTGGTTTGTTAGACAGCAATTAAATGATAGCAACACTATCGAAAAATTCCTGGGATTATGGACCTTGGCAGCTGACCCCAAGTTTCTGTACCGTTTACCAGGGGAAATATCACTCATCTTCCCGGACTGTGTAACAGCAGCACAAGGCACTGCCTGGCTCCTAGAGAGACAATTCCTCATCTATGTCCCCAAATCTCTCCCAAATGCCAACCTATCTAACAGACAGACACAGGGCCACTCCACATATCCCAAACCACAGAATCAAACCTGTTTCTACTTCTGTCTTACTGATTTACTAAATGTATTTTAATTAATTCAAATGCTTCAAAATTTATTCAAGGCTTCCTCTCAACCCCAACATCTAATTTGTTACCAAATTCTAATGATTCTCAAAAATATATCACCAACCTGCCTCCTCCTCACTGTCCTAGTGGAAATTCTCCCTGTCTCTTACTTTAAAACCTTCCCTAAGTGGTCTATTGTTTCCAGAGTAATTTCTCTGCACAAAAGAGCTGATAATGTCACTTTTATTTATTTAAATATGACTGCTGGGCATGATGGCACATATTTGTAATCCCAGTACTTGAGATGCTGAAACAGGAGGACCACAGGTGAGGTCAGCCTCAGCTACTTAGTCAGGCCTTTGCAACTTATCGAGGCACTGTTTAAAAAAAAAAAAAAAAAAAAAAAAAAAAGCTAGGGATGTAAGCTTGGATGCAGAAAAATCCCCAGTACTATAACAAATAAATATGACTCTACTTTTTAATACTCTCTTATTTGATATTTGATATGTTGTATCTCTATTTTTATTTTTAATTTTATTTATTTTTGGTGGTACGGGGGTTCCTGGAAACCCTTCTACCTCTGGGCTACACTTTCAGACCTATTTTATACTTTTATTTGGAAACAGGGTCTCTTAAGCCAGTGCAGCTGGCTTCAAACCTGTGTGATCCTCCTATCTCCGACTCCCAAGAACAGGGATTACAAGCGTGCGCCACCAAGCCAAGCCTGGGAAGTTTTTGTTTGTTTGTTTGTTTTAACAGTACGGCAATTCTGCCTTTCTAATGGCATTTTTTGTATGTTTCAAAATTGAAATTAAGCTTTTTTTTGGTGGTACTGGGATTTGAACCCAGAGGCCCTCTACTTCTGAGCTATGCCCCTTTGCCCTTTTTTAGTTGTTTTTGAAACAGGGTCTCACTAGGTTCATGAGGCTGTCCTTGAACCTATGATCCTCAGCCTCCTAAATACTGGGACTATAGATGTATGCCACCATGCCAGCAAGCATCCTCCTTTTGATTATGTATTTCTTCTCCAGTTCTGTAAATATAAACACCCATAGGGAAATTAATAAAACCAGAAAGCTTCCCACTTGAATAATGACTTTTAACCAGAGCCTTCTCAAAATATCAGCCTAGTTCCAGGAATGTATTTTGTGATCTCCCATGTATTAGTTACAGGACAAAATTTAAACAGACTTGCCAATACTCAGTAAGAAAGCACATTTACTCTAGTGGGGAAAAAAATGGTACTCTAGAAATAATACAAACTAATAGGATAAATCCAAAAGTAAACAATCTAGGCAAGAATGTATGCTATATAACTATAAAGAATGACTTAAATGTGTGCATGTGCACACTTGCACCTATAAGCACTTAAGAAAGTTAAACACTTATTTTAACCATGCTACCATTTTTCAAAATATTTTTCTACTCTACTCTTGTAATTGCTTTTAGAGTCGGGGGTACACCATTCTGAATATTCTCAATGGCAGTAAACTGTTTAGCCTTTTGATTTTAAAGGACTATCATTTGATATCATCTTGTTCATAAGGAAAAAGGTAGCTAAGAAGACTACTATCTTTTTATTAACATATACTGCTGAATGAGAATGCTTTAAAAATTTATCTCCAAAGAAATTCTAAAGAGTTTCAAAAGAATTTCTTTTGAAGTAGAATATATCAGTGGGAAAACTATCCAACCACCTAAAATAATTGCTTTAAAGTTAAAATCCCTCATCTGGTTTTGGTATCAGTGCATTTTAAAAAGCCATTTTTAAATTTATTTTAGCCATGCTCCTAGTACTTATTTCTTGATTGAACCTACTGCTTTTCCTATTAGGAAGGTCCAGCTAGGCAAGAAAATACTAAAGATCTTTCTACTTTCTCTTTTCCCCAACCTGCCTGCCCACCCACCCACTCTCCCTCTCCCCCTCCATACCTCCTTCTCTCTCTTTCCTCATACTGAACATGTCATGGTAAACTGCTCCGAACAAAACTTCAGTAACTTAAGAGACAGATAAGACAGACAGCAGAAAAGGTTTATACCATAAGAATTACATCTTCTCATAACACAGGCTGATTGCTTGCTAAGTAAAGGTTGGAGTTAACAGTTCAAACTACATCATCTTTTATGCTTCTGTACAAAATGAACTAGAGAGTCAATAAATTAAAATTAGATACCATAATCTGTGGTGGATAAAGACAAACTGTTTAAACGTTGCCTTTCTTAGGTAATAGAAGTAAAGAAGCCATACTGGGGAAAGAAAGTACAGTGGATGATAGTGTGACAATTTATGTCTGGCATGATGGAAAATAAAAAAGTGTCAGAGATGGTAATAAAAAAAAAAGGTAAAGAATCAGCTAGGCTTGGAATTGAAGCAGGGAAAGAAATCCAATGTTCCACTAGAAGGCTAGGAATGACTAGAAGCACTTGTAGGCAAAAACTAGAGTTAGCTGACTGGGTACAGCAGTAAAGATCAGAAGATATGGACAAAAGGAGGGAAAACTGCCCAGCACAGTGACACACACCTATAATCTTAGTACTTGGGAGACCGACAGGAGGACTGCAAGTTGGAAGCCAGCCAGCCAGCCTTAGCAACTGAGTGAGCCCATTAAGAGAGAGAGAGAAAAAAAGAGAGGGGGGGGGCTAGGAGTTGTAACACATGCCTGTAATCCAAGTACTTGGGAGGCTGAGACAGGAGGATCAGAGGTTCAAACCCAGCCTCAGCAATTTATTTTGAAACTTTCTTTCAAAATAAAAAATAAATAAGACGGAATATGTAGCTCAGAGGTAGAACGCCCCTGGGCTCACTGCCTAGTGCCATAAAAAGGTATAGGGATGCAGCTCAGATGTAGAATGCCCCTGGGTTCAATTCTCAATATCCCCCTCCCAAAGGGGAAATCCCCCAAACTTGAAGCCTTGGAGGTCACATGTCCTTCTGCCTATCTCCTATGCTGGATGACAAAGTAGACAAGTGAACAGAGATTAGATTATTAGATACATATGGTAAGAAAGGGTGGTTAAAGCCTCGACCCAGTCTTCTCTTAATTCTTTTCTTGACCTATCTACTCACATTTAGGTGAGCTGGTCCACTCAGTCTCCAGAATGTCTCCTGGACTTCCAAGCATCAACTTTGCTAACACCATTCTCCACCCTAGAGACAACTGCCCTCTTCTGTCTACTCTGACAGTCCCAACAAATTTTTATGTCACCTACAAGCACAAATGCAAATTCATCTCCTAACTCAGCTCTAAGTCAATCAGAGGACTATATGGTAATATAATTGAACATCTAAGGTTTTTAAAAAATGTTTAAAGGTTTTTACAAAGAAAAAGAAAGAAGCGCCAAAAATGTGAGCAACATAGAAAATCTCCAAGGAGCCGTGGCTCTGTGGAGCACTAATATCTTTTTGGCGTACCATTCCAATGAAGAATTCATGATCCAGAGGATCTTTATCTCCTCAACCTGGTATATCCACAAGCCTCACTCATTATTTAACTTCTCCTGGCTCTTTTTTGCTCCCTCTCACAGTTTGTCTATTTGCAGTTTCTTGTGTTTTTACAATAAAGCTTCTTAAGTCCAAGATACAGAATATGGGTCACCATAAGAACTGTAAAATTAATACCTAATTATATGATGGGCCCAAAGATAAAGGTGCCAACTCAATGGTGACAAACTATTCCTAACAATAGGGTTGGCTTAGTCACAAATACTTTAACTAATTTCGCAGAATTGTTAGGCTCTCACCATCCTAGCCCATTTCTTATTTCCAAGAGAGTAAGATTCTAGACAAAACATAAACGTAGCCAGAAATTATTATACTGTGCTTCAAAACAAATATTTCATAGAACCTAAAATAAAACATTAATGCTAGGAGATAATGTTACTATAGACAAATATAATAAACTTCCAGCCTTTCTAATCCTTTGATATATGTAAATCATCCCAAGTTTATTGCTTAGTACTTTAGAATATCTGTGTCACCGCATTCCTGCACTTAAGACAAACCAGAACAATATGTGTATGGTAGTGTGATTATAATGCCTGTAACCCCATTCTTGGGAGGCTGAGATAGGAGGGTCACAGGTTGGAGGCCAGCCTCAGCAACTTGGGGAGGCCCTTAACAACTTAGGAAGACTCTGTTTCAAAAAAAAATAAAATAAAATAGGACTTTGGGTATAGCCTAGAGGCAGAATGTCTATGGGTTCAGTCTCTGTACCAAAAAACAAAGCAAAACCAAAAAAAAAAAAGGGGGGGAACCCCAAAATGGCCACATACAGTGTTTTGATGAATTCTGAATTTCATTTTACCCCTCCCCACACACATACAAAGCTTCTTATTGCTGGGCATGGTGGTGCTGGCCTGTAAACCCAGTGGCTGGGGAGGCTGAAGCAGGAGGATGGCACATTTGAAGTCAGCCAGGCAATTTAATGTGACCCTGTTAAAAAACAAAGGCCTGAGGATATAACTCAGTGATGTATAGCATCTGTGTGGTATATGCAAGGCCCTGAGTTCCATCCTCGGTATAGCAACAAGTCAAACAATAAAACGACTTTTCTTGTATCCCTGCTTTCATTTCCTTTTGACACGCTTAAGCAGCCTACCAGTTCCAGTCATTGCCAGTTTCTTAAATTTGTATCCTCCAATAACCAATCCCAAGCCAAAAGCCAAAAATTTAAACTATTACCTAATCAAAAACAACAAGGCAAGCCCGTTGTGGTGGCACATGCTTGTAATACCAGACAGGAAGATCCATAGGTTCACAGCCAGCCTCAGCTACTTAAGTGAGGCCTCCACAACTTAGTGAGACCCTGTTTCAAAATAAAGAATTAATAAATAAGACTGGGGGTATAGCTTGAAGGTACAATGCCCCTGGGTTCAATCTCCAGTTCCGCAAAAACAAAACAAAACAAAATTTTAAAAAATGCAAATGAAGTAGAGTCCACCTATATGTTTTTACTTCAATCCAAATTGTCACCAAGCCTTATTAATTCTATGTCATTTAGGGCAAAAATCCTATTTGTTGTGTTCATTCTTGTTCTACGTTCATAGCACATAGCCTGGAATAAAGCATATGCTTAATAAAGTACCTTTTAATAAACGAATAAACAAATCAGACCTGAAAGATATAAAGGTTAGGAGGCAAATATCTGATAAGCCACTTTTCATTAAATATTTAATTTTCAAAACTTAAAAGTATCATCACTAAAATTAAACTCAGAAAATAATCATGCTGCGAGGCACGGTGGGTGGTGGCACTTGCAGTTCGTAATCACAGCATTCAGAAGGTAGAGACCAAAGGATCGCCAGATGCCAAGATCTCAGTTCAAGGACAGCCTCAACTACTTAGTGAGCCCCTTACAACTCAGTGAGAACCTGTTTCAAAAATAAAGAGACTAAAAATTAGGGCTGGGGGTGTAGCTCAGAGGTATAATGCCCCTGGGTTCCATCCCCAGTGCTGGAAAAAAAAAGTAAAGAAAAGAAATGTGCTATTTATAGTAATAGCTGTGAAGTTTCAGGGGAAAAAAAACCAAGCTTTTCTTTTGTACTAAGATGTTGAAGAAGAAAAAGTGATGCTTATACATGGCAAAATTAGAGCTTCAATAAGGGGACCGAAAACAACATAATTTGAATTTGCAAAGTTTAATATAAAGAAAATAACCACCACAGACTAGAATAATGAAAGATAGGCTTATAGGCTTATAGGAAGGAAAAGAATTCCAAAGATTACAGGAATAACCAATCGAAGGAGAATTCCCTCCCTTCTAGGACTGAGGCAGAACTCCCCTTCCTGCTCAGGATTGAGATAAAGACCTTCCTGGGAAGCAGGCACTACCTCGGCTCAGTGAATGGCAGAGAGGTGGCTGAGATGAGGTGTCAGGGAACTTGCTGGAAATTCTTCCCCTCAGAGCTGGGGAACTGTTCATTGGGAGATACTACACTGGCGCCTTCCATTGTAGAACAAAAATGGATGGGTGCTAGGGGAGCTGCTGACTGCGCTGACTGCTCTCCAGTGGAACAGCCAGGCACTGGTGAAGGTGTCTGTGTTGCCAACAGAGCCCATGGGAAGAGCCCATGAAGAGCAGCCCTTTCCTCCTGCAATGTCCCTCCAGCGCTGACTATTGACAAAGCTAAACATGGTGTCAGCCAGCAAAAGAACTATTTAAAGGACCCTGTTCCATTTCCACAAAGAATGCAAAAAGGGTTCACCTGAAGCTACAAGGTAGTATATTAATAAATGCATAATATATCAGCTACTCAGCTTTCACATGTACTCTTCTACATATGCTTGAACTCCCTTAAATAAATTATACAAAAAAAAAAACAGAAGAGAAAAAAAAAAACAGAAGAAGCAGCCTCCTCAGAACCAGGTTTGTGCAGCAGTGGCAGCTTCTCCAGCACTCATTCATTAATTACAATTCCTTTTCTAACACCCAATCAGAAGAAATCAGAAGAGCAATACAAGACTATCAATGCGGAAATTCCACAATCTCTTTCATGGTTCACATCAGTGTCAGAAAGTTCCTTTTAGCTAACATGAATCCTCATGTTACACACACACACATTCACACACACGTGTGTGTGAATCTCTAGACAGAACATGCACTAACAGACAGAGATGCACTAATGGGAGGGTGTTGAGGGACAATACATGCACTAACTCTGGAACTCGACAACCTTGGTTAACACCCCCAACCCATTACTTTGAATTATAAGTGCTTTAAGAAAACCACCAATGTTTCTTTGCTCCTGTAAAATGGGAGAATAACTACCTCATAGGGTTGCTATGAAGAGTAAATCAATCAAGAGTAGATTAAACAATCAACCTGAATCAAACACATAAAATAAATCAGTAAATGCCAACTTTTATTTTACCTGTAGAGATGGAGTCTCCCCGCTCCTCCTTTGCACTCAATGAAAGCTCCACATATATAGAAAGATTTGTCTTTTTAGTTATCTTATTCACACCACCAGAACAGGTCCTGGCCCAAACAGCTGCTCAAAAGATGTTTGTTTAATAAACCACTGACGTGTGTGTGTGTGTGTGTGTGTGTGTGTGTGTGTGAGAGAGAGAGAGAGAGAGAGAGAGAGAGAGAGAGAGAGAGAGAGAAAGAGAGAGAGAGAGAGAGAGAGAGAGAGAGAGAGAGAGAGAGAGAGAGAGAAGGGGGCAGGGTGGCCTGGGCTTTGGCCTGCCTCAGGTTCTTTAGGAGGGCCAATACAGCAATACAATTCATAGCTGTAATATAACAGCTGTAAGGCCTGGGGAAACTATTCCATTTGAACTTTTGTTTCCCTTCTTCAGAAAAAAAAATACTTCAAAGAACTCTACATAATGTAATCAGCATTTCAATAATGTAAACAGCATCTCAAAGTTTGTGCTGTATTGAATCTAAGTATCATCTAAATGTAAACTCTGATTTTTCTAGTTTGGGCAGTTTGCAATTTACTTTTACTGTGTACCAAATCTAAACTTTAATAGGAAAGGTTGTTCTGAAGGGGTTCCAGAAAAGAGATCTGACACAGTTTGGATTTTATCAGCATACCCAATTCTGCAATCTCCCCCAAACCTTTTTTTCCAAATTTCTGTGAAAAATATTCAAGATTGTGTCCTGACTTTTCTGGAGGTAAAATAAAGTATCTAAGATATATTTTAATGTATGTATGTCCAAATTAATACAGAATTAAAAAGACCTAGCATTAGAATAATGAATATTCTAAAAATTTACTAAAGACCACAGATTTTATTTTATTGGTACCCAGGAACATTCTATCTCTGAGCTCCAACCACAGACCTATTTTGAAATAGGGTCTAAGTTGCTAAAGCTGGCCTTGAACTTGCAATCCTTCTGTCTAAACTTCCCAAGTACAGGGATTACAGGAATGTATGTACCACCGGGTCTGGCTAAGCCAATCCCACTGTTGTCTTAATAAACTGTTTAACAAAAGAGAAACAGTTTATTCACTTTCACAATATTGACATGTAACTTTTTAGAACATGATTTCATTAATCCCTCTATTAGTTTCCCAATAATGAGGCAAATGTCCAGCCAAAAATTATCACAAAATACAGGCTATACGAACACTACTACTATTAGTGATTTGTAATGGTACCAATGCATGTATTTTTAATATTTACTACCAGCAAGTAGCTGTTGCCAAAACTCTAATTCATTCTTAATTTACAGAGCAAATAATTTTACCATTGACTTCAAATAGAAAGTGAAGATAAACTATTTTTCTGGTAGCATTAGAGCTCAACTGACAGTTTTTTTCTAAACCTCATAGCAAAATTGGAACACTAGTTTCGCTAAAAAGAATTTAAAAGTATAAGTGTTAAAACTAGAATTAAGACCATTTAGAAATAAGCACCACCAGTTTTTCAACAGTTTAATTTTAATACTTGAAACCTAGAGAGTAACTTTTCAAGCCCTGTAGTACTCACAGATCCCTGATGTTCTAGGTAAGAACTAACTTGTTCTTGCTCTCGTCCCCCAACACATATCACATATGGTCCCAGAGACTGGGAGGATTTAGAACTAGTTTTGTCCACTTTATGAGAAATCCCCATATAGCTGTCCATGCCATTTGGTATCATGTGATCTAAACTATCACTTTTTTTTTTTTTAAAGATACACTGTCACACGCAAGGTCCAGTTCTGCTCTATCTCTTCACAAGAGCACTTTTATCATGAAGGAGTTGGAAGAGGGCAGTAGGTGTTTGGAAAACTTTTGGCAAGTGATAACACCACCGGTTCACACAAGAGAAAAACACTAAGTTACTGACATCAGGAAAGAGGAATCGCCTGACTTAAGTTTAAAAACATAAGTAAAAAGTACACCGCTACATTGTATCTTAATAACTATGGAGTCTTTGTTAAAACTGTATTCTCTCCCATTTCACACACTCATTTCGTAACAAATTTTCATTTTGTAACAAATTTTAATAAACCTATGCATTTTCAAAATAATAATTAGACAAATTTAAGCACCCCTATACAATACTTTATATGGTTAGCAAATTGCTAGTTTACCCACCCATAACAAATATTTCGTATGGCATAGTTTTTAAACCTATCAGTGAAATACTAACATCTTCAACCCACCCTCATGACCAAAAAAAATATTCTTAACAACCTACACAAGTAGGAAAATGACCTTAAGCTTAACCTTAAACACAGACTTAAGGCCAGGAGAGGAAAATCCATCGATATTGGGGAGGTATAAGCCTACCTTTCCCTTGCCCCCCAAAGGAGGGTGGATCAGAAGCTCGTACACCCTAAGTGCACCGGGCAAGCTAAGAGCCACCGCTCACGTTTTCCGCATTCTGCAGCCCTGGGTCGCTCCGCGGCGGGGCCGAGGCCGGGGGCCACAGCCTCCGAACCCCGGAGGACCCCAGGATTTCTCAAATTGCTGGCGGAAGAAAGAGCGGGGAGACTGGCCAGGCCTCCCCGCTCAGGGGCGCCGGGGGCCGGCACGGAGCCGCCCCGCTCGCAGGACAATCGGAGCAATGGGTGTGCCGCCGCGGGACTCGCGGCCAAGTCCCCGAAGACAAAGGCTGCGGCCGGGAGCTCGCGCGGGGCCGCCCGCGCCCCGACGTGCGGGGACCCGCCCGGCCAGCCCGCGCTCACCCTGGTGATTGAACAGTCTCCAGATCCTGGTGAAGAGAATGCCCATTCTTGGGCAGCGGACCCCCTCCAGCCGGCCGGCCGCCCGGGCTCAGGCGGAGGGGGAGAGAGGCGCGCGGCGGCCTCCGCCTAGGCTGCTGCTGCTGCCGCTCCCGCGCTGGCCGCCCGCCGGCTTCCAGGGAACCCGAGGGAGGCCGGAGCCTAGGCCGCCCTGCCGCGCGCGAGGCCCCGCCGCTGCCGCCGCGGCACTCGCCTGGCTCGCGGACATCGCCGCCGCGTTGTCTGCGACGAGCCTCGCGGGCCACCGTCCTCCCCCAGCGCCTCGCGGGCGGCTGCGGCGGAGGGACCACGCGGGAGGGCGGGAGGAAGGGGCGGGGCGGGAGTGCGCAGGCGCGCGGCGGGGGCGGGGCGGGGCGGCGGAGCGGCGGGGCGGGAGTGCGCAGGCGCGCAGCCGGGGGGCGGGGCGGCGAGGCGGGAGTGCGCCGGCGCATGGCCTGGAGGGGCGTGGTCGAGGCCGGGAGCGCGCGCACGCCGGCTCTCGGCTTATTTGCATAAGTAGGCGGGCTGAAGCCGCTGGCTCTGAGTCCCGGGACCAGGCTAGGCTTGCTCAAGGTTGAGGCTGATAGTTTTGATTACCCTCTACAGGACCATAATGCAAACATGTAATTGTGCCCATCTCCAGCCCTTCAAGCAGAGACACACATTCCACCAGTGGCCTCATCACGTCTCGGCCCTCCGTGACTCGGTTCCAGAAGGGTCTTTGAGGGAAGCTTGAAAGCTTTCTCTTTCCGAACCTCTTATCTCTAGACATCCTGCTGAAAACGGTGGCCTTATCTTGGCAGTCCCCGTTTTATTGCTTCTTTTTTGCGCCTCAGGGCTCTTCCCTCTCCAATCTCGCCTATTTTCAGGTTTTGATCAAATCACTCCCCTTTTAAGAAGCTGTTAGTGGCCACAAAAGCTGGAGAATCCAACACCTGAGACAAGAGCTCACTGTTCTGCTCAGTACAGCCCCACTCGCCCTTTGCAGCTATGACTCATTATTCTGAATCTCCCTCCTACTAAATCGATGGCCAGATGTTCTCTCTGCCCTTCTAGTCTTCTTGCCTGCGCACTTTGAGCAGTCCGGTGCTATCCAAGTGCCACGCTGTACGCAGTGAAAGCCCTCTCTACCTGGGGATATTTTTGTTGACCACTACTGTATAAGTTAATCATTAGATAACTTGATGTCAGAGTTCTTGATCCGCGTGTTCTTTTTTAGCTAGAGGAGTTACTTGGCATCTCTAGGCCTCTATTCACATAGGTAAGGGCAGAGGATCGATCTCCGAGGCCTTTAATCCTAGGTCATTTGGTGACTGACCTGTTAGGACAAGAGGTGGGAAAAAGAATCTAGTACTGGTTACTTCTTTTCTTTCAAAAAAAAAAAAAAAAAAAAAAACAGAAACAGCTTTGTCCCTTTCTATTCTTTAAATGGTAAAGAATTTAAAAAAGAAAGTGGGAGATTTGTAAAAGGCATTTTGAAGTGTTGCCCTCCATCCCCACAGCTGAATAAAAATTAAAAATAAAAAAACTTACACCTTACCACCTGATTTCTCCTAGCCAAATGTTTACTATCTTATCTCAATATATGAGAAGTAATTTATTTGACATATTTACTACTTTATCTAAGTATGTAGAGAAGTTATTTATTTGACATCTTTTGGGACTTATGTTAAAAGACCAAACTTTAGAGGTGACATTAACAAAGGGAAAGAAAATCATTATAGTGATCCATACTAAAGTATGAATTATATGTCTGGATTTAACAAAATACTCTATAGGCTGTTTAAAAATAATATTTTATTTTAAATATTTGGATAACCAATTTGCACAACTTTTTTTGTATGTGTGGTACTGGGGTTCCTGGAAACCTTTCTACCTCCAGGCTACACTCCCATACCTAGTTTTTTATATTGTTATTTGGAAACAGGGTCTCTTAAGCCAGAGAGGCTGGCTTCAAACCTGTGTGATCCTCCTGTCTCTGCCTCCCAAGCGCGGTATTACAAGCGTGCACCACCATGCCTGGCTGCACAACTTTTTAATATTTCCATCCTTGTTTGCTGTAGATAATGCTTTGGCAGCTCTGAGACATTTTACAAAGTCCCATCTCTGTCAGACACTTATTAACTTATAAAGTGAGGGCTTCTACCCCCCACCCCACCCCATACTGGGGAGTGAACCCAGAAGCGCTCTATCGCTGAGCTACCTTATCAGCCCTTTTCATTTTTTGAGACTGGTTCTCTAGAACTTGCCCAGGCTGGCCTCAAACTTGTGATCCTACTGCCTCAGTCTTCCAAAGCTGGGATTTATAGGCATGCACCACTGTGCCTGGTAGGGTTTCAAATTTCATATTAAGGAAATAGCTTCTCATATTATTTTCCAAATATCTCTCGAGAGAGAGAGAGAGAGAGAGAGAGAGAGAAGAGAAGAGAAGAGAAGAGAAGAGAAGAGAAGAGAGAGATAGATTAGCAATCAGGGAGATGCAAATCAAAACTACACTGAGATTTCATATAATTCCAATCAGAATGGCAATCATCAAAAAGTCAAATAACAATAAATGTTGGCAAGAAAGTGGGGGGAAATTGGAAGTCTTCCACACTCTTGGTGTGATTGCAAACTACTTCAGCCACTATGGGGATCAGTGTAGAGATTCCTTAGAAAACTGAGAATGAGCCCCCGGCGTGGTGGCGCACCCTTGTAATCCCGGCGCTTGGGAGGCGGAGACAGGAGGATCAAGCAGGTTCGAAGCCAGCCGCGCTGGCTTAAGAGACTCTGTTTCCAAAATTAAAAAATAGGTCTGGGAGTGTAGTCCAGAGGTAGATGGTTTTCCAGGAACCGCAGTACCACCAAAAGAAAAAAAAAAAAGAAAAGAAAAGAAAACTGAGAATGAATTCACCACATAATCTGGCTATACCGCTCCTGGGTATCTTTCTAAAGAGGTTGAAACTTGAAAACTATAGTAATATATGCATACCCATGCTCATAGCACCACAATTCACAGTAGCCAAATTATGGAACCAACCCAGGTATCCATGAACAGATGAATGAATTACAAAATAATGGGAAATACACACAATGGAACTCTACTCAGCAATAAAGAATAACAAAATTATGTCATTTGCAAAAAAAATATTGGAAGGACTTTAGAACATTATATTAAGTGAGATTAGTCAATCACAGAAAATAAAAGATGGCATGTTTTCTCAAATATGTGCAAACTAGGGAGAATTGGGATACCAGAAGGACGCCTGATAATGGAGGAGAAACTTCCGTGAAGCCAGGGAAGAGGAGAAAGAAGAGTGAGATTCAATGGAGATACTACCACCAACCATGTGTATATATGTGAATATACCAATGTCAATCCCAGTACTCTGCATTGGAATGGGGGGAAATAAAGAGGTGGGGGGCACCAAGTTCTGTGTGCATGTAGGTCACTGTCAACATGATTTACATTATGATGTGATATTATAATGTACCAATAAAAGCACATAAAAGGCCAGGCATAGTGGTGCACGTTTGTAATCCCCGTGCTTGGGAGGCTGACACAGGAGGATCACACAGGTTCGAAGCCAGCTTCAGCTATTTAGTGAGGCTCTCAACAACTTAGTGAGACCCTGTTTCCAAATAAAATATAAAATAGGTCTGGGAGTATAGCCCGGAGGTAGAAAACTTCTGGGTTCCACCCCCAGTACCACCAAAAATAAAAATAAAAAATAAAATAAAAAATAAAAAAGAGAGTGAATAAAGTAACCAGGCATGGTGATGCATGCCTATAATCCTAGTACTCTGAAAGGTGAGACAGAAGGATCACAGGTTCAAGGCCAGCCTCAACAACTTAGCAAGATCTTGTTTCAGAATAACAAGTAAAAAGGGCTGGGGTATAGCTTTGAGGTAGAATACTTCTGAGTTGTATTCCCAGTATAGAGAGAAAGGAAGAGGGAAGAGAGAGAGAGAGAGAGAGAGAGAGAGAATGGATGAATAAATTTACTTACTACAATCTTGGCTGACTATATGATCCACAGGCAAAATACAAATTTGAAACATCTGAGGATGTAATTGGGAACTTTGGGTGAGTGATGTGAAGATACTTGTAAAAAAAAAACGAAAAAGACTCCTGAGAACTGTTAAAGCCTAACTTATCAATGACTATAGTGATGTGCAAAATGTTATTGGAAAGAATATAATTGTCTGAATTTATCCTTCTACTATTAACAATAAAAACACTTGGTACAATACAACAAGCAACTGTTTTCAGATATTAGAAAACACACAGCTGTGGACTATGAGCCCTTATAAATCGGAAACAAAAACAAACTGAGTTTTGCTATTGCCTGAACTTCCTGCCTGGAAGCAACCCACAGCCAATTACACAAGGAGCGGGAACCCAAATAAGAGTAGGGCCATCTCTTAGAGTGAAGACACAGATCCGTATTCCCAGATATCAAAGTGTCTGCAATCTGTGAAGCCCAGTAACTGAAAAGAGGAAGCTACGCAGAGTAAAACTCTGGAGACAGGCACAGGACCACTGAGTAGTCTTTGGCTGTGTTGAGTCTCTACTGGTATAGTATGAAACCACAGAAGGCTGGCCAACAACAATTTCTGAGTTAAAAACAAGTACAAGGGAACTATAAAACAAATAGTTCCAGAGATTACAAAGGGTCAGGAATTATTTGAGTTCCTTTCAGCCAGACAGAACTCACTAATATATAGAACATTCAACAGACACTCCAGAGACCTTAGAAGACAAACTAAATCAGCCTCAGGATAAGTCCTACTTTAGACCAGTCCTGAAGGAATCTGAAAACAAACCTTGAAAGGGCCAAATGAATCCACAATTGCCCTTGGAAACAAGTACAATATTCTTTAATTAAAAGAATACAAGATCAAGTCGTCAACATTATAAAATTGACAGTGTCACAGATTCAATAAAAACTTACTGGACATGAAAGGAAACAGAAACAGATGCAAGTACAGAGAAACCTGGTGATTGCACCAAACCCATAGCAAGTTATTGCTGGAGCCAGGCTTAGAATCTAGGTGAGGGTTGGAGTCCACACGGTAACCATCATGCTCACCTGCATGTTGTATGAAAGGACACAAGATGTTTCTTTCCACAGTCCATTTTCCTCAGTGGAACTGTGCTGGTGACAAAAGAGGTTGCACTGCTAGTGAACGACTATAATTCTTGCATTTGGTAGTTTGAGATTGTTGGTTGAAATGCTTTGATCATTGAGGTAGCCTTATCTAATGCCTTTCTGATAACTAAGATACTGTCCAGTCAACATTTATTGTATTCCAGGCATTGTTTTGTATGCTTCAGGTGACAGCCTACTTTAAGGTTATTTAATAGTAAGGTATGATGGTGCACGCTTGTAATCCAGTACTTAGGAGGCTGAGATAGGATTGCAGGTTAAAGGCCAGCCTCAGCAATTTAGTGAGGCTCTCCACAACTGAGACCCTGTTTCAAAATAAAAAATAAAAAAATAAGGCTGGCGGCATAGCTCAGAGTTAGAATGCCCCTGGGTTCAATACAGTATCACACCCCCAAAACAAGCATTTGATATATGTATTTTTAAATAAATATATATTAAGATACATACAAATAATATATGTATTTTTAAATAAAAGCACTTTAGAGAAAAAAAGTTATTATGAGATTTGGTTTCCTCATTAGTAGTTAAGGAAAATCAACTACATCTAATAATCCATGCCCTGTGTTCTTTCCAGGGTGTTCAGATGGATTAAATGTGATCATATTTGTGAAATAACTTTGTTGTAATAAGTCACCATATAATTCTAATGTAATGATAATAATCAATATAGGATATGTTTCTTTTGAACTTTTTTTTGGTCCTGGAGACTAAACCCAGTAGTATTCTACTTCTGAGCTATAGCCCCAGCCCTTTTATTTTGAACCAGGGTCTCCCTATCTTGCTGAGGCTGGCCTTTAACCTGCCATCCTCCTGTCTCAGCATCCCAAGTACTGGAATTACAGGTGTGTGCCACCAGATCCAGCTTCTTTTGAACTTCTTGTACAGTGACACGAGAGAAAATTCAGGTTTCAGTCCAAGTTATACATGGACTATTGACCCTGATTACATGAAATATCCTCATAACCTATGTGCCATATGCCACCCACAGAGTTCTTGTGGGTACAGGATAGCTTTGGAATCATTTAGAGGTGTGTTGGAAAAATAAAGTTCATCTATATTTTTATACTGTATTCAAATCCATTTCACACACCATTTTCCTAATATATCCCACTCTGTATGTGGTGTGTGTGTGTGTGTGTGTGTGTGTGTGTGTGTGTGTGTAACTTGCACATTCTTTCCTCACACTTTGTGATCGATCATGGTACCTAGCAGAGTATTCAGGAAATAGTCAATTAATTGAAACTTTTTTTAGGGCAAATATTTAGACGTCTTCTCCCCATATAACAGCAATATACCCAATGATTTCTAATACTTCTTCAATATATCTTTAGAATAATATAAAGGAAAGGTATAACACTGGTTTCAGTTTTCTTCATTTATTGTATAAAAGAAAAAAATTAATGCAGTTGTTTTGTACACATTTAAATTCCATAAAACAAATCCATAGAAATTAGGAGACTGTATGCATGCACTCTGCATTTCTTTGTTAAATGTCTTTGTTCACAAAAATAACACCACATTTTTTTGAAGCCACTAAAGCAGAGGGAGAACAAAACATGCAGCACTGTACACATTTGCATAGTATATTTTACCCAGCATGCCTTGTAGAATCCTACACATACCTATTTAAGAAAATAAAAGGGGATAAATTGTCAAAATAACAAATTTAAAGAAAGGAAAATATTATATGACAAAGGCATTCCCTTTCCCCCACTTTATCACTGGGGATATAGCAATAGCCTGGGATATCAACAGCCCTCAGAATAATAGGGAAAACCTTTTTACATTGTTTTTCCATATTTATTTTTAATATGCTTTATAGTAATAACTTAAATTTTTATTCCCTCCCACCGCCCCTTCAAAAACAAAGCTTAATTGGCTCTAACTTATGTTTCAAAATTGTATCTAGTACAAAAGAAATGAAAGAATCCCTAACCAATATTTTTTCACTGGGACATCTTTATTGATCATTCTACCTTGAGGCTGTGAAAAACATAAAAAATTTCAAACATATCCAAAATTCAGAGGAGCCCTATGAGCTCACTTGTTCATAGGGCTGTGACATTTTGTAATTGTTATTAAAGGAGAGGAAATAAGAACAGAAAATATAGTATGAGTCTTATCACAAAATAAAATTTAATAAATTTTATGGAAAGAAATGAAATAAATTACATCCACAGATTGCAAGGCTATGAAATAGATTGCTGGAAAATATCAAGCAGCAGATAAAAAGATGGTAGATGAAATAAATCTGATAAAACATAGAACTAAATCTATATACTTTTAAAAATAGGACTGCCAAATTCAACAGTGGATTTCATTGTAAGTTTGTGCTATAACAAATGTGCTTCTTTCTCCTCAATCTATTTTCTTATTATTGGCAAAATATATATATTTTATAATTTTATACTGTACAATATATATTTTTGCTACATTATTTATTTTTCTACTGCTAATGCAGAAGTAACAACATAGATTTATTTTGGCAATAAAATGCTTTCATTTTAATAACGTCCCAGAAAATATCGTAAGGCATATGAAAAATAGTATGCAACAATATAGCGTTAATGATCCCGTGTCTTCAATACATCCCTTATGCATACAGAATTCACACTGATTTCAGTTAAAAGTGTGTGAAAGTGGCATGCAAGTAGGGCAAGGGAGGCCCCTACATAAAGATAGACATAGCCATTTGTTGAGAAAGTCCAGTGTTCAAAACATAACCAAGAACACTTACAAAATACTGAAAAAGCAAGAGGCCAGCCACTTTTAGTTCTTCATTCCCATTTTAGATCTTTGTAATTTTCAAATGAGGAACTATCAGTGTGTTCCCCAAGCCACTTTTAAATTCATTAATAACATTCTCTACCATCTTTTTGCAAACATTTTACATCCACCCAAAGAAGCAAAAGGAAGTTTCATATGAAACTATGACTTTTCAAAACTCAATGCCAGTCACCCCTTTTATATATTTTTCATAGCAAGTGGGAGTTACAGCCCTTAATTAAGATAATCTAATGAGATGCTTTCTAATCTTCCCATAACACCTCAGTTACATGCAGCATTTGGTATTAAATCATCCACAAGTAAATAAGAGACAGTTGCTATCAAGGATGTATTTCGTTGGACGAACCCTTTTAATAAAAGAAACATCTGAAAAATAATTTTTAAATGCCACAGCTCTGCCTACCCATATTTACCAATTTTACTACTTTGGTTTAACCTGATTGCTTAACTCAACAAGAAAAGAGTTAATTTTGTTGTCTAACTGCTCTTGTATTGATTGTTTTGATTATGAATATCATTTAAAAGGAATTTAAATGTTCTCTGCTGCGTAGGCACAGCTTGAGTAAGTAACTTAGGAACCGTTCCGATAGTATTTAAAGATATAAGAAACTATGAAGCAGATTACATAATTTCCTGTAAGATTTTCATTCATACAGTCATTTAAGAATTAGTTTTATATAATTTAAAAAAGAACCAACATGCAACATTGTCATGAAAGACAAAGATAGAAATATAAAAAGAGTAAGGGTTACATATGCATTTGTTTGAAACACTGATATGAAGTTTATTCCAATTACATGGGAACCCAAGATAATGTATATCCTTACCCAGTAAGTGGCTAAGGCATGCTCTTGGTGTCCACAGAGATCAAGGATCGACCCAATTTGAATTCGCAAACCAGCTGCATTTAAAATCAAGTCTTTAGAACTAGTCTATTTTAAACCTAGAGCTAGAGATTATAATATATTTCACACAAAGATAATTTCTTTGTAGTTCATTTTGTTCCCTATGCTGACTTATTTGTTAAATTAACTTCCCCTCATGAGAAAATGTGAACCAATTCAGATCAATTCAAATAAAACTTCATAAACATGGAAGAAATGAAAGAGCATTTTGGAAAGAATTTAAAATCTAAAGGGAAGGCAATATTTTACACTATGCATTTAGCTTTATAGCAAGGTTAACAGTAAAAGAAATTTGATCACTAGTTCTTGCCAAGAATTTTTTCTCTTTCAAGACATTCTTCTTCAGAGAAGAGGTAGTATAAATATCAATATATAGGGGAAATTCCATAGTGGTATTGTTTTGTTTTTTAGCAAGTACCAAAATAAAATTGTGTAACTAAGAAAATATTCTAGCATGCAAATTAAGGTTGCCTAGAAACATTCCCAACTGACACACATCCTGGGTCTCAGCAATACTTTGTGATATGTTCATTGAAAGAGTTTAAATTTGCAAACACCCTTTCGCCAGAATTTTCTTCTCCCACTCTTTTTCTCTACCCCTACTTTCTATTATGAAGTTTAAGGCCCCCACACAAAAGACAAGTTCAAGTATGCAGGTATGAAAAGAGGTTAACATCCCAAAAATACATTTCGCAAACAACAATAATAATTAGAATAAATAACAAATTATTTAAAGGGACCAAATAATTGTCTCAGAATTTGTTTCACATTTTAAAAATTCTTTTCTTTAAGGATTAAATGCAATGACCTGTAAAGTCACAAAATTAAGACTCTCTTAATAGGAAAGGCCATTAATCTAAATGGCTAACAATTTCAATCTTCTTTCCAATAGAACAGTATAAATCTAAGAATCATCAATCATTTATAAACATGTCTAAGCGTTGCTTTAAATATTGTAGTAAACAAGATAATACTGTTGAATATAATATTGAAGTCACATTATAGCTTTGAGAATTAATATCAGGATTGACAAATCGCATCCTTTTTTTTTCCCAGGACTACATTTCCACATCGTCACACGAGTCTTCACTGTTACATATCTGCTGACTGAAATTGCAGAATTCTAATATGTGGTTTATACTACAAGTTAAAACAGCTTCAAGATATTATAAGTCTTGCTTTTCCTACTTATGATCAATTGCTACTTTAAATGAGAATAAATAAAAACAAAGTATTTGTGGAATACGTATTTTCCAAAGGTGCCTGGTGTGCTTCACAAAAATAAAACTTTTTGCTAGTATATATCTGAATTTTAGTATCATTTACACAGAAAGTCTAAAGTTAGAAAAAAAAGAAGATTCATATCTCTAATTCATTTGGAGAAGATAAACTTAGCACAGAAGAAAGATGAAAGAATATGCAAAATTAAAGTAAATTTTTAAATATATTCCTTAAGATAAATAGACATCTTACCCTTTCCAAGGTTGTTAGCTTTTGAATAAGAATGCAAAGCAAAACAGGTATGGACATTTGATGGTAAATGATAGCTTGGTTTTGTGCACAGATATTGAATGGGCCTCCCTCTTTATTGGTATTACATCAAAGACCAGAAACAAGGCTTTGAGAGGCTTTCAAAATAAGTGACTTTTTAAAAGTTGAAAGAAAATGGTAATCTTGTTGACTAGGAAATATATGTAAATGCTGTTACAGCTACCTGCCATAAAATGTAAATATCTTAAAGTAGTTAAATGACCAGATTCCTAAGGCTACTACAGAAAAAGCTGAACAGCTGTCTAGTCTAAATTTATACACCTTGGTGCACTCTTTGCAATTAAATACTTTAATGCGCACAAACAAGAAACCAGTAAAGCATATAGAAAAATGTTTTGGCTAATGTTTTCTTTCTCATGCAAATATGTGCTGTACATGTAATAAATATATTTTTATTTGCTGGAAAATGCTCTCTTATGTTCTAACAAAATATTCAGTAATGGCAGGTTATATATATTTTTTTTTCAAAGAGCCTAATGGCTATAGCTCTTTTAAATGTCTTAACTCAAAGTTCTGGAAGCTTCACTAGATGACAAAAGCACTTCACAAGCCAGTATCACATATTCACTTTTAAAATTTACTGAGCCCATGTTTAATTGTATCAGATTACTGAGATGACTTAGGAATTACAGGCATCCTCATCATCAGCGTAACAGGTTCATAATGGGGTACACAGGGCGAACACGAAGGAAGAGTATGTGGTGAGGTTATGATGGGGTTCAAGTTAAGTACAACCAATCAGGAACAGGAAGCATTTTCTCCACCAGGAAAATGACTGAACTGGTGTGTAAGCACTGAAAATTTGGGGTGAAAGGAGATAATATAAAATTAATTATTCTTGTTTTTTAAAAAATAGGCTTAATGAAAAAAATAGGATTTATGGCATGTCCCAGTAGAAAAGGAATTTTATGCCTGGGTTTTATTAGCATTTTAGAAAATGCACACGTTGTGGAATTTTAGAACAAGAGTCTTTTCATAAAGATATTTGTGTCTTGCATAAAAGGATCAATTTCAAACCAGGCATGGTGGTGCACACCTGTAATCCTTGTACTTGGGAGGCTGGGACAGAAGGAACATAGGTTCCAGGCCAGCCTCAGCAACTTAGTGAGGCCCTCAGCAACTTAGCAAGACTGTTTCAAAATAAAAAATAAAATAGGACTAAGGGCATAGTTTAGACGTAGAATGCCCCTGAGTTCAATCCCTAGTACCACAAAAAGTGGGTAAATGTCAATAATATATTGGATTACAGGGAATCTAAGGATTCCTTGATAAAATAAGACATAGGTCACCAATTCCATATTTATAGTCATTGGAAAAACTATAAATGATAAGTGATGAGGGTGTTGACTAGAAATAACGTAGCTCACTTTCCAAGTTCTTTATAATTGTTTGCATGAAAAATGCTATAATTTTAGTGAACAATTAAATGCTGGATTTGTGATTTATTTTTTACTGCAAGCTTTTGTGTGTGTGTGGTACTGGGGACTGAACCTCGGTACGTTCTACCTCTGAGCCACACCCACAGCCCTGTTTTTTATTCTTTATTTTGAAACAGGGACTCACTACCTTGAGAAAGGCCTCACTAAGTAGCTGAGGCTGGCTGCCAACCTGCCATCCTTCTGTCTCAACTTCCCAAGTACCGTGATTACAAACTTGAGCCACCAGGCCTGGCTTACCGCAAGCTTTTAAATTCATCATTTGTTTTTAACTTTTTCCAGTTAGTCATTTTGTCAAAACACACTTTCAAAGTGTCCACAGAAAACAAAATTCTTAGCATTAGCATGACTTTAAAAATTTGGTGAAGGGCTGCAATGTTTAGATATTCAAAACCAGAGACTGAGTGAAGCAAGGGAAAGCTACTCAATTGCACTGGCAGGAGACGCTGACCCCCTGTCTGTATTAAGGGGGTAGATGATCTCCCATGTGGAGAGGTTTAGCCTTGCACTCAGCAGGATGTGGACTGCGCTCTTGCCATCTGACTTCAGATCCCTAGATGTAGGCAGTTGTGCTCAGATTGATTAAAGAAGAAACAACACCTCATTTCCCATTGCTTATACCAGCTATGCTTTGACTTTTCTTTGCTATTCTTTCTCACTGCTGAAAGTTTTTGAGGTTGTTTTGTTTTGTTTTGTTATTGTTTTTGTTTGGCCAACTTCAAACAAGCTAACAGTACTGACTAAACAGAAAGCAAAACACTTTAAACACAACAGCTGTGCCTGGAAAGAAATAAAAATATTAAAATCTGAGATTGTATCATTTCTGCATTAAGATTTCTGAGATTTTTTGGCATTATCAATACATTTGGTAAGTTTGAAAACCCATTCTGGCAATATTAACATATATTAAAATGTTTATACATTCCATCTTTAAGTGTAAATTTAGCTTCTAGCATATAAATAGCTAGTTTTGACTCCTATTGGCATTTTGATTTTCTTATTAGATTTTTTTTTCTGAGTTTTCAATTGATTGCAACATGCTCAAGTAGACTTTCTAGTCAATTCACCCAAATTCCAACAGGAATTGGTTTATAAATTGGTTCCAACTGGAACTGGTCATTTGGAATTTCCAGCATGGGAAATTATTTTATATGTGCCTTGTTAAGTACCCTAAATTACAAATTGATGTGTCTAACTCTATGAAGAAAACAAAAGGTACTGTTATCATGTAAATGTTGCACTTAAAAATATCTATATGATTGGGCATCTAATATCCATCTAGTCTCAAGGGCATAATGTACATTTTTTTTGCCCCTTACTTAGCATTAAATGACAGCAGCCCAGAAGCACAGTGAATACTGTGCTGTGCTTGCCAAGTTAAGATGATTGGTTTATCCTAGCAGTGCTATGGCAAATTGTCAACAGATGAATATATTTTTGTTTTTGTTTTTTGTTTTGGCAGCCTCAAAGCCTATGTCGGGAGTCATGGCTGTATCCCCCAGGTGAGCCTCGGTTCCTATGAGGTTTGTAAGTGTCCTGGTATGAATCAGGGTAATCTTCTTCCACAAGAGGATAATGATCTCGGCTATGCTGGGAACTGGAAGACAATCGGTTCCTACTCTTCCGAGCCCTCTCATTGTGATAATTTTCATCAGAGGTCATTAGACTTCGTCTTTCAATTGGAGAGTTCTCTGTGGAGTGGTTGCTGTGCCTCATTCGCTGACTCTAAAAATATCAGATAGTTCATCGATTAATGTCAGCTTCATTCATCTGAACATGTAAATGAATGTATAATAACGAGATGCGAAACATCTGACTCTAAATGCACTATGATGCACAAATGGCTTGCTCAAAATATCTGGTTTTATTTATTTGGGACATAATATGCAGAGATGCCATAGTGCTGATAGTTTATGCATTTAATTACACAGTGCTGCATGACTATGCTTCCTATTTAAAAAAAGAATCAAAAGTTGACTGCTAAGTGGAACTTAATATATTTAGGAAGGCCTAATAACTCTACTTCTATTGCAAAAATGAGGATTATTTTACTTTAGGGAAATAAGTTCAGAATAGCATCTATTATTTGATTTCTTTCTGAGTTGATAAAATATTTCTTCTCCTAAAGCCATATACTTTTCTTAGATCCAATTGAATGTTCCTTCCTTTAAGAAAGAGTTTAACAAAATTATTATTTATGCTATACATAAAATAATGCACTTATTTCCGCATCCTCTGTAAATGTTAGAATTTGTAGTATTCTTTCCAAAGGGATGATACAGTAATTATGAAGCCATTTACTTGATGCCCTTTTAATCTTGCTTCAACTGAAATATCCTGCAAAAATAATCTCTAGCTATAAACCAAATCCCTCTAATATTGTTAATAAAAAGCAGTATCTTTATACACTTATTTGATGGCTCAAAAGATATGATTTCACTATTTTTCTCACTATGGGCATGTGTTGACTGGTTTAGCTAGGTCACTTGAGTTAAAGAACAAGATTCTGATGAATTCATGGTCCCATATACATTTTCTCCAAATTACATACAGTTTCACATAGAAAGAAACTCATTCAGTGAGTCACAGACGGTGTCATTAACCTTATCCAGGTGTTTCAAAAGTAAGTGCCCAGGGTTATGGGGAGAAGTAGGCCAACAGGACAAAGGGCTCCACATTTACTCATTAGGGAAACCAGGAGAACGACTCTAGGTGGATGTTTGGGGATGATGCGTTAAGAATGGTGCATTCATAAATAAATCAAAGCAGTTCATTTCCTCCTATATCACAGAAGTGTACTTTCTCAGCCTTCATGCCTCATCTCACTGTACAACTCAGAGCCAACTCAAATTAGTCAATAGAAATTCTATGCTCAGATCAGTACGCAGGAAGGGAAACAAGGCCAGACATAGTTCTGGTGCATACATATGAACCATAAATTATAATCCTACATTTTCATGTTCAATTCCAGCCTCAAAAGTGATTCATTTATATGGCAGATTTTCTGCTTACAAAGATGCAATTTTTCAGGAGAGTAATACAGTTATAATAGCATTTCAGAGAGTGCCATTTATCTCAGCATTAACTCTACATGATCTACAATTATGACTATCATTATAATCCATTAAAACAAAACGAGTCATGACGAAAGAGGGCTCAATCGCCTACATGCTCCTCAGTCAGCAGGGCCTTTGGCCACATTACAGCAGCTGCTTGATGAATGGTAAATAATAATTAATGCAAGAATCATTTTGTATCATAATGCCTCTGGCTTCCTTGTTCTGGACACAGGATAAGAACAGCAGAAGAGAAAAGCACCTGATCCTGTCCTTATCCCTGGATTCTTTAAGGGCCACTTGCTATAGCCACTGACCAACATGGGCCTCTGGACACTCTCAAGAAAACCCAGGTATCTGTCCCTACAACACCTCTAATCATGTTCACATTCTGTCTCATGCAATATTTAACTACTTATGGGACAGAAAGGGTAGTAAAACGTCTTAACTGTCCCTAAATATCTTATTTACCTAGTCATGAAACCTGATATTTGCACTATCATGTAATCTTTAAGGAGTGCCATGTAGAATTCATGGACAGTTGCACTGAGCAGGCCTTAAGTCTCCCTGGGCGGGATTGATTTATATAGGTAAAATCCACAGAGAGCAAAGTTCTTCAGAAAGGGGCACTCTCTGGGCTGCTTTCTCTAAGCCAGATCATGATTAGGTGACAGTTGAGATTTTCTTTATATAATGTGCTCCTACAGTTTCCTCTTCAGATCAACTTAATCAAGTTTTCTACAGGACCCCAACAGTGAGGTTGTAAAAGCATGAGTGGAAAAGTGGCAATACCTGTAACCCAGAAATTGCTGTGGGATATGGGGAGAGTGCTGTGGAGCCCAGGTTTCTCCCCAGCAGTGGGGTCATTGGGGTGCTACTGGTGGTGTGGGTGGCACGCCAGTATGCCTCCAGATACTCTCCCAGATGTTCACAGGCATCCTCAAGCTGGTTCTCATCCAATATGACATCAAACATTTCCTGTGGATGACACGAAAAGCCATGTTATTTCCACGTTTGTTTTTTGGCAACGAAACCTAAAATTCCACTTAAGACAGAGAATGGCATTCGCTAATCTAGCAGAGAATATTGCAGTTGAGGGGCTGGACTGGTAAGTTTCTGAAGTCAAATGAAGCATTACAGTTATCCACGTGAAAAAGTGGCTATATTAAAAACTGCTCATTAAATATTTGATTTTTCATTATTTAGAAAGATGAGGTAAATGTCAAAGTACTATAGGTAGCCGGGCGTGGTGGCGCACGCTTGTAATCCCCGTGCTTGGGAGGCAGAGACAGGAGGATCATGCAGGCTCGAAGCCAGCCGTGCTGGCTTAAGAGACCCTGTTTCCAAATAAAAATATAAAAAATAGGTCTGGGAGTGTAGCCCGGAGGTAGAAGGGCTTCCAGGAACCCCAGTACCACACACACAAAAAAAACTACTATAGGTAAAATACAGTGAAAACATATATGTGTTCACATTTTTCCATAGATTTCTGTAGGGCTGAATTTTTTTTTCTTTTTTCTTTTTTTTGGTGATACTGGGAATTGAACCCAGGGGCATTCTACCTCCAAGCTACACCCCTATTCCTATTTTTTATTCTTTATTTGAAACAGGGTCTCACTAAGTTGTGGAGGGCCTCACTACGTAGCTGAGGCTGTCTGCGAACCTGCAATCCTCCTGTCTCAGCCTCCCAACTACTGGGGTTACAAGCGTGCGCCACCACACCTGGTATTGTAGGGCTGAATTCTATTCCAGAATATAAAAGAAACAAGTTAACAGCACTGAAAGAGGAGTTCTAAAAATGTTTTGCATAGAGAGCATATCATTGGGATAAACATTTCATCTCCCAAGGTAACTATGTTGAAGGAAATAACATTTACTTAGGTAATTTTCACAATGTTTGTGAAAACGATGTTATCTGCCTCATGATAAAACAATAAGGAAAAGAAGTTTAGGATTAATACTAGAGAATCACATTACAGTGATTGCTGCTACCATAAAATCGTTCTAAGAAATGTTTAAAAAATAACAGGAGGGTTTAACTGGGGAGGAGATTGCACAAGAAGTATCTGGTGTCCGTGTGTCTGTCACTGGGAACTTTGTTCAACATCTGCTCTGAAGTCAGGAAGCTGTTCTTTGGCCCCAGAGGGAGTACAGTGGCCTTTCTGTTAGTCTAGTGTAGCTGGGAACACAGACAAGATATACCCAAATCATAAACTCTTTTGAGGACCAGTCAGAAAACCTTGGCAACTCACAAAGGGAAAGGCCATTACATGAGTACGTGTTGACATATCTCATAAAAGCAGGTGGGCAGTTGGGAATCTAAATTTCAGTTGCTGGATTGGTTGAGATTTCTTCCCTCTCCCACCACCTCTTCCACTATCTACCTGCTTTGCTGAACTCATTTTTACCAACACAAGGACCTCCCAGTAATGAATCAAATATATTGTCACTGCCAAGAAAGTCATTCATGCATGCTAAGCACATTCTCTACCACTGAGCTCTGCCACCAGATTACTAGTTAAAGGTTTGATCGTACCCATTTTTACTAATTGTAAAATTGAAAAGCAGTTGGAAGATTCTTGGAGTGGATGTAGAAAAATAATAAGTTTAAACAGACTCATATTTAGGAAGACTTAGCCTAGCCAGGCATGGTGATCCATACCTGTAATCCCAGTATTTGTAAGCCTGAGACAGGAGGATCACAGGTTTCAGGACAGCCTCCCAATGTAGTGAGACTCTTAGCAATCTAATAAGATTGTTTCAAAACAAAAAATAAAATAGGGCTAGGGGTATAGCTTGGAACTAGAATGTCCCTAGGTTCAATCCAGTTACACACACACACACACACACACACACACACACACACACACATTCACATACATGAAGGGGACTCATCCAGTTCACCCTATGTAGAAAAATGTCCCAAGAACATTTATTAGTAGAATTTCCTTTTTTTTTTTTGCATTATTTTACTCGTTCAACAAATATTTACTCAGGGCCTAGCATGAAATGGGATTTACAGTGGCAAAGAAAATAGACCTCATTCTATGTTCAAGAAGCATACAGTCTGCTGGGAGAGACAAGTACTGCAATCCATAATAATCCATGTCACACTGAGATTTTAATTCAAAGCAATAAAGAATAAACTAGTTAATGTTTGGAGCTGCAGCCTTAAAGTTCTAGATTTAGAAGAGGGCTGTGAGAGAGTTACGAAAACTGCACTCTAGAGAAAAGAAAAATTATGAGTGAGTCAAAGAATTCTATCCATAAGAGAAAAAAATAAAACAGATAAAGAAAACCAGAGCCAGGCATGGTGATGCATGCCTGTAATCCCAGTACTTAGGAGACTGAGACGGGATTGCAGGTTCAAGGACAGCTTCATCAACATAAAAAATAAAAAGGGCCGAGTATGTAGTAGAGCCTCCCAGGGTTCAATCCGCAGTACAGCAAGAGCAGAGCCACAATGGAAGAGTCCATTTGTATGACCCACGAAACAGTGAGCTTCAGTTAGCATTTATCTTTATCATAAATCTCCTTTTCCACGAAAGTAGTTCATGGAGTTTCTTGTCTCTTGCCATCAAAAACACCTCCTCCACCAACTAACGTAAACAATAGTCATGAACATAGACTCTGACAACTGGCCATAAAACTCTGATAGAAGCAGTGGCTTTTCAGTGCCGACTCGAGTGGGACAAGAACAGCCACACCCCTAAAAGCATTCACAGATCCAGAAGACACAGGAAGAAGAAAGGAAATTGAGCTGCACCAAGGACGCCTCTTAGGCACAGCAGCCTTCAGCCTGTCACAGATTCCTGACTGCGTATGGTGTATAGCCTGCTGTGTATATTATCTTATTTATGCCTACTGTAAAATTTGATGAGATAGGTCTCATTCTATAATGTGGGTTCGGTTAGTTCCAGCAAGTCATTTTCTTACTTTCATGAAGCAGCTAGTAAAAAATATTCTTCAGGGATCCCTGGACCGGAAGGGTCCTAACAGAGACAGCTGGGAGTGCAGGGTCCTGAAGGACAAAACCAGAAAAGCAGTGCCGCTGCAGAATGGTTCATAGCTACCTGTCATGATATAGACACGTTTAAAGCACACGTTTAGTTATAAGAGACTTTCATAAAGCATTTCTCTTTATCAGATAGAATTTATATACACTAGTAAATGGCCATTTGTTTAGTCCTGATAATTTCTTGCTAACTGTGCTTTTGCACAGCTAAAAGATAGCTATGTGATGGCAAATGATTTGAAATTACTGTTAGGCTTTTGAAAGTACAGGGGAAAAAAGCAAATTTATGAATGAATACTGACATACACACCTTATTTTCAACCAGGAGGAATTTCACACCCTGCATATATGTGACAATTTTTTTTTCTAAAGTTTAGGCAGTAACATAGTGGAACAGACCAGAGTGCTTGAGAATCAGTGTAAGGAGAATTAAAATATATTTATACAAGAAATTCAAAGAGAAGCAACCTAATGGGTTATGCAAACCAACTCTTGCTGACAGCTCAAGCAAGATAAGGGTAATATGGAGCTGTTTTCACAAAGCTGCCATAGCAAACACCTCTGACATTCTAGGATGGGATATTTTCTTAGCTAAGGTACACGGAAATGGTGTGGCCGCCAAAGTAAATAAATAGTGAACAGAGGAGTCAAAGCAAACCATCAAAATTTCAGGCACAGTAGCCACCTTTTCTGGATACGCTCCTTCAGAAAAATGAACAACTGAAGCATGTCAGTGGCCAAGAGTGAGACATCCCTCCAGCTCACCTAGTGGTCCAGAGAACCACAATGGCAGGGAAGCAAGAAAAGGGAAGAAAGATGGGAGCTGAATAATATGGAAACAAAGAAGACTTGCAATGTCTTTTTAAAAAATTAGGAGTATTTAACCTTCTACCTAGTTCTCCATGTACAGAGTAAGTGTGACAAACCGTCCCAGGGAGTCACATGAGCTAAGGTGACCAGCTATCCTCGTTTGCTGGGAATTGTTCCTGGAGACAGGAAACTATCATTTTAAAACTTGGAGAATCCTGAGCAAATTCCAATGTTTAGCCAGCCTCGAATTTTACAGAAGATACAGTGCTTTTCAGGTCCTATACTGAGGAATAGAGCAAGTTCCATTCATTTAAAAATTTTTGGAAGGGAAAATATTGAGAAGGACTAGATTGACTAGATTGTAACAACTATGAAATAAATAGTTTCTCACTTAAAGGGTAATCTCATTAAAACTAATATATCATGTCTAGTGAAACTGTTATCTAATATTTTAATAAAAACTTTACAAAAATTAAACCAATCATGCAGTTTAATTTTAGCTTCGTAAAAGTTGTTTCATTACTAAATATTTATAGATAGGCTTAAATATATGCAAATTCTCTCATGATATATGTATCACTATGTTTATTCATTGTATAAAGATAAAACCTCTTGTGGAGTATCTTTTCTATTTATAGGTAGAAAAAGAAAAGAACAAAGATCAGAATACTTTTATTTTCTTGCACTTGTAATACAGGCCACTGTTAAGAAAGAATGACGGGCAAATACTATTCAGTAGAATAACATGGAGGAATAGCACATGTAATGCAATGCTAATATAAAATAACCAACCGATGTTTCCTTCATGTCAAAATTCTATTCTTTATATTATTATTGCATTTGAGATCTTGAGTACTTAATTCATGGGTCAACTTATGATGGAAACTAAATGGTATGGTAAAGATTTAGGTCTTGTGAGAATAAATGAAAACAATATTGTGAGGCTCTAAAAGTAGTTTGTGTGTGTGTGTGTGTGTGTGTGTGTGTGTGTGTGTGTGTGGTTCTGAGTAATGAACTCAGAGTCATTCTATGTCTGATTTATACCTCTAGATCTATTTTGTTTTTTAATTTGAAACTGTGCCTCACTGAGTTATGAGGGACCTTGCTATGTTTCTGCTATGTTTGGGGCTACTCACAAACCTGCAATCCTCCTGTCTCAAGCTCTCAAGTATACAGACTACAGGTATATGTCACCATGTCCAGCTAGTTTCTACTTTAAACAGGAAAAACAACCAGAGATCTTGCCACATATTGGTGAGGTAATATGAAGGGGAAGGATAAAGTGACTTTCATCCCTTTTCTTTTCTTTATTTGTTACATTAGTTGTGAACTCAAACATGTTTTTCTCCCTACATCCTTCCTTTCTGCCCATTCTTATTCTTCAAAAAGACTACCACAACATCTGCCAGTGTTATTGTCTGCAGAAAAGGCACCCAGTGTTTCTGTTAAGTTTCTGTCAACTGGATGTGTGATGCTACAGTGCTGGAGGGAATGAGCTATCGTGGACTCTCTATATCCAAATTGGGTGCCTGAAACCCCTGGAAAACATGTAATCCTCCTTGGACTGAGGGAAACTGGATCCACATGGCCTTGTTCCCTGGAGGAAACATGAAATTGATTATTTCTTTTTTCAAAATCTGTGATAGGAATTGAACTATGGACACCTTATGGCTCTAGAGTAGTGAATGCACCAGTGGAGTGAGCACTTCAAATAGATGAGGGAACCCACATGATGCTAAATCATTTAAATAAAATTACTGGAAAGGGGCAGTGGAAAATTACTACCGAGAGACCAATACGATAAAAAAAATTGGGCACTATCATTCCTTCATTCCATTCAGAGCTCTTGTGTTTAATAGAACAAATCTGAGTCCATTCAGCAATGGAAAATAAAGTGGGATAGAAGCGAACTACTACGGTTACTGTAATGCTAGAGGTTTGCAAGATTCCGCCAAGGGATGAGTTCCCTTTTGCAGAGAGAGCGATCGATGTCATTTTACACACACAAAAAGCTATTACACAGCTCAAAGAGCCACAGGGTCAGCTTTTGGTAACACGAGCCAGCTTGTTACTAAGTAGGATTAAAGGATTACATTTCATTTATATATTCAATTGTCTATCTGCTTTCCTCAGCGTGCATTATGTGGCTCTTATTACCATAGTACAAGGCTAAATTGAACTTGGCCTTCTTAAAATGTACTACTCTCAACTGCTCTGAAAAGGAAAAGGGTATCATTACCTGGCAGAAGTCAAATGAAGTAAAAAAAAAAAATAAGGTACATGTAGATATGCTGGTAAACAAAATCAGGCTGATCATATGAGAAATGTTTAAGATAGATGTGCAGATCCTAGGCCCACTGGCATTCTTTCTATCTGTATTCCAGTAGCTCATCTTCTCAGTTCATATTTCTAACTGTGACAGATTAAGAACAGCCATATGCTGAGTGTGGTGAGCAGTACCTGCAATCCCAGTACTTGGGAGACCGAAGCAGGAGGATCACAGGTTCAAGGCCGACCTTAGAAACTTAGTGAGATCTTCAGCAACTTAACAAGATCCTGTTTTAAAATAAAAAATAAAATAGGCTGAGGTATAGCTCAGAGGTAGAACCTTCTGAGTCCAAACCCCAGTACCCAAACAAAACAAAACAAACAAAAGGGCCATGAATTCCTTGACACTCCCTACATAGAGACAGAGGGTCATCATTGAATCTGGCAGCCTCTGTGACTATTTTCACCAATGGAGTGTTGTAAAGTCATATTATGCTAGTATCCAAGACCAGGCTGTTAAAGTCTGGAATACTTGTTATTGGAGCTCTGGAAGCTATAATGCAAGAAGTCTGTCTCCCTGTGAAAGAGACCACAGAAAAAAATCTGAGACACGTGGAGAGGAGTGGCAGAATTTAACCTTCTAGCCACCTCTGCTGAGACAGAGGGCAGCGGCCAGCTCCACATTATGGGTGGCTGTTACTTGAAGCCACCAAATTTTAGTGTACTTTATTGCACAGTAATAGACAACCACAACCTGTCTCAAAACAAATGTGGCAACCCTCCTGCTGGGTAAATTTGGCCTGAGTCCTGCTTCTACAAAGCTCTGCTGAAATACAACCAATTCCTCCCATTTGTTTACATATTGTTTATGGCTACTCAAAGGCAGAGTTGAGTCTTTTGGGTTATTTTGCAAAGAAGACCACATAGTCCACAAAGCCTAAACTACTTACAATCTGATCCTTTATTTTAAAAAGTTTACTGAAAAAGTCTTACCCAGGAAACTCTTGAGTCTCTCTTCAGGACTAACCTATTACCATTCACCATCTACAATCTTACTAGACTAGGACACAGATCTTATGCTGACTCTGGCCAAGGCGTATTACCTTTGGAAAGCCAGTTCATTTCTCTAGGTCTCCGTTCTCTCCTTTATAAAATGAGGAGGTTGATCATATGGTGAATCCATTCCCAGTTTTCTGAGGAATCTCCATAGCAGCTGACCTAATTTGCAATCAACAGTGTAGAAAAGTTCTAATTTCTCTACATCCTCACCAACATTATTTTTTGACTTCTTGATGACAGCCATTCTGACTGGTGTTAGATGGATCTTAGCATAGTTTTGATTTGCATCTCCTTGCTTGCTAATGATGTTGAATATTTTTTCATGTATTTATTGGCCATTTGTATCTTTTCATTTGTGAAGTGTATTCGATTCAGTTGCCCATTTCTTGATTGGGTTATTTGTTTTCCAAAGAGGTTGAAACCAGAGGACTACAGTAATATATGCATACTCATGTTCATAGCAGCACAATTCACAATAGCCAAATTATAGAACCAAACTAGGTGTCTATCAACAGATGAATGGATTACAAAATTATGGGATATCCACACAATAGAATTCTACTCAGCAATCAAGAAGAATGAAATTATGTCATTTGCAAGAAAATGGAAGGATCTGGAAAACAGTATGTAAAGTGAAATTAGCTAGTCACAGAAAGTGAAGGGTTATATGTCTTCTCTAATATGTGGAAGCTAGAGTGTATGGGGATATCAGAGGGACTCCAGATAATGGAGGAGAAACCTCAGTGGGGCCAGGGAGGTGTTCTAAGGAAAGGGGAGGCAGAAGAGAGAGGTTCATTGAAGGAATTACTCTCATCGGCTATGTGCACATATATGAATGTCCATGTTACCACTCCAAACGAGGAAGAGAGGAAATGGGGAGTCAGCAAGGGGAGGCCCAAGTGCTATGTGCACATATATCACTGTTAATATGACTTACATTATGATATGAGACTATAATGTACCAATAAAAACATATTTTAAAAAATGACAAAAATAAAAATAAAATAGAAAATAAGGAGGTTGGACTGGATCAATCTTTCCCGGAAATCCTAAATCTATAGCATGCCCTGTGCAAACACAGGTCAGTAGTCACACTATAGGAGAAGCACTTCACATATATATATTCTCCGCCTAGAAATACAAAGTGCAGAGTCAGGATTCTGCAGTGAAGAAACCAGACCGTCTTTGTTCACATGAGTGCTTTCTCAAACATTTTTGGTGTCAAGGCTTTTTTCCCGTACTTTCTGATGCCATCATGGGAACCCAGATTATAAAGAACACAACCTGGGAAACACTATCCTGGATGCTCTTGAGGAACCTTTCTTTTGCTCCACTGTTGCCTGAATCTAGGATTCATTCTTCTGGCTCCAGAGAGTTAACTTTTTTTCAGTGCTCTTTTAGATTTCTTTTTTCCCAAAAAACTGCTGCCTTTAATTTCTTTGCAATGTGAAACTCTGCCAGAAAAATCTGCTGACTTTTCAGAATGGAGATGCAGTGGCCAATTAAGCAAGATGCAAATTCTCCTGAGGGAACTAAAATGACACAGTGATCGCCAATCTTTGGATGACAATTATAATTATGGTCTTAAAAGAAAGGGGATGAATGCAGACACATTTTAAAATTGCTACTGGTTTTTTTTTTTTTTTTTTTTTTTTGCAGGTCTGGGGATGGAACCCAGGGGCATTTGACCTCCGAGCTATACCCTCTGCCCTATTTTTTATTCTTTATTTTGAAACCGGGTCTCACTGAGTTGCAGAGGGCCTCACTAAGTAGCTGAGGCTGCCCGCGAATCGCGATCCTCCAGGTCTCAGCCTCCTGAATGCTGGGATTACAAGCGTGCGCCACCACGCCCAGCTGCTACTGGGTTTTGTGAAGATTTTTTCATGTGTGCCAAAATAGAGTGTATGACTTCTCCTTAGCATTACAAGTACTATTCATGAGATCTCAAATGTTTAGAAAATGTTAAATGCAACATAACCTTACTTATTCATACTGCTTGTTTAAAATGCCAGGTTATCTGACCAGTCATATTAAACAAGGAGGGGTTTATCTTTCTAAGATAGTAATAGAACAAGGCTTTCTTCCAATTGCATGTGGTCTTTTAAGATTCCTGACCTGGGTACAAATCTTCAAGCAGTCCACTTGCTTTTAAGTATGCAGCGCACATGTCCTTTCTTGGTTTCAAATGTATCAAATTATATTAGTTGCATGATGACTAAATAACCAACCCTCTCAAGCAGCTAAAAGTTATATCAATTTTAATAAGACTTGAGTATTTTCTCTAGTAATTATTAGGAAGTTAATAAACCCATTCTCATAAAAATAAAAGGCATTTTATCTAATAAATCTAAAAAATCTTCTACACTTTTATTTTCATTTGGGTGTCATTTCCCAGAATATCAAACTGATAACTACCAACACAAGACTATTTTAAAAATTGAAAATAATAGCATAGTTCCTAGTAGTAGCATAGTTCCATAGGGTTTTGGGAGCTGAACAATAAAGATTACTTTCTTCCCACTCTGAATTACTACAGTACCAGGAGCTGGAGGATGCATTCTTTTACATTCACTATATGCTTTAATTGTACATTCCATGGTGTAAGTGGACTTCATTAGTAGGAAATGTGGCATTAAACCTTTTAAGAAAGACTTTCAGGCTCCAAGCTGTCCAAATTACCTGCAGTAGGTAACTAGGTATGTGCATATGTGTGTAGTTGGTATAATGGGGCAAGAGGAAACTAGCTTTGGAACCAGAAAGATCTAGCTCTAACTCTGATTTGCTGTGTGACATCATGGAAATCATTCATCCCCTCTGTTTTCAGTTGCCTCAACTATAAAATGGAAATGACTTTGTCTGTTTTACTAGGGAGCTGAAGGTCTCATACAATCTACGTAAAGCATCCAGCACTCCATCCGGCCCATCAGAAGCATTTAATGAGAAGATGCATTATTACTCCTCTTGCCTATACTTTCACCACTCATTCAGTAGATGCTTATTATATGCTCACTATGACAAGAAAGTGAGCTACACCAGTGGAGGCATCGGTCTTTACTGTCTCAATGACCAGACATGGTATGGTGCAAAGTGGACCCAGTAATTACAACAGAAACACCTGGACAGTGCATACTGTGTGCCAGGCACTTCCCCACACATTCACTCATTGAATCCTTACACCAGTCCCATGAAGCCGGTGCTTGCTCAAGATTACATAGTCAGTGTGGGTTTGAACTTGGACACCTGGCTTCTTCTTAACAGGCTATGCTCTGTTGCCTCTTAAACATTCCAATTGGATTTTATACTTTCACAGAGTATAAATGGTCCTTATCCAAGTATAAAAAAGCCAGTGAATCAGTTGTAAAAAAGAAAGACAGTTAATTCCTTTAGAGAAACATAGACACAGCAACTGGGCAAGTGGAGGCACTGACTAGCCACTGGTGACCCAGGGCCTGGTGACAGCAGTCACCTCCCACGACCCCACCCTGCATTGCTCAACTTCCAACACAGCAGCTGTTTTCTGGCAATGGCACTAGGAGAAAAGTTGTTATAATACAGTGTTCCATTTCACTCAGCCCTGACCCTTTCATCTGGTGTAACCAAAGGTCTCCTCTAGCTCCAATCAATTCTCGACCTTCAACATCATAATCTTATATGACTGCCAGAGCTTTCTGGCAGAAAAGTGAAAGGAAAGTCAAATTGACATGTTTTATTTTATTCATTTCTTACAAGTGCCCACATGACTGGATGCTGCATTAAGTGGTTTTTCTGAGTGTCTGGCAGGCTATCAAAGCAGCAGGTATGAAACAATAAGTTCATTTCTTACTACAAGGCAAACATCATCCAGTTCTAGATGCCTGAGCACATCCAACATGACAGTGGCTTGTTCCAAAAAAATCCTTTAGATTTGTGACAAATCACCATCAGTACCATTGTTCGAATAAAAATGCTAATATGAAATTAACATTATCCATCTGTGCAGAGTGGCATAGTCCTGTAATCCCAGTATTTGGGAAGTTGAGACAGGAGGATCACAGGTTTGTGGCCAGGGTCAGCAACTTAGCGAGGCACTCAGCAATTTAGATCCCATTTCAAAATAACGGGCTATGCTCTGTTGCCTCCTAAACATCCCAATTGGATTTTATACTTTCACAGAGCATAAATGATCCTTATACAAGTATAAAAAAGCCAGTGAATCAGTTGTAAAAAAAAGTTAATTCCTTTAGAGAAACATACACACAACAACTGGGCAAGTGGAGGCACTGACTAGCCACTGGTGACCCAGGCTTGGTGACAGCAGTCACCTCCCTGAGTGTAGCTCAGAGGTAGAATATCACTGGGTTCAATTCCCAGTACCACCACAAACAAACAAACAAACAAAACAAACAAAAACAAACTACCCTCTTCTATTTAGTCATAAATAATTAAGACAAAAAATAAAAATGATTATACTTACAGGAGGACATTGTGCAAGTTTATCAGCTGCTACGAGCTGCACATTCAAGTGTTTACTTTGGGACTTTCCTCTAGATTTAATCAACCGCTGTAAAACCTGTCAATGAGTTAAAAAAAAAACAACGAATAAACTGGGATCTTTTTTTATAGGATGTTTAGTCCTCAGGATTAGTAAAGAGGAAATACAACATGAGAAATCATGTACTATATAAATTCTGTCACATCCACTTCTACTGGCTTTCAGTGCGGTGGACTTGATATGCTCATCCTGTTCTGGCTTGGTGTGAGGTCCTGATGGGATTCTGAGTTCTCACCCTAGATTTTGAAATGTCTTTGAGATTTCAGAGAGTGTCCTACAAAAGTGGAGGAACTGGTCTGTATGTACTAGGTCACTTATGTTGAGTAATATTTTGATGTTATTCTGTTGAGTAAGATTTTGGTTACTTGTCATGTCAGATAAATGTCTTTTTGTCATCAGTAACTAATGAGACATTCCAGTTTAATTTTACATTAACCAGACTATTTAATAATTGGGAATCTAGACAAAAACACTTGCATTGGTACACTGCTACACATAAACCAATGAAATATCTATGTCTTTGGGTCACTGCTGTAACTCTATTTGGCCATACCCTCTCTTTTTTTCTTAATTTTTTGTTAGCTGAACAGGCTCCTCTTTCTCTAAACAGTGCTAATTTCAATGATACCTCAACTTGTAGGGCTGGGAGCCCCTGCTTCTGCACTCAAGGGCACCCCAGGAATGGGGTGAAGGTTAGGTTGACCTTTCTTCACTGCAGTGGATAGTGTTTGCTCCCCAGCTGCTCTGGGTCAAGAAGAACTCCAAGAGGTTGAGGAAATTTCAGTCCATTCTACTGATTCCCAAGAGGCACTGGTTTGGTCAGGATTCCCAAGATTACTGCACAGAAGCAGAAACAATAGAGACAAAGCCCAAGGACCTCACACTGCTGGGGAAATACAGCTCCTTTAGACTTACTCCACCCATGCAAAGATACTACTTCTGTGGACATAATTTGCTTTAGAGAAGTAAAATACATTCTAGGAGGCACTGAAAAGAAACTATTAAGTATCACTACCCACCCATGTCTATTTCATATTAGCTTTTTAGAACATATCACTTTTTAAAAATGAAAGAACACCCAAATCAAGAGGCCAATTTGGGGGCTCATTTTTATTTTCTCTTCCCCAATGGCACAAAGAAACACAGCAAATTGTGCTAAATCATGAAATAACTATGTTCCTCCAAGAACCCAACCTACATACAAATGTTAAGATTTGTAGTATTTCCATAGCAGATATTTACACAGTAATATTTCACATTATATATGATAAATATAGATACCTTTCTGGAACTGTGTGCTCTGTCAACTGGAGAGAGGATATAGGTGATTTAAGAATCAATATTATCTAAGAAATTTATCAAGATAAAGCCCATAGTCTATGAAAAGCCAGAGTCTACTTTTCCTTCCTTACTTTTCTTACTTTTTGGCTTATATCACACATACATAATTGTCTGATTTGGCAACAGTGGGCACCATAAAAGAATGGACTATTCTTTATTTGATATTTCAAAATTCTCAGAACCTGTAGACTCTTTTAAAATGTGTTCATTGATAGAATGAAGACAACAATAACAACAACAACACATGGGAAAAAAGCACAGAACTAAGAATGTTTCAAAAGAAACATGTTTCTAACCCTTTAGACAGAAATGAGCAGATTACCTTTGGAGATGAAACTTTGACATGAACAATAATTGGTGCTAAGGAAGTCTTTATAAGTTGTGCTGGGTGATTGATAGTGTCTGCATCCAGAACCACCAGTTGCAAAGATCTTGCCAACTCAAAGATTCTTTCAATTTCACTTTGTACTTCCGCTAAAAAGAGAAACAGTAAATAACAGATATTCACTATGCCAAGTAATTAATATTTGTATTAAAAAGAAACATGCCTTTCAGATATGCTTGTCTACATTATAATATACAATTTCCTGAATTTTCATAGTTCGAATTTAATGACTCTTCCAAAGAGAGCAAGAGAGAAAAATAGGTTGAGTTCTGCATAAAATAAAACAGTTGGTGAAAAAACTTCAGAGCACTCTTGATTTGCTTCTCATTCAATCTAACATTTTCCTATTTGTATAGCTATAGTAATTCTTTTATGTGGTTTTTGATTGTTGCTTTTTTTTTAAAAAAAAACTTTCATTTTAGTTACTGAAGCTGAAACCACATTTAGGAGAGAAAACAAATTATATTAAAATATTTCTCCCTTTTTTTGTGGCACTGGGGTTTGAACCCAGAGGTACTCTATCATTGAGATAAATCCCCACAACTTTTTATTTTTAATTTTTTTTGTTTGTTTGCTTGCGGATCTGAGGCTGGAACCCAGGGACATTAGACTTCTGGGCTATACCCCTTGCCCTATTTTTTATTCTTTATTTTGAAACAGGGTCTCATTAAGTTGCAGAAAACCTCTCTGTGTAGTTGAGGCTGTCCACAAATGGTGATCCTCCTGTCTCAGCCTCCCTAATACTGGGATTACAAGTGAGCGCCAACACGCCCGGCATTGAGACAACAGTCTTGATAAGTTGCCCTAAGACTAGCCTCAAACTTGTGACCCTCCTGCATCACTTTCCAAATTACTGGGAATACAGATATGTATCACCAGTCAGGGAACAGTGAAATGTTTTCATCAACAAGTTATATTTTCATATTTTGTAGATGTTACTTGCAGGGGCAGAAATTGGGCTTAAATCCAGGTGCATTCTACCCCCCACCTTCATCCTCAGCCTTTTTATTTTGAAACAGTGTCTCACTAAATTGCTAAGAGTCTTGCTAAATTTCTGAGACTGTCCTAAAACCTGAGATCCTACAGTCTCAGCCTCTTAAGTATTGGAATTATGTAGACATGCTTAAAACACACACACACACACACACACACACACACACACAGCCATGAAAAGTGGCACACATCTGTAATCCTAGTACTTTGGAAACTAAGACAGGAGCATTACATGTTCAAGGTCAATCCTGGCAACTTAGCAGGACCCTATCTCAAAATAAGAAACAAAAAGAGCTGAGGGTGTAGCTCAGTGGAGAATGTCCCTTGGTTCAATCCCCAGTACCACAACACAAACAACCTCCCTCCAAAAAACTTACTTTTTTTGATTATTGTTTTTGTATCCCTGTCTAGTTTTCTGGGTTTCTTTTTACAACTAGCAGAGTACTCTTTTTTCTTTTTAGTACTGGGGATTGAACCCAGGGGCATTCTACCTTTGAGATATACCCTCCTTACCATTTTATTTTGAAATAGGGTCTTGCTAAGTTGCTGAGACTGGCCTCGGACAGGCTATCCTCCTGTCTCAGTCTCCCAAGTACTGGGATTTTATGTACTACCATGCCCAGCTAGCATAGTATTTATGGTAGCTGAATTTAAGAATTAGAGTCAGTGAACTTTTCTTTTCTCTCTCTCTTTTTTTTTTTTTTTTGGTGGTACTGGGGTTCCTGGAAACCCTTATACCTCCGCACTACACTCTCAGACCTATTTTTTATACTTTTTTATTTGGAAACAGGGTCTCTTAAGCCAGTGTGGCTGGCTTCGAACCTGCACAATCCTCCTGTCTCCACCTCCCAAGTGCGGGGATTACAAGCGTGCGCCACCACGTCCGGCTAGTGAACTTTTCTAAGATATAATTATCATATATATATATACATACATACATATATCTATATCTATATACATATACATCTATATATCTATATATATCTATATATATATCTCTATATATCTATATCTACATATAGATATAGATATATGTAAAACAGCCAGACATGGTGGTATATGCCTATAATCCCAGTACTTGGGAGGCTGAAACAGGAGGATTGCAGGTTTGAGGTCAGCTCAGCAACTTAGCCAGGTTCTTTACAGCTTAGACTGTTGCAAAATAAAAGGATAAAATATGACTGGGTGGGTAGCTCAGAAGTAGAATGCCCCTGGATTCAATCCCCAGTACCACAAAAACAAAACAAAACAAGAACCTATGGCTAATTATATTAAAATGCTGTATTGCATCTATCTGGCTGGCTTTAATAATAGTCAAGTGACCCAAATCTATACAGAAGTTTGGTCAAATGAAAAACCTTGTTCTTTCCAAGTATCTGAAACCACTGAGCTATTTCTTTTTATAAAGGAACTCAGATGACAACTTTCTAAAACACATAAAAAGTCTTTTATATATCTTATAAATCACTTAACTTGTTGGGTCATGTCCCAAGTCTGAATTAGACCATTTTATTTTCAGAGAGATTATTTTGTTTTGTTGGTTGGGTTTTTACTTATTTTTATAGCTACAGATGTGACCTAGTAATATTGTAATGTGGTCCAAGGTATACAGAGTAGACAAAGATAATTACATTATATCAAAGGTAGCCTAGAGAATAGGTTATGTTGCTCTAAATATCCTCATTGAAAAGGGCTTATGACAGAATCCCGCAATTTACTTTGATTGTCTTTAACAAATTTAATTTTGCATAACCCACCAAAAAATTCTCCCTTTTTTTAAACCCCAAAATTAACAGGGTAAGCAGGATATAAGTATTCAAAACTATCATGTAAATCTTGGGGGGCTCTATGTAATATCAGAAATTCTTATTTTTCATGTTAAAAAGCATAAATTTAAAGTTAGTCAGGCATGATAGCACTTTATGGTAATCCTAGTACTTGGGAGGCTGATACAAGAGGATCACAGGATTAAGGATGTCCTCAGCAATACAGCAAGATTCTCTGCAACCCAGTGAGACCTTGTTTCAAGACAGAAAGTATAAAAAGGCTGGGAGTATAGCTTGAAAGTAGAATGCCCCTGGATTCAACCCTCAGCATACTCCTCCTTACCCCCAATAGCCAACATATCATTTTCCATATTTTCTAATACCAGTGGCCTGAAATAATTCATGTTGCTTTGAAGGGTGACTAGCTTTCAAGATATCAACTTACAGAAATTTGGGTAAGTAGGCTTATTTGCCAAATTCCTCTGAGATCATATTCTACATTTGTTACTAATAGAAAACATATTCCCTCCTTCCAATTTTCTTTTCTGGCATGTTAGAAACAGTTTAAAAAGAATTTTTTTAAAAGGGAAAACTGAAAAACAAAGTGAACTTTGATCCTTGGTGAATTTTGGCCTCAGTATATTTGAGGATGTCCTCAATGCTGCTGACATTCATCAGCCACTGGTTCAAGGGAGCTTGTGGTCAGGACTGTACCAGAAAAAAATTTATATTGTTTTAACCTTCCAATCTGAATATGTAATACTTTCTGTATCAGGAAAAAGGCAAAATGGACTGCCCTGGTACAGGAACCCTCTGGGCACTCGGCGTCTCTGTCTAGATGATATAGGAACACCCGGGCCTTATTTACGCTGCACCAGCAATTGGGTTAAGCGTGGTTTCTGACAGGAGAAGGTGGCCAGTACACCTACTGCTGAACTAACCCAAGATTTCTGGGCAGTGGGCACTCTGGCATAAGCAGAGAGGTGGGGCCTAGTTAGGACAAGCCAGGAGGCCACACTGTACATGGGGTGAGCCCAATCTCTGGAAAATATAGATAAATGATAGATAGATGATAGATAGATAGATAGATAGATAGATAGATAGATAGATAGACAGGCTGTAGTAAATAAATTGTGTGAGAAAGAGAAAGGCACTTTTATCTACATAGATCATTTTCTCTAAGAAATAAACCTCAACCAAACCAAGCAATCCTAGCTATTAGGGTTTTCAAAGGAGGTTTCTTCATAATCCTATTCCTGGCAAAAGAAGCTCTGGAAATCCAGAGAATATGGAGCTGCAGGCCCTCAGTGAATGCTTCTAAAACCTAAATGAGTGATCTGGACCCACCTCCCAGCTCTGTGACTTGTATCTACCGTATATTCAAATCTGTTCATATTTCTCTCACGAGTCCAAGGCAACATTTCCCAAAGTGAGTGCTCTGGAACAATAATCCCATAATATTTCCTATGAATAAGGGGGTTTTAAGCAAGGGATACATTGCCTTGCATACTAGAATAGCTTTTTTTTTTAAAGAATTTCCAATGTGCTTATCCTTTGTATCTAAAGGCGTCAAGAAGTCTTGCAATGAAGAAACCTGCCGACTGTTTAACTTATCATTTCCAAGTGGATTTGACCATGGAAAACATTTGGAATGTAACAACTTTAATATCTTATAAAATAAACATTTAATGAAATTGATTTGAGAGGTCCCTTCAGCAAGACACACTATATCGCTAACAGACTGTCTTCAGTCTTTTTCAGTCTCTTCTCCGCTTGCTCTCAAATCATACCACATTTTTCTTTTCTGTGCATGTTATGCACAAAAATTGTTTCTCAGACATACAATATTGTGTGTGTGTGTGTGTGTGTGTGTGTGTGTGTGTGTGTGTGTGTACTGGGGATGGAACACAGGGAATTCTCCCTCCTCCTCCTCCTCCTCCTCCTCCTCCTCCTCCTCCTCCTCCTCCTTCTTCTTCTTCTTTTTTTGCAGGACTAGGGACGGAACCCAGGGGCATTCTACCTCCAAGCTACACCCCCAGTCCTATTTTTTTTTATTCTTTATTTTGAAACAAGGTCTCACTAAGTTCATAGATCCTCACTAAGTAGCTGAGGCTGGCTGTGGACTTGTGATCTTTTTGTCTCAGCCTCCCAAGTACTGGGATTACAAGCATGCGCCACCATGCCTGGTTGGCATTCTAACTTTGACCTATGCCCTCATCCTTTTTTTTTTTGGTGGTACTGGAAATGGAACCCTTCTACTTCCAGGCTACACTCCCAGCCCTATTTTATATTTTATTTGGCTGGCTTCTAACCTGCACAATCCTCCTGTCTCTGCCTCCCAAGTGTGGGGATTACAAGTGTGAGCCATCATGCCCGGCTCATCCCTTTTTTAAAAAATTTGAAACATAGTCTAAGTTGCTCATGCTGGCCTCAAACTTGTGATCCTCCTGTTTCAGTTTCTCAAGTATTGAGGTTAAAAGCATGAGCCACTGTAGCCAGTCACATGATGCATTTAAAAAAATGTCAATGTTTTTGTACATTCTCGTATGAACTGAGGAATGAGCTCAGATGTAACTTCTGTGCAGTCTTTTCACACACCTTTTTCTTTATTCCCTAGCTCTTTGCTTCTAATTCCATTATCCCAGTATATCTTAACTATTCTTTCTTTTCGCCTATCGGCAAGATACTGCATCTTAGTTCTATCTGTATTTCCTGAGTCTAGCATAATGCATGGAACTCAAGCGTTCAGTAGACATTTAATGAAGGAATCTATGAGTGGAGATCAACAAGCCAACAACTGGACTTAAGCAACTCATAGTGGTTATTATAATAGATTACTGTTAAGTGAGCCCCACTGGTTGGGTATTTGACTTTACAAAGCAAAGGTAAAAGCCATGCACTGAGATGTACTTTGCTTCTTCCTCAGTATTTAGACAGTGCCACCCCCCCAGACTCTGATGGCAGGTGACTAGATTGTAAGGACTGACTTCCAAGAATACCCAAGAAGCCCTCGGCTGGTGCAGATGGGTGAGGAGAAGGCAACCTTCATGGTCCAGTGTCATTTAGCCTTTTATCACTTATCAGAGAAGGAGTGGTGAAAAGTCAAGCCCACCCTGTGGAGTTGAAAGGAGGGCAGAAGACAGGAGAACAGAGAACAGATGTTTGTGTGAGAAATCTCCAGCCTAACTGGCTGTCCTTATCACTCGTGATATTGGACTTCACTTGTTACCTAACCATCGTCACCTCCTCAAGGCCAAAAGACTGTGCCTTTAGGATGTTTCACTCTATGGAAGGCTCTAAACACAGGACTAAAGAAGGAACCGCTAATCTCATGGCTCTACCCCTCACAATTATTCCATCTGATGTGTGGAGCATTCCTTCACAAAGTAGCCAGACTACAAATATTTATTGGCAGTTTTGTCAGGAACACAGAGGTGATGCTTTCCAACCTGCACAATCCTTGGATCAGGGTCAAGGCACGGCTGCCAAAGGATTCCTGATGAGATGTTAATGTGTGCAATGTATCTTGGAAACTTTTAGTTTCCTATCATCTATAGAGCTCACTACAGTAGTTTATAAAATATAGAAGCATGGAAGAGCAGTCGCCTTTCTAGTTATAAGTTGCCCCACTTGGTGTGGTGGCATACTCCTATAATCCTGGCTACTCGTGAGGCTGAGATAGGAGGATGACAAGTGAGGCCAGCTTGGCCAGCTTTGTGAGACCCTGTTTCAAAATAAAAAAAATAAAAAGTGTTGGCAGTATAGCTCAGAGGTTGCTCGCACCTGGGTCCAATTGTCAGTACCCCCACACACAAAACAAACAAACAAAAACAGCCAAGTTTTCCTTAGAATGTGAATGCAAAAGAGAATCCTGTTCTACACCACTCTTGACAGTCATGGAGACCATGAGCAGGCTTTCAAGGTGAATAATGTGATTCACCAGCAGCAAGGACTTCCTTCTGCCCACAGTCCTGCTCATTGACAGCCTCTTCTTCTCCATAATAATAATATATATATATATATTTTGGTGGTACTGGGGGGTGGAACCCAGAGGCTTTCTACCTCTGGGCTATACTCCCAGACCTATTTTATATTTTATTTGGAAACAGGGTTTCACTAAGTTGCTGAGAGCCTCACTAAGTAGCTGAGGCTGGCTTCGAACCTGTGCGATCCTCCTGTCTCAGCCTCCCAAGTACAGGGATTACAAGTGTGCGCCACCACGCCCGGCCATAATAATGAATTTTAAGATGCTCTCTCACTAGCTTCCCAGAAAAGACATATTTAAATTTCCTAAATGTTCTTAATGGTGGTTGCCATTCCCACGTGAAGGTGTGGCTATTCTGTGTAGTACCAGCTAGCAACAGAAGCAAAACTAAGAACACTATTAGTAGCTCTTCTTTTAAAGATATGAGAAGGCTGAACATCTCATTCTCTTTCATGTCAGCTGTGACTCAGGTATGACAGATATCATTAACCTCATTTAGAAGCTTAGGCCAAGTAGAGATGAGTGGTTTCACGTGGTTAGTCAGCAACAGACGAGGAGAGTCCACTGAGGATTCTTCCCACCAGACTACTAATTAGCTAATTGACTAGAGCTGAGAGGAGGGAGGGAGGGAGGGAAAGAAAGAGAGAGAGAGAGGGAGGGAAAGAGAGAAAGAGAGAGAGAGGGAGAGAGAGGGAGAGGGAGAGGGGGGGAGGGATGGAGGGAGGGGGAGGGAGAGAGAGAGAGAGAAGGAGCTCTGGCTGCTGCAGGATTCTGCTCTCGTCTATGGCTAACATTCTCTTGAGTTTTTCAGCACTTCCCCACTCTGAATGGGGAGCAAATTGAAAAGGACGTTCACAAATGCACTGAAAGCACAGCCTGGAGAAGGACCGTGTTTAAACATCTTACCTAAGCTGGATCGGGTGTTGGAGCGTTCAATTATTGCTCTCTTGCTGGGATTATTCAGGACAGACCTCTTAGCAAGAGAAATGTCAGCTGTCACTCTCGTTATTGATATCCTACAAATAGGAACACAGAAAAGAACAAGCCAGTAAAAGTGTTACAGGGCTCTCCAAGTGATTTATAACCACAGTACTTAATAACCACTCTACACACTATAGTAGAACCACAGTATAATAAACACTGGCCACAGGAATTTTAAACAGGCTTTGGCCACTATAAAACTTTAAGTAGAGCAGATGGAGGGAGGTTTTTGGTTATTTAACTGAAAAACTACTCCAGTAAAATTGTTCTTCCTCCACTTATTGGCCTGCCTTGCAAAATTCCCTTTATAATCCATACTATACCAGGAGAGAATGAAAGCATGTGAATAAGTCATGCTCTTTCTAGGAAGCAGTGATACAATTTCCTCACAATTCACAGTTGATTTGCTTTTGAACAAGACCTGCACCGACTTCAATTGGTCTGTAGCAGCACCACCATGCTTCTGGCCATAGGAGACACAGCTCTTCACTTTGCTTATTACAGACAATCAGCTGGTGGCTAAGTGGCATTCCATGTGCTCTGTGGTTAATTCATGATTCATGGAGCACTTCTCTCCAGGCCCAAAGGGAAGCTTCACTTGTAAGAATATGAGAAATATGTTTTCTTCCCTACAGCTATAGGATTCTTCAGTATATTTGCATATGCCTTTGAATGCATATGGCAGGCAGTCACAAGACAGTATAATTGAAGGCAGTATGAGGATTCTGCCAGGATTTTGATAAGTTAGGAATTATCCTGCACTAGTGGAAGAAAATAGTAAAGGAAACACATTAGAAATGAATGGAGAGAAGGGTCTATTTAAATATGATTTACCAAATGAGAACATCTGGAACATGTACTTTTAAAAGTTTTTATTGTAAACCGGGATTATGCAACTTTCGGCTTTTATCCATCTACAGAATTCAAAGCTTGCCTTTCTAAGCCGGTTACCGCCATTGATGGGCTTTGCCTCATCTTTCCCTTCACAGCTTGGTAGAGTTTCCAGAAAGAAGAGAAGCACTCCTCCCCTTTACATTCCGTGAGTATACGCACTCTCCTCCATGTCCACAGTCCCTTGGGTTTGGAGTAGACACTAGTGTAGAGTAATTACTGAATCACACATCATCTTATACCTGTTTGGGGACATTTCCAGTACTGCCAGGAGACTTTTTTTTTTATCAGACTTTTGTGACCTGAAGCCTTGGGAAGAATTTCAAATAGTCCTTTTGACAAATGGTTGAAATTTACGTTTTTTTTTTTTTTTTTTTTTTTTTTTGCGGTACTGGGGATTGACCCCAGGGACATTCTACCTCTGAACTACACTCCCAGATCTACTTTTTATTCTTTATTTTGAAACAAGGTCTCACTAAGTTACACAGGGCCTCACTGAGTAGCTGAGGCTGGTTGTGAACCTTGTAGCTGACGCTGGTCATGAACCTTCGATCCTCCTGTCTCAGCCTCCACTTGTTTAAAGCAATAGGATTTGAAGTTCTAGTGTCATTTTAAGGCAAAGTGCTTTTTTCCTGCATTATTGAATTTATACTCTGTACGTGGTCAGGATATTTCAAATATTGTAACTTTGTAGAATTTTTAAATCCTAATAAGTATTGAATGCATCTTCAAGTTGTCCTTTGCAGAAACCAAGAGTTTTGCAGAAATACCTCAGGGGTCATTTTGAGCAACCCCAATGAAGGACAAATGGGTGAGGTTCCAGCTTTACTACCTTTGATGCCAAGCAAACACTTCTGTGATTATTTTATCCATTGGGGCTTATATATGATTTTATGGCAAAACTTCCTTTAACTGCTGAAAGACACCAGAAATCACTGGTGTAACAATTTCTTCATCTGACCAAGAAGAAAACTGAAACACAGAAAGTTCCACGTGGTTCTCTCCAGGCTAAGGAGGTCTAAGCTAGGTTTCTGAGCAGCAGGTTGGGGCTTGTCCTTAAATCTCTTTCACTTTAGCTTTCTTCTCCAGCAAACCCAAATCTTCAGACATTACTGAAATCATTGATTGCAGATGCACAATCTTGGCTCTTCTCTGAGAAATGGTCAGGATTCAAGTCAGGTTCAAGTTAGGTGAGCCCCACATACAAGAATCCAAAACTCAGTCAACCACTGCAGTTTTGAGGCATGAAATCTCAAGGGTAGCTCTTTTTTTTTTTTTTTTTTTTTTACATAAAGGCTTGCATGTTTGTTGTTGTGTTTCTGGGTTGCTTGTTTGTTTGAAGAATGGGGCTGCTGGATACATACATACTGTCATGTTCCAGAGCAATCAAAATAATTGAATGAAGACACGCAGATTGTTTTAGGGATAGAGGTCAACTTTCCAAAATGATGAATTTTGGTTTTCCCAAAGATCCTAATCTGCTTACATAAAAATCAAATTTTCTTATGATGCAAGCCAAATAGTGACTTTGGGCTTTTAAAGTTTGAAAGGATTATCAACATATGTACACTCTTATTTTTTCAGAACCTTTACAAAACCCTGTTAAGTGCAACCAGAATTTTTTAAAAAGCCATTTATATGTTTAAATAGAGGAAAAGATATGGGTAATAAAAGTTTTTTGCTTAGTTTATTTGCTAATAAAATAAAGTTCATTTGCTAAAACAAGTTTTTATTTGTTTTGGTGGTACAGGAGATGGAACCCAGGGGAATTCTACCTAAACTAAACTCTGAGTCCTTTTTATTTTTTATTTTTGAACAGGGTCTCACTAGTTGCTGAAAGTCTTGTTATGTTGATGAGGCTGCCCTGGAACCTGCAATCCTCCTGTCTCACCCTCCCAAATACTAGAATTACAGGCATGCACCACTAATACAAGCTATTGTTAATAAAAATATACATGCATGAAATAGAGCTCAGAAAAATATAGACACAATCCTAGAAACATTTCAATAACTCAAAGTAGGAGTTTCTCTTGCAAAGAAGCTTACTATTATCAAAATCAGACACCAAACCCAATATCTTTTTTTAAAAAATAAAAGGTTTCCCAGCAAAATAATTATATTCACTATCAAATGCTATTTAATTTATATACATTTTAACTTATAGATATCCTTTCCATTTCTTTTCTTGCTATACTCATGCACCCAGTGTCTTTCAGAATGCTAATACATCTTTCTTTGATAAGACATTCTAAAAAGTTCCCTTGGAAACCTTCCTGTGACACAGTATTAGTAGTTACTAGCTAGTAAATAAATAAATAAATAAATAAACTAATAGGACCTCAGTTCAATAGACTGGTATAGCAACAAATGCCCCTGAAAACTAACAAAAATTATTCTCTTAATCCAGTCAATATGAATCCCAACTGTTGCTTATTTCCACTTTGGAATTCATCTTAATTGCTGCAGTGCAATCAGTCACAGGCTAGTCTTATTAGTTCTCTGTGATTTTCTATGGAAATATGTCACTTTCAGTTATGACACATTCAGTCAAAAATTCCCATGCTGGTGCCAGGCATAGTGGCACATGCCTATAATCTCAGTAGTTGAGAGGCTGAGACAGGAGGATTGCAGGTTCAAGGCCAGCCTCAGCAACCTAGCGATATCCTCAACAATCAAGCAAGGCCCTATTTCAAAATAAAAAAATAAAAATATAAAGAGCTTGAGAGTAGCTTAGAGGTAGAATGTCCCTGGGTTCAATTTCTAGTCTCAGAGTCAGTCTCTTGTTTGTTCTCTCTCTCTCTCTCTCTCTCTCTCTCTCTCTCTCTCTCTCTCTTCTCTCTCTCTCTCTCTCTCTCTCTCTCTCTCTCTCTCTCTCTCTCTCACACACACACACACACACACACACACGTAACAGCTCTAAAATCCTTCTATACAAACCCTCACTACATCTAATATGCAGTCCAGACAATATAGTATAAAAGGTTTGGGGGAGGGTTCCAAAGAATAGAACAGTGTGTTGTCAACAGAACGGGATGAAAGGCACAGAAGGACTCGTGTATTTCCGTGGACCTTCCTCGGGGTGATGGCATAACGATGGATATGTCATGACAGCTTTTGAGCCTCAGCATCCTAATCAATAAAGTGGTGACCAATTTGTCATAACTATCTCTTGGGGTTCTCATCAGGATATGTAAAGGCCCTTTCTTAAATAATTAATATCCCATGTTAGGCATATATATAATATATGCAAAGATAAACAATTATTCAATATTTGAAGCCTGGAAAGAGACAGTTTTCTCACATCCTATTTTTAAAAGTTAGCAGTTTATCATGAACTCTCCCATCCCCAGAGTTGGTTAAATTCATATACGCTAAAGGGATGGGTGAATCAGGTCACATGTGACGTGTCATAGTTAGATGTAGAATGGCCCCTTTAAGAGCTCATAAATTGGTGTCTGGAGTTGATATAAGCAGTCTGGAGGATTGCAGTGGATTATCTGGGTGGTACCCAGCAGGCTGGTAGGGAGTGGCTGGAGGTGGTCCCTGGGAGTGCAGCCTTGGGGAGTATATATGTGGTCCTCCTTCCCAGCTCACTCTCTTCCTTCTGGCCTCCATGGTGTGAGCGCAGCCCATGAACTCTCCCTCTCTCCACCTCCTGCCACTGTGCTCTGAGATCTGTGGTCTCTGGCCTCACATGGACTAAACCTGAAACCGTAAGACAATAAATCTTTCTTCTAAGTAACATGGTCAGGTCTTTAGCTTATGGCTTGGAGAATGCTGACCAGAACATGATGTAACAAAAATCTGCTAACTTAAATATCCAAATGTGGCAGAAACCTGTTCTAGTGTTTGCATGTCCATTGATGAGTTGACCTTTGAATAGAGAATGGTGAGAGGAGATGATAGAGAATGAGACTGATTATGACCAGAAGTCACTGGCATTCTTTTTCCATTGGTTAAATGCAATCACAAATTGTTTGCCTTCTTACATGGCTTGGCTGCCTTGTGAAAGCGTCAACGGTTCCAGTTTCCTTTTATAAATGAATATGACACTGCCTTTTTGCACCTCCCTATTTTGCTCTTAGTTTCTTATCTTTCAAATTCTTTCTCAACTCCTCCCAACCCCCCTGCTTATTTTTCTTTTGGTACTAGGGATTGAACCCAGGGGCATTCTACCTCTGAGCTACATCTCCAGCCTTTTTTATTCCAAAGCAGGGGCTCACTAAGTTGCTGAGGCTAGCTTTGAACCTGTGATTCTCCTTTCTCAGCCTCCCAAGTACTGGGAGAACAGGTGTGTGCCAGCACACCTAGCCCCTCTTTTTCTTTACATGATGCTGGGCTATAGCTTCTTTTAGCTTAAGATCCTATCATGTTATTCATGGTGTTCATTTACAATTTTAAGCCATGATCACATCAGTTAACAGCAAGTCTGATAAATGCCAGAGAGCTGATTGAATCTAGTTGTCAAAAAGTCTAAAGGAACAACTTTTGGGGGATTTAAAATGACTGGCCTAGGTCAACAAACTACAGCTGGCTTGACTGCCTGCTGCTTGGCCTAAGAATGGTAAATTCAACCAGCTGAACAAACCTCATCAGAAGGCGTGACCGCCAGTGAATGTTTGTGGTGTGAAAGGAAGAGAGAAGCTCTGTGTCCTCACGCATCTACCATGTCCTCGCCAGGCTGAGCACCATTGTGCACACCGCTGGGCTCTGTTCTCTTACAGTCTATGCATAGAATCATTACCTCATGTGGGTGTTCACATATACAGAGGGTCCTCAGGAACTACTTGGTATTGCACTTTGCACTTTTCTTACATGTAACTACAGTCAGGCCCACAATAGCAGCTACAGCAGAAAAACTGTATAATAGGGTCTAAGCTGACTCAAATCACTTTTGAGGCATTAAAAGAAAAAGACCCACTGGTATCCTCTGTGTTCCCTAGTTTGGGCATATTAGAGGAAACGTATGTACCTTCTCCTGTGCTTGGCTGATCTCACTTAACATGATGCTCTCCAGGGCTTTCCATCTTCTTGCAAATGATATAATTTTGTTCTTCTTTATGGCTGAATAGAATTCCATTGTGTGTATTTCCCAAAGTTTTGCTATCCACCCAGATAATGGAGGGGAAATATCAGCAAAGTTTGAATGGAAAGATAGGAGAGGAGGAAGGCTTATCTTGAGTAATGAGGGTCTACATCTGAATATGTGTAAAATTATGAATATGACATGGTTAACCTGGACAACCATTGGTGGGAGGGGGGAAGGGAAGACGGGGGCAGGGGGAGAGGGCACCAAATATAGTTTAAATGTATACTATTTATGTTCAATTAAAAAATTGTTAAATAAATAAATAAATGTAAAAAAAAGAAAAAAAGAAAAAAAAGAAAAAAAACCCCACATCCAAGTTTAGGATTTTATAAGTTAAGCAGTTGAACTTTAGTCCATCTAATTTATTGGATTAATTTTTAACCAAGACCCAAAAAGCTGTCCTGAATAAAAAAGCCTCCTGGCTAATGAATTCCTTCTTTGCTCTTAAAAAAAAAAAAATAACAGGACTATCACTTGCCCATTTTGTCCTAACCTATTGCATTCATAGCTGATGAAACACTGAGTAGGTTTCCACTAGAACATATTGTTGACGCTGTATCACTGTGCTAAAGCCTTCTGTATAATTGTTCTCTTGGCTGGTTTTAATTAAAGACTATTTGTTGTTTTCTCTTCTTTTATTAATTGGTGAAACATACTGCAGCAGATTGCCGTGGCTCAAAATGTAAGGATATTACCACACAGAGGAGTTGTTGGCATCAGTGAAAAGAAATCAGCCAATTTCTTCATCCTTATCCAAGTCGCCACATACACTCACCCATGAGCTTGTTGTTTTTTCTGCTGTGCTGGCCTCTTGTTCTTGGAAGCAAATCCACTCTCACCCCCACCTTTAATGTCTGTCTTTCTCTAGCTCTGCCATTTACCAGCACAATTCCCAAATTATATTGTCTGGCACAACCAGTAAGCTATCATTTTTTTTTTAGAAATACATATCTTAATTTTTTCATAAAAAAATTAAGTATGAATTCAATAACAAATGAGAAAATAAAGACAAACACATACACTTCAATAAAACAAGTGGATTAAATTCCTTATCAAAGCCCCTTTTTCCTTGGGGATTCAATATGTACTTCCTATTTTCAAAGTCCTTTCAATGTATTCTTCCCAAGAATAGTAAACTTTTAATTAGAGAACTACAATCACTGGAAACACAGATCTACAAATCACTTTAGCATACATGTTCAGTTAAAGGCAAATAAGAATATGAAAACATCTTTATGTCTCACCTCCCATCAAACCTGTGCTTCAGGAAATCAAAGAGCGCTTTCTGCATCATGTCTGTTACCTTTGCAGAGGTGAGGAAAAAAAAAAAAACAATGAGGCAAACACACAAGGGGGGGGGTCGAAAGTGAGAGGTGGTCTGGAAGGGTGCTTGGACTGAGCAAAGACCTTCTCACAGCCTAAGGAAGTTACTATAGAAGGTGTTTTTCATGCATAATGGAGTTCAGTTGGTAATTTCCACCCTTGGTTCTCCTCCAGGGTAAAGAATAAATCAGCAGTGTTTACCAGACCTGAGGCAAGCTCTTCCTTTAGTAGGGGCTAGAGCTGCCACTAAGAGAAAACAAGCTGGCTCATACCCAGGTGCTGGCCACAGCTGGCACTCCTGAGTTGGGTCTGCCCCTAGTGAGCCCTGGGCTCAACCGTCCTGCCATCTGTGCCTACTGATGGAAACTCTCTATGCCCAGGGCTGAATTTTTGTAGCTCATTCTCCTGCTCATCATTCTCACACTTCCAACTCAGAGAAAGTCGGAGACATGGTTCTTAGATCTGCCTCAAGAGATGCATTAAGTCATTCAACAAATACGCACTAAGTACCTACTATGTGGCAGACATTGTCCTAGCTCAGTGGGTATGGTGTCCTGGGATTGCTTACCTTCAGATTTAAATGTTACATCCCACCTACTTTTATCCATGCTTGCACAAAGTCCAAATGGTGACATCTGAAATGTCATATATCTTAGTGTCCACTTAGATGCATGTAATTTCCTTTTACACACTATTGTTTAATTTAGGAGTTCATTAGCATTCACTAGAGTTTCATTGTGTTTTTATATATATCCTTGAATGAATAAGCCAAAAATTATTTGGTAGACTATACCATTGTCTTGAGTATCCAGAAGGGTAAGACTAGTTGGTGCTTTGAGGGCTTAGGTTTGCAGGAAGACTGATTATCTATTTTGCCTGGTGCTATTTATTCTCTATTGTTTCTAATAATAATGAGTATGGTTGAAACAAAGTCCTATTCTTTGAGTTTAATGCAGAGTATATATGTGACCAAAACTTTTCATGGTAAATGCTTTAAGAGAGTTATTTCTGAGCAATATAACTCATATATGATGTGAAGTGTACAAGACAGGAAAGAAGGAACAAAGGGCAGAAAGGGCAGAAAGGGCAGAAAGGGCAGAAAGGGCAAAGGGCCATGGAGCCCCAGGTTGTACCACCCGCCTTCACATGCAGAGAGATGCCTTTGGTTAGTGGCCACCGGTGAACAGGAGGAGCAAATGCTCAAAAGAACATGTTCTGGGTTCTCAGTCGAGAATTAAAGAGTAACAGATGGTATTTGTACCTCGTAACCTTTCAGCGACGGCCCCACCAACACCACCGGACGCATCGATGGCACGACATCATAAGGAGGAATGTGCTCTGTCTGAAAAAGATGATTTGACGTGCATGACCAGGTGAGGTGGAGCTCTCTTCTCCACAGCCACGGCACTCACAATTCTCAGGCTGAACTATAAGTGATTATCAAAGGTCCCCACCGAGGAGGCTCATCCCTTATTTTATAGCCATTTGGGTCACCGAAATGGAGCATTGCAAGCATGTACGTATAGTAACCTTAACAGTAAGTTTAAAAAGGAAGCACAACTTACCACTTTTTGCTTCTGTTTGGCTAAAAGACAACAATGAGAGCCAGATCAAAATACGTAATCTCTGTAAGTGATTGCACATGAGTTTAAGTGATGGAAGGATGTACCCATTGGTCCCTGCAATGATCCTTATCGCTTCCCTATTGCCCATCTGTGGAGCACTACTCTCTCATTTCATTCCGCACACACCATTTCTGAAGACACAGGAGGAACAGAATATTTCCTCCTTGTACAAACAACCTTACATTCCAATTTCGTGTTGGATGGGAGCGGTGGATGGAGCGCATAGCAACGCTGAGGGTTTCTAGCTAGCCATTAACCATGGTTTGTTCCCCCTGCAAGCACAACAGTGTAGCTGAAGACAAGCTGAACAAATAAGTGTGATGAAAAGAAATAGAATAACAATTTGATTAAAAAATGACTATCACCTCATTCTTCTATATTTCTAACTTTGTGAACTATGAGATAAGTTTTCAAGTCTGTAAACATTTTTTTTTTCATTTTCTGGAATGCTGATTTTTTAGTATATTGTTTTTCAATTTCAGATTGACTGATAATTAGTTATTCCTGTTCTTTCTTATTCATAACAGTGAAAAGTTGCAATGCCCTTGGATGTGAAGTATATGGGAATAAAATAAAATATATTCAATATCTGATGAAGAGACCAAGCAGGTCCTGTCTATTTGGGAGCAACCCACACATGTAGTTTGGTTCAGAGTCCTGGCTATCAGGAAAAATTCACATGAATAAGAACCTGTCTCAGAACCAATACAATTTTGACATATATGAATAGGGCCTTGGACTTGCCATTCTGAATTAGTAATACCAGATGCCTTAATGCAGCATCAGTATGAAATTAGCCTGAAGGAATCAGAGAATCTTTTGGCAGAAAAACAGTTTCTAAATGGATACCTTCATAATTTCTGAAGGTACAACAAACTCCCTATTGAACTACCACTGTTTTTCATCCCCATTAATTCCGGGGCTCAGCTGTACCCTGTCCAAATAAACAAACAAGGTCATCTGGGCCCTACCTCAGTCTCTACTTCAACCCTCCCAGTCTTGACAGCTCAGGCTGTACCAACACATTTTTAGGCTTTACATGAAGACTGAACATTTTCCTAAGAGTATCCAATTTTAAAAATTTTCTATTGGCTCTTACCATCTTAAGGTATGATAGGTTCTTGGATAGAATAATGAGATTGCTGCAAATTTGTTTACATAATGGACAGTTACTACCTCAGGGTACAAATAAGATTTTTCAAAATTATACTATAATGATGTGAATTTTATGTCACTAGTACTCTTTAAATCAAAACAAATTATCATTGGAAACAACTAAGCAATGAAAGATGACATAAAGAACCTTTAAATCAAACCTTTAGCTTATTTTCAAATTAGTAACAATGCCTGCATATGTGTTCCAATATTTAAAAAAAGGAATATATCCCATTAAAAGAGTTAACTAAACCCCTTACCTGTTGACGTGGGAGTTGCTCGAAATGTCCCTGATACCATTTCTCCAAGACTTGAAGAAGAATTTCCACTTGATTTCCTAGGATATAGAAAGGAATAGTAGACTCACTTCTTAGACATTTTGAAAATAAAACTTGAGAGTACAAGGATTTCTTTGGCCTTAATTCTACTAAATAATTCAAAGCATACCAAATCCTGCTAGAGAGAGCAACTTGAAGAATCTGTTCAAATGTTTTCTTTGACCTCATTTCTCAGAGAATGTGAAAAACTAATGAAGACCCGGAAATACTTTCCAAAAGTATTTCTTCTAGTTGTTCAATGCAGAAATGAGGCAAAAGAATCCCCAGGAGGAGGGAGGAATGTTCTTCTGATGAACTGCTTGCTTATCTATCATGGGTCACCAGCAAACCGGGCAGATGTCAAACACAGCTCAAAACAGACAGAAAGACTTGGAGAAATCATTTGTTTTAAAAAAAGGGGACTTCCGGGAAGATGGCGACCGAGAAAAGCGGGGCTTAAGAGTCCCGCTAACAACCAATCTCCATTACCACAAAAAGAGAACAGAGCTCAGGGCCACAGAGGAGACACATGCGCCCGAGGACGCGGCAGCAGCGCCATACTGCCGGCGGCAGCGGCGAACTCAGCGGACGGCTACAGCAAGCCGAGGTGAGCCGATGCGGAACAGCCAGGCGGGATCTTTCGGCGCAGACAGCATTTAAAGCTCCCAGTGGCTGAGCTCAGCACACGCTGCAGGGATTCAGAGTGGAAATCAAAACCAGAGAAGAAAAAATACGCCAGCCTCATGGCCGAGGGCGTGGCAGAGGCGCCATATTGCCACCGGCGGCGGTAGCAGCAGTGAATTCACCGAGTCCAGTACAGCTACATCTACGTACTCAACAGTGAGTCAAATTGCGGGCCACAGAGGAGAAATCCCAATATTGTGCCTCCTGGGACTTGACCCAGTGAGGGAGTGGTGGTGGCAGAGATATCACACCATAGGAGAGCGTGCAACCTGGCACCCCCCATAGTTTAAAGCAGCATCTATCGACTCCCTGGGTCGGAGACTCTGTGATACAACCCAGTAAAGGAGTAGTAGGGTCTGAGATAATACAGACTCGAGATCCAGAGCACCTTAAGTGAAGCCATAGTGACCCAAGGGAAGAACCCAGAGAAGGCACAAACCTCCGAAATCATGGGAAAGAGGAATAACACTGGAGTAATGAATGTGCACAACCCCACAACATCAGAACCTGATAAAACAGAAAATCAGAGATTTCTAGAAGATCAAATCAGGAAAATAACTGTAGAAATAATAGAGGTGCTTCGAAAAGAACTCAGAGAGAGCCAAAAAGAGATAAAGGATGCAATTAATGAAGTAAAGGCCTCAATTCAAAGCACAAACAACCGATTAGACCACATAGAGAACAGAATCTCGCTCTTAGAAGATGAACAATCCAAAAATGAATGCATAGTTTCTAATCTAGAAAAAGATATCCAACAGCAGGAATCTGACATTGAAGAAATATGGGCCCATCTTAAGAGAGCTAACCTAAGAATAATTGGAATAGAGGAGGGTAAAGAAAGTGATACCAAAGGGATCAACAATCTCTTCAAGGAAGTAATAGCAGAAAATTTTCCAAATATAGAGCAAGAGGTTGATACACAGATCCAGGAAACTTATAGAACTCCCTTTAGACAGGATCCGAGAAGAGGATCCCCACGCCATATAATTGTCAAAATGACCAATGTGGAAGCCAAGCAGAGAATCTTAAAGGCAACAAAAACAAAGGGCCAAGTGACATTCAGAGGCAAACCAATTAGAATCACTCCAGACTTCCCAAACCAAGTCATGAGAGCCAGAAGGGCTTGGAGTAACATATTCCAAACTCTGAAAGAAAACAACTTCCAGCCAAAAATTTCCTACCCAGCAAAACTTTCTATCAAATTAGATGGAGAAATAAGAAGCTTCCATGACAAACAGAAACTGAAGGAATTTATGTCTTCAAAACCAGCGCTAGAGAAAATACTCAAAGAGATTAACTACAAAGAAGAAATAGGTAACACTCACCAGAACCAGAGAAACAAGAGTTTCCATCCAACAGACAACTAAGATTGGTTATCTGTGGGGATTCATTATTTATGTTAGTCTTTTACCTATCTCTAAATTGTATTGTTTGCCTTTATTGTTGTTAATTTTTAGGATTTCTAGTTGGAATATTAATATACCTTCAGATATAGCATTTGGAAATATTTTATCCAATTCTATTAGTAGCTTTTAACTCTGTTTACATTGTCTTTGGATATACAATATTTTCTTTTATTTTTTAGGGAGTTTGTATATTCTTCTGTTGCCTGTGCCATTGAAATCATATCCAAGAAATCACTGCCAATTTCAATGTTGTGAGGTTTTATGACCCAGATTTTCTCCTAAAAGTTTATAGTCTTAAGATTTATATTTAGGTCTTTTATCTAGTTTGAGTTAATACTTGTATGTGGGATTAGGTAAGGGTCCAATTTTATTCTTTTCCATGTAATTATTATTTTTCAACAATATTTAGTTAAAAGATTATTATTTCCACCACCAAATCTTCGTGGAAACCTTGTCAAAAATAACTTGACAATATAGGGAAGAAGTTAGCTCTAGGCTTGTATTTAACTCTAATGGTCTATATATCTGCCTTTAGAACAGTACTACACTGTTTCAATTATTGTAGCTTTATATGGTTTGAAATCAGAAAATATACATCTTCTAGCTTTATTTTTGCTTCGAGATTGTTTTGGGTATCTAGAGTCCATATTCCATATCAGGATAGATTTTTTTCTGAAAAATAAATATATGATAGTTTCACCTAAAAAAAAGAAAAAAATATTCTCTGGTAAGAAAGAAAGCAAAAAGAAATATTGAAATGTTATCTTTAAGTCATCAAAAGCTTGGTATCAGACAAATGAAACTGTTATGTGAGATTATCATTTTTAATTTTGGATAAATTGCTATAATACTAGATGTCAACCACTAAGCCAAGCATGGGAGGGAGGGATGGGGAGAGAATGGGGTGGGGATTGGGTGGGGGCTGACTGGGCGATGTGTGCATGTATGTCTACAAAAGTTTGTATCCCACTATGATGTATGAATACAGTGCACCAATAAAATAAAATTAAAAAAAAATAAAAAATAAAAAAAATAAAAAAAGATCCTATGTAGGGGTATGAGTTAGAAATGGACAGCAAGGAGTTAGTCACAGATAATATTATTTTTTACCTGAAATGGAAGTTTGTCAACACTGGTGCCCTCGTGGGTGCTTTGGAAGTTTCCCTGGAGCCTGCAGAGGCTGTCAGGAGCTTACCTCCTCCTTCCCCATCTCCCCTTTTCATTGCCCTAGAACATCATGCTTACAGTGAGAAAAATCTGATTTCCCATCCTAACCTTGACACTTAATAGTTACGGGACCTTGGTGCACCATAGTGTCCTCGAGCCTTGGTTTCCCCATTTATAAGACACAAAAGCTTCCTGTACCTCAGAGGCTTGCTATAATGACAAAATCAGACCCCGTCTGCTAGATTGCTGCTCCTACCACAAAGTGAGCATTTAGTTAAAAATATATGATACTATTATGGCATAATAATAATGGTAACAATAACACCTTGAAGTAATCAGGTTAATCACCTGTTTATTATCTCATTTAGCAAATACTGATTTTGTATCCCAGTTCTAGGAGCTAGCAATGCAACTGCAGAGGAGAGGGATAAATGTGACTGTTAGTGAGTCACGTTCCAGCAGGGATGTCAGTGCTAAACAAGATACATAGGTAAATATGTACAACTCCTGAGAGTATTATATAAGGGCAATAGCGAAAGCTGGGTCTGGGAAGGAATATGAAGTATAGGGAAGGGGTGGGCACAATTTTAAATATGGTGGGAAGGAAAGGGGTCATTGCAAAGGTGATGTTCAACAAAGATCTGGAGCAGATGACAGAGGATGTGGTGCAAATGTTAAGGAAAGGATTCCAGCAAGAGGAAACAGAAGATGCAAAGGCTCAGGACACAGCCATAACTTCAACACACAGGGGTGTTTACGGAGGAGCAAGGGAGACAAAAAGACTAGAGTACAGGGGACAAAAGGATTCAGAGATGATATTATTTCAGGCATGTTATATACTAAACAGATCAATAATTAAAAGTGAGATTAACTGTACTCCTGTTATCTACTACTACTATTGAAAAGGTCCCCATGAGGACAAAGGCACCAGGTACACTAAAAAACAGAAGAGGCTGGACACAATGGCACACACCTGTAATCCCAGGACCTGGGAAATGCAGGTTCAAGGACAGCCTTAGAAACCTAGTGAGATCCTCAGAAACTTAGTGAGACCCTATATCAAACTAAAATAGGGCTGGGCTGGGCTGGGCATGCTGGTGCACGCTTGTAATCCCAGCACTTGGGAGGCTGAGAAGGAGGATCACACAGGTTCAAAGCAGCCTCACCTACTTAGTGAGACTCTCAGGAACTGGGAGTATAGCCTGGAGGCAGAAAAGTCCCTGGGTTCTACCCCAGTACCAGTAAATAAGTAAATAAATAAATAAATAAATAAAATAGGGCTAGGGATATAGCTTGGAAATAGAATGTCCCTGGGTTCAATCCCCAGTAACCCTAAACAAAAATAAAGCAAAAGAGTTTCTTGAATAACAAAGGAGACCAACAGAACATGAAAGTTGAGGCTCAAGAGAGAAAAAAAAACTGCTTCTATGTTAGAGCTTTCAAAAATATAACATATCAAGTCAATGCTTCAGCACAAGCTACAGTATAATAGATGCAGGCTCAGTAGGATTGTATCCCTCTTCTCTCAGGCTGAGCTTGTGTTCCTGGGACCTTGAACGACCAGCGCTCTGACCAAGGTCTATCCAGCGGCTTCACCAGGTCACCAGAGGCTGATTCACCTGAGCTACACTGTCTTCACACCAGTACCCAGAGATTGTGGATGCCACAAAAGGAGCTAATAGTACTGCCTACGCACCATCATATTCTGTGCCACGTGAGAAAGAGTCCTTGAGAGCGACCCAAGAAAAGCCGTCATGCCAAGTCAGGCCAGCGTCCATGTGCTGTTCTGACAAACGGTGCCCTGCGCGACTCTCACAGTGTAAAGCTCAAGTTCCAAGGAGGCTTTGCTGAGGCCACAGAACACATCTGCACAGTGAAATCCTTGGGGACTGAAGCAGTGCTGGGCTTCAGCATGCAAAGGAGAGAGTGAAATCTGAAATCTGTTTGTGTCAATTTCAGAAACACCCTGTGTGCACAAAAGTATCTTTGACTTTAAAAGCACTTTTAATAGAATAAGCAAATTTGAAAATATCATCTAATTTTCCTACATACAAAAAGAAAGGAAGAAAGGAAAGAAGGAAGGGAGGGAGGGAAGCTGGTTGGTTCTAGAAAGAATGGGACTTTACCCTCCGTGAAAACGTCCTCTCTTTTGTTCTTGCTGAATCCGTATGTTCTCCAATCTGAGAGGACTTGGGATGAAGCCAATCTCACAACCCTCTTTCACCAGCCTTCCTATCCACCAATCATTGTTATATTTCTGGAATGCAGAAGGAAAACTGCTATCAATAGTAATTCACTTATCTTCACACTCCAGGAATTAATTTAAGGGGACCAGAAAAACAAAACTATTTATATGGCATACTACATTCTACATATAAATACAATTATATATACATATAAATATAATTTATACATAAATTTGTACATATAAATGCAATTTATAATATATTATGCTTATTGTAGTAAATAGTTTAGGCTCATAGACTAACACGGTTTCTCCAGACTTTTCCCTGTAAAGGCTCTGATAGTAAATATTTTAGGTTTTATAGGCCATATGGTCTCTGCCACAACTACTTGAATCTGCTATCCTAGTGTGAAAGCAGCCGCAGAACAAATAAGTGCACGTGGTAGTGTTTCAATAAAACTTTTCTTTACAACACAGGCAGTGGGTCAGCCTCAACTTAAGATTGTAGTTGGCCAACTTTATCCAAGTCAGCCCTAACCTTTGGATTTCTTTGGTCTTTGTTAAAAAGCCCTACCCAATTCTTCAGCAATAGATTTTATTGAGCAAAATATGAACTAATGTAAATGGAGCTATGGAAGGCAAGATCGATACATCTCAGATAAAACACATTCAATAGTCTGTTAGTTTTTAAGCATTCAGGTAAAAAAATCCATAATACTACTGTCATCTATCTTTGGAAATACAGCTTTGCAATTTAAGGTCCATCTTGCTATCTGAAGAAAAAGAAGCCTACATTCATAAAGTCTGAGCATAGTATCAATTTGTACAGAGAATTTTGGAAATAATACTCAAATGGCCCAGAGCCAACAAGAACTCCAAGGTTTCCACTCCACTTAGAAACAGTTTCATGACATGTAAACTTAGTTACAAGTCTACACAAAGGTTTCAACCAATGTGGGGAAAGACTGTCAATATGGCCTTACTGCATAGGTCAGCACAGCTGCATTTATAATTATTGATTTGCTGAATCTTAGCGTAGATAGCAATTTAGACCAAGCCACCAGCCTCAAGGGAAGGTTTCTGCTAAGTCATTTTTAGAAAACAGATATCAGTTCTACTGTTTTTTATTTTTATTTATTTATTTTATTGGTGCATTGTATTCATACACCTTGACAGGATGCAAGATGGTGGAGACATGCACGCACACATCACCCAATTAGCCCTTACCCAGTTCCCACCCCATCCCCTCCCCCTCTCTCCTTCTCATGTTTGGCTTGGTGATTGACTTTGATATGTTTGTTAAAGTACATCATGTGCATTAGAGATAATTCTATTGTTAAACCCTCTAGAGATGATTTTTAAAACTTCCTTCCCTGTCTTTATCAGTGTCGGGCAGGATTATTTTCTCTTTCTCTCTTTGATCCTGTATATGTTTATATTTTCAGAATGTAACTACTACATGTAGGATGCTTTGCTTAACTCAAATAAAAGTAGAATTTACCTGTCTAGGATACTGACACATTGTGAAGGAAGATTGGATGGTTTCATTGAATCACCACAGCATGAAATTCTGAGTACTTTGAGTAATTCTGAGTAATAGCCTTACACGCAAAAGAAAATGGTATGGTAGGATTTGATCTTTTTTATACATGCAGCTCCTACACAAGACATGTGTGGAATGAAATATAAGACTTCACTGAAAGAAATGTGAGTTGACCTAATATAAAATCTTGAACAATCTAGGTCTTAGTTTTGCCCACCTTCCAATCTTTTATTTTAGGATGACAGGACTAAAATAAGAAGGCTAACTTGTCAATAAGAAAAGGCAAGAATACCCTTTTAGAATCTTTGGTGCATAGGCCTGGAATTTAAATTTTACTGCAATGGGGACAAGACAGACCATGAGTCACAGTTTCCAAGGGCTCAAGTTATTTCCTGAAATTAAGTGAGCCCACTGGAATACTAATTTGTTAAATGGTACCCGAGTGACCTTAAAGGGCTTCCTAAGGTGGTTAATGCAACTTCCCAAAATGGTTTAATTTAGTTCTAGGAAACAGCTGAAATGCGGTAAGTCTGACTCAATGTGAGTGAAAGTTCTCTGAGCGCCTTAGGAGAAAGTCAAAATGTAAAGGCAAGAGTTTAATCCACTCGTCATTTGGCTTTGGGGACAAACACAGCTGTCACTCTTCTCTGCCTTGAAGCTTCTTTCTCACTAAGAAAGTACTTAAAAGAGTGTGTGAGAGATGTCTTTCTAGGTGACAGATGGATGACCGGCTACAACTCAACTATAGGAGGCATTCTTTGTGTGGCTGATGTTCTGGAAGCTCGTGCCAGCTTTCCAGAAAGGTCGCCTTAATGTTGTTCTAATCTTTTTCATTTTGATTTCCCTAAAATGATGAGCATCTTCTTTTTCTAAGATATACTAAAATCTGATCTTTCAAGATCAGAAAACAAGTGGCTCTGATCTATCAGGTTACCAGCTGAACACTATATATTAAGAGACCAGACTAAAGAGAAAGTTTCAGGTTTAAATCTACACATCCCAAGCCAGGTATGGTGGTGCCCGCTTGTAATCCCAGCATTCTGGAGGCCGAGACAGGAGGATCCAGGTTCATGGCCAGCCTCAGCTACATTGTGAGGCCCTTTGCAACTCAGTGAGACCCTGTTTCCAAATAAAGATTTAAAAATAGGGCTGGGGGTATAGCTTGGAGGTAGGATGCCCCCGGGTTTCATCCGCAGTACCGCATAAATAATAAATAAGTAAATAATAAGTAAATAAATAAACAAATAAACAAATGGTACACATCCCCCAAAAAGCCAACAGGATAAACTGAATAGTGACAGAGAGGAGCATGAAGGATCCAAACTCAAAGTACCGATAAAGAAATGGAAATGTTAGTTACCTTGATTTTATCAGGTATAAGTGGTTTGTTATTTCACATTGTACCTTGTCAATATACATAAATACTATATGTTGATAAAAAATGTCAAAAGTTTGAGATGGAAATGTGAAGAAGCCTGATCAGACTGTGCCTCATAACTGTGGAAAATTAAAATGATAAGAAATAAATAAGAGAATACTTATAGAATGCAAGAAAGCAATCCAATATAGCCGTTGGAAAGCTGGTGTGAGTGAGCGTGCATGTAACGTGGGAGAACTTCTCTTTTTTTTTCTTCTTTTTTCAGTGTTGTTTCTCCTTGGAAACACTGGGTGTTAGCAACTAATGAATATGGCTTAGTCATTTTGATGGAAATGGTGAGACATAATCAACTTAACCACTCAGGCACTGGGGCACATGTTTCAGGTCATGGATCCCTGTCTTCTAGGCAAATGTGAATGTCCTCACCTCACCCACATCGAGAAGGGAGGAGACATCATGGTGATGTTTCCTCAGTTTCCCACTTCTAAAGCTCTGAGCAGTCTATATCCCCATTCCTCTTTTCCCTGAGTAAAACAATGAATTAGTGTCCTTTTTCAAGCCCCTTCCCTCTACTCAGTGTAAGGCTCCCACCTTTCCTGCCTACTCAAAACTCTCCCCCTTTGCCCATTTCAGCTTTGCTATCCATCTCTCCCCCTCTGTCTGTTGTCAATATCATCACACACAGGTGCTCCAGGAGCTCTTGGAAAAACACCTCTTTGGCTTCATGTCCTCCTTAGTCTACTGCCTGGTCAGTGCCAACCTCCTTGAAAGTACTGTCTACACTGCCAAACACATTCCCTACAGCCTTCTGCCTCCTCCTTCACAATCCCACAGACAGTGATCCCATGCATTTTGGAATGTAGAATGCAGAGTTTGAAAGACAATGATTTCCAAAATTCATTATACATCTACCATGCGCCTGTCATTGTGAACGGGGAGAAGTGCTGGTGGGTTCAGTGACTTTAAGTGATGCGCTTATGTGTAGCACATTCTCCAGGCACCTCCCTTCCAGGTGTCGCTTTTCCCTTCCTGAGCCCTTGGCTTTAAGATTCTATTTCTGATCCCTCACTCCTAGCAAAGCTTGTGGAGACTGTCAGGTGGGAACATCCTCCAGTGTTGTCCCCAACCACACTGGAAAACTCAGTGTAGAACAAGGAGGTTCAAAGAAGGTGAGCCCTCCCTCCTGACTCTGCCTAAACCCTGCATCTGTTCCCCAGGTGTCGCCTCCTCTCCTCTTCTCCAGGCCCTCCCTTACTTAGCTGTCCCTTTTCCTTCCAATGTATTTTTGGGGGTTTAACAAAGCAGCATAGACAACATGCTTAAATCTTTCCCATATTAAAAGCAAAAATGTACATAAAAATTTTAAAAGGCTTTAGCCAGGCATGGTGTCTCACACAATCCCAGTACTTGGGAGGCTGAGATAGGACTGTAAGTTCCAGGATAGTCTCACAACATAGCAAGGCCTTCAGCAATTTAGCAAGACCCTGTTTCAAAATAAAAAATAAAATTGGGCTTGGCATATAGCTCAGAGGTTCTTAGAATGCCCCTGGGTTCAGTCCTTAGTATCACAATAAATAATTAAATAAATAAGGCAATTAATGTAAGTTAATTGATTAAATAAAAATCAACTGATAAATAAAAATTAAAGGCTTCTTCAACCCTATGCTGTCTTCTCCTGACTAGAACTCATTCTTCTGTTCAACCAAAAGCACTCAGAAAAAGCACATTAACATTACAATCCTCTAGATAATGTGGATAAGGGCCTTTCCAGCATCACCAAGAGGAGTTTCACAACATCCCAGGCACAAGGCACCCAAATGCAAATTCACAACCACATCCACCCCTGCAACAGGTCGGCTCCTCTCTCTGCCTTCTTTGCTTTGCTAGCTGATACTAGAGGTTGATACCATCCTCTGTCCTGATGCCAAAAACCTGGCCTCCATCACTCTTTTCTCCCTCCCACACCTTCCCCACTTTCCTTACACATGTGAAATCTTCAGCTCCTGCCTATGTACCCCAGACTCTCTCCACGCTGCTCCCTCTCTCCATCTTCTCTGCTACAACCACCACCTGGCCAATGCTCCCTTGCCAATAAGAGTTATTATCCTAACATACAAGATTGGTCACATCTGTCCTTCATTTCAAATCTCTCTCTAGCCCACTGCCTAGTGATACAGGACAGGCTTCTTGGCATGTCCCAGAAGGTGCTTTTTTGGTCCAGCGCTGGCCTCTCTGACTTGGATCCTGCTCTGTATCACTTCGGCACTACCCTCTGGCCACACGGGGTGCTTGAGGCCATTCCTTCCACCGATGCCCACCACTGCCCCAGCCCAGACTCTCTCAGCTTCGCCACTTCTGTAGTAAACCCCATTTTTCTATATAGAATTTGCAGGAATTATGTATGTGTGTTTATCTCCCCCACCAGATCCAGAGCTTCCTGTCCACAGGGTCAGTGATCCTCATGGCTGATCCTCTGATATCCAGCACAATGCCTGATGTGAGGTAGAATTTCAATGTACCTCACTCATGTAAATAAACATTTTTGCTGTCTCTATTCCATCTTTCTAGATGCAAGTTCTCAAGTTTCCCTTGTATTATTCAACCCTTTCAGCTCTCTGTTTCCCAGAGTCCTCTATCCTTTTCTTTTAATACTTTCTAGTGATGATTATATACTCTCATGTTGGTTCCAAAAATCACACTTCACAGGATGGTAGCCTTGTGTCTGTAATTATAACATCTCCTGTAAATGGTCCCTTCTGGGTAGGTGCCATGCCACCAAAGTCTTGTTTCCCTAAATTGGACCCATTAATCTATGACTCTGTAGCCACACAAAAAGATTAAAAGATAGGCTGGGGCATATCTCAGTGGTACAGTGCTTGCTTAGCATGTGCAAGACACTGGGTTTGATCCCCAACATTGCAGAATAAAACAAAACAAAACAAGTGACCAGAGGAGCACATTTCTGTCCTAAATCCGTCCTATGATTTCAAAGCTTGACAGCGATCCAATGTGGTGAGTGTGTGGTACACACAGGCAATGAGCTCAGGCTTCTAAATCTCAGGTGGGAATGAATGGATGTGGAAGGCCTAGAAAATCAACTTTGGCACCACAGTGCCACTTCCTCAGGTCTCGTCTCTGGTCAGACTGGCTCGGCGCTGTTCCCAGCCTTGGCTTTTTGGCAGGCTGGGGATGCAGTATGTCCTACATTTACCTCTTTAATGTGTAGAAAGTCCTTGGCATCAAAGGAGATGGCTGTGCTTGGAACAGGCACATCCTCATCCAGGGCACCACAGTAGCTCACATTTGTCTTCACAGCAAATGCTACAGGTTTAGACTAGAGATAAAAACCACAGAATAAGTAGTGAGGGAGGAGGAATAGAAAGGGGCATTTTTTCATAACGAAATATATCATATGATGATCGATAGCACCAGACAGTAGGGGAATCACTTTCAAAGAGGGATCTTTGCTGGGTCTTGAGTTCCCAGGTGATATCAAGAAATCTTCAGAGTTGATTCTGAAAATGTTTCCAGCCTATCAACCCCATCAGTTTTCCTCTCTGGGGTACTTTCTAATACCCCAATAAGGAGCTTTCCCATAAAGTACTGGGGAAGCATGGACGGGGTGGGGATAGTCTGCTATGTTTTCTAGTAATAAACACTACTTATTTTAAATGGTAACAGACACTCTCCCCACTTGGGGATACAGGAAATGTGTTCTAGGTATTTAAGACCATTATAAAATAAATATTTTGGAAATATCCTTCTATCTGAAAACCTGTGATATCCTATGCAGTACAATACCTTGTCCTGACAAGGAAAGGAAGCACCAGTCTAGGTTAAAAGCAGCAGGTAGGGCTCTTCATGCAATATCTCCTCCCTCACTCACAAAAGCTAGTTCTGAAACTATTTTTATTCAAAGTCCTTCCAGAAAATAATTCCTGAGCTGCCGATGCCATGCGGGAGCTGAGCAAGGTCCCAGCCTGAGCTCACAGTGCTACCAACAAAATTTGGGTGGCTGCAATGGCCACAAGACAGATTCCAAAAGAAAATTTTAAAACAAGGACTAGCCATGTATGAGACACAAAGGTCCTGAAACTCTTGGCTGCTTTGCTCCAGGTTTGTGTGTGGAGACCACGTCTGGGGGCCAACAGTTGAGGCAGGACCCAAGGCAGAGTGTACTGACGTACCCTCACAGCCACTGCTGAGAAGCCCCTTCCAAAAGCAGAGCACAGAGGCTGGAGGTGTCAGAGCAAACGAGAAACCTTCTGTATTTGCATCCTTCTCTCTCTGCTCTCTAAAAGACTTATTGTGATATAGAAAAGGGAAGGAGTTCACTTTATTTGGTCTTGAGTTTTTCTCTAAGAGTTAGAAAGGCTGGGTCAACACAGCTTGGGAACCTGCGTGGAGGGCAAGAGGAGAAGCTGGCTATTGTGCAGAAAATTTCACTTGACAAAAGGCTCTGTGTTAGGAAAAGAAGTTATAAGACATAGGATGGGAGATCTCTGGTGACCTTTCTGGTTCTAAAATTCAACTGGGCGATCTGTTCCTTGTTGCTTCCTGTGGCCCCACAAGGGGGAAAAATATATGAAGGTCTATTTGGGCTACAGCTTTTATCATACATCTTTGCTGAAGTCGTCTAAGTGGCTCAAAGTTCAGAACTTAAACAGACATGGTGGGGCACACCTGTTTCCCGAGCTGTTTGGGAGGCTGAGGCAGAAGGATCTCTTGAGCCCAGGAGTTTGAGATCTGCTGAGGCAACATAGTGAGACCTCACTTCAAAAACAACAAAAAGAAACAAATAAACAAACAAACAAACAAAAAAAGCCAGGCATAGTGGTATATGCCTATAATCACAGAACTTTGGAGGCTGAGACTGGAAGATCTTAGTTTCAGGGCCACGATGTGGCAATTTAGGACGACCTTATTTCAAAATAAAAAGGTAAAAAGTGCTGGGGATGTAGTTCAGTGGAAGAACACCACTAAATTCAATCACTGGTAAGAAGAGAAGTAGGATGAGGAGAATGAGGAGGACAAGGAGGAAGAAAAGATTCTGAACTTGAGATAAGAGACTGAAATCTAGAGAAAGAACAGGAAAGCAGTGGTGCAACACAAAGAGCATCAACACATGTGTGGCCTGTCATAAAGGCCTTGTTATGGACAAGGAGGTGTCAGGAACAGGGGACATAGGCTAGGACCTTACGAGGCTCTCTGCCAACACTGGGCATCTAGATTACTGTTGCCACATTGCTAAACTGGAAGATGACCAATAATTCAGTGCTAACCCAAACATAAAAGGGTGAAGGTTCTCAGGAAGTGGTCCCTGGGCATATTACTAACCTCTCTTAAAGGTAAATGGACCAGAAAGAGCCTTGCAATCTGGAGCCCTATCAGGATGGTCAGAAAATGATTATTACAGAGAAATGTAAGGCTGGAAGAGGGCAGCTGATGGTTGCTAAACAACATACCAGTTTGAACCAAATTCAGGGAAGAGCTGAGCGTGGTGGAGCAGCCTATAATCCTAGTACTTGGGTGGCTGAGACAGGAGGATCATGGTTTTTGACCAGTCTCAGCTACTTAGTGAGGCCCTCTGCAACTTAGTGAGACCTTGCTTCAAAATAAAGAATAAAAATTAGGGCTGAGGCTGTAGCTCGAAGGTAGAATGTTCCTGGGTTCCATCCCCAGTACCCCCCCCCAAAAAAAAAAAGACAGGGAAGAAAGTCACCTTTGCTCTCTCAAGCTGGATGGCAGCTTGCTGTTCTCTTTCTTGTCGAATAGCTTCCCGATCCTCTTCCAAAGAGACATCGGAGTCAGACGGCCTGCTTGTGTAGGAATCCGCTGAACCCTGGGAAGAAGCACGGAACAGCTTCAGTGAGGTGACGCTTCATATGCTGTTGGAGACAGACCGGTATCCTAGGGCGAGCTCCTTTAGTTTCACAGACTCTGAGGTACACACTCTGTGCCGCATCGCATATATAAATTTAGATGGCAGAATATAATTATGCATCTGAGTTACTTGGAAGGTAGCAGTGTTGTGAAGGAAAATATTTTGACTATATTAAGTGCTAGAAAGTAAATTGCAATGATAATGATGGAATATTCAGCCCTGCTTCTAGTTATGTGTGATCTTTACATTATGCCCATAATGACTTGTGGAACTGAAGTTTTCTTCCATTCTTTCTTTTGTATATACTGTACATGCAAAGGAAAAAGAGACTCAGCATATTACAAAAGCCAAATCCTACCTGTGTCTCAGATTACAGATTATCAATTTGTCTATGATATCAACAGAGCAAAGAAGCATCCTATGTCAATAAAACAATTTCCAGTTTCAAGGTCAACACTTGAACTCTTGTATTACTAAAGTTTCAACCGCTGTCCTGCAGCAGCCAGTATGCAGTCAGCATGAACACTGAGCAGAAACATTTGGAGGGCAAAAATAGGCATGTTCTCGGTTGAAGCCAACACACGGCAGAGCTGTTAGGTCAATACTGAAGTCTGGCCTGACTGATGTGGCCAAGGGACTGGGGTACCCAGTATCACTCATTGCTCATGACATAAGGCGAGATGAAATCCAGAGCAGCTGGTTAAAAATTGTCCCCCACTCCCTCAAAGACCCCAACCCAGGAGGCTTGGCTTCTGGCTGCTAAAGGAACATCACCCTTACAGTTTCCTTAAGCTGGCATTAGAAGTTGATATTTTCATGGATGATGACATTTACATAGTAGAGGTATTGGCAGGACTGTTGGATTTGGCATGTTTCATAAATCATGCACAAGCATTTTATGTATGTATTTTGCTACTAGGGATTGAACCTGGACCCCTGAGCTACACCCCTGACCCTATTTTATTTTTATTTTGAAACAGGGTCTGATTAGGTTGATGAAAATCTCACTATTTGCTGAGGCTGTCCTCAAACTTGTGATCCTCTTGTCTCAGCCTCCCAAATATTGGGATTATAGGCTTGTCCCACCATGCCCAGATATGCATAAGCTTTTTTAAAAAGCATGGATCTATTCATAGAGGGGAGACTTTGCTATCCACTGCAAAACAAAACAACTTAAAAAATTGCTAGCTGCAGCAACTGGCCCTTTGAATGTTTTTCTTAACTTAGAAATGTTTATTGTATGGATGGGGATGTTGCTTAGCTATAGAGTGCTTACCTAGCATGCACTTGGATTCATCTCCAGCACAAGAAGGAAGGAAGGAAGGAAGGAAGGAAGGAAGGAAGGAAGGAAGGAAGGAAGGAAGGGGAAGGATGAAAGGTGAGGGGAGGGAAAGTAAGGGAGAAAGGGAAGGAGGAAGGAAGAAGGAAAAGAAAGAAAAATGAGAATGTTGACCATAAAGTCGCTACCTATAAAGATAGTTTTATGTCTTGGTAGAGGACATCATTCTTGCCAGGATGGGTTTTCCTATCATAGAAGACTCCCAGCACAGATGTTCTTGGCAGTAATAAATTCTGTTTGAGGTTTTATCAGAGTTCCCAGGCAAGCCCAGTTCTACATTCTGTCACACACTATCAAAAACTTTGTGCAAGTTACTGGATCATTTTGAGACAGTTTCTTCCTCTATAAAAGAGGGACATCACCTACTTCACAGGGTTAAATGAAACAAGATCCATGAGAGGCTAACCCTGACTAATAACTAGTTATTGTACCTGTAATAGTTAGACACTCTGCACAACTATCACATTGATAGCTGTGGGGAAGCTGAGATTTCAACTTGGTTGGTTCATTCACAGAGTATGTAGTAGGTTCAAATTGCATACTAAGTTGCACTTGACCTTATAAAACTTACTCCAGGTTTGGCAGTAAGCATTACAGTATCACAAAATCAATTATCTTTTTTTATCTCCATTTCTTAGTGCTGACATTCCTACTTTGATTTTTAAAAGTTTTTATTGATACATTGTAGTCATACATCTTAATGGGATAAAAGATGGTGTAGACATACATGCACACATCACCCAATTAGGCCTCACCTAATTCTCGCCTCATTCCCTCCCCGTCCCTCCTTCCCATGCTTGGCTTAGTGATTGACTTTGATATATTTGTTTAAGTACATCATGAGAGAGTTTCCCTCTTACCCCTCCCATCCCCTCAGTTAGGTCACCTTATTTGCTCATCTATAGAATCTCCTTCTTCATTTCGAGTTCCTCCTGTTACCCATTTCTCCCTAGCTTTCACATATCAGGGAAAGCATATGATTTCTTATTTTTTTGTGACTGACTAATCTCACTTAGCATAATGTTCTCCAGTTCCATCCATTTCCCTGTAAATGATGTAATTGTGTTTTTCTTTATGGCTGAGTAAAATTCCATTGTGTCTCACAGTTTTGTAATCCATTCATCTGTTGATGGACATCTTGGCTGGTTCCATAGTTTGGCAATGGTGAATTGTGCAGCTATGAACATAGATACACATGCATTAGTTTGGTAGTTTGGTTTCTTTCTTTTGGGTAGATTCTTATCAAATGGTAAGAAACTAAAAGGCAAATCAATATGTGGGATTATGTGAAACTGAAGAGCTTCTGTACAGCAAAGGAAACTATCAAGAACCTCAACTGAGAGCCAACAGAATGGGAGAAGATTTTTGCTAACTATTTCTCTGATAGAGGACTAATATCTAAAATATACAGAGAACTCAAGAAACTTAGCACTAAGAAAACAAATAACCCAATCAAAAAATGGGCAAGTGAATTAAATAGATGCTTCATGAAGGAAGAAATTTTTTTTTTTTTGGTGGTACTGGGGTTCCTGGAAGCCCTTCTACCTCGGGGCTACACTCCCAGACCTATTTTTTACATTTTCATTTTGGAAACAGGGTCTCCTAAGCCAGCGCGCGGCTGGCTTCGAACCTGCGCGATCCTCCTGTCTCCGCCTCCCAAGCGCGGGGATTACAAGCGTGCGCCACCACGCCCGGCATGAAGGAAGAAATTTAAATGGCCAATAAATGGATGTAAAAATGCTCAACATTATTTGCAATCAGGGAGATGCAGATCAAAACTATCCTGAGATTTCACCTAACTCCAACTAGAATGGCAATCATTCAAAACACAAACAACAACAAATGCTGGTGAAGATGTGGAGAAGTGGGAACTCTAAAACATTGTTGGTGTTATTGCAAATTAGTGCAACCACTTTGGAAAACAGTATGGAGGATCCTCAGAAGATTGAGAACAATCTTACTTATGTTGATTTTTAAAGAAAAAAAATTAAAAGATTCTATTCATTTTTAACTCACTTTCAAGACCATCCTGAAATGCAACCATTTTCTTCTTACTGTATTTGCTGCATAGAAAACATACTATAAATTTGATACCTGCAATGTTTCCAAATCCATGTGCTTACTATAGCATTTTTGAAAGTGCCCTTTACAAAGGAAATGTATTTGTTAACCAAATTATAATCAAATTTCTCTGCAGAATTTCCTCTACTGGGGGAAAATCTAGACCTACCAAAGGGATAAATGTAGAATGTTTTTATAGGTGCATTCATTGCCTAAAGAGAGCTACCTTGAAATTCTTTAAAAGAGAGTTCTCTCAGAACACATACTTTGTCCAAATTTATGTATACTTGCACAAAATAAGACTAAGAGAGAAAGGAATGATGGGCCTAACGTGTGTTAAAGAACCAGTTTGGAGTTAGTCCTTGAGAATGCTTTGTGGGAAGCACAATATGTGTGAGGGCTCACTCTAACATGCTGAGCTGGCTGCCGTGAGGACGGCTGGACCATACAGCGATTCTGATGTCTCCATCAGGAGGGAGGCATTGGCCTTGTGTGGGGAACATGTGTGGGGAAAGCTAGTGACTGCAGTTCACACGAGGGCACCAAAGCAGTGAGTCCAATAGGCAAAACGCAGGCTCCACCCTGGCCTCCAGGAGATAGCTCATTTTCTGAAACCACCTTAGTGACTCAAATCTTGGCATTCAGTCATCTCTGGGCACAGAAGTGACTCAAGGACTCCTACAAATAAAATTTATTTTGAAATGTGAATAAGATTGCACAAATCACAAAATTACTTAGTAAGCTGTACTGTGGCCAATTATGTAGAAACAGAAGCTTCTTGTGCACTTTCTGGTTTCTAAGAATCGTAGGAAAGGGTAAAATCTGTGATACCATTTTCATCACTGGTGTTGCATCATTACAACATCCATTCTATTGCCTCCCCCCCTCGATGTACATCTGCATTTCTTAGAAAACAAAAATTATCGTGGCTGTCTATCAAAGTCCTAGTGACAGCAGAGAGGTAACCACCATTAGCCCAAACTTGGCCCATGAACATAGTTCTGCTATGTCCATACTAACTTGGCTTCTTGTTTATTTATTTTTAAATTTTATTTAAACTGGTTGAAAGAGGGCACTGACATATCCCAGGAGAAAGAAAAAAAAATAAAGAAAAGGATCGATGCTGATTATAGAGGCAGAGAGGGATGGGTAAGCCTACCACAGGGACACTGGGAGGAGACTACAGGCCAAACCAAAGAGAATGTGGGAAGGGCTGGAGCTATGGCACGCTTGGTACCGCTGGTGGCAGGTCAGGGGTTATCCAGAGGCTGGCTACACATTTAATGAGCAAGAAAAGAGAATGCAAAAAGAAATAATGCTAGGTGATTACAGGACGGAATGGAATCTGTAAGACCATGGCCAAAGTAGGAAACTGTGACCCCCTCAACTTAGCATTTTCCAGAAATTCATCTCATAAAATAGGTAAGGAGAGATCTACTCAACTGATCAAGTGATTTAAAGCTGACTGTTCACCCATATACCAAAGGAATGACAGTGACCAGTCCCTCCAAAGACCTTAAGCAGATACCCTTACAAGGCTTGTCTTGGAGTCTCAAAAAAACCACCTACACCAAAGGTAGACTGTGTGTGTGCGCGCGTGTGTATATATGGTTATGTAAAACACCAAATAAAAATGCATCCTAACCAGGTGCAGTGATGCAGTGATGTTTGCTTCTAGTCTAAGTGATTCAGGAGGCTAAGGCAAGAGGATCACTTGAGCCCAGGAGTTTCAGACCAGCCTGAGCAACACGGTAAGCCCTATCTGCAAATACATACATACATATATACAACATACATTCTTACATGCGGCAACAAATGCATCCTAATGAACATTAAAAGAAAATAACACATAATATCAACATAAGACCCAGGCTTTCTTTTTTACTTACATTCAATATTGGAAAAAGTTTCTAACCTCATCATTTTTTTTTTTTTTTTTCCGGTACTGGAGATGGAACCCATGGGCATTCTACCTTCGAGCTACACCCCAGCCCTATTTTTTATTCTTTATTTTTTTTCACTAATTTGCAGAGGGCCTCACTAAGTAACTGAGGCATCCGCAAACTGCAATCCTCCCATTTCAGCCTCCTGAATGCTGGGATTACAAGCGTGCGCCACCATGTCCAGCTTCCACATCACTTTCCCATTCAGTACAAAATGCAAAATGCTGATAGAAACACTGGGATATCCATTTACTGATGTATACTGAAAGATGGAAAGTGGTGAATGGGCTCCTCATTCACTGAGAAATGCACGATGCAGGTGAGTCAGCGGCCATCGGCTTTGGCACTGGATGGCCCTGGGTTTACACTGTCACCAGTTCTTGTTGACTGTGGATCTTGGACAGTTATTTTAACTGTCTGAGTATCAATTTCCTTATGATTGCTTCCTTTGCAGAGTTTCCAGATGTTTGGGTTTTTTTTTTTACCATCACAGGGGAAATTCAGGAAATGTAAGCAATTAATCTTTGATTCCCTAATTAAAGGTTTGGCAGCTTATCAACGTTACATCTTTGGCTGTCCCAGAATTCTAGACTATATATCTTCTTTTTCAAAAATATCTTTAATGAGGTATAATTAGATACCATAAAATTCACACATTTTGACTGTACAATTCAATAAGTTTTTAATAAATTTATAGAATACAAATTATACCACATTCTAATATTAGAACATTTTGCAGGCACAGTGGTGCATGCCTGTAATCCCAGTGATTTGGGAAGCTGAGGCAGGAGGATCACAAGTTTGAGGCTAGCCTCAGCGTGTCTCAAAATAAAAATATAAAAAGCACTAGGGGCATAGCTTGGAGATAGAATTCCTCTGGGTTCAATCCCAGGAACCAAAAAGGGGGTGGGGTGGGGGTGGAATGTACTTCAGTGGTAGAGAACGCTTGGATTCAATTCCCAGTGAACACACACACATACACACACACACACACACACACATACTATATATATATATATATATACACACACACATACATAGACATACATACATATATACATATACATACACATTTCTACCACCTCAAAAGAAACCTTGTGCCCATTTTCAGCCAGCCACTCACCATTTTTATCTCTAGCCCCAGGCATCCACTTATTTATCCTTTTAAAACTGAAATAAACTTTATCTTTGTGTATGTGTATGTGGTGCTGGGGATGGAACCCAGGGACATTCTACCTCCAAGCTACACCCCCAGCCTGATTTTTTATTCTTTATTTTGAAACAGGGTCTCACTGAATTGCAAAGGGCTTCTCTAAGTAGCAGCTGAGGCTGTCCACGAACTTGGATCCTCCTGTCTCAGCCTCCCGGATGCTGGGATTACAAGTGTGCACCACCACGCCCAGCTTAAACAGCTCTAAACTTTCTCATTTTATAAGCGATTTTAGAATTTAGACATATCCTTAAATTAAAGCAAGAATAATAAAGGGTCTACAAATGAGTGATTTTAAATGCAATAATACAAGAACAGAACTTTGCTATTACTGGAACGGTTGGGTTTCAGAGTCCAACAGTCCTGGGTCTCTAAGATAAGCTGTCCATTCATGAAACATCAACCCCCACACATACCTCATCAGGCACTGTAATGGCTGCTACTTGAGAGGAGAACTGTCAGCCTATCTAAGAGTCCTTCCTCATATGCAAAATAAGAATGAGACCTTTCTTCAGGGTTATCTTGGAGGACAAATAAGAAATTATATGGACAACATAATATACATGCATAATGCTGGTACATATTAAACCAGAGCTGCCCAACAGAATTTCTGCAGTGATGGAAATGTTCTGTTATAGACTCAGTCTAATATGGTAGACAAGAGCTACATGTGGTTATTGAGCACCTGAACTGTGACTAAGGAGACCTATATACTTTTTTTTTTTTTTTTTTGGTAGTACTGGGGTTCCTGGAAGCCCTTCTACCTCCGGGCTACATTCCCAGACCTATTTTTACACATTTTTATTTGGAAACAGGGTCTCTTAAGCCAGCGCAGCTGGCTTTGAACCTGTGCGATCCTCCTGTCTCTGCCTACCAAGCGCGGGGATTACAAGCATGGGCCACCACACCCGGCTTATACTTTTCAATTTAAAATTTTAATTGTAAAGTTTTATTTACTTTTAATTAATTTAATTTTTTTTCTTTTTTCTTCTTTCTTCTTTTTTTTTTTTTTTTTTTTTTTTTTGCTGTACTGGGGATTGAACCTATGGACAATCTACCTCTGAGCTACGACCCCAGCTCCACTAAGTTGCAGAGGGCCTCACTAAGTAGCTGAGGCTGGCCAAGAACCTGCGATCCTCCTATCTCAGCCTCCCAAGTACTGGGATTTCAAGCGTTCGCTACCACGCCTGGCTTTAATTAATTTAAATTTAAACACCTGCGTGTAGCTGGTGACTGGCATATTGGGCTGTGCAGTAGTAGACACTCAAAATGTCAGTCTCCCTGCTGGATTAGACAAGTGAACATTGAACTTGTTATAAAGCTGGTATTTTAATCGCTGTATTAAGTGGACTAAGTGGCAGTAGGATGTTCAAAGACTCTTATCACTCCCAATGGACCTGTGCCTATTTCTCTCCTCTGAGCTGGCAGTGACTCAACTATGCACTTTCCCACAGTGCAGAAGGAACAAGGTCCTCTGTTGGGGACTTTCCTGGAATCCCAGGGGAGGTGGGTGAATGGCTCACTCACAAGGCTGCCCTTAGGCAGAGGGGTCTTTTTTCTTGAAGGGCTAGCCCTTTCCTTTCTTAGGATGTTCTTTCTTATCATTCACTCCCTTCACCATGCATGCTGAGAGCTCTCTGCTAGAAACTCAGCTAGCGTGTACCTGGCAGTACACGGGCCTGTAGAGGTACACGGCAGGGCATTGAGTTTGTAGAAACATATGTGTACTCCCAACAGGGTCTATCTATTCTGTGTTCTGTGATTTTAAGTTCTTGGATGTGTGGTTAATTGACCAATGTTGTACTTCATTATTGTGATGTTAATAGTAACCTCACCCTCATAGTATGAGTTATGAGTTTTTCTTTTTTTCCTTTATTTTTTAAGCTATAGCTTTCATTGCCTTAATCTAGACCCCTGGATAATGTGTACATTTCTACCACATTGGCAGAACAGGAAACTGTGAAAATTATATCTGAGATGACAAGTTAACTTTTCCTGAAGGTACCTAGGTGTTTTTTTTTTTTTTTATAAATAGAAGATCTTCAAAAGTAGTGGTTGAATGAATAAGATGAACTCTGTTTCAAACTACAGCAGCTCACACTTACTGGACAGAAGGCCTAGAGCCCCAGGTCAGCCAGTAACCTGACAAGGCTTCCTTATTAGGCTTAAAAAAACAGCCACTAGTAGCTAGGGAGCAGGTTCCTAAAAGGCCATAAAGGGAAGGAGAAGAGAAAGAATGTTTACTCATCCCTGCTCTATATGAATCACTAACGCATGGGTTTTATTATATACCAACCCTATGAAGCAGATTCTGATGATTCCCATTGTGCAGATGGGATCTGTGGCTCAGACTGGCAATGAGAACCACACCCCACCATGTCACTTAGGTCATTATTCAGGGCATGAAGGCACAGGTAAAAAAAAAAAAAAAAAATTTTTTTTTAATTTCCCCTACAAAATCTGATGCAAAACATTAGAATGTCAAATATTTTAATTTCCTTCAATAAAACAAAGTAGTATAATGTTTTGTTAATATTGACTATTCACCAAAATATCACTGTTTTAGGATGATGGCCATCAATCTGAGATTCTGGAAAGTAAACTGCAGAATGTGTTTCTTTCTTTTTTTAATTTTATTTTTTTTAACTTTTTGTTGCACTGGGGGTGGAACCCAGGGGCTTTCTACCTTTGGGCTATACTCCCAGACCTATTTTATATTTTATTTGGAAACAGGGTCTCACTAAGTTGCTGAGAGCCTCACTAAGTAGCTGAGGCTGGCTTCGAACCTGTGTGATCCTCCTGTCTCAGCCTCCCAAGCGCTGAGATTACAAGCGTGTGCCACCACGCCTGGCCAGAATGCTTTTCAAAATACATAAAGGAAGCTGGGCGTGGTGGTGCATGCTTGTAATCCCAACACTTGGGAGGCTGAGACAGGAGGATTGCCGTTTGCAGATAGCCTCAGCTACTTAGTAAGGCCCTTTGCAACTCAGTGAGACCTTGTTTCAAAATAAAGAATAAAAAATAAGGCTGGGGATGTAGCTCAGAGGTAGGATGCCCCTGGCTTCAATCCCTGGTACCCCACCCCCCAAAAAAAAAGAGAAAGGAATCACTTCCATTGACATTTTGTACATATGTGAGAATACCATTGTCAATCTCAATATTCTATTTATTTGGGGGGTGGGGGAGTGAGGAAGGATCGGAGGAAAAGCCACCAAGTGCTGGGAGCATGTGTGTCACTATTACTCTATGATGTGAGACTATAATACAAGCCCAATACAAGTATAAAGAAATTACCTATTTATCATGTCCACATTTATACATTATCTCTAGATTATTAAGCTTTTGGGTTGTGAGTTTCTCTGAAACTCTAATGTTAGAGGTTTTCCCCATATTGGTAGATGATTCTGAGGTGCCCTTACAAGTTGGGCACACAGCCTCCCGAATGCTGGGATGACAAATGTGCGCCACCACGCCCGACTAAATATCCTTTTTCACTGGGCTCAACTCACTACCTTTGGGGGAAAAACACAAAAACAAAGGCTATTTTGTATGGATGCTTTTTAGCAAAATGCGGCTTTGATATTGAGTGCATCGAGCTGGATATGGATGTAAGGAGTGCTATGTCGATAAACACGTGTAGCAATAACTAAATTTTTTGTAAAGTTGGACTTCTGTGACCCTGCTAGAAAAGCGAGCGACTGAGAAATGCTTCCTTCTCACGCTCCCCCAGAGAGGTTTACAAAGCTGTCCACAAAACACCATGCTTACATGGTGATCTATTTCCTTGAGAGTCAGATTAGAGATATGACAACAGTATATATGTTTCTCCTAAAAAAAAAAAAAAAAGTAGCTTCGGGCAGTCACAAGAGTCTTTAAAAAGACTTTCTTCTATCAGATAAAGAAAGAATAATATAGCTTGCTTCAGAAGAGAAGAGATAAGAAAAAGGACTTGAACCTCACCTGTATTGCTTGTAGCCTTGGGAACTATTTAATGAAAAATCATCCTTAAATAATTCTTTGGAATGACCTTTTCACTGACTAAAGTTTCTCCTTGAGGGAATGCCTGTGTGCCACTAACAGAATCCAGGCATGTCATCGGCGCAGCAGTGTGGGAGTTGGCGTCTAGCTGGGTGGTGGAGCGTGTGCTTAGCACCGGTGGAGACCTGGGTTCCATCCCCAGCAGTGCTTCCCCCGGAACAGAGTGCTTCCCCCAGAGGTGGCTAAAGATGCAGTGGGAACCCCAGTAAAGCCTCATTTCAGGCAGGGATTGCATCCTATCAGTTTTCAAGGTTCCTGGAGTTACTTGAAAAAAAAAAAAAAGCTCTGCATCTTATAAGAGCTCAAAGCTATCTCCTGGATAAAAGTGGAAGGGGAAAACTTTACAGGGAGTCCCTAGTATTGCCCGGACTTCCTGTAAGAGAACACTTCCTGCCTCTACATGTTGCTAGAAATCATGTCGGGAAGAGCTGTGAAAAACAAAATTAACTTAAACTTGACAAGAGGATATGACAGCTTATTGGAAAAATTAATATTCAGAAACTGCTCAAAAATGTTGAAAGAATAAAGGGTTAAAATTAGCTTTCTAAATAATGATTAAAGCAAACATATTCTAAAACTACAGAAGTTAAAAATGTTTGGCACTGGCATAGATGAATGAAATAGCATAAAGTCTACAAATCAACCCTTAAGTAATATGGGAGATGAATTATGGTGTAGAAAATCCTTCAAACCATTGGAGTGATTATGCAATAAGTAGTGCTGGGAAACTTAGCTAGATAAATGGACAAAACCAAAGATGAATTCCCACTTCATGCCTTATATAAAAATGAATTTCAGAAGGAGAAATATAAAGGCAAATTTTATACACACACAAAATCACTAGCAGAAAATATAGCTAAGGTTTAAAAAATGTCCACAATTTTTTGAAAACATGATAAATTTGACTACATAAGACTTTAAACAATCATCTAGGAAAACATAATAATCAAAGTTAATGTGATAAGGAAGAAAAAAACTGTCATGTAAGTAATGTGGGATAATGTTCTTCATATTCAATGAGTTCTAACATATTAATAAGAAAAAGATAAACCGCCTACCACTTCACTCATCTAAATGAAAATGGGGTAAAGAGAGTCAAGAAACAGAAAAAAGAAATAGAATATACACTAAATATGTATAAAGATGTTCTGTGTCTTTCCTAAATAAATATAAATTAAAATATGATATTATGTTAACCTATTAGTTTGGTAGAGATCAAAAGATCTGATAATACCCAGTAATAGTGAAGACACAATAAAACCAGCATTTACATATGTTAAAATGTAAATTGGCAAAATATTTTTGGAAGTAATTAGGCAAAACAACCAAATTGTTCTACTTGAAGAAATTTACCCTAGAGATGTAGCCTATATCAGGTTTGTATGTATAAATGTATATACAAGAATAGCCACAGCAATATTGCTTATTTGAGCTGTTAAATAAAATTTATGGGAGGCAAGTCTGGTGTGGTGGTGTGCACCTACAGTCCTAGTCACTCAGGAGGCTCCAGCACGAGGATCCCTTGAGCCCAGGAGTTTGAGGCTGGCCTGGGCAACAGCCTAAAACTGCATATTAAAAAATAAAACAAAAGCCTCCACAAGGCTATTGGTTTGGTTTCAAGTTCTAGGCACAACAGAGTCACTCATGCTAAACTTCCAGGTCATGAGTTAGAAATGAAGATGTTTATCAGACCTTCTGAGAAGTCAGGAGAAGGATGAGAGCCAAACCCCCAATCAGGACAGTTTTAGCTAAAATGATAAGGAAGTCCTCTCTGACTTAACCCTTATGAGTAAAATAACATTGAAATGACCAATCTGCTTTTCCTCCCTCCCTCCTATCTCCCTCTCCCTCTCCTCCTCCTTCTCCTCCTCCTCCTCCTCCTCCTCCTCCTCCTCCTCCTCCTCCTCCTCCTCCTCCTCTTCCTCCTCCTCCTTCTTCTTCTTCTTCTTCTTCTTTTCTCTCTCTCTCTCTCTCTCTCTCTCTCTCTCTCTCTCTCTCTCTCTCTCTCTCTCTCTCTCTCAAGCTAGGGGTTGAACCCAGGGGCATTCTACCTCCAAGCTATACCTCCCAGCCTGATTCTTTTTTTTTTAAGTACTAGGGATGGAACCCAGGGGCGTTCTACCTCCAAGCTACACCCCCAGAGCTGTTTTTTTTTTTAATTTTTTATTTAGAAACATGCAAGGTCTCACTGAGTTGCAAAGGGCCTCACTAAGTAGTAGCTGAGGTTGACCATGAACCCCGATACTCCTGTCTCAGCCTCCCAAATGCTGGGATTACAAGCGTGTGCCACCACATCTGGCCCGATTTTTTATTCTTTATTTTGAAACAGGGTCTCACTAAGTTGTGGAAGTTCTCACTAAGTTTTGAAGGGCTTCACTAAGTAGCTGAGGCTGGCCATGAACCCAGATCCTTCTGTCTCAGTCTTCCAAGTACTGAGATTACAAGCGTGTGCCACCACGCCCACCCTGTTCTCATTCCGTTTTCTACTCTTCTTTCTCTGTGTGTGTGTGTGAGTGTGTGTGTGTGTGTGAGTGTGTGTGTGTGTGTGTGTGTGTGTGTGTGTGCGCACATGCATGTATGTCAGTAATTTGAACCTTGGGCCTTATACCTGTTAGCCAAGCACTCTACCACTGAGGTCTCCAGTCTCTAATTTTATTCTGAGACAGAATCTTGCTAAATTGCCCTGAATGGACTTGCACTTGTGTGCCTCCTGCCTCAACCTCCTGAGTAGTGGGATTATGGAAGTTTGCCACCTTGTCAGGCCCCTGTTTTTACTTCCTTCAGTCTTTTTCTGCCTATAAAGCCAACTCTTTGTCGCAGCTCATTGGAACAGTCATGCTATTTTATAGAATGAGGTGTTGTCTAGTTCTAGAAATCCAAATAAAAGGCATTTAGATCTTTAAGCAGAATTGGTTGTAATTTGGTCCTTTCACATAGCAAAACATTCAGAAGAATCTAAATGTTTACCCATAAAAGACAAGCTTAAAAAAAAAGCATAGCCTAATTTCCAAGCCTTTGATCCATCTTCAGTTGACTCTTGTGGAGGGTGAGAGAGTGGGGTTTATTTTTACTTTTCTGCATATGGCCAACCAGTTTTGCCAACATAATTTGTTTAAGAGGCTGTCTTTTTTCCAGTGTATGTTTTTGGCCTCTTGTCAAAAATCAATTGGCTTGGAATTTAGAACAGAGACCTTGAAGCTTTGTGAAGAGGACATAAGTCCAACACTTTAACACATAGGCACAGGTAAAAACTTTCTCAACAAGACCCCAAAGGCACAATAAATTAAAAGGAGGATCAATACATGGGACTGCATTAAGCTGAAGAGCTTCTGTACAGTAAAGTAAACTATCAAGAACCTCAACAGAATGGGAGAGAAATTTTGCCAACTATTCCTCTGATAGAGGAGTATTATCAAGAATATACAGAGAACTCAAGAAACTCAGGACTAAGAAAACAAATAACCCAATAAAAAATTGGCAAGTGAACTAAAAAGACACTTCAGGAAAGAAGAAATTCAAATGGCCAATAAATGTATGAAAAAATGTTCAACATAATTAGCAATTAGATGCAAACCCAAACTACCCTGAGATTTCACCTAACTCCAATTAGAATAGCAATCATTAAAAAACCAAACAACAACAAATGCTGGTGAGTTAGCAAATTAGTGCAACCACTTCAGAAAACAGTATGGAAGATCCTCAGAAGAATGGGAATGAACCTACCATATGATCCAGTAATACCACTTCTGGGTATCTACCCAAAAGAATGAAAACCAAATTATCAGACGAATGCATGCATGTCTATGTTCATGTTCATAGCCACACAATTCACAATTGCCAAACTATGGAACCAGCCAAGATGCCCATCAACAGATAAATGGATTACAAAATTATGGAATATGTGCACAATGGAATTTTACTCAGTCATAAAGAAGAAAAAAAAATAATGCCATTTGCAGGGAAATGGGTGGAACTGGAGAACATCATGCTAAGTGAGATTAGTCAGTCACAAAATGTAAAAAATCGATGCTCTCCCTAATATGCAGAAACTAAGGAGAAAAGGGGTCATAGGAGGAACTTCACATGCAGAAAGATAAATCATAAGCAAATAAGGTGACCTAACTGAGGAGGACTGGAGAGGGAAAGAAGGAAATTCCTGAATGTACATGATGTATATTCACAAACAAATCAAAGTCAATCACTAAGCCAAACATGAGAAGGAGAGAAGAGGGAGGAAATGGGGTGGGGACTGGGTAAGGGCTAACTGGGTGATGTGTACATGTATGCCTCCACCATCTTATACTCCATTAAGATGTATGACTACAATGCACCAGTAAAAATAAAATAAGATAAAAATAAAAAAGCACGGCTCACTCAGACAACAGAATAGGATGTAGACATTAAAAAGCACAACGTATAGCTCTAAACATTGGAGTTGAGATCTGAAGTGTCTCCCACAGCTCATGTGTTGCAGGTTTGGTCCCTGGTACAGCTGTGTTCAGAGGCGGGGCTTTGGAGGAGTAACTGGATCAGGAGGCCCTGAAATCCCCTGTGGATTAACTCACTGATGGATTCATAATTTGATGGCAGTATGGGTAGGTGGTGAAAACTGTAGGAGGTAGGACTTATCTGGAGGGACTGGGTCCTTGGGGGCTATATCTTGTTCTCTCTGCTTCCCACCACCAGGAGGTAAGCAGCTTTGCTCCAGCACACCTTCCCCACCACGACGGGCCTTCACCACAGGCCCAGAACCAAGGAGCCAGGGAGCCCAGCAGCCGCCAACTGAGACCTCTAAAACCAGGAGTCCAAGTAAACTTTACTCTTCTAAATTATTTTTCTCAGGCATATTCATTCATTCTCTCTCTCTCTCTCTCTCTCTCACACACACACACACACACACACACACACACATACACAGTGAAATCTAAAATTGTTAAGTCATAAAATCCAATTTTAAAATAATCTAGTATGGGGTTTTGTTTGTTTTTATGCTAATAGAGATTGAGCACCCAGGGGTACTACATCACTGAGCTACACCCCCAATTTTATTTTTTTAAATTGTGAAACAGGATCTTATTAAGTTAGTGTACATTGGCCTTGAACCTCTGATCCTCCTGTCTTAGTCTCTCAAGTACCAGCACTACAGGTATGTACGCCACCATGCCCAGATTAGTATGCTGTGTTAATAGTGTTAAAATAAGTATATTATGTGTCTATTAAGCCTCAATCTATTGGAGAGAAAAATAGATTTACCTATCATGCTATACTCTTTTGCACAGTTTTAACTTTTACTTTGAGAAGTTTCAAAAATAGAAACTTATTTTATATACATGTATTATATATAACATGAATAAAGCCAGGCGTGGTGGCACATGCTTGTAATCCCTGCTCTTGGGAGGCTGAGACAGGAGGATGCCACAGGTTCAAAGCCAGCCTCAGCTACTTAGTGAGACCCTGTTTCCAAATAAAGTATAAAATAGGGCTAGGAGTATAGCCAGAGGTAGAAAAGCCTCTGGGTTCTACCCCAGTACCACAAAAAAAAATTTTTACATATAACATAAATATTTTTATAAAGAGTTCTATAGCTTAACTTGCATTAATCCAAAACAATGATTTTGATAGGTAGCATTTCATATTAGTAGTAGTTATAAAAATAATAACCATTATTATTTACTAAGCACTTAATATATTTCATGGCTAATCTTAAGTGTTTCTATTAATAGTGTTCTTTGGGGGAAAAACTATCCTTTTTGAGAGGCCTCTCAGGGTCTGAACAATGGGTATGATACTGTGAGTTTTTCTTTTTGAACACTAATCACCTAAATTTGTGAAGCTACAGGTCTTAGTTAAAAACTCATCAGGCATGGTGGCACATGCTTTAGATCCCAGCGCTCGGGAGGCTGAGACAGGAGGATTTACGCAGGTTCGAAGCCAGGCTCAGCAATTTAGTGAGGCTCTCAGTAACATAGTAAGACCCTAGTTCCAAATAAAGTATAAAATAGGTCTAGGGGTGTAGCCCAGAGGGAGAAAGCCCCTGGGTTCCACTCCCAGTATCCTCCCCCCCAAAAAAAAACCTAGATGATACAACCTACTGTGGGAATTTATTATAGGTACAGATGTCCTTTTTGAATTTTAAGATGGTTAGTGGCTTGAGAATATCTTCTTTTATCATTTTACTGGTGAGATGTAATTATACATCTCAAGGGATTTAAAGCAATACAAACATGCATGCACACATCACTTAGTTACTTGAGAATATTTGAATGTGAGGTGGGTCCCTTGTGTACATAGCACCTGGTCAGCAAATCTACTCAGTTTCTTTTTTTTGTGAGGGAAATACTGGAGATTGAACCTCTGAGTTACACCCTCAGCCCCCCCCCCTTTTTGATATAGCATCTCACTAAGCTGTTGAGGGTCTTGTTAAATTGCTGAGGTTGGCCTCGAATTTATGATTCTCCTGTCTCAGTTTCCCAAGTGCTGGGATTACAAGCATATGGCACCACTCTGGGGCCTACCCCTAGTTTCTTCCTTAGAGGAAAATAACCCTCCTGTGTTTTATGTCACAGGACATGTATTCCAGGTCACCCTATTCTTTTCAGCATTGCTAGCTCTCCTTTGCTTTTGGGGGCCTTGTTAGCCACACACAATGTCTACCCATCTCTTCAGCAGAGACTAACCCCATCTGGGATTTTGAATGGCTCAAGTCTTTTCTCTTCCCTGGATGAGCCCTTCTTCCCCGATCAGAAGTGAGAAGAGATTAAAAAAAAAAAAAAAAAAAAAGCTTGCTTGTTTGCTTCCTCTCTGCTAATTCTGTATTCTCTGACTTAGAGCTCATTATGTTAGAGGAAAAGAACTTATTCTTAGTTCAACCTTTGGAACTAGGAAACGAGGCTTTGATCAGAATAAAACAGCACTTTACAGATGTTATTTAATTTAGTCACCATAAAAACTTAAGAGGTAGAGTTCATTATCTGCATTGAAGTAAACAAGGCTCAGAGATACTAAGTAATATGCCCAAGGTCAAGCAGGAGATAAAGCACAGTGAACCCTGGGCTGATCCTTTTTAAAACCCTTGCTAATTAGCTAATAATGATGCCCAGCAGAGGTGTTGGTAGGCACTGCTGGATTAGCAGATCATGGAGGTTAAAGGAATAATCTCCTCTCCCCTCCTCTCCTCTCCTCTCCTCTCCTCCTCTCCCCTCCCCTCCCCTCCCCTCTCTCTCTCTCCCTCTCCCTCTCCCTCTCTCTTCATTTAGATTAAACTTACAATTACTGAGCAGACACTGTTCTCTCTAGCACATTATCTTGATTTTTCTCCAAAACTCTTTTGAGGATTTACAGGGAGGTCAAGTTTCATAGGAAAGTTGTTCAGCTATCAGCTGGGGAAGCTAAGGCCAGCATTTCAGATGCGGGCATCTCTTGGGTGATGTCTAGGAGTCTTCTGAGTTGTGTTATTAAAGATATTTCCTAATGCCAGAGCTTAGTCTTCCAGTATTTGGTGATGAAGCATTCATTTGAACTGACATCAAGACACATAGAATCAACTATTACTAAGGATGTGACTATCAAATTTGTAATTTTCTTTTACCTCAAGCCTATCCACTAGCTCATTAATATATCCAAAAGAGAGAGGAAACTCACATCTGCTCATTTGTTGTTGTTGTTGGTTTTAGAAACTTTTTTGGACCAACTAATTTAAAAAATATAACAGATTAAATTGCTGATTGAAATGAGTATGGAAGCTGGGTGTGGTTGCGCACGCTTGTAATCCCCGCTCCTGAGAGGTGGAGACAGGAGGATCGCGCAGGTTCGAAGTCAGCCACGCGGGCTTAAGAGACCCTGTTTCCAAATAAAAATATAAAAATAGGTCTGGGAGTGTAACCCGGAGGTAGAAGGGTTTCCAAGAACCTCAGTACCACAAAAAAAAAAAAGAAAGAAAGAAAGAAAGAAAGAAAGAAAGAAAGAAAGAAAGAAATGAGTATGGAAGATTTACTATAATTTAATTTACTCTAACCACCTTTATTCTTCATTAAGGACTGTAAGAAGAGGGAGCAGTTATTCGTGTGAGAGCTGGTATAAAATAAGCATTAGCAAGTTGGACGTGGTGGCGCATGCTTGTAATCCCAGCATTTGGGAGACTGCAACAGGAGAATTGCAGTTTGAGGACAGCCTCAGCTTAGTGAGGCCCTTTACAACTCAGTGAGACCCTGTTTAAAAATAAAGAATAAAAAATAGGGTTGAGGTGTAGCTCAGAGATAGAATGAGCCTGGGTTCCATCCCCAGTACTGGGAAAAAAAAAAAAAAAAAAGCAGTTTGGAGCAGGGCTTTGCAGGTCCAAATCTAGGGCTGCTACTAACTATACGGAAGCTTCTGGACAAGGTACTTAATCATCCTGTGCTCAGGTTCCTTCCTGAAAATGAGCAGATTAGCCTAACTCATGGAGCTGCTGTGCAGAATACTCAAAACAGAGCCAGCCAGCCAGAGCTGCTCGGGCATCACTCCACACGGGGCCACGCCCACGCGTCAGGTAACGGATTGCCCTGGCCCTTTTGTTTCTTGGGTGAGGCTAATTTGCTTTTATAACCCTTCTCTAAAAAATAATGGGTAGAGATAGAGAGCTTACATTAATGAAAATGAATAGGAATTAAATTCTCTAGGGAGAACTTTGGGGCAATTAAAGGTATTGGCTTAAAACAAATCTTGGTTTGTATCCCTCCATAATTCTTCCACCTGCATCTGCTATATGTATTTAGAAGGCACTACCTCTTTGGGAATAGTGAGAAGAGGGTCACTTCAGGCTTTTGTTGCTTCGTCTGAGAGCAGCATAAAGATTGCTGTGCTCTGCCTGTGATGCCATTGGTGGCCCTGACCCACTCCCCACTCGCGGCATCTTGGAGTGCCTGTCCTATCAGCTAAGATGGCTTTGAGCTGCCTTCCTCCTTTGACGCCTATGCCCCTTTAGAGGGCCAGGGCAAGGGGTGGGCATCCATCACAGAGTGCCACCACATCCTCTGCAGCTCCGCCTACACCCAGAAGTCAAGGCCAGCACTCTACCAAAAAGACAATTCCATCAGAAACTTTCAAAATCCTAAACGGTTTCAAAAAGTCACCTCAGAGAGGCAAAACATTCTTCCCTTTCACAAGCCGACAGTGGGTTCTCTGGCCGGAGTGAACTCTTCTATTATTTCAATGAAGAAAGAAAGGTAACCATTGCTTTTACTTAGCTATATATAATTGTTTATTCTATTTTCTTGCTTGTTTTACTTTCTTGAAATATATGGGTAAGAAATAAATAACTCAAGTTGGGAATGGATTACATCTGTAATCCCAGTCAGTACCTAGGAGGCTGAGAAAAGAAGGTTGCAGGTTTGAGACGAGCCTCAGGAACTTAGTAAGACCCTGTTTCATCATAAAAAAATAAAAAGGGCTGGGAATGTTGCTTGTAGATAGAATGCAACCAAGTTTAATCCTCAACACCCCCCCACACAAATAAAACTAAACTACAACAAAAATGATTAACTTACATTTTTAAACTGTGGTGAGTTTGTAAAAAAAAAAAAAAAAAAAAAAAAAGCTCCTTTGTTCCTTTGTTATCATTCTCACTCTGTACCTTTATTTATTTATTTATTTTGCAGTACTAAGAATGGAACCCAAGGGCATTCTACCTCAAAGTGGCACCCCCCAGCCCTATTTTTTTTTATTCTTTATTTTGAAACAGGGTCTCACCGGACTGGGACCGGAGCCTGCCATGAAGCAAGGCCAGTTCTGGGGCCTCCAAGGCAAGGATCGGAGCCTGCCGAGGGGTGAGGCTGGTGCCAGGGCCAGTGAGACCAGGATCAGAGCCTGCCATGAGGCAAGGCCAGTGCGGGGGCCTCTGAGGCCGGGATTGGAGCCTGCCGAGGGGTGAGGCCAGTGCCAGGGCCAGTGAGGTCGAGATCGAAGCCTGCCGCGAAGCAAGGCAGGTGCTGGGGCCTCTGAGGCCAGGATCAGAGCCTACCGAGGGGTGAGGCCAGTGCCGGGGCCAGTGAGGTCGAGATCGAAGCCTGCTGCAAGGCAAGGCAGGTTCTGGGGCCTCTGAGGCCAGGATCAGAGCCTGCCGAGGGGTGAGGCCGGATCCAGGGTCAGCAAGGCAGGGATCGGGGCCTGCCATGAGGCAAGACTGGTGCTTGAGCGTGCGAGGCCAGGATCAGAGTCTGCAGAGGCACCAGGCTGGTGCCGGGGCCTCAGGAGTGGGATCAAAACTTGCAATGCGGCATACATAAAGAAACATACAGAAAATATAAAATCAGATGGTTTCCCTAATATGCAAAAACTAGGAAGAAATGGGTAATGGGAGATCTAGTTGAAGAAAGGGCCCCATGGAAGAGCAATTAAGGTGACCAATCAGAGGGGATGGGATGGGAGAAGATGGAATTTCTTCAAAACGCAGGATATACATAAACAAATGAATCAATGTTAATCACCAAATCAAGCATGGGATCGAGGGAGGGGGAGGAAATGAGATGGGGAGGGGATAGGGGCTAAGTGGATGATGTGTGCTTGTATACCCTCACAAGTCATGTATTCTATTGTGATGCTGGACTACAATGCACCAATAAAAATATATATATTAAAAAAAACAGGGTCTCACTGAGTTGCAAAGGGCCTCACCAAGTAGCTGAGGCTGTCCTCAAACCACGATCCTCCTGTCTCAGCCTCCCAAATGCTGGGATTACAAGAGTGAGCTGTCACACTCAGCTACTCCGCATATTTTTAGAGAGAAAATGAAACCATAGTCATATACACATATAATTAACATGCCTGGATTTGAAATCAATCAGCAAATGCTTGAGCACCTACATCTGGTCATCCTACAGTCTGGTCTTTATGGCTTGGTGTGATATGGTTATAGGGCAAAACCCAAGTCTAGGTGAAGGCAAGGAACTCAGAAGAGAGGTAAGGGATTCAAATAAAAATACAATAGCAGGATACCTGTTCAGTGGGAAAATTTGTTACCCCCTGGGCTCATCCTGGAAACTCTCCTCTCACCAGTATTTCAGGGGATATGACACTCCTTCCATGCGGTCCCCACAAAGCTCAGAGAGACCCACAGAGCAGAAGAGAGCAATGCTGAATATTGCAACCAGTGTTCAGGAGACTTAAGCATATGGGAGGCCCTTCCTATCACTGTGGTGGTGGTGGTGCTGGTGGTGATGGTGTGTGTGTGTGTGTGTGTGTGTGTGTGTGTGTGTGTATGAGCGCATTCAGCATGGGAACATGAGAAATAAGTTCAACAAATTCAGCTTGGAAGACTTAGTACATTAATGGAGAACTTCAAGCAAACAGAGACACAAAGCCCAAGAATTCTCTGCTCTTGAATATAAAGGTCTCAGTTGAAGAAAGAACATTCTAATAGAGATGGTCTGAGAAACAGAACAATACTGGACCAGGGAACAGTGCCACAGAAGAGCTCTGAGGACAAGAGGACCCAGAGATCTTTTCCTTATCTCCTGCAGATGAGGCGCTACCAACTCCCATGGACAAGGGACACGAGGTTACCATCACATCTCTGCAGAGTCCATGAGATTTGTTGTAGACTCGCTAGTACAACTGTGCTAATTGCTTAGTCTAACCTTACAGTATAGCTTTTTTTCTTATCAAGCATTTTATTGTCCAAGGTTCCAAGTGCAAGAACTCCTTGTAGTAATCAAGTGTGTTTGTGTGCACGCATATGCGGGCCAGTTGAACCTTATCAATAACCATTGCTTGGCTCTAGGTATCTCAGAAGGACCGAGCAAGTAACTAATCTTCCATATACCAACCACACTCCTGCCATAGCAATGCTAGGTCGCATCTGCCTGTCTCCTATCTAATATGCAACTCAAATCAGTAAACAAGGGTAGAAAAATTAGTATGCACGAGGTCTGTGCTAAGTGCAGTGGCGGCCACCAAGATAAATAAGGTATGGGCCTTGCCAAACAAGGGCTCCCAATCCAACAGGACAAACAGCTACATGGATGACACCTTATGAAGGACAGTATGAGAGGCACTATACCCAAACCACCAACATCATCAGCAAAGAGTTGAGGAGAGGGTAGGTTTTGTTCAGGGGAATAGAAGACCTTGAGAATTTTCATCACTTTGCAGTCAGTCTGGGGGTAAGAGTTCTGGATAGTGAAAAAGTAAAAGGCCTATTTCTTGCCTGTTTTCACTGAAGGGGAGAAGATGAGATGTGCATTCCTGAAACAAAGCAATTCACCGCTGAGCTATATTATCTAAAGAAAGAACCGAGGGCTACTGACTGTGGAGTCATCAGAAGCCAGAGGTCAGTCTGTGGTGGCTGAGCCAAGAAGACCTTTGCAGAAGGCAGAGTCTGATGTGCATCTTTATGATCTATCTGCTGGGTTAGAAAAGTGTCACCTAACACGTCATAGGAAGGTGGGGACAGCAGGCATCAAGGCAGGAAAGCGGCGTCTGGCCTCACGTGTTGGGGAATGAGAAGCTCAGAGGTTCATGTGGAGGAGGAGCTGCAAATAAAATTGTAGAGTAGAATAAATGCGGATCACGGCGCATCAGGAAAGCCAGGAGGAAGTGTTTTCAAGCATATGGTTGGGAATAGATGGCTGCTGCTGCACTTACAGAAATGAATGAGAGTTTCATACTGAAAGCATGTATTAGAGAACTGTCTGGAAGTGTGAAAAATTGCAGTCGGACAGTAAGTAGGAAATGGATAGAATAATGACAGAGAGGAAATAGAGGGAACAGCAAGTAGAATATATTCCACAGAACATTTGGATTTGGAAGTGGCTGGGAGTATGCGGGGGATATACGCAATTTACTGACTGCTTAGGATGTATTAATGTTGGCTAAAAGTGATCAAAGTAGGTGAGACAAACCACAGATTTTAATTAGACTCTTCAAATTGAAGACTTCAGTATTTTTCATGATGATTTAAAACTGTTAAATCCATCAATAATCCCTCAGCATTTTGTCTATCTTTTGATGTTCAGTTGAGACAAAGAGAAACCAATATCAGAGCTGAAGAAAAAGAAAATGTAGTCGAGGTGGGGAGGTTTCAAACATCCTGCGTTCTTTATTCAACAAGTTCAGTAAATCATCATTATCAACTTCAATGTTTTGTGAAAAGATTATTCAGCACTTTAAGCTGTATGGGTCCAAACCAATAGTATCTACAGTACTCCAAGATTAAAATGAGTAAAAAAAAAAAGAAGAGATCATAAAGGATTTTTTAAATAATGTGACTTGAGTTTTGAAAACTGCTATTGAAATGTGATCTGGTACTTGTTGGAAAGTTATTTATAACCAAAAAAGCATAAAAATCGACAGTGATTGACAAGCTGAATGTCTTTCTGGGAGGAGGCTGGAAATTATATTGAGAATAAGACTTTGAAAAACAAGCCTTTTTCATTTTAAACAATCATTGTCCTCTCCCCCCCCCAATAAATTCCAGGGAACTTGGCTTTTCCACAAATTCTATTACCCCATTACAAAATTGAAATTCAATCTAACCTATTATGATTTAGCGTGGAATGCTGTAAAGATGCTGAATATGAAAGAAAAATGAAACACACTTGCAGAACACACAAACGTTACCAGAAAACAAATCACTACGAATTAATGTCAAAGAGGAGCAGTTGTCATGCGAACAAAGTAGTTGGCACTGAAGTTGGCAATATTCTTCTTAGCGTCTAACACCATCACTTGCCTTTTAATGGAATGTCAATTTGAGCCTGTAGGAGAACTCGGTAGCAAAAATGCCTGGTGCATGAAGGACACGAAGCATGCTCACGTCACCAACTGGCAGGACCCCCAGAGAAAATGCCCCTCAAGATATGAAAGGCGGAGTGTACAACCATCTCTATGTAGATGCAAAGGGAAAAAAAGGTCTTCTCTAGAGGCAGAATCCTGTGACATAAATAATGAAAATCCAATCATCATCTGTCCTAGGACATTTTCTCCCTATGGATAATGAGGCATCTATAATTAACTATATTTTGGGTTTTGATACAGCCCCCATAAAACTCAAAGCTAAGTTCTAACTTTCCTTTTAGAATAGATCTTTATCTCAATTTATACTTTCTCAGATTGCTGATTTTTTGTGGCTGTGTACATTCCCCCAAGCCACCTCAACAATTTCGTGTTATGAGGCGAGAGTAGGGAAAAAATTATTTTAATCCACTATAATTTTCATTAAAATGTATTTTATTGTTTGCAATTAATGAGATTTTCCTCCATTATACAGATATGTATACAGGTCATTCTTCTGAATTCTTTGTTGCTGCTATCTGATTAGAAATGTTGTCAACAGTTTCTCATTTCAGACAGGAGATTTTTAATTCCTTTCTTGAAGGATTGCTCACCATGTTTCTGCTAGCTATTTGGAAATTTCCAGAAAAGATATTAAGTCATTTACTATGCCATGGTTTGGCCTAGTTCTGACCTTGAACAAAATTTGTGATTCGTTTTTTATGTGTATTTACTAAGTATATATTAAATAAGTATATATTAAATAAGTATATATTAAAGTATATATTAAATAAAGTATATACTAAATAAAATTCAAAAATTGTCCCATTACTCCATTCATGAATATCACAGTAGAACAAAATAAGAAAATGTCTGTTCATTTACTTTGAAAACAGGAATAAAACTAGGGGTGATAGTCCCTGTCAACTTGAAAGAGAGAGAGAGAGAGGCACGAGGGACTGAACCCAGAGGCATTCTACCTCTATCTACCTCTAAGTTATACCCATGGTCTTTTAAAATTTAATTTATTATTTATTTATATTGAAGACTGAACCCAGGAACATTCTACCTCTAAGTTACAGCCCTTCCTTCCTTCCTTCTTTCCTTTCTTCATTTTTTGGTACTTGGGATTAAACCCAGGGGCATTCTGCCTCTGATCTACACCCCCAACCCTATTTTTTTATTTTGAAACAGGGTCTTACTAAGTTGAGAAGGGCCTAGCTAAATTGCAGAGGCTACCTATAAACCTGCAGTCCTCCTGTCTCAGCCTCCCAAGTACTGGAAATACAAGCATGTGTTACAAAATAAAAAATAAGCTGGGTGTGGCTTATTTTTTATTTTGTAACAGAGTCTCACTATGTTGATGAGGGTCTCTCTGTGTTGCTAAGGCTGGCCTCAAACCTGTAATCCTTCTATCTCAGCCTTCCAAGTATTGGGATTATAAGTATGTGCCACTATGCCCAGCTTATTTTCTATTTTGAAACGGGGTCACTAAGGTGCAGAGGGCTTCACTACATAGATGAGGCTGGCTCTGAATCTGTGATCCTCCTGTCTCACTCAACTTTTCAAGTATTGGGATTAAAAGCATGAACCACGACACCTGGAAAGGCTCATCTTTTATCTTCTTCAACATGCTCTAACTATAATCTACTTCTCATGCTTTTAAAATCTTGCTTCATTCACAGTATATGACCCATGGTAGGTGCTACAGGATACTTGTGTATAGGGAGATGCTCTGAAACCCTTGCATCAGGGGCTTGACTGTTATTTGAAAAGCCCACTTCTTCTTGTCCACCTAACAAACTCCAATTTATGTACCAATTTTGTTTTAATTGTACATGTGGCTATTTGACATTTCTGACAATAACTACTCACCTTTGTGCCCCCAATGTGGGTTCTGCACATGGTATGTATAAAATAAGTATTTGTGGGGGTAGGGAGAAAGAGAAGGAAGAAAAGACAAACATTTATTTTCTTTACTCCTAAGAATACATGGTAGTTTACTAGCTACTCAGAGAGAGAGTTGCATTTACTAGAGAAAAATGCTTGCCTCCAATTTTTCAAAACCACCACTGCACAAGCAGATTGAATTTTGTGTTTCACTGAATCCATCCATTCATGATTAATTGGGTAGTTAAGCACTCCAGTTACATGTGCAGCTGGGAATTCCTCCAGCTGTCATTAATTTTACCAAAGATTCAGATCCTTAGAATTTCTGCTAAACTGGAATCACTGCTACTCCTCGGCCAATCAAAATCAAGGAGTGACCTTTCCCTTTACTGAGTAACAAATGATTAATTTTAAAAAGCTACAAGCATGCTAAGTCCAGTTGCCCTTTTGGTTACTGTCAAAATAAATGTGATGTTACGCAAGCTCCTGTTTTCTTTTAGTAGCCAGACTGGGGAGGAAAATAGATATACTCCAAAAGTCAGTGAACCCTGGCATAATCAACATGAAGACAGTAACCGAATTAACCTAAGGACTGAAAGGCGAGTGAATACATTTCTTTGGCTTCCATGACCACTCAGCTGTGTGGAAAGAGAGGAACTGCACTTGAAGCCTACGCACTATCTGGCAATGGAGCGTTGTAAAATGTAATGCAGGTTTTCCCAAAGAGAAGAAGAAGAATGCTCTTGTTTCTCCCATCGTCTGCAATCAAATAATGAAGTGTGAACAAGGTCCAGCTCGTTTTGGCTGTCAGCCTCTCAGCCTAGTTCAAGCATTTGCCAGATACCATACTCTCCAATATAACAGAGGCTTGCAAATGCACTGAAACTTTTCAATACATTCTCCATAGACGGGAAAAACAGAAAGCTCAGCACCATGCCTAGATGCCCATGATAGTCATTTCCTTCCTTGAAACTGGGGTTCTCTCCAGCCAGTTGTTTGTCACTCCACTTGCTAATATATATTCAATTCATAGTCTTACATATGCGACAGATAATACAAAATGCATATTACTTCTATGTAAAATGCATCTTCTGTATGCACACTCATCTTGCAAACCTAACTCCCTCTGCAGCAGAGGAGAGCAATTCAGTTTTAAGCAGATCGTTTGACCATCAAAGCCAAGTACTTGCAAGGCTTGGATAGACACTGTGCTCTCTTTAATTCAGGGTCCTAAAGAAAACAATAACAAGACAGAATGGCCACAACACATTTTATACCTTGCTACACAGAGGGCTCATCACATCCAGAGTATTTAGTCCTTCAAGTATCAGTTGCATTATTTATGGGCCATCAAGAGTCTTCAGCCATTAAGTGGTTATTCTTCATGACCAAGTTTATTAAAAACTCTACCTTGGTTTTCATCTCCTTCTGCAAAAGCAGCTACCTGCTCTGCTTCTCCAAGCATGAGTAAGCACATGTGTACACACACAAACACACACACACACACACACACACACACACACACACACACACACCATGCTATCATCTACCTACTCAATAGCCTCCAGGAATCACAACAGATTCATAATGTAAAAATGGCATTTTTCTTCAAAAAATGGAAGACCAATAAAAATTCTCCAAGCCAGGCATGGTGGCATACACCTATAATCCCAGTATTAGGGAGGCTAAGACAGGAGGATTGCAGGTTCCAGGACAGCCTGAGAAAAATAGGAAGACTCTAGGAAACCTAGTAAGACATTGTTCCAAAAAACAAAAAATAAAAAGGGCTAAGATGTAGCTCAGAGGTAGAGTACACCTGAGTTTTGCCCCCAGTACAACACACACACACACACACACACACACACACACACACACACACACATTATTCAGATGCCTTTTTATTCTTAGCCCCAATTCAAAAACAATCAACAGTATACCAACATTTAAAAGAAGCAACTCATAAGTCACCTAGGTAAGAACTTTTTATGTTTCATCACTTGAAAAATAGAAAGCAGTTAAAGCCATTGATTACCCTATGAATAAAAGCAGAAAAAACTATTTCACTGTCTTTGCAAGGGTAAAGGTCACCTGATTTTAGAAATTGTTAAATAAACTTGAAAAAACAAAACAGAGAAGTCCACTGTTCCCAGCTGGTAGGGCAAAAGGTAAAATCCCAAGAACAGTCTATCTATAAAGTCAGCAACTCCTTTCATGGCAAGAACATCTCTCTCAGAACTAGGCTTATGTTTTCAAAATGCCTGAGCCATTATAACTGATGGAGAATAATGCTAGATGGAATGCTCTGGTCTTCTCTTTGGCTGATCTACGATTTCCATGTATGATTCAAAAGCTAAAACTACATCTGGTCCAGACAAAAAGGCCCTTTTAATTCTGACGGCCCAAGACAAGCTCCCCTCTATTTTTCCAGCTTTCTTTCCCTGTACTCTCTGCCTTCTTACCAGTCTCCCCTGCCACGAGGCTAAAAGCCTGTAGCTCCCTCGTTTCCTGAATGCACCATGTGCAGTGGATTCCTACCAACATGTCTCTGCAGTACGTTGTCCTGCCTCCTACTCATTCTGAAAGAAGATGTGAGTCACCTTCAGAATGCTCGTGCTGATAATCCCCTCCAGGCTTGCTCGGTGTCCATTAAAACTGCTGTGTGCGTTTGTTATCACCACAGTTACATTATTTAATAGTTATCATTCTGTGTGCGGAATCCCAGCTCATGAGCCCCTGAGGGTAGGAGCCATATTTTATTTATCTCTTTTCCCCCCTCAGGGATAAGTACAATACTTGATTTTATAGATACTTATTGAATGAGGGAACATAGAAATGAGTAAATGATTCATAGACAAGCAGAGACTAGAAAGCCGTGAGTGTAGCACAAGAAGGAAACTAATATTTAACTAGATATTTTCATTATAAATATGAGTATAGCCTAAGCAATAATTTTCTGCACAATAAAGCTATATTTTATGTTAATATTTTTTCTGAATCTGGTCCTTGATATACTGACCACCAAAGAAATGCAGGTGAGTAACTCAAGTTACTTTAGAGGAAAATATATGCTATTGCTTAAATTTTTTTTTTTTTGGTGGTACTGGGGTTCCTGGAAACCCTTCTTCCTCCAGGCTACACTCCCAGACCTATTTTATATTTTTTAATTTAGAAACAGGGTCTCTTAAGCCAGCGAGGCTGACTTTGAACCTGCACGATCCTCCTGTCTCTACCTCCCAAGCACGGGGATTACAAGCATGCGCCACCACCATGCCCGGCAAAACTTTTTATTTGGGGATAATTTCAGACTTAGAGAAAAGTTTCAAAGGTAGTGTAGAGAGTTCCCACACACCCTCCACCCAGATCTCCCAATGTTAACATATTATACTTGCCAGGTGCATTTGGTATAACTATAAAATGGACACTGGCACATTATGAATAAAACTCCAGTCTTGCCGGGCGTGGTGACGCACGCTTGTAATCCCAGTACTTGGAAGGCTGAGACAGGAGGATGGTGCAGGTTAGAAGCCAGCCTCAGTTACTTAGTGAAGCTCTCAGCAACTTAGTGAGACCCTGTTTCCAAATAAATATAAGAAATAGGTCTGGGAGTGTAGCCTGGAGGTAGCCAACCTCTGGGTCACATCCCCAGTACCAAACCAAACCAAAGCAAACCAAAAAAAAAAAAAAAAAACCCTCCAGTCTTTGTCAGATTTCACCAGTTTTCCACAAATGTCTTTTTTCTGTCCCAGGAGTCAACTCAGGATACCATATTGCGTTTAGCATATGCTTTTAAAAACCAAACACTGACTTGATTTTTGAAGAAAAAACTTAAATGGCTTCAAAGATTGATTAAACATTTCAGCCAGTCTTCCAGTTTCCTTTTTCCTGTGTGTGGTGGACGGGTTGGCACCTCCTTTCTCAGTCTCAGCCAGGGAGAGTGCAACAGGTAAAGTCCTGCTTCAAATGCTGGCACAGTTGTGAGCTCAGGTGGGCTAAGAATATTTCAACCAGGTCAGCACACAGTTTCTAAATAAAAGAAACTGAGGTAGAGATAACAGCAAGTAAGACAACCAGCAATAAAGAGCAGCCCGAGATGGTTTCTAAAAGGGTCACAGATGGATCAAAAGTTCTCAAATCTTCAAGAGGCTTTTGTCCTGCAGCGTAGCTTGGTGCCATGGGTTAGAAAAAAAAGAACTGCAAGAGGCGGCGGCGAGGATGGCATGGTCATCTGCTGCTGTTAAGACCCGGGCAGTGGGCTGGGAGGAAAGGGGGGCCCAGGAACAAAGGCCCCAGGAGAGTCTGATTTTAAGTGAAAGGGCCTTTCAAGATGCACCAGGCATGAAAAACAAAATATAAGGGGCTCATCTGCTGCTAATCTGGCATTATGAGAGAGAGAGAGAGAGAGAGAGAGAGAGAGAGAGAGAGAGAGAGAGAGAGAGAGAGAGAGAGGTGTGTATATTTAGGGAGAGGTAGTGACCTTGTGCATTTTGGAAAGTTTGAAAGCAGACACCATGCAGGGACTATTTTTAAGGCAAAGAGAAACTGAACATTTTGCCTGATGATAAAGAAGAGAGGACTTTATTCCAATTAGAATGGTCACTTAAAGCCAGTCAGGATACTTGAACACTTGAACAGGTGCTCCAAGGGTAGCCCCTCCAAGGAGCCTTCCAGGAGATTTTGTCCTACTTGGTTTCAGGGATCTGCCCCTCAAAGGAGAGTGAGGATCTTGGAGGATGCTGGGGAGGGTTGCAGATGATGAGAGTTATGAAAAGCATGGCCAAGAACTCTGCATCACTCATCTAGAGACTTGGCTTTCTAGCCAAAGGCAGACTTTAAACAACATGCTTTAAGAATGAGAACAGTCTTTGTGCAGTAAAATCAGAGTGGGAAACAATAACACAACATCAACAATAACACAGCAACCACCAAAAAACACCTCCTTCTGCATGAGAGATTTAAATCATGCATGAGAGTAAGTGTTCTGATCAGGATGGCAAAGGTGATGAGGCAGAGAACTGAGCTTCTGCAGTAAGATATAAAATCTCCTGCCCTAAGCTCTTACAGTTCTACACTTTGGGTATAAATACCTTAATGAGAACAGTCTAGTATTATAGGTATTTTCCCATTTTCTTTAAGATTCAAAGGTGTCAATTTTGTGGGAGGGGCAGTGGAATTGAACCCAGGGGTATTCTACATCTGTGCTACACTCCTAGCCCATTTTATTTTAGTTTGAAACAGGGTCTTACTAAGTTGCTGAGGGTTTCCCTAAGTTGTGGAGGCTGGCCTTGAACCTCTGATCCTCCTGTTTCAGCCTTACATGTACTGAGATGACAGGCATGTGCCTGGTTGATTTATGTTTTGTTTTGCTTTGTTTAAGGAAGGTAACAAGTGTTCAGCTTGAAAAATATTAACTGGTCCATCAACAGATGAATGGATTACAAAACTGTGGGATATGTACACAATGGAATTTTACTCAGCTATTAAAAAAACTCAGTTTCATCATTTCAGGGAAATGGATGGAACTGGAGGACATTATGCTAAGTGAGATTAGTTAGTCACAAAAAATAAGAAATCAGATGCTTTCCCTAATATGTGAAAGCTAAGGAGAAATGGGTCACAGGATGAACTCTAGATGAAAAAGGAAATCCTATAGAGGAGCAAACAATACAACCTAAATGAGGGGATGGGAGGGGAGAAGAAGGAAATTCTCTAAAACACGCAATGTACTTAAACATATCGAAGTCAACCACTAAGCCAAGCAAGGGAAGGAGGGATGGGGAGGGAACAGGGTGGGAATTGGGTAGGGATTAAATTGGTGATGGGTACATGTATGTGCACACAAGTTTTTTTTTTTACCCCAATATGATGTATGAATATAATGCACCAATAAAAATTTAAGGAATACTAAGTGGGTAATCTAGCAGAAAAGAAAACTTTAGGTAAGTTTTTATCTTTAGCTAATTTATTTATTCCTGAGTCCTTTCTTGAGGTTGTCAGGCCTATTTATATACAGAAATATAAATAATTAGAAATACAAAAGAGATCAAGAAAGACATATATTAGGCTTGTTGATTCTATATTCATATGAATGTTTATAAAGAATAAAAGAGATTAAGGCTTAAAATTATTCATGCCAGCTGGGAGTGGTGGTACATATCTGTAATCCAAGTACTTGGGAAGCTGAGACAGGAGGGTCACAGGTTCAATACCAGCCTTAACAACTTAGCATGGCCCTCACCAACCTAGCAAGGCCCTGTTTCAAAACAGAAATAAAAAGGGCTGGAGGTATAGAATTCAGATGTAGAGTGCCTCTGGGTTCAATCCCCCGTACCCCCTACACACAATCCACACATATATACATATAGAGATATGTATGTATATATACATATACATATATATTCATGCCTATTTTTAAAGCTTTCCATTGTTTAAAAAAGGCTTGTTATGGAACAAAACATACAATATAAGATTCTATTACCAGTTTTAACATAGTCAATTAAAATATCTTAAACTTGCCAGGTATGGTGGCACATGCTTGTAATCCCCACACTTGGGAGGCGGAGACAGGAGGATCCCGCAGATTTGAAACCAGCCTCAGCTGGCTTAAGAGACTCTGTTTCCAAATAAAATATAAAATAGGTCTGGGAATATAGCCCGGAGGTAGAAGGCCCCTAGGTTCCATCCCCAGTACCACACACAAAAAAAACTTAAACTTTATCTTGATTAAAAATTATTTTTAATAATTTTTAATTATTATTAATTAAAATTAATTAATTTAAATTAATTTTAATTAATTAATTATGGAGGGAATTATGTATATTTATACTTACTTTAGGATTATAAAGTATTTAATGATGACTCATATTTAACTCTGAAAGCCAAAATACTGAAACTGCATACAACTAGACTGCAGAGCCATAGAGGAAATAGCAGATGTGTGTTCTGGTACACAGTAAAGCTTTTCAACCTTGGGTTTAGAATGCTGGTTCCCAATGAGGGCAGCTCTGCTCCCCCTGGGACATTTGACAATATTCCCAGAGCCATTTTCATTCTTCCAAATTGGGTAATCGGGCTAGAAATGTCAAAAATGCCAAAGTTTGAACACTTGGGTATAAAGTCATAAATTCTCTTTAATAAGCAGTTCATTTTAAAAAATAAATTTCAATGAATATATTTAGAAACAATTTGTGGTTTTCTTTTTTAATTTTTTGGTTGTGTATTGTTGTCATACATCTCTTTTTTTGTCAGACATCTTAATGGAGTAACATTTGTGTTTTTCTGATTATCAAGAAAACTATTTACCAGCAGACCAAGTACAAATACTCTTTTTACACAAGTGTTTCAAAAAGAAGGCAGCTAGGATGTAGGCATACTAATATAATGGTGTGTGTGTGTGTGTGTGTGTGTGTGTGTGTGTGTGTGTGTTTTATACTGGGAATTGAACCAAACTCATTCTACCTTCAAGCTACCAGCCCTCTTTATTTTTTGTTTTGAAACAGTGACTCACTAGGTTCCTGAGAGTCTCACTAAGTTGCTGAGGCTGTCCTACAATCCTCTCGTCTCAGCCTCCCAAATACTGGGATTACAGGTGTGCACCACCACACACGCCTCTAATACAATGTTAACAACATGCATAAGGTGAGTTGCAATCAAACACCTCTTGAATATCCAGAATAGCTCCCTTATATGAAAGAATGAGACTATAAGGATGAAAAGATGGCTTCCCACTTGAAAGGCCTTAGGAAGATCCAAGAAAAATCTTTTGGGCTTTCAGGAGGATATATATTAGCTTCTGGAGTAGAAGGGTTATATTCATAAAACAAACACCTCTGATGAAAATTTGGGTCTTGGAAAAGGCTAAAAAGAATAATGGCCATATAGGATTAGGGACTGGAGAAGAACTCAGCTCAGGGCAAACACCGTCAGTGTTCACAAACACGTTAGCTATAGTGAGGAGGAGGAGGAGGAGGAGGAGGAGGAGGAGGAGGAGGAGGAGGAGGAGGAGGAGGAGGAGGAGGAGGAGGCGGAGGCAGCTTGCCATTAGTATTTTGACAAAAAGAACATTTTTTAAATGAACACTGTCTTTCACCCCAGATTTCTTCTCCCCTTCACATCCTTTGTCTACATGGGACTAAACAGCACTAAAGTGAAAGCCAGCTGGAAACCCCAATGTGTGGACAAGTAAAGGTCTTTTGTCTTAACTCCTCCTCTCAATATGGCAGAAATGAATGTTTTCAAACAAAAGTGGAAAGGGTTGGGGGAAAAAGGGTACTGCCTATTTCCACATTAAGATACAACAGCCACCCCCAACCATATGCACTCAGTTTTTTTCTCTGCCAAAACATGTGATTTGCCAATAAGGAGATGTGGCCCATGTTTTCCAAGTTGCCACAAAAATCTATATTTATTTTTAATATGCCCGGCACTCACCACTGACTGAAGTCCTATTATTTCACTTATTTAGTCATGGAGTATGCACTAAACATCCAGCCACAGACAGGGCACCATAGGTGTTGTGGAGACCCTTCCAAAGTTGCCTTTCTTCTCATGCTAACAATCAGGTAAAGAGAACAAGAAACCTGAGGTGAGCAAGAACAAATCTGGACAGCTCCAGAGACTCATCTCCCTCCTGCTGTTGCTAGCTTAGCAGAAAACTAGCTCAGCTCTACAAGAAAATAGGTTGATACCAACTATGGGGCTCCAGAGGTTTTCCCTTTCTAATAAGCCTACTTCCCTCACCAAACAACACATGGATATTCCTTGGCCACCAACACTGTAAATACATCAGACAGTATCTACCAGAACTGTGGCTCTGTCTATGGCACGCAGTCATCTGTGCCTAGCCTACAGCGCAGGATGCAAGTTCAAGGAAGTGTATGCAGGCTGCTCTGGAGCTGCTTAGGAATTCTTTCCCAAATAAGCCCTGTGTAATATCTCCACTGTGTAGATTTAGCATTGTATGCAAGTGACCCTGTGTGAAAGTCATAAATTACAAAGGTAGTATGTCCAGAGATGCAAATATTATGTTCCCTATATCACCACTCAGACTTCGCACACATTTGGTGAAATCTGCACTGTTTTCATTTGTACAAAACAGTATTTCCTGAAATCAAAAGATATAGGGAAGCTGAATGAATCCCTGTCCCTTGAAGGTGTGATTTCAACTGGAGCCAACAGTAGGGCTGAGCTTTCTTGAAGGGTGAGCCTTGAACCTCGAATACAGTGTTCTCAGGAGGTACACCTGAGAATGCACCACCACGCCCGGCCTCGTTTCTGTTTTGACCTAAGGCCATACTGGGTTAGTAAATTCTCTCTAATGATCAAGGGTAGGCCAGGCATGGTGGCTCACACTTATAATCCCAGTACTTGGGAGGCTGAGACAGGAGAATTGCCAGCCTCAGCTACTTAGAGTGAGGTCCTTTGCAATCTAATGAGACCCTGTTTCAAAATAAAGAATAAAAAATGGGCCAGGCATGGTGGCGCACGCTTGTAATCCCCATGCTTGGGAGGCGGACACAGAAGGATCGCGCAGGTTCGAAGCCAGCCGCGTGCGCTGGCTTAAGAGACCCTGTTTAAAAAAAAAGGTCTGGGAGTGTAGCCCGGAGGTAGAAGGGTTTCCAGGAACCCCAGTACCACCAAAAAAAAAAAAAAAAAAAAAAAAAAAAAATAGTGCTGGCGGTGTAGCTCGGAGGTAGAATGCCCCTGAGTTCAATCCCCAGTTCCACAAAACAAAACAAAAATAAAATAATGGTCCAGGGCTTGCCAGAGAGGAGTGGTCTGGGATGTATGAGGAATCCTGGGAAAAGTCCTCACTACTAAGCCAAGGGCAGGCTTATATCCCTCCTACTGCACCATCAACTCTGTGCTCACCCCCAGGGTGAGATCACTGAGGCAAGTAAGGCTTTGGGTGTAAAACCTCGGGAGACACTCATGCCTCAATTTAAAAGAGGCTCTCACCCGAGGACCCTGCAAGGATTGAACGTGGCTTCTGATAGTTCAGAAAGTCAGCACTTCCTTCAGCGTCCTACCCTAGGAGTCTCGCTTGCCTCACCATCGTTCCAGTCCTGCTGACCTCTCCCCCTCGTCTTCTCTCCCTCTTTGAGGCTCCCCTAATTCGCACAGTAGTCCTTCATACACACTTTTACCATGCACGTGCCTCAAACCTGTGATCCTCTTGTCTCTGCCTCCCAAGCACTGGGATTACAAATGTACACCACTGCACCCAGCTCTTCATATACACTTTTAAGACCAGAATCTAGTCATTCCTAAAAAAAACCCCAAACATTCAAACCACATCCACCTTGATAGAGGCACATCTTAGTGCATGTCTGAAAACATCACCACCCAGACCTGAGTGTTTTCCTCGCACATACAGCTAAAACCAGAATATAGCTTAGAAACTTCAGACAAAACTCAATTTCTAACAAGCTCATTTTTTTTCTTGTCCATGATGAAGAACACTCCCAAAAAATCAAACTACAATTCCTTCTGCAATGGTTGTGATTTCCAGAATAAATGCCTATAATTAGCTCCTCCTATACATTTGGTAATCCTATTATGGCAACCCAATAAGCTTCACACCGATTTAGAAATTATTAGGTGTCAGAATGTATTTTTACCTTGTGAATACTAATTAAAATATCAAGTGTAAAAAGACTTAATTTAAGCCGGGCGTGGTGGCGCACACTTGTAATCCCCGCATTTGGGAGGCAGAGACAGGAGGATCATGCTGGTTCGAAGCCAGCCATGCTGGCTTAAGAGAGACCCTGTTTCAAAAAATATAAAAATAGGTCTGGGAGTGTAGCCCAGAGGTAGAAGGGCTTCCAGGAACCCCAGTACCACCAAAAAAAAAAAAAAAAAAGACTTAATATTCCTTTTTTACTTCACCAGTCTGGAGTCTTTGTAGTAACTTAAGACATCTACCAAGCTGGGCGTGGTGGCACACGCTTGTAGTCCCAGCATTCGGGAGGCTGAGACAGAAGGATCGCGGTTCACGGACAGTCTCAGCTACTTAGTGAGGCCCTCTGCAACTCAGTGAGACATGGTTTCAAAATAAAGAATGAAAAATAGGGCAGGAGGTGTAGCTCAGAGGTTGAATGTCCCTGGGTTCCATCCCCAGATCCGCAAAAAAAAAAAAAAAAGACATCTACCTGTATAATGTAATTTGTAATTTGGTTCTCTATTTACCAAAAAAGAATTTCCATCTGACATGCAGCTATGTTTTATAATCATGAGCATAACTGATAAGTGAAACAGTGCTACATGGCTAGGTTATGATGGGTCATTAAGATTTTAAGAGCTGGCCTTGGAATCCTTTGCTTTTGCCAGTATAAAACTTACTTGATGAAGGGTTATATGTGTTCTGTCATATATGGAAGCTAGGGTTAGAGAGGGACTTTTGATCATTGAGGAAAAGCTCCTGTGGAGCAAGGGAGGTTGAGGAAACAGAAAACTAACAAAGAAAACATTCCCATTGGCATTGTGTACATATGTGAGAATACCAATGCCCATCTCAATATCATGTATGGGGAGGAGGGGAGGGACCGGGAAAAACTCATCAAAGTGCTGTGTGCATGTAGGTCACTATCACCATATACAACATTATGATGTGAGACTACAATGCACCAATAAAGGTATAAAAAAACCTCACTTGATTAGTTTGGGAAATTGAAAGGGTTTTGCAAACAATATCCTTTAGAAACAAGCCATAATTTCATCATTTAAAAATTATGACTGTTGCAAATGCTAAATTATAGACATCAGATGGTGAGTCCTGGTTTAAAATAGCGTGAATGATAGTGGATGAGCCACACTGATCGAATCGTGCCTCATCCACCCTCTCCTCAGCTAAGACTGCACTGGTTTCCTCCTGCTACTGTAACAAATGATCACAAGCTTAGTGGTTGAAGCCAACACAAACTTAATTTTTTTTCTGGGAGTCAGAAGTCCAAAATGGGTCTTGCTAGCCTAAAATTAAGGTGTCAGCAGAATTATGTTCCTTCTGGAGGCTCTATAGCACGATCTGTTTTCTTGCATTTTCCAACTTCTAAAGGCTACCTGTCTTCCTTGGCTCACAGCCTCCTTCCTCCATATCCAAAGAAGTCATGGCAGGATGAATCCTTCTCATACCGGTATATCCTGTGTTTCAGTTGTACAGTTTTATGTCTCCTACCCCCACTTCCACATACAAGGACCCTGTATCAGTCAGTTTCCTGTTGTTACAACAAAATACCTGGGATAAATAAACCTATAAAGTTTTATCTGGGCTCACAGCTCTGGAGGTTGCCATCCTTTATCAGTTAGCTTTACTGCTTTGGGAGAAGCAGCCCAACATGATGGGAAGGCACCATGGAAACTCATGACAGAGCAAAACTGCTCACTTTGTGTAATAGAAAGAGAGTAAGAGGAAGCATCCAGGTCTAATGTCCCCTTTCAGAGTATACCCCCACCCCCATGACCCAAAAGCCTCCCACAAAGTCCTGCTTGTTAAAGGCTCTACCACCTCTCAATACTCTGGGGGCAAAGACTTTAATGCCTGGGTTTTGGGGTGACACTTAACATCCAAACTACAGCAGACCCTAATGATTTGTCTTCTTTGGTTTTTGTCTTGTTTCCTGATCCTTTGCTTTCTTCTATGAGCTGGAGTAGCAGGAGGCCCAAACTGGAAGCCAAGCCTTTAAAACTGTTTATAGCAACAGAAAATAGATCAATACACAGATTCACTAACATATTAGTATGTGGACATCTTTGAGTGCCTATGTAAAGGCAGGGTCTTATATGATTTGTGATATTTCCAACATCAGACCTTTAACATGTGTAGTCCAGGGTTTCTTGATAATCAGAAGTTTCAAAAAGGTATTTACTAAGGCATTTGTAGTTTGCAGACTCAAGCAGTTAGTGGAAGTCATAAATCCTGCTTCATTCCATTATTTTTGAGACCTTTGGAACTTTGCAATTCAGTTTCATAAAATATTGAGTGAATTCCTACAGGACCCACACCTAGTCAATACCCAAGGTTTGTTGATATGACTTATTTCAGAATAACTTTGAGTTGGACTTTATCCACATTTTTACTTGTAAGTCTGTGAGGATCACTAGATTATGTCAAAGAACTGCACTTGCTCCTAGCCCAGCTGTGTGATGCCCTGAACTCTGAAGAATTAGCAAGCCCGGGCTTGCTGGGGACCTGCTCAAGAGTGTGAGGCAGCGGGTGGGACCATGGCAAAGGGAAAGTACACAACCTGCCTATAAGTACTTTAAGTATTACTTGAAGAGGATATCAGGTTCAAGGCTATTCTCAGAAACTTAGTGAGACCTTGTTTCAAAATTTAAAAAAAAATAGGCCTGGGGGTGTGGCTCAGAAGTAGAACATCCCTGGGTTCAATCCCCAGTATGATAAAAAAAAAGAAAAAATTGTTATTAGCAACTATGCTCAACTGAACAAGTTAAACTGCAGGTTAGGCCCCAGGCTGTGTCTGTGTGTTTACTGATACACCCCAGCCCACCCCTAGCTCACAGGAACCCGACTCCAACTCCTATGGTTCCAGAGGACTCCATTACTTTCCCATAAGACCCTCATCTGGCCTTGTTGTTTACATACTAGCTCTTTTGCAGCTAACTTGTCTTTTCATGCACTTCTGTCCATGAAAAATGATATGATCTAGTCACCATGAGTAAAGGGTATTCACACCTACCATACCTCCACTCTGTTCCAAAAAGTGAAAATGGATATCGTATATATTGTGAACACCTTATGTTGGAAAAATGCCAGTCTTGCAGCATTCCAGAAAGTAGATAGAATCTGTTCTGAAACTTCTTAGTGCTGTGCTCTTTAGCCCAGCATCAGGCCCATAACCCCAGCAGTCCCTTTTTTTTGAACTGCTACCACCATACACATGGCCTTTCTGTCATAGCCAAAGAGGGAGCCTGGTTGGAAGCCAGAGTGGTGTCTGGTTGACATTCCATTCTTCAAGTAAAAAATATCAGTTCCTGGCTGGACAATCTCAGACTGTGCTATGCAATCCTGAGGGAAATACTGTTTTTAAGCATGAGCTGATGAAATCATGTTTACAAAGTGGAAGAAGAAGGGAGAAACTTCAGTTCTATTTCCAGACCTCCTGTGGACCAGCTGGGTAACTCAAGCAAAGGTCTTCACCCTCAAACTGGTCTTAGTTTCCTCATAAATAAAAAGAAGAAGATTGGAAGGCAGTTTCTGGGTTCCATGAACATCTGAAATTATTAATCTTAGTAAAGTAAGATTAATTAAAGCTAATACCTTCAAATACTTTGGCAGTATGCTATATTTTATCATTCCTAAAATTCTCAATTAGTTTTCTTTCATCTCCACTCAAAAGAACTGTTTTTTTAACTCTCTAGTAACACACACACACACACACACACACACACACACACACACACACACTCACACACACTCATACACACTGTCATCAATCCCTGAATGAATAAGAATTGTGAAATTATCTACTCCAGGAAGTTTCAGAACAGATTCTATCTACTTTCTGGAATGCTGCAAGACTGGCATTTTTCCAACATAAGGTGTTCACAATATATACGATATCCATTTTCACTTTTGGGAACAGAGTGGAGATATGGTAGGTGTGAGTACCCTTTACTCATGGTGACTAGATCATATCATTTTTCAAAGAATCTCAATGATGCTTCAGGATAAATCTTCCCAATGTGCTTAAAGAGAGCTGGAAATTCCATCCTTTGTACTATCATTGTACCCAGTACCTATCACCTTCTTAATTTCTGTGTTTTCTGTTAGGACATACAATGTCTGTTGTTCATCTTTGCATCCCCAGCACCTAGCCTGGCACATAAAAAAACATTAAATGGTGTTTACTGAACAAGCAACCTAATTAATTGATAAAAATGACTTGTGCTCTAAGCTATTTGAAGCATTCCTATTATTTTCTCATCCCATTACAGAAACTGAAGAGATGAATGCGGCTATTAGTGAACACATTTTATGTAATTGTCAGTCACACAACAAGAATAACAAAATCCCCTAATATTTGAAGAATAAAGGTCACAATTTCATTTGAACCCTTTAAAAATAAGCTGGGCTTATTTTTTAAATAAAATCTGGGCTTTCAAAACTGTCTTTACATGGGCATCAAACCTGCAGTAGTGCATTTAAAATCCTATCAGGTTCATGATTCTGCTGCAGAATGAATTCTACAAGTCACCTGCAGGAAAGCACTGATCACTGTGGAATCATGTACACTGGCAACATCTGGAAGAGTCTTAAATGTTATTGAGTATATTATTAAGGAGCTGAATTCAAAGTAGAGAGGATGAGCTGCTTGTAAGATTTGTAAACTTCCAAATTTAAAGGACAGGAAAAAGGTTTAGGGTGAGGGATGAGGAGGCTGGGTCAGTATCCTAAGAGGTCCTGGAGGCTCACATCCGAGGGACAATAGTGAGGTAGCAGGAAATAGTAATATACAAGATATACTTAGACACTAGAACTCACAAAAATTGCTAATGTAATGGGTGTGGGATGAGTAAAAGAAGAATCAAACATGATGCCAAGGTGTTTAACCTGAGTTGCTGGAAGATCAGAGCTTCCATTTGCTGACTGGGAAAGAATACATGAAAATCAGGTTTGGGAAGAACAATGGAACCAAGATCTGTACGTGACAAATTGGTTTTCCTATTAGGCAACAAACCAGATAGTGAGTAGGCAGCTGGAATTTAAGAACGTGGTTGAGGTTAAAGTTACAACTTTGGAGGGGTATTAGAACATACTGGGTATTTAAAGCCTCAGAGCTAGGTGAGATAAGAATACACACAGATAGAAAAAAAGATGCAGAAGGACTGAGTCGTGGTTTACTCCAAAATTTAACAGTCAGGATTAGAGGAATCAGAAACAGGTGTCAGAGAGCTGGTGGCCAAAAAGTCCAGAGCAAAACCAAGACAGTGTATCCTTGAAGCCAGGTAGAGAAAAGCATATCAGGAAGAGTGATCAACTGTTTCAAATAAGATGGGAAAGGTGAGAAGATTACTGGTCATAGCAAAACAGAAGCCATCAGTGGCCTCAATAAGAACAATTTCAGTGGATTATGTGGGCAAAATCCTGAATGATGTGGGCTCAATAGGCAGAATACAGAACTCTTGCTATAAAGGGAATTTTGCTATAATAAGCAGAGTTTCTTAAATTATGGCCACTAATAATCCATAAATAGAATTATGAGAATTCATCAATTTAGAGGAAAAACATTACATCTCTATTTTGAATATTCTATAATGAATCCAGCATTTTCATCAGTTATTAATGTAATAGTGGTGTCTGTTACCATGTGGCCTACAAAAAATAGTGGATACCATATTATAATTGTTATAGAAATTTCAAAGCATCATGCTTATCACTATTTCAAGTGTGCAGTATCATGCCTGTCAATAGATCTCATAAGACAGTGATCTTCTGCTGCATAAGCCCTCAGACAAATATGGCAGGCCAAGTCTTGGCACCTGTGCCCAAAGTTGTTCAGTGCTGGGTTAGTCAGGAGGAAAGCTAGAGGAGTGTGGGATCCAGAGGGAAACACATGGAGTACTGTGTGCATGTATGTCTGTATCACTTTGACCCTCACTATGATGTGTAGTTATAATGTACCAATAAAATATTAAAATGTATAAAGCACATTAATAAAAAAAGACATGCAACCATAGCACAAACATAGCAGAAAGCTTTTTTGATAACTACATTCCAATATCACATATTTCTTTTGTAGTCCTGTGTTTTTTGAAGCATTTAAAAACATTCTTCCAACCAGGAGTCCATAGGCTTCACCAGACTATTAAAGGTACTTATAGCAGGGTGCAGTGGCACAAGCTTGGAGTCCCGGTCTTGGGAACCTGCAACAGGAAGATTGCAAGTTCCTAACTTAGTGAGACCCTGTTTCAAGATTAAAAAAAAAAAAAATAGGACTGGCGGTATAGCTCAGAAGTAGGATATCCCGAGTTCAATCCCCAGAACCACAATTAATTAATTAATTAATTAATTTAAAAGATAAAAATAACCCAGCACACTCAAACAGAGGACACCACCTGAAATGGAAGGGAGAAATAGATAGAAGAAGGGAGACATAAAAGTATATTTATATTGCAGACAAGAATGAATCATTAGAGATGGGAGAAACTGATGATGTAAGAGTAGAGAGAATTTCTACAGCAACGCTCTGAGTAAGCAAGAGGAGATGACTCTAATGCACAAGAGGAGGAGTTGGCTAAGACAGCAACCTGGGCCATTCTGCAGTTACAAGAGAGAAGGCAGAGAATATAGCTGGTGGGTGTGAAGATGTGGTGACAGGACTTGAGGGAGTTCTCTTCTCATTGCTTCTAACTTCTCATTAAAGTAAGGAGCCAGGTCATCAGCTGAGAGTGAGGATGGAGAGGGATCCTCCAGGCTCCAGGAGAGGGCAGAAGATATGGATAAAATTTTCAGGAGGGGGTGGGCAGACGAGTGTGTGAGGTGGAGTAACTGGTGGCCGACGGCAATGAAGACTCACTGGAGGTCAACGACCATGCTGTGATGTGAGTCAGCACAGCAGCAGTTCTCAGTGGGCTCATGTGCAAGAGCCAGGGTGCAGGTGCAGAGTGGACAGAGGGCGGGACATTACTAGGGTTGTGTACATGAAGAGAGAATGGCAGGATTGTGAGAGTGGCCAATCTGCTGGAAAATATAAAGCTCCAGCACAGCAACGATGAGATTGACCGATCAGACTCATTTTCTCTTTGTGTTGTTCCATATTCTCCTTCTCCTCCTCCTCCTTCTCCTCCTCCTTCTTCTTTGTCTTCTCTCCCTCCCTTCCTCCCCCCCCCTCTCTCTTTGTACTGGGGATTGGACCCAGAAGCATTCTTTGAGCTACACCTTCAGCCCTTTTTATTGCTTATTTTGAAAGAGGATCTCACTAGGTTCCTGAGGGTCTTACTTGCTTCAAACCTGTGATCCCCCATTCTCAGCTTCCCAAATACTGTGATTACAGGTGTGTACCACCATGCCTGGCTCCCTTCACTCTTTCTTTCTTTCTTTCTTTCTTCCTTCCTTTCTTTCTTTTTTTTTTTTTTGTGGGTCTGGGGATGGAATCCAGGGGCATTCGACCTCCGAGCTACACCCCCCGCCCTATTTTTTATTCTTTATTTTTTAAACGAGGTCTCACTGAGTTGCAGAGGGCCTCACTAAGTAGCTGAGGCTGTCCACGAACCATGATCCTCAGGTCTCAGACTCCCAAATTCTGGGATTACAAGCGTGCACCACCATGCCCAGCTCTCCTCCTTCTTTCCTGACAGTCAATCAAGAGGAAAACTATTGTTAGGAAAACAATGGGAGCCTAAAAGGAGACTTCCTGGAACGGAGAGACGTGCGGGGGCTGGGAGAAGCGTGTGCAGTAGTGAGCAGAAAGGGGGGTGTAGTCTGAGGCAGCACAGCAGAGGCAGGCGTGATCACGTGAATGGTGAGCATCAGAGTGAAGCCTTATCTACTCCTGCTGTCCAGGGACGATGGGAGGAATTGGTTCTTGGGGTTGTTACAGACTCAGTGCTGACAGCTATCTGTGTACAAAGGTATCAGGGCAAATGACAGCCATGCATTGCCTAAAACAAACAAACAAACAAACAAAGCCTTTTTATTAATGACTGTCAACTTACAAATGGGAGCTTTGACCTGCCCTACAGTTTATTTGGAAAATAATTTGAAGTAAACCCCAAAAGATAGTATGATGGACTCACTATATTGTTCGAATTCAATAGAGTTCCTTTGACTTCTGTTTTTTTTTTGTTGTTGTTGTTTTGTTTTGTTTTGTTTTGTTTTTTTGTGGTGCTGGGAATTGAACCAAGGGGCATTCTACCTCCAAGCTACACAACCCAGCCCAATTTTTTATTCTTTATTTTGAAGGAGGGTCTCATTAAGTACCTGAGGCTGGCCACAAACCTGTGATCCTTTTGCCTCAGCCTCCCAAGTACTGGGATGACAACCGTGCACCACCATGCCCAGCTCAACTTCTGTATCTTTTCAACCAGGTGGCTCTGGTCTCTGTCTCCTGAGAACTCTGCGGTAGGGATCATGTTCCCACTCAGAACTTCAGCTACCCACTGTCTTTCCATCCAAAGACAGACAAGCCTGCACAGTGCTTCCACAATTCTACTCGGTCTTCTTTTATTTATGAGGAGGGAAGAGGAAATGGAGCCAAAAGGAAAAAGTATCCTCTAATTGCCCGAGGAAAAGGAGAAATATTGGTAAGTTCCTGAAAGAAAACAAACTTTTTTTTAAGCCACAGCCTACAGTAAGACCTATGACCCAGTAAACACAAACACACCACCTGAAACAAAAGATCCATAATACTTACTATATGTGCTGTTCGAGTATTTTTCTATTCTCTTTTCATTCTATTTTATTTCATTCTTAATATCTGATTATAATAAATGAGCTTGATGAGCCACAAGTGGGTTTTCACCTGTAGTTTGAAAATATTAACCTAAGAGTTAGCAAACAAAAGATACTATTGTCTTTGTTCTATAATAGCAGGCAAAGCATCAAGATGGAAAACAATTCTTCATTGTAGAAAAGCAGCAGCAACATTTATCATTATTTTCAGATAATATGACTGCATACCTGGGTACCTCAAGAGGACTAGCTGAAAAACTATTAGGAATAGAGAATTGAGGAAATTTTTGGTTCCTACACTAATATATTGAAGTCAATAGTTTTCCTTTATACAACTAACAACAGATAATAAAGAGGAATAAAAAAAAAGCCCATTTAGAATAACAAAACAGGAAGAATTCTTGGGGAGAAATAAAAAATTTCCAGAACTTATACGAAGAAAAGCATAAATCTTCACGGATGATCATAAAAGAAGAATTGGACCAAAGGTCATGTGTTGTTCTCGGATGTAATATGTCATTTTCCCCCATGCTGAATTTAGTGTAATCACATCAAATACAAAATAAATTTATGATAATGACCAGAAGAACTGTCAGGAAAAGAAACTGAATAAGAAAACTATTAAATTTCAAAACATTATATTCTTAAGCTATATTATAAAGCTGCAGTAAGTGAAAGAGTTGGATACTAGCACAGAAACAGACATAATGGCCATAAATATAGAGTTCAGATGATCTTAGATCTATATGGGTAGTTTGCTTTTGCTTTATTTTATTTTTTGCAGTACTGGGGTACCACGGGCATTCTATCTCTGAATATCTCTGAGCTATGCCCTTAGCCCTATTATTTATTTATTTATTTATTTATTTATTTATTTATTTATTTACTTATTTTTGGTGGTACTGGGGGTGGAACCCAGGGACTTTTCTACCTCCAGGCTATACTCCCAGACTTTATTTATTTATTTATTTATTGGTGGTACTGAGGTTCCTGGAAACCCTTATACCTCTGGGCTACACTCCCAGACACCTATTTTTTATATTTTTATTTGGAAACAGAGTCTCTTAAGCCAGTGTGGCTGGCTTCAAACCTGCGTAATCCTCCTGTCTCAGCCTCCCAAGCGCTGGCATTATAAGCGTGCGCCACCACGCCCTGCTCAGCCCTATTTTTTATTCTTTATTTTGAAACAAGGTCTCACTAAGTTGCAGAGGGCCTTACTAAGTAGATGAGGCTGGCTGCGAACCTGTGATTCTCCTATCTCAGCCTCCTAAGTACTGTGATTACAAGTATGCACCACCATGCCCAGCTTCTAAATCCTAAAAGTCTTAAAATTACTAATGAATTTTTCAGTGTAATTTTTTAAAAGGTGAGGTGTTACTGTGTTGCCCATGATTGCCTCCAACTCCTGGATTCAAATGACTCTCCACCTCAGCTTCCTGAGGGTCGCCACACCAGGTGTGATGGTTAGTCTGGACTGTCAATTTGACTGGATCATGAAACACCTAAAATATGTGACTTTGGGTGTGTTGATGCGATGACTGGTTTATGTAAAGGCAGACTGAAGGGGAAGTCCTGCCCTGAATGTGGGCAGCACGTCTCGGACAGGTGCAGGACCTGGAAAAAAGGAGAAAGCCACGTGAAGGCCTGTGTGGTTCTTCCTAAAGAAAACACGTCTATTCTTGTCTAAGATATCAACCTTCAGCTCTTCAAAATGGACCTTCACCATCATTTCTCCAGAGTTTCCTGGCCTTTCCATCTTGGGCTATCATTGAATTAGTGGTTGCTCGGATTCTGATACTCTAGCTCTTAGACTGCTCCACCAGCTGCTGGTTCCTCCAGCTCTCCATGTGCAGTTGGAAACTTGGGAAGGTTTAAGAAATCTCCTTTTACCATATATGTGTCTTGTGAGTTCTGTTATTCTAGTAAACCCTGAGTAATATACCTAGTTATGTAAAATTTAATACACATGATTAAACAAACTTGTATAAAGATGTTATCTACAATATTGCTTGTGATATCAAAACACTGTAATCTGCATAAGTGCCCTCAGTGGGAGACTAAGAAACATATTGTAGCACAATATAACAGAGGATTCTTAGGAAAACCTGATAAAAATGGAGTAGATCTATATGTACTGATGAGGAAACATGTTAAAGGTATATTGTTTAGTAAAAAGGGAAAGTTCCAGAACATTATATACCTTTTTATTCTTAGACTAATTTCTTTTAAAATATATGTATGCATACATATACATATACACCTTTATGTATAGGACATGTGTGTATAATATTTATATTATAGTTCAATACATAATATATATAGCATTACTATTCATAATGTTCTCTTTTGTTTTCTCACTTAAAAATTCATCTAGAAAATATGATGTGGTAATAGCTACCTTTGAGGATCAGACTATGGAACTCCAGAATTTCACTTGACAATTTATATGTTCTATACTATTTGAAATTTGGTTTTACTGAGTTTTTATAGAACTAGAAAATAAAAACATGCCTGTACCATTTCCAAGTAAGCCATGCTACCTCCTCCCCAATTTCAGTCATGTTCCTTTCTTTATCAGTTAAAATGCATGAAGCTATAAACTCATTTCCTGCTGTTGAACTCTCAGGTTATCTCAGGTCATCTCAGGTCACTGCAGTATCAGAGCTGGGTATTGACCAAGAATATGTTAGTAAGAAATCTGTCCTGGACTTGCTCTGAAAATAGAACCAGTTTATATGAGTGATTCTAATTAGCAACTGAACACAATGTCTGAGAGTCTATTACTGATGTTTCTATAGAAAAACTAAGCCTTGAAATTGTCCTAAAGTAGAGGATGACGTCAGTTTAAGCTTACCTATAAAATCCAGATTACTTTTAGTGTGCTCTAATTATTTTTCCTGAAAAGCCTGCTTGTCCAGTCTAATTGGCAATAACACGTGCAATATACTGACACAAGAAGGCTTATTTTCAGGCTTAAGAAGAAGCATGGCAACATCAAATTAGTTAAACTAAATTAAAGCCTCATAGAAGCTTCCAAACCACATATGGAAGCTGCCCTTGGTCCCTAACATTCTCTCTGTCACTTTCCCAATAAAGGCACAAGAAGATAAAATGTCAATGGGTGGCCAGCTCTTTTATGATGATGAAAGCCTTCCAGACACTTCTGTATCTGTTAAGAGCTGATATTTGGGATTTTTTTTCTCCCAAAATAATAATAGTTTGGGTTGCCCAGTAGGAAAACAAAGGTAGAAGTCCTGCCTCCACTCAACAATTATACTACAGCTTGAAACGAAAAAGTGGTCATCTAGATTTCCATGAGTAAGTGAATGATTCAAAATCGGTACTACAAGCCAGGCGTGGTGGCACACACTTGTAATCCCAGCATTTGGGAGGCTGAGACAGGAGGATTGCTCTTTGTGGACAGCCTCAGCTACTTAGTGGGGTCCTTTGCAACTCAGTGAGACCCTGTTTCAAAATAAAACTAAAAAGTAGGGCTGAGGGTATCGCTCAGAGGTAGAATGCCTCTGGGTTCCACCGTCAGTATGGCAACAACAACAAAAAAAGGGTATTATACACATATATTATACAAGTATTTAAAAAGAAATAGCTCTTTCTCCCTATTGACCTGTAAGCATGAAAAGCAATAAATATAGTATAATTTCATTTTTTGGTAAAAAATAAGCAACCCCAAAATTACAAGGTACATCTGCATATGGTTGAGCAGGAAGAAATACATGGAAGGATAGACACCAATATTTGAAAAAGTAAAAATGAAATAAAGCTAAGAGAAGTAGCTAACTTTCACTTTTTTATATTCTTGAGTTGTTACGATAACATATTACTTTTGCAGTTTTAAATTTTTTTTAAAAAAGGGGGAAACTTGAAGACGATGATAAAAATGGATCATTGAACAAGTATATATCTCAGAAGAAAGAATTTGTACCAGGATGACAAATTTCTACCAGATCTGAAGACTACAGATGAAAGGTGACCCCCAAATTCTGAAATATCCAATTAATAACCACCAGTAAACATAACTAGAGTGAGAAAACTTTACAAATGGAACTCAAAGCTATAGACAACATAAGAGAATACATACTGGCTAGGAGTTGAATTGGATCCCTTCAAAAGATGTTGAAATCCCAACCCCATTCTTCTAAATTTGACCTGATTTGGAAATAGAGGTAATCAAGTTAAAATAAGGTCATTAATGTGGGTCCTAATCCAATATGGTTCCTGTCTTTATAGAAAGAGAAAATTTGAACACAAGCACAAGTCATTAGAGGGAGGAAGAAGTAAAGAAACACAGAAGGAAAGTTGTTATTATGCCTCCACAAGCCAAGAGCTATCAGAAGCTAGAAATAACGATCCTTCTCTTTCAGCTCTCCCAAAATCTTGTTTGTTTGTTTGTTTGTTTGTTTGTTTGTTTGTTTGATTCAGTACTGGGGAAGGAACCCAGTGACACTGTACCTACGAGCTACACCCCCAGTCCTATTTTTTTTTAATTTTTTATTGGTGCATTATATTCATACATCATATTGGGGTAAAAAAACGTGTGTACATACATGTACACATTACTGATTTAACCCCTACCCAATTCCCACCCCATTCCCTCCCTGTCCCTCCCTCCCTTGCTTGACTTAGTGGTTGACTTCGTTATGTTTAAGTACATTGTATGTTTTAGAGATTTTCCTCTTCCCCCCTCCTTTCTCCTCCTTTAGGTTGTCTTGTTCGCTCCTCTACAGGATTTCCTTTTTCATCTAGAGTTCCTCCTATGACCCATTTCTCCCTAGCTCTCACATATTAGTCCTATTTTTTTAGTTTTTTTATTTTTGAAACAGGGTCTCACTGAGTTGTGAAGGGCCTTGCTAAGCAGCTGAGGCTGTCTGCGAACCATGATCTTCTGGTCTCAGCCTCCTGAATGCTGGGATTACAAATATGCACCACCACACCTGGCAAGTTTCTGTTTTTTAAACTACCCCATTGGTGAGACTTTGTTACAGTAGCCTCAAGAAGCTAATAATAGAAATATCCAAGAAGGTAAACTAGAAATCTCAGTGTCTCTATGTTAGCCTTAGTATATATTTTACACAAGGTAGTATGCTAGTAATAGGATTATATTCTCTGATTGTCCTGTGGACATATGGTCTCTCTTCAAAGGACAATAAGGCACATCTTATTTTTTCTGACCACATCTTGCTTAATTTTTGTTTTACTTTATTTTTTGGTAGAACTGGGGATCAGACCCAGGGCCTCACTCATGTGAGATAAGTGCTCTACCACTGAGCTACTCCTCAGTCTTCATGTCTTGCTTTATAATTATAGTATTTTGATTACTTAATGTGTATTAAACATTGTGCTTTAATCTGGGCATGGTGGTGCATGCTTGTAATCCCAGCATTTGGGAAGCTGAGGCAGGAGGATTGTGGTTCATAGACAGCCTCAGCTACTTAGTGATGCCCTTTACAACTCAGTGAGACCCTGTTTAAAAATAAAGAATAAAAGAGCTGGGCGTAGTGGCTCACGCTTGTAATCCCAGCATTTGGGAGGCTGAGACCGGAGGCTTGTGGTTCGCGGACAGCCTCAGCTACTTAGTGAGGCCCTTTGCAACTCAGTGAGACCCAGTTTCAAAATAAAGAATAAGAAATAGGGCAGGGGATGTAGCTCGGAGGTCAAATGCCCCTGAGTTCCATCCCCAGACCCGCAAAAAAAAAAAAAAAAAAAAGAATAAAAAATAGGCCTGGGGGTGTAGCTCGGAGGTAGAATGCCCCTGGGTTCCATCCCCAGTACTGCAAAAAACCAAAAACAAAAACATTGTGTTTACATAATTATTTTATATAAACCTACCATAACCCTTATGTTTGCTAGTTTTATTTTTGTTATTATTTCCTTCTTCAGAAACAGGGAAATTGAGACTCAAAAGACTACACAATATATGTAAGATCACACAGGTAGCAGTTAGGACTGAAATCCAGGGTGTGTGTATGCAGCACCATGTCTGCTCTGAACCTCTAGACCCCACAATTTGTGCTCAGGGTTTTCCCCACGGGTGGCACTGTAGACAGAAAGGAATAGGCATGCAATACTTTCAGTCCTTAATCAAGTTGTACTGGTACTCAAAATAAAATTCTATATATTTTGAAGATTTTTTAATTATAAGGTCACTGTTAAGCAACTGAATTGAAAAATTTTTAAGATTTATGAGTAAGATTTTGAAGGCAGTTAGTACTAATAATACACAACAACCCAATTTGTGAAATTTCAATGGCCAGACCTGATAATGCAGGAATTGATGTGTAATATGGAACCTGTACTCTTGTGTTAGCCAGCTTTTTGTCACTGTGATGAAAATACCTGTTAAGAACAACATAAAGGAAAAAAGATTTATTTTGGTTCATGGGTTCAAAGGTTGAGTCCAGGGGGGGTGGGGGGGGTGTCAACAGCTCCAGAGTTGAAACAGCCACTCTGCTCATGGCAGCTGGGAAGTAGGAGCAGGGGAGGAAGGAGTTGGGAGAAGCCAAACCCTTCTAGGGCACATCTCCAGTGACCTACTTTCTCCAACTAGGTCTCACTTCCCAGTAATCCATTCAGCTATCAATGGATTAATCCACTGATAAGATCAGAGCCCCTATTATTCAACCATTGCCTAAAAGCCCCACCTCTGAACTTTGCTACATTGAGGCCTTGGACACGAGAGCATCTGGGGTGGGGGTGGGGGTCACTCCAAACCTAAATTATAACAACAATTATGGCCACACAATCTGAAGCCCTGAGGAAGACAATACTCTTTTTCCTATTCGGAACAGACTTATAAGACATCTGAGGAGGAGGGGGCTAAATGAATTTTGTAAGATACAAAAAAAATCTTTCTGCCCCTCAGGATAGACTGACTACCTGTGTTGAGTGTTGAGCAATAAGAACTCAAGGTCATAACCCTCACCAGTGTCATCGCAGGGGACAAAATGAAAATAGAATGTTTCCTGAACACAACCAAGCGATTTGCCTCTCTCTCTAAATGTAGGAAATGTGAAAATGACCAAGAAACCAAATGTGCCCACCTGGCCCCATTTAGAGGCTAGTGAGAGTCTGAGCGAGGCTGTGTCTATGTCTGGACATACATTCAGTTGAGTAAGCAGGTTTTTGAAAGACTAAAATGAGTAAAATATGGTGGTAAAGTTTTTCGACCAATCATGTGCCAGACATTGTGTTAGGTGCCTTAGAGGCATGGTCTTATTTGTCTTGTTCTGTTTTATGAAAAATCAAAGACATAAGTAGCTAAGCATGATGGTGTGCACCTATAATTCCAGTACTTGGGAGGCTGAGACAGGAGGATCACAAGTTCTCAGGCATCCTCACCAATGTTGTGAGGCCCTCTGTAATCTAATGAAACTGTTTCAAAACAGAAAATAAAATCAGGTTGGGGGTGTAGTTCTGGAGGTAGAATGCCTCTGGGTTCAATTCCCATCAAAAAAAAAAAAAAAAAAAAAAAAAAGACATGAGGAACTTAGCCAAGGTCCAGAAATAAAGAATGATATAAGTGTCTAGGCATAGTGGTATATGCTTAAAATCCCAGTACTTGGAAGGCTGAGACAGGAGGATCACAAGTTTGAGACCAGCCTTAACAACTTAGAGACACTGTTTCAAAATTAAAAAAAAAAAATAGAACTTGGGGTGTAGCTTAGTACAGAAGAAGAAGGAGAAGGAGAAGGAGAAGGGGGAGAAGAAGAAGAATACATGTGAGACCTAATTAAAATCCTTATTTACTCTACAACGTCACCTTATGCATGGAAATACAATAATATGTGAGAATTAATTTTGGGGGTATGGGGTACTAAGGATTAAACCTAGGACCATTCTATCTCTGAGCTAGATTCCCAGCTCTATTTTATTTTTATTTTGAAACAGGGCCTCACTAAGTTGCTGAGACTGGCCCTCCTGTCTCAGCTTCTCAAGTCCTGGGATTTCAGATGTGTACTGCCATGCTTGGGTGCAGACTATCTATTGACTACACATCCACATCCACCATAAATATACATATTTGCTTCATGCTTTCAAAGTGAAGGTACCAGAGGTACTCTCCTTTGGGTAGTTAATAGAGATTTGTGCCCCTCCCAAAACTCACCTGGAACATTACAGATGGGTAAAAAATAAATGTTTTACTGATTGACTGATTAATGCAGAACTCACAGAAGCATTACAACTTCAAAATAATGATTTCATTTGCATAGTATTGTACAGTTTGAAACAAGGCTTTCTTGTACTGATGAAAGGAAAGTTTGTTTTTGGGATCAGAGATCTTGGGTTAAATCCTTGCTTTCTGCTACTCACCAATTTTGCCCTTGAAGAGGTGAATAATTCTCTAAGCTTCCTTTTTCCATTTCTTTATTTGTAACAAGGCAACTGCTATTATATATATACTACAGAGGATTCTGGAGTAAAGGTGATCAGTGAATTCAAGCACTTAGCAGCATGCTGAATTAATGGCAATTATTATATGGTATATAATGCAACATTTCTGAACATGTCAAATTTAAGCCCTGATTTCTGGTTTCTGTAAACTGTCTTATTGTAACATAATAATATTTAAAATAACATAAAACTTGATTGTCTGAACTTTGTGAAGCAGTTGTATTAGTATTAAACTTTTGGAAATAACCATTATGGTAGTTATAGTACATCACTACAGATGAATCTCTATTTGGATGGAAATCCACTGAATTTGCATTTAGATGCTAAACTAACTCAGGAAATGCAAGTTATTTTACATTCATAATATTTTATTGCAAGCATGTGATATTACCATAGACATGAAAATTGTCACAAGGCCTGAAACAGTATTAACTAAGTTGGGAGATATTTTTCGTGGTAAGATATATTCTCTTATTCAGTAGAAATAAGAACCTTCGAAGACTTCCGGGAAGATGGCGACGGAGAAAAGTGGTGCTTATGAGAACTGCTAACAACCAATCTCTATTACCACAAAATCAGTGCCTTTCATAGCCAGAAAACACCATCAGCAGAGAAACAAAAAATGTAAATACAAGGGACAGAGAAAAAGAGGGCTGGAAAAACGAGACACCAGAAAGAAACCAGACTGCAATGCTGCGGCCGGAGCTGCGGCGCAGAGTGGTGTGGGCACCATCTTCCCTTGCAGCACCAAACCCCAGAGAGGAGGGGGACTCAGAACGGAGCTCAGAACCAGAGAGGAGATACGCCGGCCTCACGCCAGAGGACGCGGCAGCAGTGCCATACTGCCGGCGGCAGCAGCGAGCTCACCAAACAGCTCCAGACCAACGCACTCAACAGCCCACCAGGTTCCAGAGAGGTGCAGCAGACAGCAAGCCAAGGTGAGTGGCTGCAGAATAGCTGGGCGGAATTCGGCAGATTTTTTGGTGCAGGGAGCGTCTAAAGCTCCCAGGGGCTGGGCTCAGCACACCCTGCAGGGACTCAGAGCGTAGCTCAAAACCAGAGAAGAAATATACCATCCTCACGGCCAAGGGCATGGCAGTGGTGTCATATTGCCAGCGGCGGCAGCAGCAACAAATTCACCAAGTCCACTATATCTCCATCAGCACACTCAACAACAGTGAGTCAAATTGTAGGTCCTAGAGGAGAAGTCCCAGTACTGACTCCCAGGAACTTGTCCCAGTGGGGAAGTGGCGATGGCAGAGACATCATACCATAGTCACAACTCCCCGCAGGAGAACACCCAACCTGGCACCCCCCATGGTCTAAAGCAGCCTCGATTGACTCCCTGGGTCTGAGACTTTGCGATACAACCCAGTAAAGGAGTAGTGGGGACTGAGATACCAAAGACTCAAGATTCAGAGCACCTTAAGTGAAGTTGTAGTGACCCAGGGAAGAACTCAGAGAAGGCACAAACTTCCGAAATCATGGGAAAGAGAAATAACAATGGAGCAATAAATGCCCAAAACCCCACAACATCAGAACCTGATAAAACAGAAATTCAGAGATTTCTAGAAGATCAAATCAGGAAAATAACTGTAGAAATAATAGAGGCGTTTCAAAAAGAATTCAGAGAAAGCCAAAAAGAGATAAAGGATGCAATTAATGAAGTAAAGGCCTCAATTCAAAGTATAAACAACCGATTAGAACACATGGAGAATAGAATCTTGCTCCTAGAAGATGATCACTCCAAAAATGAACACATAGTTTCTAATTTAGAAAAAAAAATCTGACAGCAGGAGTCTGACATTAAAGAAATATGGGCCCATTTTAAGAGAGCTAACCTAAGAATAAATGGAATAGAGGAGGGAAAAGAAAGTGAAACCAAAGGGATCAACAATCTCTTCAAGGAAGTAATAGCAGAAAATTTCTCAAACAGAGCAAGAGGTTGATACACAGGTCCAGGAAACGTATAGAACTCCCTTTAGACAGGATCGGAGAAGAGGATCCCCACGCCACATAATTGTCAAAATAACCACTGTGGAAGCCAAGCAGAGAATCTTAAAGGCAACAAAAACAAAGGGCCAACTGACATTCAGAGGCAAACCAATTAGAATCACTCCAGACTTCCCAAACCAAGTCATGAGAGCCAGAAGGGCTTGGAGTAACATATTCCAAACTCTGAAAGAAAACAACTTCCAGCCAAACATTTCCTACCCAGCAAAACTTTCTAACAAATTAGATGGGGAAATAAGAAGCTCCCATGACAAACAGAAACTGAAGAAATTTATGTCTTCAAAACCAGCGCTAGAGAAAATATTCAAAGAGATTAACAACAAAGAAGAATTAGGTAACACACACCAGAACCAGAGAAACAAGTTTTCCATCCAACAGACAACTAAGATTGGTTATCTGTGGAGATTCGTTATTTATGTTAGTCTTTTACATATCTCTAAATTGTATTGTTTGCTTTTATTATTGCTAATTTTTAGGATGTCTAGTTGGAATATTAATATACCTTCAGATATAGCATTTGGAAATATTTTATCCCATTCTATCAGTAACTTTTAACTCTATTTACAATATCTTCGGATATACAATATTTTTTAAATTTTTTAGGGAGTTTATTTACCCTTCTGTTGCCTGTGCCATTGAAATCATATCCAAGAAATCACTGCCAATTTCAATGTTGTGAGGTTTAATGACCCAAATTTTCTTCTAAAAGTTTATAGTCTTAAGATTTATATTTAGGTTTTTTATCTATTTAGAGTTAATAGTTGTATATGATGTTAGGTAAGGGTCCAATTTTATTCTTTTTCATGTAATTATTATTTTTCAACAATCCTTAGTTAAAAGATTATTATTTCCTCCACCAAATGTTCGTGGAAACCTTGTCAAAAATAACTTGACAATATATGGAAGAATTTACCTCTAGGCTTTTTTTTTAACTCCAATTGTTTATATATCTGTCTTTATAACAGTACTACACTGTTTCAATTATTGTAGCTTTATAAGATTTGAAATCAGAAAATATATATCTTCTAGCTTTGTTCTTTTTAGAGATCGCTTTAAGTATCTAGAGTCCATATTTCATATTAGGATAGATTTTTTCTGAAAAATAAATAAATAAATGTATGATAGCTTCACCTTAAAAAAAAGAAAAAATATACTCTGGTAAGAAAGAAAACAAAAAGAAATATTGAAATGTTATCTTTAAGTCATCAAAAGCTTGGTATCGGACAAATGAAACTATTATGTGAGATTATCATTGTTAATTTTAGATAAATTGCTATAATACTAGATGTCAACCACTAAGCCAAGCATGGGAAGGAGGGATGGGGAGGGAATGGGGTGGGGTCGGGTAGGGGCTAACTGGGTGATGTGTGCATGTATGTCTACAAAAGTTTTTTTTTTTAATCCCATTATGATGTATGAATACAGTGCACCAATTTAAAAATTTTAAAAAATAAAAAAATAAGAACCTTCAGAAAGGTTTTTTCTTTTTCTTTTTTCACTAAATATAAATCGCTTAGAAAAAAAGACATCTGGATTGCTTTTGAAAGACTGTTCTATTCTTTTTCTATAATTTTCCATGTAAGGAAATCTACCCTCTTTTCAAACTCGCAAACAAGTAGTCGATTGAGTTTTCAGGTGTTCATGGCAAAACTCTTAAGACAGTTCTCAAATATAAAATAAACAAACACACAGCTATACCAAATTTACCTTAAGAGTCCCAAGATTTGGTCCATTAAGCAATCTGGTCCATAACAAAAGTTGAAAAATAAACTAAGCTGCAATTCATGATTTTTTTTTCCCTAGTATTGTTTGAAACAGAAATATTAACACCACAATGCCAGAAAACCCACATTAGTTTTCCAAGGAGGATAAATTCAAATACCATGCAGTTAGTAATCCTTGACTAAAGAACTCTGGGGAATGGCCAACTTTATTTCCCAGAGGTCTGTAGCTTTCTTGAAAGGAAAAATCATATGTAGGTTCACATGAACATTTATGGAACACAATGCATTCTGCTATTGACCAATTCTTCAGAGAAACTTACCCAAAGGCCTCAGCCAAAGAAGCAAAGACCTTCAGAGCAGTTTTATACAAAATGCCTCCCACCCAACACAGAACAGTAAAAGGCTGCAAGTCATGTTGTAAAATTATTTCTGAAAATTAATCCTGTTGGTTAACTTCAGCTTTACAGAGGAATTACTGTGTCCCATGCCTGCAATGACCTGTGGCATTGGATGCCTGGGTAGTTTGCATATCAACTGCCTCCTACAGAGATGAAAATCAGCTTTCCTGGGAGCAAGTGGGACACAGGAAAATAAAAGTTGCTTCCTCCTCCCACATTCTCTCAAAGTTCAGGGTTGGAAACACCCAGGGCCTGGATCCCTTCTCCTTAGGGAAACAAAAAAGTAATGTCACAGGTTCTAGATCAGCACAAGGGTAACTCTTTCAAATTAAAAAAATAAAAAGGGCTGGAGGTCTAGCTGAGAGATAGAATACCCCCAGCTCAATCCCAAGTACCCTCCCCCAAAAAATGTCTATTACATCATCAGGTAGAAATTAGATTCTCTCCCTGCAGGTATACCATTTTTTCTAGTATAAACCAGAACTACAATCTAAAATCTTAAAAAGCCCTCTTATGTTCCAAGATTATAAACATGCTCTGGGCTCTCAGAGCATACTCAGAATGTGCTCCAGCTGATTTATGGAGGCCATTTCAGGAGTGCATTTGGTGTCGTTATGATTCTCAATGAATGAGGTTTTTTTGTGTAGGGGTCAGAGGAGGCCTTCTCAGAGGAGACTTAGTCATCATGGAAAAGGTACAAATTACCTTTCAACCCATTTTTAGCAAAGAATAAGTTCCCCTCCACATGTACTTGGAAACCAGAAATTAACACATTTCAGTGAATTTGTATCAGAGAAAGCCTTGTAAGTGGCTAGGTTAGATAATGGTCTACAAACCAGGAAGACTGTACTCTCTTACAGTCTCCCTGCCTGGCCCCTCTCCCCCAAATCTCTTTCTTTAAGTCCCAGGGGGCAAGTTTTACCAGTAGTAAGTTAGTTATTCCTTTAAGTGTGCATATTTTATTTCAATTTGTTTGACCATCCAGAATTTCCCATAAAAATGCAAAGATCTCTGGGAAAGACACTATATTAAGCCTTTTTCTGCTAGCAATTCAATGATTACTTTCCAGCTACCAAAGTATTTGTTAGGACTGGAGATAAGGAGAAGGTAAAGAGAGGAACCTGAGATGTCAGGCCTCCTAAAAGAAAGGAAACCTTTCTCAGTTGATATTTACTATGTGCTTTCACATGTCATGGGGAAGATAAACAAGATATCTTGCAATGGCACAGCTCAGAAATCAGAGAAAAAAAATAAAAAAATTTCTAAGAAACCAATGTATCTATCACCTCTGCATCTGTATCCTGGGGAACATTCTGCCAGGGGGTCTTCATGACCCCTTTTTTGTAGACAGTGAATACAAGGTGACTTGCAGAAAGTACAATGAAACAATGGATTCTATTTCATGATGCTGAGTTTGATGACTGCTAAATAGCTACTGATCCAACAATAAAATTCCTGTGTCTGACTTCTAACTGCCATGTGATCACCTAATTCAAGGTTGGATGGCATCTTAGATACTATATGATTCATTTGAATTCTATCTGTATAATAAATGTCAAGTGATCTTCTAGCTTCTACTTAAACATTTCCAGGGATGGAGAATTCCTATTCAATTTTCAAGAACTTTGAAAATTTTATTCTTATGTTTTATAAAACTCTACCTCCCTGAGACTTCTATCCATAGCCCTGATCCCATACACTGGGTTCTCAAGGTATAAACTAGACACCTTTTACACAACCATTCAAATATCAGAAGACAACTCCCATCCCCCATGTATATTTTATATATCAGAAATGGTGACTAATAAACATACTGCTTTTGACTTAAAGAAATTCTAATATATTTTCAGAAAATGGGAGTTAATCAGTAGAGTAGAATTCTTGTAAAAAGTCTTATCTTTCTCTCTCATTTTTTACCCATTTATTTTATTTATTTATAGTGGGGTTTAGATTGAAGTCAGGGGTAGTCTACCTCTGAGCTACACCAATATCCCTTTTTTTTTGCTTTGAAACAGGGTTTTTCTAGGTTCCTGAGGCTGGCCTCAAATCTGTGATCCTCTCAGCCTCCTACATACTGGGATTACAGGTATGTACCACCATGCCTAGCTAGGTCCTTTCTTATAGTGAATCAATGCATCAATAATGGCTGTATGGCCAACCATGTCAATTTTGTCCAGTAGACATGGGGATATATTGAATGTCTTTATCTATCAAAAAAGTTTGAGGTGCCTATTAAAATTACTCTTACCTGTTTTTTTTTCTCCTTTCTAGATTTTGGGGGAAAAAATAAAATAGGCCATTTTGAAATCTGGCCCAGCTTAAGTAAGCTGTATAAAACCTGCTCAGTGAAAATTTCCACCTTCATTGGCATCTTTCCAGAGTGGCTCTGAATCTGAGTGCAGATATGAGGCTATGAAGGAACGGACTCTGCTCTATTTGTGCATAGAAGGCACAGGCTGTGCTGTGAGGCAAGGCCGGTGCTTGGGCCTCCGAGACCGGGACCAGGGCCTGCCGAGGGGTGAGGCCGATGCCAGGGCCAGCAAGGCCAGGATCAGAGCCTGCTGTGAGGCAAGGCCAGTGCTTGGGCCTCCGAGGCTGGGATCGGAGCCTGCTGAGGGGTGAGGCCAGTGCTGTGGCCTCCGAGGCCAGGATCAGAACCGGCTGAGGGGTGAGGCCAGTGCCGTGGCCAGCGAGTCCGGGATCAGATCCTGCCATGAGGCAAGGCCAGTATTGGGGCCTCAGAGGCCAGGATTGGAGCCTGCCATGAGGCGATGCTGGTGTTGGGGTCAGCAAGCCCAGGATCAGAGCCTGCCATGTGGTGAGAACATTGCTGGAGCCAGTGAGGCCAGGATAAGAGCTTGCCTTAAGGCAAGGCCGGTGCTGGGGCCTCCAAGGCCAGGATTGGAGCCTTCCATGAGCCAAGGCCAGTGCTGGAGCCAGCGAGGCCGGGATCAGAGTCTGCCGGGTGACTAGGCTGGTGCTGGGGACTTCAAGAGTGAGATCGGATGCCGGGCGTGGTGGTGCACGCTTGTAATTCCAGCATTTGGGAGGCTGAGACCTGGAGGATCATAGTTTGCGGACAGCCTCAGCTACTTAGTGAGGCCCTCTGCAACTCAGTGAGACCCGGTTTCAAAATAAAGAATAAAAAATAGGTCAGGGAGTGTAGCTCGGAGGTCAAATGCCCCTGGGTTCCATCCCCAGACCCGCAAAAAAAAAAAAAAAAAAAAAAAGAGTGAGATCGGAACCTGCAATGCGGCATACACAGAGAATTATCACAGAAAATAAAAAAATCAGATGCTTTTCCAAAAACTAGGAAGAAATGGGTAATAGGAAGAAATCTAGTTGAAGAAAGGGCCCTATGGAGGAGCAATTAAGGTGACCAGTCAGAGGGGATGGGATGGGGGAAGATGGAATCCCTTTAAAGCACATGATGTACTTAAACAAATATATCAAAGTTAATCACTAAATCAAGCATGGGATCGAGGGAGGGGAAGGAATGGGACTGGGACTGGATAAAGGCTAATTGGATGATGTGTGTTTGTATATCCTCACAAGTCTTGTATTCCGTTGAGATGTTTGACTACAATGTACCAATAAAAATATATTAAATAAAAAAATTGAAATTTAGTTGGAATGCAGGTAGAGAAAATTTTTGTGTAAAAATATATAGTAAAATGAAGGAAAACTACTTTATTTAAAAAAAAATAAAAAGAAGGCACAGGCTGTCAATGGTGCTTGGAAATTCATTCGTTTCTATTTTCACCTTATATTGGCAGTCTAGAAGTGACACCTTTCCTATCATTTCAGAATTTTACCTGGATGTTAGAATGTCAATGAAAGTGACACTTTTAAAGCTAAACAAGATATGTAAAATATGAATCAGAATGAACTATTATCTTCTTGTTGCCTTTCCCACCCCTGCTCCACAAACACAAAATAAAAATAAGCATAATCTAGAATTCCCTCATATCTGGGGAAAGAGAGAATAGCATAGCTCCAAACACAGTCTAAGCTGCTGCATCTATGGTAAGTACAACGGACACAGCCAAGAAAATAACTGGCGCTTTGCATTGGTGGCCAGAAAGTTGCACTGGTGGCTAGAAAGCTTATATTCTATCAACTCTTAAGTCCTTCATCAGATTTCTTCGAGTCTCATTTCTCCTAGGAAAACACATATGATTCTTCCTCTATGTCCCATGATTTCCTCCATGAGAATCAAAGTAAGCTGATATACTAAATTGTTGCAAGATATTAGTCTTTTGGCTTTTCATTTTTGCCTTTTCTGTATGGAGACCCTTCTGCTCAGTTAGCTGAATTCACATTGCCTCAAGAGGATTTAAGAGTAGCATCCAAAGAGAAGAAATATGGGGAGAAAAAGGGTCTACATTCAGTTCTGACTTCAAAATAGCTTTGTTTTTCTTTTGATTTTTGAAACTTGTGTCAGAAACAACAGTTTTGAAAGATGCTTATTTCTAAGCAATAGGTCTGGTTGAGAATAGAAAGTGCCCCTGAGAATCAAAAAGAGAATGTTCAGGCAGAAGGGCAGAGGAAACCCAAGCTTTATAGCATTAACTACATGTGCAGACATCAAAAGGTAGATTAATAAGTGATAGACTCAAATTTTCTTAAAAAGACATGTTTTTTTTTTTCTGGTAAATGTGACATTTATAAATAAAACATGTTCCAAACCCTTACTCTGTATATGAGAGATGTGAAGTACAAGAGGCTGACATCAACCATACTGCATAGCACCAGGGCCTTCTAGAATGTACAGAACCTCCCCAGATAGGAACCTTCAATTCTGAGTATGACTGATACAGAAAATGTGGAAATGGTACCAAAAGAGAAAAATGTCAGGAGTGAGGCAAAATGGCAGGAAATGGTTAAGTATGGCATGATGGGAAAGTTCCTGCTAAAACTGCCTCTTTAAAACAAGAGTATAAAGGGGTGTATTCATTTTGAGTCACTACTCCCCCCCATGCCATTTTGGCATGGGGCTGTATTTCTATTTTCTGTATTTCTATCTTTCTAATAAACTTCTTTAAATCTTCAAAAATAAAAATAAAAAAAGAGTATAGAGGATGAAGCCAGATCTCTGACCAAGGACACACTATGACCGGGGGCAAAGCTAAGTGCTAGGAATTTCTTTGGGACATCCAGAGACTTGGGAGGTACAGGTTTGAATTTAAGTCTCAGGTTCAACATTTACTAGCTGCTAGACTTTGAGCAAGAAATTGAGCACATCTGGACTTCAATTCCTCCTGTGTAAAATGAAGGTAATGTTACCACCAGGCAACTCACTGATGGGAAGATCTATTAGTGGTTTGGATCTGCAATGTCCCCCAAAGACTCATGGGTTAGAAGTCTGGTCCTTAGTTTGGCACTACTGCAAAGTTAGTGGAAACCTTAAGAATGGGGCCTAATAGGAGATTTTACATTACTGGGGTATGCCCTTGAAGGGGATTGTAGGATGCTGGCCTCATCCTCTCTCTTTCGTTGTGGCCATGAGGGCATGTGCTCTGCAATGACAAGTCACCACAGGCTCAAAGCATTGAGGCCAACCAACTATGGACTGAACACTCTGAAACCATGAGCCAAAATAAACCTTCCTTCCACATATGTTGATTATTTCAGGGATGTCATTAGAGTAATTCAAGGCTGACAAACACAAGATTTATTGTCAACTATAAAGCATCAAAGACTACAAGGGACAATTATGTGGCATTGACTCACCAAAATGAAAAGAAAATACTTTTGCCAAATGGTGGCAGGATTATAAAGAATCTTGGAAGAAAGACACATGAGTATATTGTCTCATGTCATCAGCATCACTAAGCACTTTGGGGCGATCAGAATGGGCTAGGAAGACATCAGAGGCAGAATATCTCGGAGGCACTAAATGTCAATGCACTTTCTAAGCACTACTTGTCCATTCAGAAGAATGCTTTCTCTCTTAAATTATGCCATGGGAAAGTCTAATACTTTCAGAATAAGGCTTTCTTCAGTATACAACTCAGAGTTTCCAAAAATAAAACACTGGCAATGTTTATAAATTCGTTTCCGAGGATCTGGATAATTGGTCATTAGTCATGGAGCATTTATGGAGAAAACCAATAAATTATCACATCAGGTCATTGTGAGAAAACACCTATTGGAGGGTTTTTTGTGAGCCCAGATCTGTGCCATGAATTGTGTAGAAGCTTCAAACAACTAGAAGTAGTGGATTATTCACTTTAAAATTGTTTTTATGTTATGAATTTCACCTTCAGAAAAAAAAAGTTGGAAGACCAGCATCTCTCCTCAAGAAGCTTATGGGTGTGCAGACCAGGCAGCAAGGATAATGTACACTCACCCAGCAGACATTTGCTAGGGGTACACTTCACTCTTGGCTTACACATAATACCAAGCAACACATAAACAATGCAAAGCACTGGAAGGTGACTTTTAGAGGAGATAGAACTATCCTGAGAATATTATGATTATAAGTCAAAATGGAGAAAAACAAAAGCTTTTAGGCAGAAGAATAGGAAAATTGGCACCAAAGTGGTCCTAGCATCGTATGGATGCTGGACAGCAAAGAATCCCCCTTGATGTCTATACTCTCCTTTGAATTCAGTGCTGTATAGAATTCATCAAGACTGTAATTGTTATTTGCAAGATGCAGAAATACACATGGTGCGATCGTGAGATGAATTCTCAAGTGCCTGAACAACCACAGGATGCCTCTCACTGTGTCCAATACCAAGCAGGATGATGCTCTCTAGTCCTGTGACCCTAACTCTGCAATTTGTCCTGCCCAAATTTTCATGATCAGAAACTTGGCTGAAGACATAGATGGTATTGCTGATCAATTTTAGAAATGATCATCCCCATTGGGAGAGAACTTTCACACATGGGATGCAAGATGGAAAACTCATAGAATTTTAGCTGAAATGGTAGTGCCAGATTGGACAAGATGAAATTTAATAAAAATAAGTTAATTTATTTTTGAGAAGACAAAAAGACTACCCAAGTACAGCCATGACAGGCATGACTTAAAGGCAGTGCAAATATTAATTAAAGCTGGGTGGGTGAAAGCCACGGTAATGGAAAATACTTAGTTTTGAAGACAATTTTACCCCAGGACTACCTCTTTTAGGGTGGTCTGACACAGGAGCAGAACAGGCAGGTACATGACTGCCAACTTACAGAATTCCAGTGGCTTCTTCTCCTGCATGAATTTGGGCAGCTATGTTTATATCTCTGTTTTTCCATCAGTGCCTGGCACAAGGCACCATATAATGTTAGCTGCTATTGTTACTATTGCTACTGATACTTATTATCATTATAAAATGGCCCCTTAATAGGGTTTCCCAATTTGCCTGGGATGGAAGTATTTCCCAAGGCACAGGAGACTGCCAGGCAAACCCAGATGGTGGTCACTTAAGGGGCCTCAAATTCCTGTATCACTTATTCCCCCTGGAGGTTGTTAGTGAGGTGCATGTTACTAGAAGGTGGATGGGTGTACTGTAAACCATCCACATTCCTTACTACTTTGATATGAGATCATTAACATAGATAGCAAAATGCATGCGTTAGTTCAGCTAAGTTTTCCTGGGCAATCAGCTGTCAGAAAAAAATCAGTTTTAGTCGGGCGTGGTGGTGCACACTTGTAATCCCCGCACTTGGGAGGCGGAGACAGGAGGATTAGGATAGCGCAGGTTCGAAGCCAGCTGCTTGGCTTAAGAGACCCTGTTTCCAAATTTTAAAAAGTATAAAATAGGTCTGGGAGTGTAGCCCGGAGGTAGAAGGGCTTCCAGGAACCCCAGTACCACAAAAAAAAAAAAAAAAAAATCAGTTTTAGGCTGTGTCTTGACCAACAATGGCTCCAGTAGGGCATTAAAATCTGGCCAAAGGGACAAAGCGAGGAGGAAAGGAGACCAGAATGCTACACAAAGAAGGGGAAGAGAGAGAGGGAGAAGAAGAGAGGGAGGGAGGGGGAGAGAAGGAGAGAGAGGAAGGGAGGGGGAAAGGAGAGAGAAAAAGAGGAGGAGAAGGAAGAGGAGGAAGAGGAAGAGGAGGAGGAGGAGGAGGAGGAAGAGGAGGAGGAGGAGGAGGAGGAGGGACAGAAGAGAAAGGAAAGGAAATAATGCCTAAAGACAGGCTACCTCTCCCTCTTGATTTTATCAGAAACCATCCCTAGGTGGAGGTACTTTCCCAAAGTTGTGAGGCTTTCTTCTACAGATCCTTACAGAACAAAGATTATGCCTCTGAAGGACTGTGGCAATTCTGAGGCCTTTAAAAACAGAATCTGAATAAATCCTGGTGTCCTGTGCCACAAATCCTGGTGTGACATGTGCTCACAGCCTGAGATTTGATTTCAGTCCAATCCCCCAAGGAGAGACACCGGATAAAAACCCTTCGGTGTATGGCCAATGTGAAAGAGGAACAGTCATCAGAACAGCAACCCAGCTGAGAAAGGATTAAATCATTTTTCAGAAGAGCCCTCGATGGCCAGCAGCAGGTGCTGCAGGTTGGTTGTGTCATACTGGACCCCGGGGTCCCCTAGGTGAGTAAACAGAAAGAGCTGTGCAGGGGTGTAAACCAGAAATGTCTGGGGCTTGCTAGCCTCAAGATCTGCCACCCTGCAAATCTATAAGGCTGTGGTTCTAGGACTCCAACATGTAAATAAATACCAGGGGGGGGGCTTATAAAAATGGGGCTCACTGCTAGTAGATCCAGAATGGGATTCCAGAAACTGCATTATTTACTAACCACCTTCCCAGGGGATTCCACTGCAGAGTGGCTTGGGGACCATGCTTGGAAAATTGCTGTTTCAGAAATTTTGGATCATACATAGACTAAATAACTTTAGAAATGGGTCCCAAGTGTCTGGAAAATGTCTATGCACTTGCCAAAAATGCTTCTCGAAACATTTACTGCAGGGCTCCATTCCAAGGGAGAAGGGGGTTTTTGATTTGCAAAAAAAATCTGTGAGGTCTCCTGGGTCCAGCAATGAGACTTCAACCAGGAGCAGACATTGCCAGCTCCTCTTGCCTGCTCTCAGCCCACCCAGGACCCACCCCCACAGAGCTCAGCAAGGAGACAAATGAGATCAAACTGTCAAATTGAGAGTGTCAGTTTGTTGGCTGATTAGTCCCTGGTTTACAGAAACAATCAGCAGTTGCCTTAGAAAGGGATGAGAAGGAAAACTGGAGAGGGCAGAAGTGATACACTGAAGATTCTTTGCTTGGCTGGGGTTGCAAGAAGCAGGTAAGAGCACTCTGATGCTCTGTGGAGGAGCTCCGGCCTCCAGAGCCAATGACTCAGTTGGATGCTTGCTTGGGCTTTCAGGTTTGGGCATGCACCATGCAACATGCATGACAGCATCAATAGTGCATGCATCACATTTGGACTGGCTGCTTACAAATCTCTAATGAGAAACTATGAACAAACCTGGTATTATTTTTCTCCCAGAAACCTGATTTTAAAGATCTGTCCTTTAAATAGGAATAGGCCAGTCTTTCCTAAGTGAATCTTTCCCAATGTAGCTGTACTCAGAAGGCAGAGGCATCACCTAGCAAATGCTTGGTGCAAATTATATAAGGTGTGCCAGGTAAGCAAAGTGCAGAAGATAGCCACTCACATTCCAGTTCCCAATGTCCCTTCACGTGCTCTGACCTGCACATCCTAAAAAAGGCTGAAATAATGGCTACAATGGAAGTCCTATACCCTTGGGAACCTCTTCCCCTAGCCACAAGGCAGAATGGTTGCAGAATGTGGTGGGGTGTGGAAGGCATTCATCCCAAGGTTTTTTGCCCTTGATCCCTCCACCTTTTCTCTCAACCCTTTTAATATGCAAGCACATGGTTTAGTGTGGGAAATGTGAGAGGTGTAGAATAAATGGAACTACCTGTTTTTGAAGCAAGGTGTCATTGGTACCTACTCCTTGCCTTCTTCAGTTTCATTCATTCCCCTAAATCTTTTCTCCTCTCCTATCCTTTTTACTTTTATGTAGTTTATTTGCCTCTCCTCTTTTCTTCTTTTCCATTTTCCCCTTCACTCCTTTTTACTCTTCCCCTGTTCCTCTCTATTTCTTTGCCTCTTCTTTCTCCTGTCTTCTCTTTCTTTCATTCCACTAGCATTTATTGGACACTTATTGCCTCCAAGTTAACAGGAAAGCAAAATGAAAAATGTCATCCCACTAAAGAGGGCTGGAAGTTATTCAGCCAACACCCATTTGGAGAGTTCCTTTTTGCTAAGCATAGTCCGGTGTCTGAGAAACATCATGACTAAACTGAGAAATAATCCTTTCCCTTATGGAGTCTAGCAAAAGATACAAAGAAGTAAACCGGAGTTAAACTACCAGGAGTACCAAAAGTTCAGATTAGGAAATCATGAGGGGCTTCTAACAGAATATAATATTGAGTGGGAATTTGAAAAAGACACAATATTCAATGTTGCAGGAAAAGGAAGGCAGGTGTGCAAAGACAGGAAGGTGTGATCACTTGGGGACCTACAAAGAGGGGATGTGGCTGAAGTGTGAGGATGCTGTGAGAGAGAAGGAGAAGCTGAAGTTTAAGGATCTCAGCGATGGCCATGATGTGTCAAAGTCCTGGGGTACCAAGGAAAGGCATTGACCATGGATTATAAAAGCCACAGTGAACCACTCAAATATTTCATATGAGTTAATAACAAGACTAGATTTGCATTTTAAAAAGATTATTCTGTAAACAAACCATTTCATGTTAAAGGATTAGAAAATCTTTCACAAGGCCAAAGGAAGAAAGACCTCGTAAGATTTTATTTTATTTTTTTATTATTATTTTTTTGGTGGTACTGGGGTCCCTTCTACCACCGGGCTACACTCCCAGGCCAATTTTATATTTTTAAATTTGGAAACAGGGTCTCTTAAGCCAGAGAGGCTGGCTCCGAACCCGCGCGATCCTCCTGTCTCCGCCTCCCAAGTGCGGGGATTACAAGCATGCGCCACCACGCCCAGCATAAGATGTTATTTTAATAATACTACTGGGAGATGAAAGGGCTCCTACATAGATGTACCGCCATATCTTTATTACTCAATACTGGTCTCTAGGAGACATCTTAATGGACACTGTCAACCATGTTCCAAGATGCATGGGCTTTCTGTAGAGATAAGTCATAGATCCTTTCCTGTCTTCATGATGCCTGCCCTAAAGATACTAACAAAACTAAAGCCCATGTTTCAGTGCCTGTGGAAAACGTTTGGGTAGTTTCTCAAAAAGTTAGTGAAATTACCATATTTTCCAGCCATTCCACTCCTAAGTATATTCCCAAAATAAATGAAAACAGTACATGACTATTCTCAGCAGAACTATTCACAGTAACCCAAAGGTGGAAAAAGCCCTAATGTTCATCGGTAGATAAAGGTGGCATATCTCTACAGTGGAATACCATGTATTCAGTCATCAAAAGGAAGTACAAATACACACTTTTATGTGGATGAACATAAAAACACTGTATTAAATGAGAATGAGAGACAAAAGATTTTATAGAAAAAGTATTTTATAATTCACTGTATATGGACTATTTAGAATAGGTAAATTCATAAAAAACAGAAATCATATTGGTAGTCACCAAGGGTAGAAGTAGAGGGAAGTAGGGAATCAATACTTAATAGGTAAAGATTTTATTTGAGGAATGAAAATGTTTTAGAACTAGAAAGAGGTGGTTGCTGCACATTTTAAATGTGCTAAATGCCAACAAATTGTTCATTTTTAAATGGCTAATCTTACAGCATATATATTAGCTGCTAAACACTTTGTAAACAAACAAACACCCTTAGCCAGACATGACACCTGCCTGTAATCCCAGAACTTGGGAGGCTAAGACAGGAGGATCACTGGTTCGAGAACAGGCTCAGCAACTTAGCAAAACCTTCAACAATTTAGTGAGACCCTGTTTCCAAAAAGAAAATAAAAAAGACTGGTGGTGTAGTTCCATGGTAGTATGTTTCTAGGCTCAATCCCCAATTCAAAAAAATAAAATAAATAAATAAACCTAATAACCCAAATTTGTCCTCCTCATTCTCCAGCCATCTAATCAATCTCCTGGCGACTGAGTGTTAAATGCCAGCGTAGAACAGAGAGCCCTCGAGAGTTGGCGCACAGCCACGGATGACCATATTTTCCAATTCCTCTCAAGGATGCTGAGTGGAGAGGAGCCAGGAGAATCAGAGAGGTCAGAGAGAACAGGTCTTGCTTTGCTCCTTGGAGTGGTGGAATTGGTAGTTCAAGAGAATGAGATATGTCATAAATCAGGGAAAGAGGAAGACACACACACACACACACACACACACACACACACTAGCTTGGATCTCATTGCAAAGGCGGGCCTGGTAACTTCAGTCAAAGGAGCTCGAGAGAAGCCTGCAGACTGCAGTGGCTGGCTTCTGCCACGATACGCCTCGGCTTCTGCCTAACAGAAAGACTAATGAGGAGGCTGGAGTGCTATGTGCAAGGAAGCTGATTAAACCTCCCTCCTCCAGACTTGGAGAAAGAGGCTTTCTGAGAGACCTTGTCTAGTAAATAAAGCTGCAAGGCATTACTTCAGTGCACCAAGAACTGAAAAGGGACTCTGTAGGTCTCAGAAAGTAGCAGTGCATAACAGAAAGGCCTGGAAGCTCTGAGTTGAGCATCAATTCTACCACTAATTGTGGCTGAGCAAAGGTCATTTAACTCTTGTGCTTTAGTTTCCTCATCTCTAAGACAGAGAAAACATGTGCCTCGCCCACTCTTATGAATATTAAATTATACACACAAACAGAGTATTCAGATTAGTACAGGGCACCATTCAAATTAGTTGATAACCGGTATAATATAAAATAAACAATGAAAGAAGTAATCTGATCAGAATGGACACCAGCTGTGTCCCACACAAGTAACATATGGGTCAGTCCTGGAATTCCCTGTGGTTCATAGCCAGTCTTCAACAGAAAGTAACCATTCTGGAGGTCATCTGTTCTGTAAAACACAGACCACTCTTGGATAGCTTTAAGTATAAGATAGACAAAGCTAAGTATAGGGTAGAAAAGATCTCTGATGGTTTTGGTCACCAATGGGCCACTTCTTTCTCCAACACCTTTAACACACTCACCTCTGGAAAAAGGTGCTTGCCAACTAGGGTAAGGAAATGGATCCTGTTTCCCAAAAGTTAAAAGCAAAAAGAAAATGTAAACGTGTTTGCGGTGTATTCAAAATGGCTAATACCCTGCTTTGGAACTCTATCGCCTCCAAGAGAAGACAAGGCCAAAGCAACTAATTCGGGCCTTGAAGGGCTGCCCCGGGAGGAGACAGGGGCTTGCACCTGAATGCAAATCCACGCCCTGATTCCTTCATTGAAAAAGGATTGTTATAGAGGAAAATGTCGGCTGAACAAAAAGTGTGTTTGGTGATAGACTAGATCATACTCTGGCACTCTTCACTTAAAAACATTTGAAACATTTATATTCCTGGGATGAAGGGTACATTTCAGGCAATCATATAAGAAGGATGAAAACATCATTGTTTTTTGCTAGCACAAAAGATCCAGCTGAATGAAAAGATGAGAAAGTAGGCAAATGGCTTGTGGAGAAGAGGAGGCAGGAAATGTTACAAGGGAGAAAAGGAAAACTGGGGTGGGGGGCATTAGGAACACAATTTCTGCCCTAAACTTAAGAAGTGTAGGATCAACTCAGCTGAGACCAAAGAATCTGTCCTGATAAGGAAGTGCACAAGAAGAAGATCTTCAGTCACCCTCAGTAAAAACTCAAACAGGGAAGGAACACTGTAACATGACAGCAGCATGTTCTCAGGATGCCCCGGTGCAAAGCAAGGTACTGGGGATGGAACCCAGGGGCATTCTACCTCCGAGGTATACACCTGGTTCTATTTTTTACTCTTTTTTGTTTTGTTTTTTGAAACAGGGTCTCACTGAGTTGAGAAGGACCTCGCTAAGTAGCTGAGGCTGTCTGCGAACCACGATCCTCTGGTCTCAGCTTCTCAAAGGTTGAGACTACAAGCATTGTCCTCTTTTTGTTCTGCCTTTCCATTATATCTGCCATGCTCTCCTTTCTAGCTACTCTAACCCTTTGTCTCTCTTTTTTAGGAAGAGACTCTGGCATCAGACTCCTGAGTTCAAATCTCAACTCTCCCATTTAGTATTTGCATGACCTTGGGCAAATCACTTAACATTTTGAATGCCTTACCTAGAAAATGGATGATAAAATTATTTATATTGTAAGGTCACTATGAAAATTAAGGGAAAAATCCATATAGACTATTTAAAACTATGTTGTCCTTTGTTGAGTTAGCTTTCCCATTGTTGTGACCAAGATACCTAACAAGCACAACTTAGAAGAAGAAAGGTTTATTTGGAGCTCATACTTTCAGAGGTCAGTTCATCTTTAGCCAGCTCCAAGGCAGAAATGGCTTGCTGGCAGGGAATGGTAGAGGAAAAGCTTCTCTCTGGTCATGGAAGCCAAAAAGCAGAAAGAATTGGGGGGACATAGTCCCAATGCCACCCCCCAGGGTCCCACCTCCTCCAGACATGTCCTAGTTCTGAACTTGGCTATACTGCTCACACATAGGTTGGGGGAGCATTTTATTTTTTTTAATTAATTAATTTATTTTTTTAATTGGTGCATTGTAGTCATATATCAATCACATTGGAGTACAAGACTTGAGAGGATATACAAGCACACATCATCCAATTAGCCCTCCTCCAGCCCCCATCCCATTCCCTCCCCCTCCCTCCATCCCAGCTTCTTTGGTGATTAACTTTGATACATTTGTTTATGTATCTCCTGCGTTTTCAAGAGGCTCCGTCCTCCACTATTACATACCCTCTGATTGGTCACATTAGTTGCTTCACTATAGGGCCCTTTCTATAGCTCAACCTCTTCCTGTTGCCCCTTTCCTCCTAGTTATTGCTGATTAAGAGAAGCATCTGATTTATATTTTCTGCGATATTTCTCTGTACATGCTGCGTTGCAAGTAAATATCCCATTCTTGACGGCCCCAGTAGTGGCCTGGCTACTCAGTGAACTGATCCAGACCTCGCTGGCTCAAGCAGTGGCCTTGCCTCATGGGAGGCCCTGGTTCTGGTCTCGCTGGCCCCAGCAGCAGCCTAACCCCTCGACAGGCTCTTATCCCGGCCTCGGAGGCCCCAGTACTGGCCTTGCCTCACGGCAGGCTCTGATGCCGGCCTCGCTGGCCTCAGCACTGGCCTAACCCCTCGGCAGGATTCCAATCCCAGCCTCGGAGGCCCCAGTACCTGCCTTGCCTCAAGGCAGGTTCCAATCCCGGCCTCGGAGGCTCCAGTACTGGCCTTGCCTCATGGCAGGCTCCGGTGCCGGCCTCGCTGGCCCCAGCACCGGCCTAACCCCTCAGCAGGCTCCAATCCTGGCCTCGGAGGCCCCAGCACCGGCCATGCCTCATGGCAGGCTCTGATGCCGGCCTCGCTGGCCCCAGCACCGGCCTAACCTGGGGGAGCATTTTAAAACCAAATAATAACAGCACTCAAAAGATGGCAGCTCTTATGATACTTAGTCTGGATTAAATCTTATTACTTTATTGACATTCTATACAGCCTACCTCCATGTCTCCAAATCTTTTTATAATTCCAAGTTCCTTTTGTGCCTATATTTAGACTCTATACCAAACCTTGTGAACCTGATTTTAGTCACTCTGATCTACTTTTCAATTATCAATGTCCAGTCCTCTTGACTAACTCTAAGCATTTTCATAGTGACAACATCTTCTATTTCTACTACTAAGCATTACTGCCCTTAGCACAGTGTTGGAAGTGGTACTTGATAAATTTTAGGTGCTCAAGAAAGACTGTACCTACAAACAGTTTCTTTGGTAACATTTTGACTAACGCATTGGCCCTGTGCAAAGACTACCAACCGATAGATCTAGGATTAATTTGAACAGCTCAGATGTCTTCAAAATAAATTATGTTTATTGATCAAATACATAAGCATTTTTACATAATAAGAACTTAAGGAAGTTTCCCAGATGACCTCATCTTTATATGATGCGCCCTGGGGATGCTTCAAGGACACCTTCCTGTTGAAAGGATATGCCATGCATCTACCTATTGCAACTGCACTCAGGGAATTGGTGGAGCAACAACCACGACTTCACTATGATATGTACTCTGTCTCTCCAACTTCTGCGAGCCCCTCACTCTAAACTAGGGTAGCAAAGACCAATAGAGACTATCCTGGTTCCAATTTTTTCAGCATCAAAAATTAAGGCTATGAATTAGTAGAGCAATTTTATTTAGGCAGATTATTTCCATGGAACTTTTTATAAGTAGCTTATTCAGAATAAATGAGAATGATTTGTTTAATTATCTCATCCATGGGGAAATATCTGAACAGGTTTTATAGAGAAATGGATGAAAATTTCATTGCCAAGTACTAGAAAATCTAAAATATCTTTGTTGTGTTTCAAATTATTATATCTTCCTGTTGGATTTCCTATAATTTTTGTTTGTTCCAATGTGGTTTTAGAGATTAACATGAGAAGATTCATTTGTATGAGGCTCATTCAAAGAATCAACCTTATTTGCAGAGTCATTGAGATTTCGGATATGACCATCACAAACAGAATGGTTCAGATAATAACACAGTTGCTAAATTATGATCTGAGCTTAGAAACAAAAGAGAGGAAGTCGCAAGGATTCTATTTTCAAGACAATGTCCCTGAACATGTCCTTGCAAATAAGAACAAGTAAGAAGAAATGCAGAGACTATATGATGTACCAACAGGATTACTTTCAAATAGAATGCCTTACAGTGTTTTCTAAGACAAGTCAGTAACTCTTCAAAACACATCTCCCAACTTCAGAGCTATATTAGGTCTAACCGATGAGTTTCATCATCTCCTCACTGGTTGGTGCAAACTAGTCCCATTTTCTCTGCACTGAGAACATGAGCATCACTTTCATTCACTAGTTCAGCATTAACTAGCTGAGTGTCACTAAACTAGGAGTCTTTTTCATGCATTTCTCTACTTTTCTGGCTGTGGTGGCAGAAAGAGAGGCACAAAGGAACAGTAGAATTTGATCCTTGCCCTTCATCATCTTATATTTGCAGGGAGGAGTAAGTCATCTTATATTTGCAGTGAAGAGCCATGCAGTGCTGTAGGAGATTAACACTAAGTTGATTAGGATAGGCATTGATAAGAGAATTGAGAAGAATATAGAAGATCGGCTTTATATACTAAGATCATTGACTTATGTGCTTTATTTGTGTGTTTGTGTGTGTGTGTTTGTGTGTGTGTGTGTGGTACTAGGGAATGAACCCAGGGGTGCTCTACCTCTGAGCTAAACCCCCAGCCTTATCTTATTTTTTATTTTGAAACAAGGTCCAGTAAGTTGCTGAGGCTAGCCGTGAACCTTCAATCCTCTAAATTTCCCAAGTACTAGGATTACAGTTGTACACCACCACACCAAACTGACTTATACACTTTAAATAGATAAATTATATGATGTGTGAGTCATGTGTAATAATGATATTATTTTCCTATAAAAAGTGCTAAAGTCAGTGGACTCTAGAGAGTAGGGTCTAGGAATAGAGAGTAATTATCACCAATTTGTTCATAATAAAAACAAAAGAGGAAATATAAAAGAAGATGACTTTGAGTTTCTCTTGCCACACACTCTGGATATTTTAAAAACAGAGGTCTTTAAATTTACTAAGCCTGCTAACCCCCAATTTTAAATTTAGTTTTTCAAAGAAAAATGATAGCGGGCTTGAATGGGGCCAGCCACAGGAGAGTGTGTATGTGTGTGTGTGTGTGTGTACACACGTACATCCCTTGATAATCCCTGAGAAATATATCATGTTCAATCATTTCTGACCATTTCCCTAAACTCCTTTGATTCCTTGAGGAATTAAAGTTATTGAATTTCAATTAATTCCAGCATTCACCTATTGAGTACCTGTCTAGGACAAACACACAAAGTAAGCAAGCAAGTCATGCAAGGGTAAGGAGATGGATCAGAAAGACATTCCTACTTCAAAGTGCTTACTGCTCCATACATAACAAATGAACAGAAAAGGGAAACTCAGTGCTATGCAGAGACTTGCAATAATTTGATCCTCTATTTCTCAAAGTATCTACATGAGTGTTTTCCAAAAATGCAAGACCCAGCCGGGCGTGGTGGCGCACGCTTGTAATCCCTGCGCTTGGGAGGCAGAGACAGGAGGATCGCACAGGTTCGAAGCCAGCCGCGCTGGCTTAAGAGACCCTGTTTCCAAAAATAAAAAATAGGTCTGGGAGTGTGGCCCAGAGGTAGAAGGGCTTCCAGGAACCCCAGTACCACCAAAAAAAGAAAAAAAATGCAAGACCCAAGCCCCACCCCCACCCATAACTAACTGAATCAAGGTCTCTGTAATGGAGGTCAATCCCACAAAATCCACCCAATTCAAGACAGACGATTCGCAGCATATATGAGGCTGGCGTGAATAATTAAACCAGCATTTCCCTAACTGCATTCTACAGAATGAAAGTTCTTCAAGGAGTAATTAGATATTCTTTGGGGAAAACATGGGTCTCAGGATCAAATAAGTATGGCATATTTGGAGATTAGATAAAATTTAATTGGCTTATTGGTATAGGATGCTGAGAGACATTTGTGCACAAAGGTACCATAGTATACTGTGGGCTATGGACACTGGAGTAAGGGATGTGGAGTGTGGTAATTAGCAAACTTATTTGACTGGGGATCCATTTCTTTCACATGTTCCAATGAGCATACAAAATTAATGGGTAGAAATTCATCTACCAAAATTGAGAGATGGGAGAGACTCTAGGAAGATGTTATGATATATGTCTAAGTAGAAAAGAAATATATAAGAGAATATGACACCGCATTTTCCTCTGGAGTTTATAAATATAGCACAATAGGACATGGAAAGGAGTATGGGGCCCAAAACAGAGAGAACTAGAATGTCATTATTCTGCAGCATGTCCTGGTCACGGAGGGGCCGGGCAGGTTAGAACAAAACTCTTTTACAACCTTGGCATAAAATCATGAACTTTCTTAGCCAGGAATTCATATCAACAGCAGGAGGATTGAGGCCTTCAGAACCTGGGCCTGGCTCTTGACCCCATCGCCTCTGGATCAGCCCAAAAGGTATCACCAGAAATGGCCCAGTTTCCCAATTAGAGGCATCACTGTCCAGCCAGTTGCCCAAGCCCAGAGCAGAGGCGCTCCTCTTCCTTCCTAAGCTAATTAGTCACTAGACAGCTGCACTGATGACTTACATATTTCTCAGCTCACCTCCTCCTCTATCCCCACTACTACTGCCCTAATTCAGCGTCCATCCTCTTGCACCTGTGCTATTTCCTCAGCTTTCTAATTGGACTCTCTGCCTGAGTTCTTCCTGCCACCCAATGCCTTGCTGACCATGCCTTTTTAAAAATCCCTCAACAGCTCCTAAATATCTACTGCAAATAATCTTTCCCCAAGTACACTCAGCTAAAGACTAATACAATATATCATCTACCAAAAAAGGAGGGGTCTCTTTTCAATTGGAGGCTGGGTATTTTTATTAACACATATTGGGGTCCAGAGTGGTATTTCCATACATGCATATAGCATGCACCAGCCAAATTCAACCACCCATTTTCTATTCTCCCTCCATTTTCCCCCCACAGACACTCTTCCCAATCTCTAGTAATCACTATTCTACTTTCAGGGAAACTTTACTTAGCTTCTACCTATGAAAGAGAACATATGGTACTTATCTCTCTGTGTCTAGTTTCTTTCACTTAATATTATGTCCTCCATTCCCATCCATTTTGCTGCGAATGAAAGGATTTCATTCTTCCTTATGATTAAAAAATATTCCATTGTGCATATATATATTTTTTTTAAAAAATTATCCACTCATCTGTTGATGGGCAACTGAGCTGCTTCCATATCTTAGATACTGTGAACAGTACCACAATAAACATGGGCACTTTGGTATCTCTTCAATCAGCATGCTCCACTTCTTAAGATATATACCCAGAAGTGGGCTAATTGGGTCATATGGTAGATCTATATTAAATTTTCTTGAGAAATATCCATGCTGTTCTGCTTAATGGCTGTAATAATTTATTTTCCCACCAACAGTATTTAAGTTCCTGTTTCTCCATATCCTCACCTTTCTTTGGTAATAGAGGCTGAGCCTTTTATATATAGGTACAATAAAGAGTCTCACTTATCAGTGCCTAATATGTTCAAACCCAGGACAACAGAAAAGTCCAATAATTCATTAGTGCTATAGGTTGGATCCTGAATGTCCCCCAAAGATCCTTTAGGAAGTAAGGACTTGTGGGAGAACTTTATGTCATTGGAAAAATGCCACTGAAAGTAATTGTGGGACCCCAACCCCTTTCTTCTCTTTCACTTTGCAAAACATGGGGTGAGTAGTTTGCTCCATCACGGGCTTCCTGCCATAACTATCCAGCGAACCCACCAAAGACATATAAGATACAGGTGCATCTGATCATAAGCTGGAATCTGTAAGATGTTGTGAGAGCAAATAAACTTTTTTGTCCTAAAATGATTATCTCATGTATTTTTATAGTGATGGAAAGCTGATTAATACACTTGGAGACTAAGGACTGAGAGGGATCCCAATCTGTAAATTACAAAATGCTTCTAGAATTTGTGGGTACCCTTGGGTAGGGAGTTTCAGAAATAATTTGACAGAAATGCTTATAGGATGATGGACACGTTTTATACTCTAAAGAAATGATCATGTTCATAGCCTGAGTCTGCTGGATATTCTAATTTTCTGCAGGAGGCAATCTGGAACTTTAAAACTATACATCTTCCATACAGTACATGGAAGCGAGGCTTCATGTTCACACACCTTTGTAAGCACTATATTAGGAACTGAAAATTCAAATACACTAAGAATTATATTAATCACAGCTGATACAATTCTGGCTGAGTTTCCAGAACAAAGTGTCTGACGAGCGCCCTCCCTACGACCTCTTCAAGATACGGCTTCCTAAACTGGTAACTATGTTAGATATCTTCCATATTTGAGTTGGCTGCTGGCTGCGTTTTGAAAGCCAGATTCTCTATGTAAATGCAACACTCAAATGAAAAATCTAGCAACTAGTTGTACATCTTACAGCCAGAACATATTTTAGTTAAAAGGGATAGGAATTAAAACATTCATTGAATCTAGGTTATGTACTTCCTTGTCCTTTTTCTCCCTTATTTCCATTCATCTCTCTCTTTTCTTGCTTTTAGGCCAGTGCCGGGGCCAGCGAGGCCAGGATCGGAGCCTGCAGTGAGGCAAGGCCAGTGCTGGGGCCACCGAGGCCGGGATCAGAGCCAGCTGAGGGGTTAGACCGGTGTTGGGGCCAGTGAGACCAGAATCGGGGCCTCCCATGAGGCAAGGCCGCTGCTTGAGCCAGCGAGGTCTGGATCAGTCCGCCGGGTAGCCAGGCCACAACTGGGGCCATCAAGAGTGGGATCGGTACTTACAATGTGGTATGCACAGAGAAATATCGCAGAAAATAAAAACCAGATGCTTCCCCTAATCAGCAATAACTAGGAGGAAAGGGGCAACAGGAAGAGGTCGAGCTATAGAAAAGGCCCTATAGTGAAACAATTAAGGTGACCAATCAGAGGGTATGGAATAGGGGAGGATGGAGCCTCTTTAAAATGCAGGAGGTACATAAACAAATGTATCAAAGTTAATCACCAAACAAGCATGGGATCCAGGGAGGGGGAGGGAATGGGATGGGGGCTGGATGAGGGCTAATTGGATGATGTGTGCTTGTATAACCTCTCAAGTCTTGTATTCCAGTGTAATGTATGATTACAATGCACCAATAAAAATAAATTTTAAAAAAATTGGGGGGGGATTTACACAATTAAATTTGGAATGTGGCACAAATAAAAATGATATTTATCAACATATTATTCAATCTTCATAAAATCCTAATAGGTTTCAATATCTTGCATATGTTATGTTTTAGCTTTATCTAAGAAGTTTCATACACACACACACACACACACACACACACACACCATTCAACATACCACAACTTGATGAAAGTATCTATAATAACAAATGGTAATAATGTGCTTCAATTCAATATCTGCCTCAGCCTTCTTACAACACTGCATTCTGCACTAAAATAGCTGAAGAAATAGAGGTATTAAATAATATAAAAATAAATCTTTAACCCATTATTTTGTAAGTATATTAATCTTGAGAATGAAAACATTCAAGCAGTATTCATTTAATATAAATGCGAGCTTAGCTTTAATATAACTCCTTACTTAAATTGAAGGACTTATATGGTACCTCTCTATTGAGTGTCATGTTCTGGGCTCACTTCAAGAGTAAATATCTGAACCGTAGATGCTTATTAAAATAAACCTCAATGGAGATTCTGCTGTAGCCACTGGCACAATTCTACATATATAATGACCAGCTTTCACTACTCAACAGCCTGGCTCTGATCCTAAAAATGCTACTAAAGATAAGGAGAAATTCTATTCCTCAGATTTCCTCTTCCCGTAGAATCATGGTTATTCAAAGTGATGAGGAATCTGCTGGCAGAGGGACATGATCACCACTACAGTGACCTATCCCATTGAGGGCAGTAAAGCTAAAGGCTCAGGTGAACATCACCAAGGACAATGCCTTCTATTGCAGGCAGAGAAAGATTATGGTCTTCTCATCTCCCAGGGATGGGTGATGTATCCTCATCCTTGGCCAACTGGTCCATCAGTAAAATCTTAGTGCTGGTCTGCACTCAGGATTACAACATCTAGTAAGTGTATGAATCATCTCCATTCCATGTTTCAGAAGCCCTGACAATGAGAAGGAAGGGCCCCTCCTTATATCCATCATAATCTCAATCCCAGATTCTAGAATTCTACCAGTTCCATGTGTTCACTCAAAAGAGACTCATAAAACTTCTAATTAAATAATGTATAAATGGAAATGTACAGAGATCATACATGTACAGCATACAACCTGGAATTTCACAGGTTGTACACACTGTGTAACAACTAAAAAATCAAAATTTACTTTTTAATAGAAACACACAGAATCTGCTTAGCTGTACTAAAAATGGCAACGCCTGGTCTCTAAGCAAGTATTTTCTATGCCTTTCCTATACCTCCCCCAAAAAATTTATGCTTTCAACACTGTAAAGAAAATATTCCTCTTAGTATATTCACCCCTTCCTTCCCAGTCAATATATCTCTTAATATGAAGGCTGTCATTAGAACTATAAAATCTCACATTGCTAACCCCTACTCCCACCAAACTTCCCACTGTTTTACCTGGTGGAAATCACAATGTGATGATATTTGGAAGGATACTAAGAATTATTCTGCTCTGGTTGTGCCAAGAGAGCACATTTAAGCTACAAATTGGTTTGATAACATACTTTTTAATATCTTCTTATTATCAAAAGGGAACTTTATCTATTTAGAGGCAGTCCTGAAAGCCATCAGTCTTAGTCCATTTTCTGCTGATAAAACAAAATGTCACAGACTGGGTAATTTGTAAAAAAAAAAAAATTATTTGGGTCCAGGTTCTGGAGGCTGGGAGATCCAAAAGCATGAGGCTGGCATCTGCTCAGCATCAGGTGAGTCCTTTCTTGCTGCATCCATATGAAGAAAGACATCACACGGCAAGATAGACAAGCATGCTAGCTCAGGTGTCTTTCTCTCTTCTTATAAAGCCACTCGTATTATCATGAGCACCCCATCCTCATGCCCTTATCTAATCCTAATTACTTCTCAGAGGTACCGCCCCAAATATATTACAATATGAATGTGGGGGTTAAGATTTGCACACATAACTTTGGAGGGATATTGTCAAACCATATCTTTCTCAGCTTTGTCTCTCAAGTTTTCTCCACAAACTAACATTTAATTTCTTTACTTTCTCCTATTGCTAGACTTTCATGGAGTACTCCAGGTCTTCATCAAAAAATAGTACAGGAATGAAAACCCAGGTAACTATTTGCAGTGGAACTGTGTTTATATAAAGAAGCAACACATATACCAATGGAAAGTTATCAGTGGCAGCCCTTTCATAACCTCATTAACATCTTCAGAAGTGCATTTTAAAATGCCTTCAAACTGCATGCTTTAATCTGAAGAAGTGAATATACACTCAGACAGTACAGTAATACAGACAAAACCAACATCAATGGTTATCTCTTCTAAGCACCTCCAACTTCCCCCACTCTGCTCTTGCATTGTAAGGCTGGCCAATAAACTCTGTGCTTTAGTTTCTGGTTGGGTTTAGCCAATGGGAGCCCTTCCATAGGTTAGAGTAAGGGAGGTGAATGTGAGTAGGGTATTTATCCTCTGGTTTCACCTCTGGGGATGTCACAGAATGGCTATATCCTTCTATAGGGAAGTCGGCAGACTTCCTAAGGTAGTTTTTTAGAAAGAAATCAGTCCACTCAGATTCCTTAACCATTAGTATTCCTAGTCTTTTTGAGTCTGAGGTGTTAGCAAAACTGCAGCTACCATTTACTGTATCATTCCTATGGTTTCCTGATACCCTACCAATTTTCATTTTATTAAACCCTCTCAAATTATCTTGATTGAAGCAGGTTGTTTTTTGTAGGGACTCCAACCAGCACAGGGATACCTTTTGTCCCAGAACGTATACTTGCTCATACCTTTTACAAAGATTGATGTCCCTTTGCCTTTTAAATATATTGCTACTGAGCCATGCAAATGTTTTCTTGAATTGAAAGCTCATGGAGGTGAATCGTAAAAGAGAAAGACAGAGAACAGAAATGGAACTTGGATGTTCTTGGCTAAGGCCAAATGTAACATTAACTTGCGGCTCTTGTCAAAAGTTGAATAGAAATCATGAGAACCCTTAACATTTCCCTAAAATGTAAAACCTCTGTCATTCTCTAGTACCAAGGCTTTATGTTCATTTAAGTTTTATGAATGTATCATCATTTTAATACACCAGTGACTTGAGACTGCAAACCATACCATAAAGCAATTTTAGACAAAGGTATGAGAGAAATTAGGAAGCAAATCTGGTCTCCAAGTAAATAAAGGTCTCACTGTTTCAGTCAGAGAGCAATCTGTTCTGTTTTGGAGATCCTCCCAACTCCCAACTGCTTTGTAAGCTGTCGAGTACCATACAAATAATAGAATTATACCGCCTTTCATAGGCTTAATCAGTTTTTTTTGTATTATTGACCCTTGGAATTTGTCATTGTACAAAAAAACATCGCTCTAGAAAGAGATGATAGAAGGGTTTTATTTCCATATTTCCGCAGAACCCTCCTCACATTTACCATACATTGGGTCACTCTGGAAAAGTTGCCTAACCTCCCAGAGCCTTCATTTCATCTATGAAAGGAAAGGGGGGTAGATGTAACTTCTCAAGCTTTTATTTTTGTTTCAAACAACTTTATTATAAGAGACTAACAAATTCTTCCTATGAAATCAGAAATTCACAGCCTAAAGGTAGTTCTTTTTTTTTTTTTTTCCGGTGGTACTGGGTTCCTGGAAGCCCTTCTACCTCCAGGCTACGCTCCCAGACCTGTTTTTACATTTTTATTTGGAAACAGGGTCTCCTAAGACAGCGCGCGCGGCTGGCTTCGAACCTGCGCGATCCTCCTGTCTCTGCCTCCCAAGTGCGGGGATTACAAGCGTGTGGCACCACGCCCGGCCTAAAGGTAGTTCTAACATTCATGAAATTTCTTTGAAGTCAGGCATGGTGGCACATGCTGTAATCTCAGTACTTGGGAGGCTGAGACAGAAAGATTGCAGGTTCACAGCCAGCTTCATCTATTTACTAAAGTCCTTAGTAAGATCCTGTTTCAAAATAAAGAATAAAAAATAGGGCTAAGGAGTATAGCTCGGAGGTAGAATTCCCCTGGATTCCATCCCCAGTATCACAGAAAAAAAAAAAAAAGAATAAAAAATGGGGCTGGGGGTGTAGTTTGGAGGTGGAATACCCCTGGGTTCAATCTCCAGTACCACACACAAAAAAGAAATTTCTTTGAAGTCTTATATTTCAGATGAAAAAATATGAGCTAATTTAGTTGTTTTTTTTTTCTCCTCAATCAAAAAATAATGTTTATTTTGCCAGGTGCAGTGGTGCATGTCTGTTATCCCAGTTACTCAGGGGGCTGAGGTAGGAGGATCACAAACTTGAGGCCAGCCTTGGCAACTCAGTGAAAGCCTATCTCAAAATAAAATAGAAAGAGCTGAGAGTGTAGCTCAATGATAATGTTCTCATGCATGAAGCCCTGGGTTCAATTACCAGAACTGAAATACAAATGTTATTTTAATATTAAAATGGTACAAGATATCTACCAATCATATAAACCTTAAAATATACTAGTTCTTCTATCTAGCAATTATTTTTTTTAGATGAGAGTCTCACTATGTTGCCCAGCCTGGTCTCAAATTATCCTCTTGCCTTGGTCTCTCAAGTATCTGAAACTACAGATACAAACTACTTACCCCAGCTTTATCCAATGATTCTACTTTTATAATTATTTTGAAGAAATGCTCCATGTATACACAAAGATTTATTCAAAAAATGTCAACTGTAGCCTTTATCTATAGGACTGATAAATGAGAAATATTCTATCAGTGGATGAAAGTCATTATGGGAAATTCACACTGTACAACCATTATGTCACTCAAGTAATTAAAAAGAAAAATTAGTATAAAAACATCTATGATATATTTTAGGTGAAAAAAGCAAGCCACATGTGTTTTTGTTTATATATATACATATATATATATGTATATATATATATATATATATATATATATAGTTTTTTGGGGGATTTTTTTTTGGGGGGTGGTAGTGGTACTGGGGTTCCTGGAAGCCTTTCTACCTCCGGGCTACACTCCCAGACTTATTTTATATATTTTTTAAATTTGGAAACAGGGTCTCTTAAGCCAGCGAGGCAGACTACGAACCAGCACGATCCTCCTGTCTCCACCTCCCAAGCGCGGGGATTACAAGCGTGTGCCACCACACCCAGCATTAGTATATTTTTCTAAATATTCCTGTTTATCAATGCACAGAAAGAAGGTCTGACAGTATGCCACTGAATTGCTAAGAGTTACAGCCAGTGGGGAGGGGAGACATTAGGGACATGGTCATGAAAGGTGAATTATTCCCACTACACTTTTTGTGCTGTTTAAATATTTTTACCCAAATACCTCATTTCACTCAATTTAAGATGCTATTTTTTAGATTCAACATTAGATTACAGATCCCTAAAGAAAATAAAAACTGCTTATAAAACTATAAGACTCCATTAAAGGTATATCTCCATGTTAGATGTGAAAAAGTGTGTGAGTAGATCCATAAAACCCAGTATATTCTTAGAAAGTTTATCATATGGGGAAAAGCCAGTCTATATTGAGACTCCAGGAGTATGTATTATGTTTTTTGTACAAAATTTTTGGTTTTCAGTTAATTAATGATGAAACTTAACCATCAAGTCCTTTTTATAATGCCAGACTATAATGCACCAATAAAAGTATTAAAAAATCACATCTTTAATACTTTAGTGTAGCCTGGAGGTAGAAGGGTTTCCGGGAACCCCAGTACCACCAAAAAAAAAAAAAATGTCTAGAAACAGAAATAGATCTAAATACATGAACTCCTTGTTTGCATCTGTTCTAATGCACACTAGGTACTCAATAAATATTCACTGGTTTAAAAAATTAAATAAAATTATAATCCTTATATTACAAAAGAACCCTAATATGTACCTCGTCTTCTTTGATCTGTGTAGTTTTATTCCTTACTTTACTCTGCAATGTCCCAGCACTGTGTATCATAACTAAAATCAACTTCACCTTAATTCCATTTCTATATTCTAAGTATTAGCAACATGATCAAGTGTGAAATGATTTGAAAGTGTGATGAATAAGTTCTTAATTCTGCCACTTGGATCAATAGGGCCATTTAATCAAATAAATCCCAAGACACTAATCTCTGGGACAGCATTTGAAATGAGATGATATTAAACTATTGATAATGATTCTTTGTAAATAAACTAGGAAACTAATTTGTTTACTCAATAACCATTTTAGCATGGTATTCACCATATTTTTCTAGCTTGATGATAATTATTTTCTTCCAGATCTAACTTCATTTGAGCAATATTTAAAGGGAAATCTGAGACCAAGTACAAGTCAACTTTGTCTCTCTTTTCTCTGTGTGACCTTTACCTTATCACAGAGGAAAATTAAGTAGATCAGGTACAGTTACTCCTATTAAAAGTAATGAACAATTGTTTTAAAACAATGAACGTCTCTGGGAATTAATTATATTCCTGAGATTTTCTCCAATTTGTTGATTATTGGTTTTAGAACATTCCAAAGAATAATAGTGAAGAAAATTTTATGAAACAAACAAACAAAAAAAAACACTGGATTATCCACAGACTTGATGTGCAGGCATCTTAACAATCACAAAATAATTACTTAAATGATTTTAATGTTAATGCTATCTTTAGTGTATATCTCAGTCTGAAGGAAAAATCATTTAGAGCATAAATATCCTTCCTGATCATCAGAAAGAGTTAAAGAAAACTTACTTCTCAAAAAGCCTTTGCCTTTGATTTTTTTCTTATAAATGAAACTCGGAAGTTTCTAACTCCAATCACTGTGGACTAGAAATGCTTTGTGAATACTGGCAAAAGTCTCTTTCAAGCTCTAGTACTCTCAAAGAAGTGTACCACACACACTTTATTCTTGCAATGATTTCAAAAGGCTGAACATCCAGACTTAGCAGTCCAACCACTGACATCTTACTCGGTGTGTCCAAAATATCATTTCAGAAAGCAATGGGCATACAGTTACATTTATATCCCAATGAGAGAAACTTCTTATCAGCAAACAGAACAGAATTTTTAATGTGATGAAACCTTAGAAATTATCAAATTTATGCATTTTCAAGGGGAGAAAATTGAGGATTAGAGAGATTGACTTGACCAAGATCAGTGCTAATGTGCATTGAAGATAAAAAAAACTCCATCTCTTAATGTCTTTTCAATTCTATTTCACCTACCCTTTTCTAAACTAAAATGACAATGAACCCTTCATCTATGTCAAACAATGTAAGATTTTTTTTTTTAATCACCACAAAGACAATGCAAGGTCTCTGAAAAGAAGCCAAAAGTCTTGGCAGGAATCTAAGAACCTGCAGAGGAAGGGCAAGTTTAATTCCAAAAAGTACAGGAATATTAACTATATTTATAATAGTAATAGTGAATAACATTTAGCTGTATTTTAAGAGTTTTACACATATTAATGAACTTCATATTCAAAACCACCCAAGGTATAGAAATTTTAATAAATATATCCAGGGTGATAGCTAGGAAGAGTGAAGCCAGGACTCAGTCCCTAGAAATCTTTTTTGTTTGTTTGTTTGTTTGTTTGTTTGTTTGTTTGTTTTAGACACTGGGGATTTAACTCATAGTAAATTATTGAGGGTCTTGATAAGTTGTTAAGGTTGTTCTAGAACCTGTGAGCCTCCTAACTCAGCCTCTCAAGTACTGGGATTGCAGGCATGCACCACTGTGCCTGGCAGTCCCTGGAAATATTGCACTGAGGATCCCTGCTAGTCATAACATTATATTACATTATTGTTTAATAATAAAAAGTACAAAATGCAAACTTTATCTTTTCCTGGCTGAAAGACATGTTCAATAGAAGACAGAAGTCTAAAAGTTTTATGGGAATTTTAAAAGGTGGAGAAACACTTTTTATTACCATCTTATTGTTCCTCAAAATTTCAACAAAGCTTTTGGTAGAGTAATAACACTAAAGGTCAAAACCTTTTACCAAGATATGCTCAAGCAAAACAGAAAAGAGAGATAAAGAAGTAATATGAATAAAAAAGGTAAAATTAGGAAACTGTTATTCACAAACTAAGTAATCAAGCTCCTGAAAAATTGATAGCTGGCAACACCCATGTCAGAATATATCCCTCATATCAATTCCCTTTGATGAAAAGGTGAAAGGCAAATCCAAAATAACCTGTTTTCAATGTTAAGACTTTTCAATAATTCTGATAAAAATAGGAGGTAGAAGGTACTTATAGTGTTGTTCCTGCCAGCATTCTTGCAGCTATAATTTAAAAGACTGACCAAATAACTTAGAGAAAAGAAGATTTATTTTTTTAGGGTTTCAGGTTCAGTCCGTGTGAGGCTGGGGACTGTGGGCCTCAGGACATGGTGACAGGAAGCAGAGAGAAATAGAGGGAGAAGGAGTAAGTCATAAAGGCCGGAAGCAAAAGAGAAAGTAGAAATAAGAGGAGTGAAATATAATCTTCCCAAGGCCACATCCCCATGAACACACCTCCTGCCACATTCTATTGACCTATGGAATATGACCCAGGTAAATCCATTACAATGGATTCATCCACTGCTGCGATTATATCTACTCCAACACCAATTCACGAGCTCATCAAGGAGTCAATCTACATTTAACCATAATATGTGTAATACCATTTAAGAAGAGACAAAATATTTATAACTGAAACTCTACACTTATTCCATAAAAGAATATATAAATGTAGAGCAAGAACAAAAATTGTTCTACTTAGGTCTTGAGAATTATTTCATGAGCTATCTGGGCTACCGTCTTCTGGCACACCAATAGGTACTACAGAAATAGAAGCATGGCTTTATCTTAGACTCATACTCTTCAAAGCCTTAAAAAGTTCAAAGTCCAAGGCATAAAATTCTACAACTTCCAATTGGCTGTCATCATTTTATATGACCCGTAAACTCCCTTAAGTTGCCCACTCAGCCATAGCCTTCCAGTGCTTTCCTCAGTGAGTGAGACACATGCATTTACTCCATGTGTCTTAGGGTGGCTCTTCTCACAGTCCTATGGCCTGATGCAGACACACAGAAAACACCTAAATTGGCCTGATTCAGAAAAGAATACACAGCCTATATCTGTGGAGCTTCCTTGGCACAATTTTTAACTTAACTTCCTGGGTATAAGAGTTCATAACTTGCTAATTATTTGAAAGGACAAGTGGGAGAGGGGAGAAAAGAGAATGAAAAATGATAACCAGTGCAGTTATGTCCTCTGCAGGTGGCTTTGTTACCCGTGTAAGGGACATTAATGGGGAGATAGAGAACAGGATGAGAACTGTCCACATATAAATAAAGTTCAAGCTGAACTGCAACTTAAGAGAAGAGCTAAGGTAATGGGAGGACTCCCCACCTTCATCCTACAAGGATGGTTTTGCACAGTTACTTCCAACCTTACTACAGAACATCGTGCACCCAGAATAATGTAATGTTCACTGAGAGCACACACATGGAGTCATAGGACCATATTTTAAAATCCTCGACTGACTTGTCATAATCTAAGAAGAAGAACACCAGAAAAGAAATACAGAAGCACCCAGAGAAGGTAAGAATTGATCATAGTACATTTTTCTGTCAATCACAAATCCAAAATAATAAGAAAGCAGAAAGAGTGATGACCTTGGAGTGACAAGTTCATGGGTCCTGGTCAGATTAAAGAATTTATTTCCTTAGTTCCTTAATAATTACATGCAGAAGACATTTTGATATATTTTTCTTAAAACTATCATTTGTAAGAATTAATTGATTGGACAAAAAAGCTCTGTTCATCATTTACTTAGCACACCCTGGCTAAACACCAAAATAGCTCAGCTGAGTAAAACAAGTTGATTTTCTCAGTTAAATTTCTTACACAAACCATGAGCAGCAGTTGGCTGACTTCTTTGGCTAGTGATGCCAATACCCAGGCTTGGCTTCTTTTATAGACCAGTGTTCATTCCCTATAAATAGGTCATAAAGACTTCCTAACTTTATAAGGGATGCTCTGATTCACCAAACCATAAAGACCTCTCATTGTGTTGTTAAAAATCCAATCATTAATATCCCTAGAGTGTTTTTCTGAAGGCCCTTAAACACATAAAATTCTCTTTGAAGTTTATTCTCCTCCCTAACAAGCACAAGGACATATTTTCATATTTTAAGTAACTTTATTATATCTTTGAAAGTAGCAAGCCTTCATTCTCTTGTGGATGCGTTGCCTTTCAACTCTCTCGGGTATCCTTCTTCACATCAAAAGTAGAAATTTCCCACTCAGCGTTAACCATCAGTTAGCAAAGCAGGGAACATATCTACATATAAAGGTATGTGATGCACCAGGGTATAGAGTATATAATACGTGTGGGTGCACAGACATGTAGACAAACATACATCATTACACAGGTTATAGAAAAATGAATAATTTAAATAATTAGCATATTTATCTTTATAATAAATATAGAGGAACATAACAACTTGAATATGCACTTTTACATATGCATTCAGATGTTACATACATAACTTGTAAATGTTATCTTCACTTTAACTTTTGCATCTATAAGGTTTCTAATAGTATTGGTAAATATATAATGACTTCTTTCTATGACTGAAAACATTTGAGGAACATATTTTCCTCTAGAGGAAATGCCTTGGATTATGATTGTATCATCTTTTTCACAGACCTGATAGATCAGGTCTCTCCCTCTAGGTATTTTAGCGTTTAAGTATTTGCAAATGGAAGCAGTTGTGTCAGAGAAATAAACTGTTAATTCTACAGGCAGTAAATCCTGGCTTCTCTTGACAAAATAAGAATCTGTATTTCCATGCCGGGCGTGGTGGCGCACGCTTGTAATCCCCACGCTTGGGAGGCAGAGACAGGAGGATCGCGCAGTTTCGAAGCCAGCCGCGCGCGCTGTCTTAGGAGACCCTGTTTCCAAGTAAAAATGTAAAAATAGGTCTGGGAGTGTAGCCCGGAGGTAGAAGGGCTTCCAGGAACCCCAGTACCACCAAAAAAAAAAAAAAAAAAAGAATCTGTATTTCCTTCAAGTTGCTCAAAATTCCAGAAGGTCTATGTAGGAACTTTAAATTTTGCAAAGCAGCACCCACAGAGGCCAAATCTAGTGTATTGTGGCTCAATATTTTATCAAGTAAGAACAACATTTAACATAATGGGATACAATGTGCAGTAGCAGGTTGAAAACAACCTAGTTACATATACATGCACCAGTAGTCTAAGAGCAATGCAGTAATGGTTAACAACAATTTTCTCTGGGTGGTGGATTCCAGGTAACTTTTTCTCCTTCTCTGCTTCTCTCATGTATTATTATTTGTAATAAATTTGCTGAATGAAAAAAAATCTATCCCTAGAATAATTCCACAAACATCAAAATATACAATGAATCCATTTATAAAAACATGTACAACAAGGAACAGATCTATTGAAACCTGTTGTGAATCAGACAAAAAAATACACAATGTCCATTAGGAACTCAATGAGCAAAAAACATATTGGTCACCAGGATCTATATTAAAATATATTGGGCTCAATGTAGGTAGAAGGGGGTCAACACTTACATAGAAGTCAACAGAGACAGTCTGGGCATGAACTATTTTAACTGTCCTAGTAATGGTCTTCTCTGAAGCAAATACACACTCTGTTATTAATGTCACAGTAATAGAAGAAGTAATGTGACATTCTATGTGAAATGCCCTGTTCTGATGGAGGGCCTCACTGTAGGACGCTGAATGATCTTTTGTATTTCCTTACGATTCTGAATAGTCCTGGTCCTTAACTATGCTCATGCAAACAAGAGCAAAAGTTAACAGACTTGCCCAGAAAGGCTTCACAGGACACAAGAATCTACGATACCACACTCAAGAGTGTGCCAGTGTGTTTCTTGTTCCTCTCTTTGCTTTAATAATAGCATGTGAAATACTGAGGTTATAGCCCAACAGCTAGGGCACTAGAAGTAGGCCGGATTGTTAAGAAAAACCTCACATCCCAGTACCAAAATCTCTCACACACTGAGAGGCTGGGAGGAGCTACCAGTGCATAATAATGCTTTATTCTTAGAATAAAATCTCAGTCCCTAGGCAAGATGATCTTATCATGAGCTTACTGAGTGGACATATTAATATAATCACCTATCACATGCTCACCCCCACACACCCCACAAAGACATTGCAACAGCACAGAGCAGCAGAGCGTACATGGATAATCCCCTACCCATCCACCCCCAAAGCAAGTGCCGCACTCAGCTCTTAGTGCCTGTATATTCTCGGGCTGTAGCTGGCCATCTGAGAGAAGCCTCTCCACTCCTATCCACAAGACCTATTCCGAGAGCTTTGCTTCAATCTGGGCAAACCCCACACTTACAGCCATAAATGCATTGGCACTGAGAAAGGCTGCTGAGGATGTGGCACTCCGGGTGTGGCCTGATCTGTCACTTCACCGGGCCAGCTATTTAGGCCTAGTCTTCTCCATTGGCTTGAAGCTCTGTTCACACCATCTTGGGTAACACATCACATTATTCTTCCTTATAAAAACAAATAAACTCGAATGAGCATTCAGAGTCAGTCCACCCTTTGAACATCGTCTTCCCCTCTGATTTATGAGACACGGTTTCCACCCCACCCCAGAAAGCCTCCCAAATAAACTAAACCTCTTGCCCGGGGAGTGGCCAGATGCCTTCCTCTGCTCCTCTAGCCGCCCACCTTCCTCACCTCCACAGATGTTCACAGCCCAGGATCCCAGCCTGCTGGCCACCACTGAGTCACCAGGAGCACAGCACTGCAGTACCTAGCACTACCCGCCATCAACTACTGCCACAAGCCACTGCCCTCTGTACTTTCCACCCTCCAGGGAGACCCAGCTGTCCTGTGAGGCTGGACCAAAAGAAAAAACAAATGTTTTCACACTTATAATGGCTCCCCTCTGAACCAGTGCGCCTGAAATTTATACAGTTCTAGAGAACAAGGAACTGGACACATTAGTTCCTAGCCAACTCTGTTCAGAGCAGCTGTTTCTACAGGCAATTCTAAAATAACACCAATTCACGTTAGTGCGATACACTGCCCAAGTTTAAAATCCATAATCAAAAATAAAACAATTCAATACGGTATCACATGTTTCATAACTGAGTGTGGAGACAGGGTATGAGAAATAATCAGGCCTCCTGAAGAGCCCGGCCAGAGAAGCTGGTTAACTGAACTCCTGTAGTTGCTGTGTCCATTCCCCCACCCCACCTGCAAGTGTAGACCTTCTTGATTTCAGCCACCACTGTTTCAGACTATAGTCTCTTACAGAAAACTGATATCTGAACATTTACAAGCAGGCTGGGCCACATGCAGAGAGACTTTGCGGAAACAGAGTTAGAGTTCGAGCTAGCACAGACGGGAGAGAAAAATAGAACACCTGGTCAGAACTGAGGATTTCAATCTCTCATGGAATGGCACACATCATTTGATACATACGTCTGCACTGACATATACCACAGAGGGTTTTGTTGTTGTTGTTTTAATCTGTTTATTGGGTGGTTTAGCCAGAGAATCTTATATAACACATTCCAGTTTTGTAACAACATATATGGCATTGCAGTCATATAAAATTTAGACTTCCCACAGCACGTCCCATTAGCCACTCCCAAGCACTCCACCTTGCAAAGTTTCTATGTGATTGATGAAGAAACAGGTACTATCATCAGCAATAGTAAAAAGAGTCAGTGATCAGCTTTATCCCATATTCCAAAGCTAGTATCCTCTGGTATGATTTTAGGGATTTCAGAAAATCATTTGATCCTGATTTTAATAGAGTGTATAAGCCTGACCTAGGAAGGAAAGGAGTTCAGTTTTCTAAGTCCAAAACCATGTGAGTCTACTTGGGTCTTCAGGGAAGCGTACAGGAACACTGCCTACTGCCCTGCAGCAGGGTGCTGTGACTACAACCCTTGCATCTGATTTCCTTAACAAAGGAGCAGTAGATCTGCACTGCTTGCCTGGCCAGAAAGCACCTAATAATACAGTTACGGCTTAGTAACTTCCATTCATGCTAGCTCAACAAACAATGTGTATTATATAATGAATGAGTCTTTTCTATGAACCCGGCTACTGGAAAACACAGGCACTTTCTGCACAGTTCAAACCAGTCTGCGAGGAACAGTTACCCCTTTTGAGATCAAACGTGGACCTGGTAACACAGAAATACAAACAGCCTATACTCTTAGATGCCTTTGCTATCACTCTAATTTTCTTTTTGCTTGACAATAAATCGCCTCAGTTAACTATACAGAGAACATTTACACAGCAGCCAGCGAGCACCCGAATGAGGTTGGCTTTCAGCTCCATGTTCCCTGCGTTGCCTAAGAAATAAGGGGGGAGTGGGAGGAGGGAGAGGGGGGAGAGGGAAGCAGCCAGCTTTGAAATACTTACAGCCTCCGAGTCTTCAATTCCATGCAGGTACAAATTGTCATACATGGAGGTCTGATAATCCACAGCACCTCTTTGAAGGCAAAAACAAAATTTGCTGCAGAAACCACAGCTAGAGCTCAAAGAGAAAAGGCCTGTTTGGGAGAACTGAGCCTCCCTTATCAATTCCTGTGGATTTACCAGGCAAGACGCTATTCATTCACATCACACAGGGTGAGGTTATCCCCAGAGGCAGTCCAGACCTGGCATTTTATCTGCCTTCCCAATACAGAGCATAAAAAGCAAAACCCTTCCTCAACCACAGACTGGTGACTGAGCTAGGAAAGCGGGCTCTGATTGGCTCGGCTCCCCTGCTTCAGTCAGCTGAAGAGCATTCCCTGGGAGAGTGGAGGGTGACTCGACTCGAGCATCCTACCCAGCAAAGAGCTGCTTCCTGTTTCGCCTGTATTGTTAGTTCTATGATAAACATTTATCGATGCCCAAAAGGCTGCCTGAGATGTTTGGGAAGGTAGGCTATTGAATACTCCAAACACAATCGTCTTCTTGATTAAATTCACAATCGGAGGGGGGAGCACAGGAGAGCTTTTATTTTCGTTGAATATTGTAAAAAGACAGGCGAAGAGATACTAATCTCCATCTAACATCTGTACTTAACGGATGTGATTTAAGTCAAAAGAGCAATAAGTTTTGATTTTTTTTTAAAACCTACAGCAAAGGAAAAATGGATAGAATAAACAGATGGTAAGATTTCTTGTGGGAATTTCTATAGTAAAAGTTTTCAGCTTTTTCACTGAAATCTTTCTGCCTCGCTGGCAAGAAAATACTTCTGTGTCCCAACTAGTAAAGTTTGAAAAGAAAGCCCTAAACCTCTCAACTTCTAGATGCAAAATTGCTGAATGACTGTTTAGTTTAATTTGTTTGATCTTTTTTTAAGTAACAACAAATATTTTTGTTTGTATCTTTCATTTGCTTTCCTATTCATAAACCTTTAAAAGCTCTAAAACAGCATGGCTCTTTGCCCAAAACACAGGCAGAAAAGTCTTACTCTTTCCCCCTGTTCCCACCATACCTCAACTCATGATGGCCAAGGCCAAGTTCCATACCAGGGCCACCTGATATAGTTCCTCTAGATATTTTTGGCTTTCTGGTTAACTAATAATGTACTGTAGCTTTGAAATGAGAGAATCCCATAGCTCATTCTAAAAGGAAAACAGCTACATTGGGGGGAGGGGGGCAAGGAACACAATCTAGAGAAGATGCATGAATCACTGGGGTAGGAAATGACCCCAGTAAAATTCAAAGGCTCTGAGTCAAGTCTCAGTTTTCCTACTCACTGGTCAGATGACTCTGGACCAGTTGCCATCACTACAATCACTAGTTTCTTCACCTGCCAAAATGGGGTAAGAAATAACTCGGAGAAAAAACTTTGCAAATCTAAAGTGCAACATAAACACTTATCCATGACAAGTGCTTTGTCAGCCAGAAGGTACTGGCTGCAGTTCATGGGAACTCAGCACAAGAGTGATTGCTGGCCCTGGACCTAGAAAATGAGGCCTGTCCTTCTAGCTGGTTGCCTCTGAAAACGACTCAGAGAAACAAACCTGAGTCACCAAGATCAACACAAGATCTACCAAGGAGCAAAGCGCATTCCTTCAGGCCCCCTCTGGCCATCAGTGCCTTTGGGTCCCAGTCACACACCTCAAAAGCGGTATCAATGCATAGTCCCTTTCAAAAGCAAAAGCTGCCCTTCAGAACTGGTGGTGTTCATATAAGATGTCATCTTTGATGCTTTTTTCCTTCACAGAAGGAGAATAGCAGAAGAGGGTGGGCACAATCAATGGGCAGGACTCCGCTGAGAGAAGATGCGTGCCAGGTCTACCTGTTCACAGCTGTGTCTGCCGGAGCAAATCATCAGCTGAGGTAGAACCTCAGCTTCCCTCCTCCCAGGGGGCAAACAAGAGGACTGGGGTCAGAGGATCTGCAGCTCATATTCACAGATTGGATTCTGTCCTTTGAATTAACCAACTACAGACATATAATGTTTTAGCCAGAATCTATAGAAATCTATAGAAAATTAAGACAAGCAAGGTCTTTTTTTCTCCTTAAATTCTCTAGGTCATATTCTTACTTAACTACTTCAGTTTAGAGTATAGATGATAAATAGATATAGATTTCCTGATTAAATTTTAAGATGGGAATCAATTAAAGGAAAAAGAGTAGTTCGTTTTTGTAATTCAAGATGAGCAAAACCTCTGTGCTGTGAAAACTGTATATGGTTTAACTGCTCTCCTGTGCTGGGCTGCCCTGGAGCGCTCCAAACCAATGTGAGGATCTGAAGAAGTATCTCAAGAACACAGACTCATCTTCTGATATACTAATGCACACTGAGAGCCAGTCTGACTCAGGGTGGGGTGTTAGCAGGGAGGCAGCAGGTCAAGCATAGCAGGGACAAGTGTAGCAGAGGCAATCATTTCTGCCTGCTTCCCCAGAATTTAGAAAAAATTGAGGACTCAGAATCACGAACCATTCGGGAGCCCCGGAAGTACCTAATCCAGACAGTGTAGCTAAGTGGTAGAAAACTTTTCATAGCATGTGTGAGACTCTGAGTTTGACCCCCCAGTGCATGCACACACACCCCCAAAATTATATATATATGGAATGCAAAAAAGTCATATAGTCTATACAACTTTAATATTCCTTCTTCCCTCACTCCCTTCTTTATGCAGCTTCCAAAATAAGGGGTGTGGAGCAGTTGGGTATGATGTTCCCCAGAGGAACTTGATGAAATACAGAAAGGTAACCTTGGTGGGATAAACCTTATTCTTTCCCACTCCTTCCATTCTAAAAGTTCTCTAGTCAAAAGTTATTGAGCCAGGAATGGTGGCACATGCCTGTAATCCCAGAAACTTTGGAGGTTGAGGTAGAAGGATTGCAAATTTGATGTTAGCCTGAGGAACTTAGGGATGTATCTCAGTAGCAGAACACTTTTGGGTCCCAACTGAGAAAGAAAAGAACGAAAAGAAAAGAAAAGAAAAGAAAAGAAAAGAAAAGAAAAGAAAAGAAAAGAAAAGAAAAGAAAGAAAGAGGGAGGGAGGAAGGAAGGAAGGAAGGAAGGAAGGAAGGAAGGAAGGAAGGAGACAGAAGGAAAATCCATAGGGTCAGCCACAAGCTAATAGCTAAATATTAAATAATACATTGGGAAGTGGGCCCCCAGGATCTGGATCTACACAGAATAAGCATACCACCTACAACCCAAAGTTTCAACCCAGTGCTTAGCAAAGTTCCAGATAAACTCCAGTGATAGACTCAGTTCTGAGCCTCCCTAAAGGAACTCTGAGTTTCAGAACTTCAGAAGGATCTTAAAGCTGACCATCTCCGTCCCAAGATTCTGCACCAAGACATGGCTGAGAAGCACCGAAAGTTCCCTGGGCACCTTCTATTTCAGGTCACCTCAAGTCCCCAGCTCTTTGGTGAAGGGCCCTGGTGATCCCAGTAGGTTCGAGTTCCCAGAGCCAAATTTCAAAGGTATCACGCTTCATTCTAACAAGAGATGAAAAGTAACGAAGGGATAGGCACGCCCTTGGTTTTTACTTTGTCTCTGGATGAGTGATGCATTGAGAGGAGGAGAGAAACCACTCCCTCCTGATCATCTTCTCCCACCTCAGACTAAAATGAGAACAAGGCTGACAGCCCTATGGCTCATCTAGTATTGCTGTTCCCCAGTAACTCACCTACCTCTCATCACTGAGTAGCTTGCAAAACTACATAATCTCTAGGAACACGCCTCCAATTCTGAGGCTGCTCTCTTCACTCTTTTTGACCACTTCCTTACAAGCCATTTCTCATTACAATCAATGGTACAAAGTCAAAAGGCCCGCCAGGTGCAATGACACATGCCTGTAATCCCAGTACTTGGGAGACTCAGAAAGGAGAATTGCAAGTTTAAGGATAACTTGGTAACTTAGTGAGACCCTGTTTCAAAATAAAAAATAAGCGGGCGTGGTGGTGCACACCTGTAATCCTAGTAGTTGGGAGGGTGAAATAGGAAGATCGCAGGTTCAAGGCCAGCCTCAGCAACATGATGAGGCCCTCAGTAACTTAGTGAGACCCTGTTTCAAAGTAAGAAATGAAATAGGGCTGGGAGTGTAGCTCAGAGATGTAACAGTCATGGGTTCAAATCCCAGTACCACAATAAAATAAAATAAATAAGGACTGGGGGTATATCTTGGAGGTAGAATGCTGCTGGGTTCAAATTCTGGTACTAAACACACACACACACACACACACACACACACACACACACACAGTCAAAAGACCCTATGGAAAAGGCACTGCCTCTATGATCTTGTATCTATAAATTCCACGTGATTCTTGGTGGGGAGATTGTTCTTGTAATTTTTTTTTTTTTTTTGGTGGTACTGGGGTTCCTGGAAGCCCTTCTACCTCTGGGCTACACTCCCAGACCTATTTTATATTTTTATTTGGAAACAGGGTCTCCTAAGCCAGCGCGTGCGGCTGGCTTCGAACCTGTGCAATCCTCCTGTCTCCGCTTCCCAAGCGCGGGGAATACAAGCGTGCGCCACCACGCCCAGCTTGTTCTTGTAATTTGACAAATGCCTCGGCTAATCTCAGTTCCATAGAAGGCACGTAATAGCTGTCAACATCCCAAGAAAGCTCTGTTTAGTACCACAAGGCAACATTACTTTGTTAGTCTTTGCTGACTTCAAACTTTGATATAAGGAGTTCTTTTTTTTTAACCAGTGCTGGGCTTTGTGGAACAGCAAACCACAGTGGGCTTGACAGTAGAATACAAATCACAAGTATTTCTGTCTTCTATGTGTTTGGAAAGGAGGGGAAAGACAGAAAAACCAAGAATAAGATGATTAGCTATGAGTTATAGATAGCCATGACCAGGACAATAGGTGTCGATTTAGATATGACAAGGAAATTCGCTGTCCAATTTTCACCCAGATTTCTCCAAAATTTTGCTCTTCTAAGCCCCTGTGGTTATGAATTCTATAGCAAGTCTCTGAGAGACCAAGAAAGAGGCAAAAGAAGGATGCTAGGACTCAGCAAAGACTCGCCTTCTTGTTGGCTTTATGTACTAGAGCAAAAGCCAAGGTGTTTGTCACTTCGAACTGGAGAATCCTTTTGCTCTTTGTTTTAAGTTTTACTAAGTGACAACCATGTGCTGGGAGTTTTGCTCCTCTTCACATCTACAAGTTCTAACTTACTCCTTTGTCCCCAGAAATCTGTGTGGCTTTGGAAGTGTTAATATCGTACCCTTGTTTCTTCAGATGGATAGTGGCAACAGAACAGGGCAAACAAGAGAATGAAAACAAAACAAAATACTATAGACAATATATTCTGATTCTAGCAGTCCTGCACCATCATCTTCTAGACCTCACAACCAAGGCAGGTGTGTTCTTGAGCCCCCCTGGGCCTTATCTATAATGTGGAGAAAATAATAGTTCCATAATTAATTAGGTAATAGATGAAAGGCACAGAAGAGACAGAATGGAAGAACTGGTCTTGTTTGTTTGCTTTTTAAAGGAAGTAGCACAGAACTGGGGATGCTGACATCTCCCAGCTCCAGGGCCCCGTGCGCACTGTACTCTGGGTAAATGGCACTCCTGGCACTGAGTAACAGGAATACCATGTAGCAGGGTGGTTAAGAGCATGGGCCCTGGAGCCAAGCTGCCTAAACATCCCAGCTGTACCACATTCTGGCTGTGTACCACATTCAAGCTACTTTGCTCTCTGTGCTGCCATTAATATAATGAGGATTATACCAAGATTCCCATGCAGATTAAAAGTCTAAATATAAGAAAAGGTTCAAAGGAGGTCTGGCATAAACTCAGAGCTCTGTAAGTGATGTTGTGGCTTTTCTTATGCTCTCAGCCTGAGATCTGGCCTGATCCTGTGTACCCTTTGCCTCTGGGTTGGGATTCCTAATACTTGTCTGTGGTACAGACCTGGTCCTCTCCATCCTCACCAGCGTTCCTAGTCTCAGCCACCAGAGCTGAGCCCAGCATCCCACCTTCTGTTGCCCTACTTAACTTCCGCCAGCTCCTCCCGGCTGCCTACCTGCTTTATCTGGCCAGGTTGGCTCTTCTTGTGCTAACTCTGGTGTGCTTACCCAGACCTCCTCTGGCTTCTAACAACACCCTCCCTATAGCATTCATCATCTTTCCCTGGTGCCTTGGTGTACCCAAGTGCCCTCTCACTGGCCGTTCTGATTGCCTAGCCTCTGGTCTCCATCACCCCCACTAACCAGCCTGGACTGCCACATCCTGTCACAAACTACTACTGAGAAAATAATCCTCATGACAATCCTGTTACAAGTCCATTAAGAGAATGTACCAAGGAACCCAGAGGAGAGAGAGAAGCTCAGAGAGAAACAGAGCGACAGAGATCAAAAGGAAAAGGCAGCGACAGAAACCCCCAGAGATGTGCAGCCGAAGAATGAATACATGGACTAGCTTCCCTCCTCCCTGCCAATCTTGATGGCTTCAGGAGAAAATAATGCTTCATAATTCATAAAGGAGCAAGTATAGTTAAGGTAGAAAAAATTCCCATGGCCTATTCAACTTGCCAGAAAGTGACAGATCCCTTCCTGTGATTGACATAATACTCAGAATCTTTCACTGTCTGAAATTTCTGTTAAAAAAAAAAAAAATACGACTTCCGGGAAGATGGCGACCGAGAAAAGCGGGGCTTAAGAGCCCCGCTAACAACCAATCTCCATTACCACAAAATCAGCGCCTTTCATAGCCAGAAAACACCATCACCAGAGAAACAAAAAAATCACCAGGCTCCAGAGAGAAAGTGGTCTGAGAACAGAGCTCAGAGCCACAGAGGAGATACACCGGCTTCACGCCCGAGGACGCGGCAGCAGCGCCATACTGCCGGCGGCAGTGGCGAGTTCAACGGACGGCTACAGCAAGCCGAGGTGAGCCACTGCGGAACAGCCAGGCGGGATTTTTCAGCGCAAGGAACATCTAAAGCTCCCAGTGGCTGAGCTCAGCACACGCTGCAAGAACTCAGAGTGGAATTCAAAACCAAGAAGAAATAAGCCAGCCTCACGGCCGAGGGCGTGGCAGCGGCGCCATATTGCCACCGGCGGCGGCAGCAGCAGCGAATTCAACGAGTCCAATACAGCTACATCTGCGTACTCAAGAACAGTGAGTAAAATTGCGGGCCACAGAGGAGAAATCCCAGTACTGTACTTCCTGGGACTTGACCCAGTGGGGGAGGGGCGGTGCACACCATAGGAGAACGTACAACCTGGCACCCCCCATAGTTTAAAGCAGCCTCTATTGACTCTCTGGGTGGGAGACTCTGTGATACAACCCAGTAAAGGAGTAGTGGGGTCTGAGATACTACAGACTCGAGATCCAGAACACCTTAAGTGAAGTCATAGTGACCCAAGGGAAAAACCCAGAGAAGGCACAAACTTCTGAAATCATGGGAAAGAGGAATAACAATGGAGCAATGAATGCCCACAACCCCACAACATCAGAACCCGATAAAACAGAAAAACAGAGATTTCTAGAAGATCAAATCAGGAAAATAACTGTAGAAATAATAGAGGTGCTTCGAAAAGAACTCAGAGAGAGCCAAAAAGAGATAAAGGATGCAATTAATGAAGTAAAGGCCTCAATTCAAAGCACAAACAACCGATTAGACCACATGGAGAACAGAATCTCGCTCTTAGAAGATGATCATTCCAAAAATGAACGCATAGTTTCTAATCTAGGAAAAAATATCCGACAGCAGGAATCTGATATTGAAGAAATATGGGCCCATTTTAAGAGAGCTAACCTAAGAATAAATGGAATAGAGGAGGGAAAAGAAAGTGATACCAAAGGGATCAACAATCTCTTCAACGAAGTAATAGCAGAAAATTTTCCAAATATAGAGCAAGAGGTTGATACACAGATCCAGGAAACTTATAGAACTCCCTTTAGACAGGATCGGAGAAGAGGATCCCCACACCACATAATTGTCAAAATGACCACTGTGGAAGCCAAGCAGAGAATCTTAAAGGCAACAAAAGCAAAGGGCCAAGTGACATTCAGAGGCAAACCAATTAGAATCACTCCAGACTTCCCAAACCAAGTCATGAGAGCCAGAAGGGCTTGGAGTAACATATTCCAAACTCTGAAAGAAAACAACTTCCAGCCAAAAATTTCCTACCCAGCAAAACTTTCTATCAAATTAGATGGAGAATTAAGAAGCTTCCATGACAAACAGAAACTGAAGGAATTTATGTCTTCAAAACCAGCGCTAGAGAAAATACTCAAAGAGATTAACTACAAAGAAGAAATAGGTAACACACACCAGAACCAGAGAAACAAGATTTTCCATCCAACAGACAACTAAGATTGGTTATCTGTGGAGATTCATTATTTATATTAGTCTTTTACCTATCTCTAAAGGGTATTGTTTGCCTTTATTGTTGTTAATTTTTAGGATTTCTAGTTGGAATATTAATATACCTTCAGATATAGCATTTGGAAATATTTTATCCAATTCTATTAGTAACTTTTAACTCTGTTCACATTGTCTTTGGATATACAATATTTTTTTATTTTTTAGGGAGTTTGTATACTCTTCTGTTGCCTGTGCCATTGAAATCATATCCAAGAAATCACTGCCAATTTCAATGTTGTGAGGTTTTATGACCCAGATTTTCTCCTAAAAGTTTATAGTCTTAAGATTTATATTTAGGTCTTTTATCTATTTTGAGTTAATACTTGTATATGGGATTAGGTAAGGGTCCAACTTTATTCTTTTCCATGTAATTATTATGTTTCAACAATATTTAGTTAAAAGATTATTATTTCTACCACCAAATGTTCGTGGAAACCTTGTCAAAAATAACTTGATAATATAGGGAAGAATTTAGCTCTAGGCTTGTATTTAACTCCAATGGTTTATATATCTGCCTTTAGAACAGTACTACACTGTTTCAATTATTGTAGCTTTATATGGTTTGAAATCAGAAAATATATATCTTCTAGCTTTGTTCTATTTCAAGATCGTTTTGGGTATCTAGAGTCCATATTCCATATTAGGATAGATTTTTTTCTGAAAAATAAATATATAAATATATGATAGTTTCACCTAAAAAAAATAGAAAAAAATATTCTCTGGTAAGAAAGAAAGCAAAAAGAAATATTGAAATGTAATCTTTAAGTCATCAAAAGCTTGGTATCAGACAAATGAAACTGTTATGTGAGATTATCATTTTTAATTTTAGATAAATTGCTATAATTCTAGATGTCAACCACTAAGCCAAGCGTGGGAAGGAGGGATGGGGAGGTAATGGGGTGGGGATCGGGTGGGGGCTGACTGGGCGATGTGTGCATGTATGTCTACAAAAGTTTGTATCCCACTGTGATGTATGAATACAGTGCACCAATAAAATAAATAAATAAATAAATAAATAAATAAATAAATAAATAAAAATACAAAAGCCAATCTTTTGGCAAAAGCATTCTATAAAGCCACAATATTCACAAATGTAACGATTTTATTTTCCAAAATATACCTAAGGAGCTGAGTTGGGCTGGTCTCCTCCCTATTGCCCATATATTTCTTAATTAATGTCATCAATACTAAAAGTTATAGCTCTCAGTTGCTAACTGCTGCACAAAACCACCACAGAGACGGGGACACCGAGGTCAGTAAGACAGGACCGTGTCACCAGGAAGCGGACTGAAGTGGCGTGGCAGCAACAATGGAGATCCTAACGACAGGGGTTGAACTGAAGAGATGGTTGTGATCAAAGCCCTCACATCCAGAGAAGCCTAGAAGAGCTCTAGGAAGTAATTCCTTTATCTGCAATCCTGCAGCAGGAGAGGGAGGCAGGAAGGGGGAAGGAAGGGGACAGCTCCGCAGAGGGTGGGGCAAAGTAAATCAGCCACCAAGTTACTACTTGGTTTTGGGACCCCCCCTCTCAAAGGTGGGACTCCTTCCATCCTCTGGTTCCAAGCATTGTAGAAAAGGTAAACATTTTAATTTGGGGTCTTTAAAATGTACATGTAAAATTTGTGCAATTTTTTTCTGTATTGTTATTACTTTTAGGTTTAAAAAATCACATTTTTCCCTTTCAGGAGCAGTTTTTCTCTTTGATTGGATAATGTGGTTTATAAGCAGCACCCATAAATGGCTTACTGAGTATCTAATGTTTCTTCAACAACAATCAGATGTGCTGGATCTTGTTCAAAAATCCTTCAATGGCTTCTTCCTTGCTCTTAGGAGAAAGATGTAAATCCTTGACATAGTTTGACATGACCACACACTTCTTGACTTGGACCCCTCATTTTGCTTGCCTCTCCCCTTTGCAGCCAGCCTGGCTTTCTAGGGATTAGCACTTTCACCCACCCCTGGCTTGGTCTGTGGTAGGCCCTCTGCCTAGAACCCCAGGCTTCCTCCCTAATCACATCCCATGAGCACACATTAGCAAGACTGATAACTTCCTATCTGTCATTTGAGTGTGAGTCTTATGGGAAGGTCAAAGACCAGGCGGCTTTTAACTCACGGCCACAGCCTAGCACAGTGCCTGCACATGGATGGCTTTCCATAAATACATCAATAATTCATGACAGCCTTGAACTCTTTGACTATGTCTGCACTTTGGCTGCCAAACAGCACAGTGACTAAAAAAAAAAAAAAAAAAAAAACAGCTCGAAGAAGTGAAACGGTATTTTTTAGAGCTAAAAAAAACATAAGACATGAGCATCCCTAGAGGGTCCCTGGCAAGTTGTTTTCATGCTCTAATTGGAAGAGAAGGGTCCTGTTCAGATCTAGAGTTTGACAAATTAGATAATCTAGGTATAACATGGAGCTACTGTTTTAGCAATATCTGTATTTCAAAGAAACCATAATTTACAGTGTGTCAGTGGAAGGCTTTTGGGTTGTTTTTATGTTGTTGTTTGGGTTTGGTTTTTTGGTGATGGAGACAAGATCTCATGACCTTTCATGCTTTCACACTTTGCATGTGAGGCCCCCTCTGTCTGGAAATCACTAATCCTGCCCTGCTACCCTCAACTCCAACTTTTACTATTGGTAAACTCATTCTTTCTTTAAGGCAACATAAATATCACTAAAATCTTCTCCCAAATAGGAGACAGTTTTCCATGTTGCCTTAGCATTCTTTGGTGCCCTATCACTACAGGTGGGTTAACTAAAACACATCATGGCATAATTCAGCCAGTAGACCTGTTTCTTCCAAGACAAGATGAACAAACGACTTTCTACCCCTACAATTCATTCCATAGAAGACTCAGTAATACTGGCTGCAGGAACTGAACAACAAATATGAAAAGTCACATTATGAGCCATGATGATGTCTTTTCCTCCTTCATAACACAGCACAACCTCGTCTAGTAGATGTTTTAGCTCTTGTGTAAATCAACAGAAAGGGAAGAAGCCAAGAAACTATAAGGTCCATTTTAGAGCTGCTGAGGATTTAGAAAATGGGACACAAAATGGAAAAGGGTGCTCAGAACTCAGGTGTGAGCTGGACTCGTGTCACTGGCAGGGGTTCTTCTTGGGTAGAATCTATGGGAAGAGCGAATATTGGAGGATGAGTAGGTGGTAATATTAAGGACTAGAATATTTTCCAAAAATTTGTTTTGGAGAAATACCTATTTGCCTTTGGGAAAGAATGTCATACCACATATTCCTCAATAGCAGAGACTATGTCTTATTCATCTTATTAATCTACCCTCTCTAACCCAACACCTATTACAATAACTGAAAAACAGTGGAAGTTCAATAACTATAGTGAAAAAAAAAGCCATCTAAGTTAGTCTAATAACCTCCATGATAAAACACAACACTAAGGGATGTTTCAAGATTATACTCAAAAGTGAATACAGAAATCTGGCTGGTTCCAAAATACTGAGCTTAGAGTAGCAATGCTCCTTCTAGACACCTACTGCAAGCAGATGTAGAGCCTTTTAAGTACCGCCAAGCTAGGGTAGGCTCATCTTGGGCAATGGACTGGTGAGGTGGACTGCTTTCTGTTTCTGCAACTCCATGAGAGGTCATGAGACAATGGTGGTTTGGGTGCACACTGCTGAACTCTGACCTCTCTACTATTCTGTGTGGCAAAGGTGATTAAAAGCTCCAGTACCCCTTCTTCATTTCTTCCATTTAACAATAAACCCAATTCTACACTGATATTAGCAAGGCAACGCCTAACTACAAACTATACTTCACAGCATCTCTTGCCACTAACTTTGACAATGGTCTTGCCAGCATAATGGTAGTGATGGTAATGTATTAGAACTACACATTACTTCCTTAGAAGGATACTGCCTCTTCCTATTACATGTTCTCTTCTCTATTCTTTTAGATATTGTATTAATGGACAAACTTCCATCCTACAATGAGAACCTCACCCTAATGATGTAGTATAAAGAAACTTCTGCATTATTATGTAAAAGAGAAAGACATTTCTATTTTATTAGAGTAAATTTAATTGAAGATCTTTTTTTGCAGCAGCTGAGCCTAACTAATATCAGCTTTAAAAGTCACTAAAAGCCAGGCATGGTGGTGCACACTTGTAATCCCAGTACTAGGAAGGCTGACACAGAAGGATCGCAGGTTTATGGCCAACCGTGGTTAGTGAGGCCCTCTGCAACTTAGTGAGACCCTGTTTCAAAATAAAAACTAGGGCTTGGGGTATAGCCTGGAAGTAGAATGCCCCTGGGTTCAATCCCCAGTGTTACAAAAAAAAAAAAGTTACTAAAAATATAGGGGTCATTAGAACATAAACAAAAGCATCCAGAAAAAAATATAGCTAGAAAACAAACTGAACTCAGAAAAAGGTACTTCCTAGGTTATATCATTACTTTAAATTCTTCTTTCATATATGCTGACAAACCTAAGATGGTGGTCAATGACCACAAACCCCCAACCCATCCTCCATCACCACTGAAAACAGAGAATTACTACTGTACATGGCTAGCCTATTATTTTCTGAAACCAAAGACTAGGAATAAAAGCAAAACACTTGTGAGTTATATGCATGTGTGCCCATGCGCATACACACACACACACACACACACACACACACACACACACACACACACACACTCTATACTCTACACTGCTTTTTCCAAGCTCAAATGAGAGTTTGAATTTAAGTAGATTACTACAAAGAGAAAAATATCCACCACCTTTGAGCAAAGGCCACAAGGATTTCCTTTTGGAGATTTAGATTTTTCAGTATCATTTCTTTCAGTTTCCAGTCTGCTTCGTCATTTCCTTTGCAGTACTGGATGGAAAACTGGTTGGAGCTCTAAGTCCAAAGCCTTTCCTCAAGAGGCATAAATGGAAACAAACTGAATTACTTGATCTAAATTCCAATTCTCAGTTGATTCTGGCATCAAGTATTCAAGGAAAATAACAATCATCTCCAGAGAAAATAGTACAAATTTGGGACAAATAAAAATAAAATACAGTTGTATTGACAGAAAATAGAGGAAAATATAAAACATCATTAATAATTTCTTATTTTTTACATGTGTCTCAAGTCAAAAAACATACAAACTATAGACTTTAGTATACATACACACACACTAGGCTTTGCAAACTTGCTTGGTAATGCATCTTTCTTAACAACAGAAAATGAATTCTCACATATTTAAGAAAGAGGGACCGAAGAATTAAAAATAGCCATATTCAAATAAATATTTAGCTGTTCTGTGTACTATAACATATCACACTCACTGCGCTTCTGAACTTTGTGTGGGAGGTAAGCTATAAATACTACTTGACCCTCTGGTCTTGTGTACCTCAGAAATCCATTTCCTTTTAATTTGGGAAAAGCAACAGTATTGCAATTTTCAAAAACAGTAGTTTAAATGAATTATTCCTAATAGTTATCCTTTCAACATCAAATCACCTTTAAATAAATATTCAATACAAGACAGCAAAGTTTAACTAGTCAGTCCAGAAGCACTTTCAAACCATAAGCTCCCTGCGCGTCCTCGCCTTTAACCACCCACCTAAGCCTACAGTGCACACACAGGAAGAAACTGTCTTTTTTCTTCTTTTTTTACAGGTCTGAGGATGGAACTCAGGGGCATTCAACCTCTGAGCTACACTCCCTGCCCTATTTTTTATTCTTTATTTTTTTATTTTTTTATTTTTTTGGTGGTATTGGGGTTCCTGGAAGCCCTTCTACTTCTGGGCTACACTCCCAGACCTATTTTTACATTTTTATTTGGAAACAGGGTCTCCTAAGCCAGCGCACGCGGCTGGCTTCGAACCTGCGCAATCCTCCTGTCTCTGCCTCCCAAGCGCGGGGATTACAAGCGTGCGCCACCACGCCCGGCTTATTCTTTAATTTGAAACAGGGTCTCACCAAGTTGCAGAGGGCCTCACTAAGTAGCTGAGGCGGTCCATGAACCGCGATCCTCCATCTCAGCCTCCCGAATGCTGGGATTACAAGTGTGTGCCACCACACCCAGCTAGAAACTGTCTTAACATGACAAGAAAATATTGACACACAATGAAAGAGATTCACTGGCTATCCATTCCAAAAGAAACAAAGAGAAATTCATAAACAAGTTATGATGGCTCTCAGAGTACTATCAGCAGGCATGAGGAAAAGAAATATTCTTGGTGAACATTCAGATTGAACATTCAGGTGAACAATGAAAAGTCATGAGCTCTTCTCAGCCAGGTACCTTCAAAGCTTCCTATTAAAATCTCACGCTGAAAGGCAACATCAGGAAGATGTCCTATGGACCAACTCATACAGGTTCACCTTGGAAGAAGATACCTACAAGAAGAGTAAGATATGAAACTTGGGAAATCGTTCTCCTTTCCTCAATTAAGCAAATCAACCACTAAAAATGTAAGAAGAATAAAAGGCCCAGAAGGAAAAAGAAATGATCAAGCTAATTTCATAACCAGCAGAGTCATCCATTTCTTTTCACATTCAGCTTTTGTTGGTTGTGTTTACTCCATTTAACCATCTGGTTGATGAACATAAAATAATCAGAAAGACCTGAAGGGTTAGAAATTGCAGAAAAGCTTCCTAACACCATGCAACTTAGAAGCCATAAAAAAGAGAATAAAATAAGTTTTTCTTTTTCTTTTCCTTTTTTTTTTTTTAACTGGGAATTGAACCCAGACGTATTCTACCTCTAAGTTATACCCCCAACCCAATTTACTTCTTATTTGGAAACAAGGTGTCACTAAGTTGCAGAGGGCCTTGCTAAGTTGCTAAGGATGGCTTTGAACCTGTGGTCCTCCTGTCCCAACCTCCCACGTACTGAGATTGCGAGCATGTGCCACCATGCTTGGCTTAAAATACATTTTTCATTACTTGCCCCCTGCACCCCTACAACATATTTCTCATCTTACCCATACTGTATCCACTCATTGTACTTTCCCCAAAACAGAAGATTATGATCCAGCCTCCTTTTGCCTTTTATGCTTCAAAGCAACTTGAGGATTTTTTTGGTCTATTTACAATTTCCTTCAAATTTTCCCTTTATAAATTAACTTTCCTCAATGAACTATTCCACAACTGGTTCTTCTTTTTATTTTTTGCTTTAAATCATTTTTATACTTTTATTGGTGCATCGTAATTATAGATCATAGTGAGGGTCAAAGTATTCAAACATACCTGCATATAGCACTTGGTATGTTTCCCTCTGGATCCCACCCCACTCCCTACCTCTTCCCTCCCTGTACATGTTCGTGAAATTGATAGTGATATCCTTATATAGGGACCTACCATTATTTGAACTATTTCCTTTATCAGTTCTTCTTGTTCCCTTCTCCTCTTCCTTCCCCCAGGGAACCTACCTGTAAAGCATTTCTAATTAATAAATTTCTTTCTATGATTATAAAAGTGAAATAAGGCTTTTTAAAAAGAGGTATTGTAGAAAACTTGGGATATTGAGAAAAATACAAAGGAAAGAAAAAAGTCTATAGTCTTATTACTAAAATACAATACTTTGTTATTTGTCTTCTCTGAATGTATATTGCTTTACATTTAGAACATTCTGCATTTTAATTTTCATGTTCTCTTAACAAGAACAACATAAGCATTTTCTCACATTACTAAACACTCCTTATGAACACAGTTTATTACAATTGTATATATTGCATTATATGGGTATGTATGGTACAGTTCCTGTTGTTACGCTAATATGAATAATTGTTGGAAGCATTATTAGTCTGAAATTAGATTATTTTCCTGGGCTATATTCCCAGACATTCTTGGGCAAAAGTGCATGAACATTTTTCAGCTTTTTGATCAGACTGCCAAATGCTGTACAGAAATTTTTACTGACTTACATACCTATTAGTTTGATGTGAAATACTAACCCTTAGCCCCATCACCAGCTATGGGATGAGTGGAGATCTAAGACTGTAATTTTTTAATTTATTAATTTAATATAAAATAAATAGCATCTTACTACCATTTTAATTTTCATTTTTTGCTAATGAACATACATTTGTGACTATATATAATATATATTATATAATATATTATAATATATTATATTATATTATAATATATTATATTATAATATATTATAATATAATATATTATATTAATATTATATAAGTATATAAGTATATATTATATAATAAATATAATTATATATTATAATATGTTATATTATATATTATAATGTATGTTTTATATATATTTAAATTTTTCCCATAAGGTGTATTCATTCGAGTCACCCTTCCATGCCAGTCTGGTATGGAGCTGTACCTATCCTCTGTATTTCTATCTTTCTAATAAACTTCTTTAATGAAAAATTTTTTCCCATAAGCATGGCTAACTTACAGTCTCTGAGTGACAGATTTTCACATCTACATAGGAGACTATGAGGTCCTACTGTCCAATCACTTTTTGGAAAGTTTTATGGAAATGAGACCCAAGGCTATGGCTCTCAAACTTGGAGAAGATCAGAATCACTTGTGGAAGTTTTTAAAAATCCTTTTATAATACAGAAACAAAGTTAGTAGAGGCTCTATGGTCCATACTGTTTAACATTCCATAGTCATTATATGAAGCAACTGAATGAGAAGATCATTTGGTTGAGAACATAATAGTTCAAGACACCATATCCACTGGGTGATGAGCCATTGCGTGCAATTCCGTGAAAACACAAAGGACAGCATCATTCCCTAAAGTAGCATTGTGTTCTACAGTTCTGACCCAACATCCATAAAGCAACTTATTCTTCCTGTGAGATGTACTTTTATAGGGTGACATAACATTGCTCATAGCTGTTAGTCTCATTTCTAAGAATAATCTTCTTTTACATGAAAAGGAAGTAATCTAAACACTGATAAACCTTTTCTTTATATCCCCAGCCCTTGGGAGAAGTATTTACACAGTAGTTAGGATTAGCACCTGGTCTAAATTTCCAAATTGGCACTTTTTTCCACTCAAAGAGAATCTATGCCTGCATTCTATGAATGGGGATAAATATTCACGTCATTCACCAACTTATGGTGAAATTTACAAAAATATGAAACCCCAGCTCACCTTTCCAACCCCCCCAAATTCCACTCCTATCTCCCAACTTCCCGTTATTCTCCCTGCACACAATTAAACACCATAGAGAAAAAGTCTATGGCTACGGATACTGGTATCACATTTAGCAAATTCATTAATTGGAAATAACCTGGGCTTAGGAAGTACCCTCGTCTCGTCCTCTGAGCTGGGTGGCCTAAAACTCCAAAGGGAAAAATATGGGGAGGTGGCTGGAGTTTGAAAGAAGAATTCTCTGCATGTCATTTATGGTATAATTTCACTGAGCTGGAAATGACCAGCGTAAAAATAGCCCAGACCAATCAGACACAGCTAGCACTGCTTGGACCTGGGAGCTACCTATAGTTGACTAATCTCTTCTTGGGGGTAGAAACTGAACTATTATAAATCAGCAACACAGAAGCTCTGCAAGCCTGTTTAGAAATTGTTCCTTTTCCTCTCAGATGCTGAAAGGGTTCAGCCCTTACTACCACTGAGACCATTCTGAAAGGAGTATACCACATTAAATGCTGACAACCAACACTTACAGTAACTGTTGGGTCAGATGGAACAGGTAAACTGACGTCCTTAACAATTCTACTAGTGAAAAATGTGCTCTTATCTTCCAACAAGAAAAGGAACAGATTTTCAAAATTAGACAAAATATTAGTCTGAATAAATTATTTTATCTGTTCTGCAGATAACCTCCAATATGTATCAGTATTACCATGCCAACCACCTTGGGCTCTTGGTACAAATTAATTGACAGTGATGGATAGGCTATTTGAACTTGAAAAATGAATCTTTTATGGCAATGAATATTCTTTATTATATATAGTACTGCAGTTCAGGGGGTGCTTCCGTCTCTGTGCTTGGCTGAGCTAAGAGAAGCAGAGTGAACACTCTGTTTCAATCTGTTCATCTCTCTCCAGGGGCTACTTTGCCTAAGTCTGGGTTGTTTCTACCCTGGCCACCAACTTCCAAATAGCCTCAGGATAGAAAAGCTTAGATGTACCAAACACAAAAGGCCGTGAAGATGCATCCCAAGGAAGGGACTTTGTCGATGTTTTCAACTAAGTAGAAGAGAAATACATTAACAAGTGCACCGAACTCAAGAGTCTGAAATTAGCAAACCAGGACACATACCCAAAAGCATAATCACAAGGTCACACATTCACGCCTCTGCATGAGCTGTGTGTCACTGTAAATCACCACGCCAGCACTTTCTCTCCTCTTCATTTTATTTTTCTAAATTTAGTGCCATTACAAATGCTGCTAACTCAGATAACTTAGTACCTGTGCACTGGGAGAGTGAATCACAGTTATGAAGAGACCCACCAATTTAAATGTCTTCCTTTTTATACAAAAGGAAATATACATTTCCATTTCTAATGGCACTATCTCAGTCACTCTGAGATATTGTATCATATTCTGGTGTTCATTCTTGAAAACTTATGTATAAATTCTGTATTTGCATAAAACACCCCTTTACATATATTCATTAGAAACTAGACTCCTCTTTTGAAAATTCAATTCCATAAAATTATGTTATATGTTGGTTTTTATCACCAAATAATTAACTACCAACTGAAATGCAACTTTTTTAAAAGATGTGAAGATGAAGATACAATACACAATTCAAAATAATCTAAAAATCAAAGTAAGTTAAAAAAATTTTTTTTTTTTGCAGTACTGGGGATGGAACTCAGAGGATTTCTACCTTCAAGCTGCACCCCCAGCACTATTTTTTATCCTTTTTTTTTTTTTTTTTTTAGGTCTGGGGATGGAACCCAGGGGCATTCGACCTCTGAGCTACACCCCCTGCCCTATTTTTTATTCTTTATTTTGAAACAGGGTCTCACTGAATTGCAAAGGGCCTCACTAAGTAGCTAAGGCTGTCCATGAACCGCGATCCTTCTGTCTCATCTCCCTAAATGCTGGGATTACAAGCGTGCGCCACTATGCCCGGCTGTAAATTAAAATCTTAATGAAAAGTTATTGTAGATGAAGGATTGTAAATTAATGTTACTTCCTTGGGTGTTTTTTTTTTTTTTCCAAAAGAGTAGTCAAAAAGGAAAAGAGTGAGCTGGGAGTGGTGGTACATGCCCGTAATCCCAGTACTTGGAGATTGAAACAGGAGGAGCATAGGTTCAAGGTCAGACTCCGTAATTTAGGGAGACTCAGCAACGTAGTGAGACCTTGTTTCAAAATAAAAAGGGATCGTGGAGGTAGAATGCCCCTGGGTTCACTCCCTGGTGCCAAGAGAGAAAAAAAGGTCAACAGCATTGAAGGGCGAGATAAACCAGGCTCCTTTCCCACGGATACAACTTCCTCTCTTTATCCCTCTCAACTACTTATATTTTCTTGCTCCCAATCCCACTGAGCTCTCAGGCCCTAACTGCCTTCACTCTTTCCCAATATAATACATCAGACTTTTCTATGTTCACTTCACTCACATCCTGGTAAAAGCTAAAAACCTTGTCATTCTTTACTAGGATGGCAAGTAATTAGCTTAAAATTAGCTAGACATGGTGGTGCATACCTCTAATCTCAGTTACTCGGGAGACTGAGGCAGGAAGATTACAGTCCAAGGCAAGCCTGAGCAACTTATCAAAAGTCTGTCTCAAAATAAAAAAATAAGCCGTGCGTGGTGGCGCACGCTTGTAATCCCAGCATTCGGGAGGCTGAGACCGTAGGATCGCGGTTCGCAGACAGCCTCAGCTACTTAGTGAGGCCCTCCGCAACTCAGTGAGACCCGGTTTCAAAATAAAGAATAAAAAATAGGGCAGGGGGGTGTAGCTCGGAGATAGAATGCTCCTGGGTTCCATCCCCAGACCCGAAAAATAAAAATAAAAAATAAAAAAGCTGGGGGTGTATCTCAGTAGAAGAGCACCCCTGGGTTCAATCTCCAGTGGTACACATACACACACACACACACACACACACACACACACACACACGTGTGCGCACACACACCCTCAAAGTTCAGCCTGGTGGCACACACTTGAAATCCCAGTACTTGGGAGGCTGAGAAAGGAGGATGATCACAGGTTCAAAGCAACTTAGAGAGTCACTGTCTCCAAATAAAAATAAAATCAGTCTGAAATTAAAGCTCAGAGGTGGAATACCCCTGGATTCAATTCCCAGCATCTCACACACACACACAGCCCTCAAAATTATCCAGCTCTATCTAGTCTTATAACATTGGCCTCCTCTGGTCTCTCAAAACTACTGTTTCAGTCAGCTTGGGCTGCTATTTTAAAGTACCATAGACTAGATGGTTTAAAAACAAAGACAGGAATGAGGCCTGGTGGCGCACACTTGTAATCCCAGTACTTGGGAGGCTAAGACAGGAGGAGCGCAGGTTTGCGGCCAGCCTCAGCAGTTTAGTGAAACCCTCCACAACTTAGTCAAACCCTATTTCAAAAATAAAGAATAAAAAAAAATAGGGCTGGGGATGTAGCTCAGAGGTAGAATGCCCCTGGGTTCCATCCCCAGTTCCAAAAAAAAAAAAAAAAAAAAAAAAGACTTATTCCTCTGAGTTCTAGTGAGGGCTGCTTCCTGGTTTGCTGCATCCTCCCATGGAGTAGAGAGGAAGCTCTGGTTTCTCTTATTATTATTATTATAAGGGCACTAATCTCATCATGAGGGATTCATCCTCATGACCTGATTTAAAAAGTCCCGGCCCTAAACACCATCACACTGGCCATAAAAATTCAAACATCTAGGTTTTCAGGAAGACACAAATATTCAGGCCATAAAAATTCCCAGCATTTCTACCATATCTATTGTCATTTTTTTCTTTAGTCCATACAATTCTTCACCCATTTTCTCTAGATTTTACCTCATCTCTCCTCTTTGGCCATTAACAAATTATCACAGGTGAGCAAAATAATCAATATTCCCTCCCCTCAAATTTGTTTCTACCTCACCAATTAGACCTTCCATTCCATTTTGTCAATGAGATATCCTTCCTCTTTCTAAGGTTAATCTTTTCATCTGAGTTCAGAATCCAGATTTTTCTCACCTTGATATGAGCCTACTTGATGATAACTGCAACCCATGCTACTCTTCTGGCTGTTACCCTTATCACGTAGATATGCCAAGTCCTGTGTGCTTTGAAAACTCATCCCAGGGGTTGGGGGGATGACTCTCAAGGAAGGGAACACAAATGATTGATGTCCACAGGTGAAGGTATCACTACCAATCTCACTAACATGGAACACGGAAGGAGGAGGCAGGAGCGGAGTGGGATGCGGAGGGAAACCCATCAAGCCACATGTACCTGTGCGTTTGTATCCTTTGAATTATCACGATGATGTATAACTACAATGCACCAGTAAAAATATAAATACAATTTTCAAAATGAAGAGTCTTTCCTGGCCTTGATTCTACCAGATGTCAACCTACTTTTACCAGTCCTTCACAGCCAGTGTCCCGAGAGGGAGAGTAACTGCACTCTTTAGGCTTCATTTATACTACATTATTCACATTTCAGACTCGGGCCCTATCCCTATCTCTGACTCAAACCGCTTCCCCCAAGACGGCCACAGGGCTCTGCCACTATGTCTAATGGGGTCTTCCATGGCCTGGGCACTGCTGACTTCTGTCCTGCTGGAAGCCCTCCTATCCCTTGTCATCTGTGGCAGGGTTCTCCCTCATTTTTTCTTCTGTCTGCCAGGTCACTCTTTCTTGATGTCCTCTGTGGGTTCTTCATCCTCTGGGCACCTCTCAAATATTACTGAGTTCCCATCTCCCATCTTCTGATGATCCATAAATAAATGTGTCCCGTTAAATATAGGCCTGGATTTTCAGAGTCACATATTCAACTGCCTACCAGACATGTCTCCTTCGGAGCACTACAGCCCAGATGTGTTAGACTCAGCATATCCAATAATGGACTCATCTCCATCTCCTTCAAAATCAAGCCCCACTATATAAAAGGGAATGATATTCTAGATCCAGATGTCTGATCTGGAAATGTGGGGATCATCCCTTGCTACTCCCACCTCCCTCACCACTGAATTCCATGTTCTGTTACTATTCTTCCTGACATCTTTTGAACAATTTCTCTTCCTCAACACTATCAGTGTAGACTCTCCCACCCTTTCCCCCACATTACTGAGATAGCCCTCTTTTACTGGTCATCCTGTCCCCACCGGTGCCCATTTCCCAGGCATCTTTCCATTTGAAAACCAAGCTATCCTGCAAAACCGATCAGATGACTCTCCATGGTTCCCTGCCTGAGAGATAAAATGTGAGTTCTTTTGGACATGAAGAACAGGCCTTTCGGGGTGTGACCAGCCTCATATCTTGCCATGGTTGCTCTCACCACTGGCCCAGTCGCACTTCACTGTAGTTCCTGAAGTTCTTGCACTTTCTGTCCCAGGTTTCTGAACATATTAAACCTTCTTCCTCTAAACGGTTTTGCTATCTCATTCCACACACTTCATTCCATTCTATTGGTCATTCAGAAGTCAGCCTGAACCTTTTTTCACTTGAAAGCCTCCAGGAAAGCACACCCCTCCCCAGTCAGAGGTGCCATGTCCGGCTGCAGGGGATCACGGGCCAGGGACCACCGCACCACAGCACTCACCATGCTGGGCCCTCCTTGCTGAGGCAAGAGTGTGAGTTCCAAAGGTTTTGTACCACTGATTCTTTGACAACTACATCAGCATCTGCTTTATAGAAAGCTCCTTCAATATGTTTTAATACCTGAAAGAGTTCTGCAAGTTCTGAGGTTCATCTCATCATTGGTAAAAGAATTTACATGAAACACATTTTGATCCCTTTTACTCTCTGGTTCTATCTAACACCGTGGGCACAACACTGCTCCTGCCAAGAAGCTACAAGTTCAACTGAGCAAGCAGAGGATGTGGAGGCAGTCAGACACTGCATCACACAGATATCGCTGGATACAGAGATAGAAATATAGGGAGAATTAGAATTAAAGGTTTGTTTAATGAAATAGCATGTGTGTCCATTTAAAATCTAGCTAATATCTATTTAGAATGTCATTTTTAAATGCTGGGACTATGGTGATTTATACAGTTATATAACATAACATTACACAGTGAAATTGAATTTGCAATGGATACCATGTGCAAGGCACATCATATTGACCTTCCAAAACACCTGCATATCTGCCCCTACTTACCTTTAAACCTTTGGTTATATCAGAAATGTCTGATGGAAGCCTACTCATGATAATACTCTGATCACTCTGCTGTCTAACAGTCCAAAATCTCATTAGAAAGAGAGTTTGGACTCTGAGCACCTCACTTGAGCTGTTTGTCAACTTCTAGCTCAGAGTTCAGTTGCAGTCTGACCTTAGGACTCGGAGTACAGGACTTCCATTTCAGAGTTCCAATTTAGCTCTTATCAGTCAATAACAGTTGAAATCAAAAATCCCAGTTGGCTTGAGCTCAGCCTGGGGAGCTAGTCCCCCCAGCTGCTGGACTGTGCCGTTCTGTTAAGCTTCCAATGGAATATCTTTTTATGTTGCTCCCTAACAAGACAACTAGAAGGTAGGGTTTTGCCCTCACCTGACCTGAAGACAGAGGGCTGATGAGAAGACTTCCCATTGTCTCCTTTTACAATTTTATACATGTGGTTTTGAAATGGGAGTAACCGTTGGGTGCCAAATTCTGAAAATGTGCCAAATGACACGTCAATAGCTAAAAATGGAGTGTGAAGAATGTGCTTCCTGCCCTCTGACTGTGGGCACTCTGAAAGTCTTTTTTTTTTTCCTTTTTGTTTTTACATTTTACATAACCATAACAAGCAACCCTTTCCTTCATCTTTCCATTTTTTTCTAAATTAAAAAAAAGAAATAAAATCCAGTTATCTCTCTCTACAGAAAGTTAAAAGAAGATGCTGAGCCAGGCGTGGTGGCGCACACTTGTAATCCCAGTACTCGGGAGGCTGAGACAGGAGGATCACACAGGTTCGAACCCAGCCTCAACTACTTAGTGAGACCCTGCTTCCAAATAAAAAATATAAAAAAGTAGGTCTGGGAGTGTAGCCCGGAGGTAGAAAGCTCCTGGGTTCCATCTCTACTACCGCACAAAATAAGAAGATGCTGAAAGATGCGCCTAGTGATTTCTTCACCTCTCTATGATAGTAGCTGTCCTCGTTTGCCTTCCCCAGAGCAGAACCTACCATGAGGACTTTGAGGGTGGTGGGATCTCATGAAACAAAATGAAGATAAGAGAATGAATCAGGATAGAAGAACAGTCAGTAAACAATGCACTGCGGGTTTACCACTGTGGGTAAATGGGGCTCGATCCCACTGAGTACTCTGAGCAAGAGTAAGAGTAAGACTGCCCCCAGAAGGACAACGAGACAGGACACCTAATCATCAACACTTTTGCTCCACTGGTGGAAAGAAAGTTGGCTGCCCTGCTCTGCATTTTAGGATGGGCTTGGAGGGAGTAAACTCCTCAGCCTTCAAGGGAGAGCCTGGAGGCAAAGGAGAGAAGGTAAGCAGGCTGTGTGCCTGGGCCCTGCCCACCACACCTGCAGCTGGAATCCAAGGTCAGTGAAGGAACTGTGGCATGAGGCCCAAAGAGCGCCAGCTATCACCGTGTGTATAAGACTCTCCATGCCGTTACGGCAAGCTACACTTACTATTTTTAAAAAAGCACTTTTCTTTTCTGTTTATTCCATTTCCTGGGGATTTTAATTAATAAACTGGGCACATTTTCTCCCTGCATTATTAGTTTATCTTACAAGAATTAAGAATGAAATGTAAGGGAACTATAGCTTTGGGAGGTTATTAGTCCATAACTATGGAGAGAAAATAAATACAGTAACCATTGACAGGAAGGACTAGGTGGATATCTATTCTGGAAGGCTTTTACTTACCAACATAAAGTGCTAGCATTTTCTATAAACAGCATAGCTATTTCACATATCATTATGACAGTTTTTGAGATATATGAATGCGAGTCAGAGCCCCAGAGAGCAAATTTAAGCTTCTGGAAAAGCCATAAAACAGCCATCGTGTCAATCAAGGAGGCAATGCTGAGTCCCATTTCTTACTTTCTTCTGACTGGAACCTATTCTGTCATCCTTAGGGGAAAAAAACTCACTGGGGCGAGCACTTAGCCAACATAAGCTGAGCATTTCACATTTTTGACCGATTTTGACTCCTGTAAAGTCAAGGTCAAGGTAGGTCACTAGAGATGCTTTGAAAATATTTCACTTCCTAAGTTGCAAATGGTTTTGCAAGCAATGCAAACGCAGAAAACTTCAGTTCTCAGAATTGTTGAAATGACACCTTGATCAGCTTCCAAATTCAGTAATTACTGTTTTCCTCGCACCGACAGGTCTGAAACTGAGTGGAACTCACAAGGTTCTCAACTCTGGTATCTTTTTTGGTGAGTGTGGGAAGAAAAGACAAAAAAACATCTTGAATAAGGTCAGTGTCAGAGATCATAAGCCAGGTTTTAACAGCCTTTTTTTTTATATCAAGGTTTACCCACAAACTTTCCTCTTGTTCAGAAACACATTTTTGATCACTCACTATATCTAGAAGCACTCCTGGAGACTAAGTAATTTGTAGATCCCATTTATGTTTGACCCAGGAAGCCCAGACCTACTTTCAGAGATAGGAAATAGGAGCTTGAGGCCCAGGAGAGATGATATTCACAGTAGCAGATGAAAGTTGAGTCCGACTCAAAGGTGCATAGGGCAAACAGAAAAGCAAGGATAAAACAACACAGCAGTGAGACATCTGTAGGTCAGAGGAGGAAAACAAATTGCAAGAGGGGCCAATAAGGATCAGAAAAATAGGCTGATTCTACAGGCCACTACTCTATCCAAAGAGACGTAGGCTGGGGACCACTTTTATAGTGGAAATTGACAATCCTAGAGAAATGCACCTGGAAAAAAATCAGCCTAATGTGCCAAGCATCCTTGTGCTGAAGTTTTACTTTACTATTTGTATTTTTTTTTTTTTTTTTTTTTTTGGTGGTGGTTGTGGTAGTACTGGGGATGGAACCCAGGGGCCTTCTACCTCCAGACTACACTCCCAGACCTATTTTATATTTTATTTGGAAACAGAATCTCTTAAGCCAGCTGAGGCTGGCTTCGAACCTGCACAATCCTCCTGTCTCAGCCTCCCAAGCACGAGGATTATAAGCGTGCACCACCACGTCCAGCTGCTATCTGTAAATTTAAAAAGGGTTCCTCTTCTACCAGATGCCTCATAGTTCCTCAAGCCAGTGGCATTGCCTCCTCGCCTACAACTAGACACAACATCAAGGCCAGCATCCCTTTAGCCCACAGATTCCCACCAGCTTTGCAAATTCTTGTTGTGATTTTTGTGCCCAAGTGAAAACAGAAAACAAACTTTGAATGGAGGCCCGCATGCTGATCAAACAAGAAATTAGATATATTTGCAGAAACTTTGGCTTTTATGTTTTCCAAAGTTTATACTCAACAAGATATATTCCAAAGTATCTCTGGCCTGCTAAGTTGGTGAGGGTAAGTGCCAAAAGGTTGCTAAGCATAGATGCCAATGTAACTGCCAGTGTAACACCCTCTTTAGACACACACCAGGAGTGTTCTTGGGTCCTTTATGTGGCAAAAGTAAAAATGTACTTTGAAAACAATCCCAGGCAATGAACCACCAGGCTGAGGTCATTACGAGGTCAAATGAGCAAACACTTGCACTTTCTGAGTGTAGGATTTGTGGCTGGTACTTGAACAGTCATGTGCTTAGCACAAAAGAAAGTTTAAGACACTGGATTTAATAAACATTAGCCAAAAAGGCACTGAATTTAAACACAAAATGATGCAAAACCAAATGCCCCTACCAGGTATGCTTTGCTAAAATCGGCCTGTCATTTAGGAGTCTGCGGAGCCTGGCAATGTCACTTGCCACTTGAGCCTCACATCTGACACCACCCACCAGTACCTGTTAGAGCTATCAGTGGCTCCAAAGTTACAGGAAAACTTTCCTTGGACTCGTTTACTTAAACATTTGCTGCAGCTGCCCAAATAGTTTGACTCTATCAAATTGTCAGAGAGCTGACCTCACAAAGAAGTTCAGAGCACTTCAAGTCTGCAAAGGGAAAATGTGCTTCCACTTAGACAGTTGGAGTGAGTCCTTATGAAGAAAAAAGGCTGTCTTTTGTTTTGTTGCTGCTTTTCTAATATTACTTTCCATACCCTGACTCTAGCCATGACAATCTTTTGGACAATTACTCTCCGGCTCAAGAAAAAGTGATTGACACTAGTATAGAAAAAAAAAAAAAATTAAGGTCCACTGGTTACAGACCACACACCAAGGGTCAACTTGGAAGCAGCCTGAGCGACAGTCTTAGTATTTATTCCTTTCACTCATTTACCAAAGAGGATCAAAAAACAAAGTCAAGGCTTAACCTCCCAATGTGTGAATGCCGAGACTCTCCAAACTGCCCAGATGACCAAAGATTAACAGAGTAAGAAGCCCTCGAGACACACTGTGTCATGGAGGCTCAGAATGGAAAATGCAGCAGTCCTGATAACGCTGGGTCGACCCCTGACTTGCCAGATGACCTCACATAATCCTTCTGGCTTCCCACTTTTTTCATCTACAAACTGAAGAATGTGCGCAACTCTAAAATAAACAGTCCAGTATCGGCTCCTCCCCAGGGCTTTTACCTTTCTTTCCAACCTTGGAGCTGAGAAAACCTACCCTTCTCACTACCAAAGAATGTGGAAACCGCAGGGCATTTTTTCTCAATTTCTTTTGCTTGATTTCCTCTCTTTAGAATAGCAGTTTGTAAGACTGGAAAATCCAAATATTTTGCCCAAGATGCCAAAGAGAAGTGGGGAGAGACAGAGCTCCAGGAAACATGATTACAACCAGGTACAGGGAAGGCACAAACAAAGCTCTGCTTTTCAAAAATAGTTGTTACCTGTTGGTATTCAAGAAAAGTAACACAGCTGGACATGGTGACACATGTCTGTAATCCCAGTACTTGTAAGGCTGAGACAGGAGGATCACAGGTTCGAGGCCAGCCTCATCCACTTAGCAAGACCCTCAGCAGCTTAGTGTGACCCTGTTTCAAAATAAAAAATAAAGGGCTAGGATGCAGCTTGCAGGTAAGATTCCCCTGAGTTAAATTCCCAGTACAAGAAGAAAAGAAAGGAAGGAAGGAAGGACCATAATGGTTGAACAAATGTACATCACAGGGCTATGAAACAAAAAAATTTATTATAAAAAAATAAGTAAATAAAATATTTATACCCTATGGTGAGTTGAATGGTAACCCCCAAAAGATATGCTCATGTTCGGATCCCTGGAACCTCTACATGTGACCTAATTTGAAAAAAAGACCATTGCAAATGTAATTATGTTAAGGATATAGAAATGAGGTCATTCTGGATCACCCAACTGGGTCCTAAATCCAGTGAGAAGTGTCCTTATGAGAGAAGAAGGAAGACAAGGAATAAAGGGTGATGTGAACATGAGGCTGGAGTGATGGAGTGACAAGTCCAGAAGTCTGGGGATGCCAAGAGCTGCCAGAAACTGGAGAACAAGAAACAGAGTCTCCCCAAGAGCCTTTGGAAGAAGACAACCCTAGAGTCACACTTTGATTCCAGACTTCTGGCCTCTGAAACCTAGAAAACAAACCACCAAGTTTGTGGTTATTTGTTACAGCAGCATTGGGAAACTAGTACACACTGCATTCACACTACAAATTCACCAATCAAATCCCTAACATAATCCCTTTTTACTATATAAAACTGTCCCACAGGCTGGAAGTGTACCTCCACGCAGAGCATGTGCTCAGCATGTCCTGCCTTCAATCCCTGACACCTACCTTCACTACGGTCCTTTTCTTTACTGCTGTTTCACTCACAGAGAAGCTGTCATTTGAGACGAGTTCTCAGTATTTTTTTAGCTTCATGAGTCTATCACAGTGACACATACAAAAATTTTTCCCAGAGTCTCCCCCAGTCTGTTTTAGCTTTTAGAAGTAGATGTTTAGCAAATAGCAAAAGTTAAGTCAATTGGAAAATATGTGATAAGTGGAAAGATAACATAGTCCTTTGTCTCCAAATCTAGTTTTGTATTCTACCTCTGCCTTCTATGACCTGCAAGAACTTGAATGGGTCCCCTCAACTTCTTGAAGTCTTAACTACATTATTTGTAAAATGAGAACTAAAGTGCCATTTAACTGTCAGAATTATTATAAGGCTCAGATCTCAAATGTGAGGATAAGACACGCCTGTAGGCCCAGTGCTTGATGGGCTAAGGAAGAAGGATCACAGGTTCAAGGCCAACCTCAGCAACTTAGCGAGATCCTCGCAACTATGTGAGACTGTTTCAAAATAAAAAATAAAAAGGGCTGGAAGGTATAGCTTGGAGGTACAACACCCCTGGATTCCACCCCCAATGTCACAAAAAGGCATAGATATGAGAACAACGGGGACTGCGCAGACATCAAAGGTATTGGTCACCCTCGCTCCTCACTACTTCAACCGCCCCCAGACGAACACAAGCACAAAGTCCACCCAGGAAACTCATCAGGCTCTGGTTGTGATCAGCACACACACAACAAAGGTCTATTTTTACAGCTGGCCTCTCCCTGGATTTCGAGTCAGGTCTATAGAAACTGGCAGTAAGTAGACAGACAGGCCGAGAGCCGGGCTTCCTATTCGGCAAACAAGAGGGTGACCAACCCCCACCAAAGCAGGAGAAGCCTGACTCTGGGGTTGATTGTTAAAATGCTAGGGTACTGTCTGCCTTTCTCTGTCACCTCGGTGCCCTGATGCTAGGGACTATCTCCCCAAGAACAGTTTTTGCAGCATTAATTAGCCGAGGTACAAATGATGCTGCCAGCAGCTTGGATATTTTAAAATTAATTACTCTGATACTTAACACTCCAAGGCCTGCTCTTGACCTCCACTAGATGGCGCTGGCACATTTCTTCCCAGTCTTGGTGCCAAGAATGCGGTCACCCCAGGAGGTTCATGCCAGCTCCTTTCTGGTTTTCTACTCTGTCTCTTTTAATCCAATCCCATCTTCTGGCATCTTCAAAAAAAAAAAAAAAAAGCCTCAGATTTTTCCGTCAGTTGTTTGCATCTCTTTCCCAGTTCTGTTACGGAATTTTCCCCCCATACCTTTAGGGGAAATCACTCCAGTGAGATTGTGGGGTAGAAAAGAAATAAATATGTCACTTCATCAACTTGACAAAAGCACACCTATTTTAATATGCACTAGTCAATAAACAAACAAACAAATAACAAATAAATAAGTAAAGACACACACCCCCACTGACACCGGACTCACTGAACCCACACTCAAGAGGGCAGAGCCCAGGCGTGCAGTTTCTTACAGCCCCTTGGTGGTTCCAACGCGCCAGAACTGAGCCCTGTGGTGCTCCACTCTTCATGATACAATTAAGGCGACTTGTAGAGCACAAAATAAATCATTAGCAGCAACTCATTTTGTTTAAATACTGGACTATGCCACACTAAACGTTAATTGAAAACTGCCAACCCAACCCCAGGACATAACTAGTACTTTGCAATCTACACCCTCTTTCAGTATATATTTTGTTAAATACCACACTCAGTGGGAAGTGTCTAGCTAGGATTCTGTTCCCATATTCATTTCTTACAGTGTACCTTTAATAATAACACTCACTACCTACCTCCCAGGAGTAGTGTGTGTGTGTGTGTGTGTGTGTGTGTGTGTGTGTGTGTTGCGCTAGAGATTGAACCCAAGAGCACGCTACCTCAGAGCAATGGCCTCAGCCCAATTTTAGTTTTTAGTATTTATTTATTTATTTATTTATTGCAGGTCTGGGGATGGAACCCAGGGGCATTCGACCTCTGAGCTATACCTCCTGTCCTATTTTTTATTCTTTATTTTGAAACCGGGTCTCATTAAGTTGCGGAAGGCCTCATTAAGTAGTTGAGGCTGTCCGCGAACCATGATCCTCCGGTCTCGGCCTCCCGAATGCTAGGATTACAAGCATGCGCCACCATGCCCAACTTACAATATATTTTTTTATAGACTTTATTTCTTTACAAACATTTTACAAATGCTCTGTGACTTGCCTCAACCCTTTGATTTTTACCCTAGTCTTTTCCTATTTGGGACAATCTTATGATAAACCTTACTTTATACAAAATACTTTCTTATTTTTACAAATGTTTTTTCCTTTTTATCCTTTCTCCACCAAACACTTTTTACACTCACACACTTTCCACATCTGTCTCTTGTTTTTTTCTTACATACAAGCTGACCCCAAACAATGTTATTTTCCGATGTTGCTTTTACACCAACATTTTAGAAACCTATTTAATAGACTCAAGTATTACTTTAGATCTTATGAAGTTAAGAGCATTTTAAAGTATTACTCACATTTTATGTTTATTTAACAATTTAATTATTTAACTTAATAATTGAATTATAAATTACTGCAGAAAATTAAGACATCAGGTAAGTATCTTTAGTGTCTTAAGATATTTTTCTTCTGCCAAAGGGAAAAAAAAAAAGAATAAACACTAGGGCTGAGAGTATAGCTAGGAGGTATAATGCACCTGGAGTTTCATCTCCAGTACCCAAAAAAAAAAAAAATAGAGCTGGAGGTGTACCTTGGAGATAGATACCCCTGGGTTCTATCTCCAACACCAGTAAGTAAATAAATAAATAAATAAATAAATAAATAAGTAAATGCATACATACATATATACATACAAGTCACAGGATATCAAGTGCTTTGGAAGAATGAAGTTTACATCAAGCTGGGATTTTAGGCAAGGAATTTAAGACAAGCTGTTGAATAGGATATAAATAAGTGTAAAGAGTTGGAGGGAGCTCTCCAATCAGGTAAAGTGCCAACATAAAGCTAGCAGGGAGATATACAGGGTGTAGTTGTTTTGGAGAATCAGTTTCTAGCTGGATGCTGTGGCACGTGTCCACAGTCCCAGCTACTAACGGGCTGAGTCAGGAAAATCTCTTGCACCCAGGTCAAGTCTCTAAGCACCAAATAACCTTTTCAAACCCAAACCATCGTCATACCTCAGCAGTGGCTGACTTTCAGTGCAGTGACATTTTTCAGGTGACAGTGTTTTCTGGTTCCTCCCTCCTCCCTCTTCTCCTTGCTTTAAATATACATATGTTGGCAATTCTTGGTTCAATGTATTAAGTACCAAGTGTGGACTTACATAAATCAAACAGGTTTCTACTTGGCTTTTTCTCTGCACATATGTACAACAAATACTGCTGAGGTTATGGAGTAACTGTGGCCTAATTATCTGCCATGGAAAACTTTACACATATTCCCCAAAGCAAAGTGTTTATCATGGAATCTATTAATTTTTATAAGAATTCATCTGAGATCAAATAGGCAACTTATCCAACTAGCTAATTGTAGCCTTGCCTTGGGCAAATTAAATAACCTATTGGAGCCAAGCCTTGACTTGTGTCATCTATCAAATATAATTAACAATGTGTACCTCATACCACACGGGGTTGCTGTAAGAATTAAATGTAATCCCATATGATAACGTGTGATTCAAACATGCAGTGTGACCGTTATTCCTCTTACCAAATAGATACAGAGGCATCAAAATGTCCCTGATGCTATTCTGTGTGGTGTTGGTGACGAACCAGGACTCAGAAGCAATTGTGGTTACAAACAGTAAAGTGTGGTTAAAGTAACACGAATGGCATTTCTACTTGAAATAACTTAGTACTTGTAATCTATGTAGTTAGTAGAAATCTCCATTTGATTTATAAAAGTAGAACATTTCTTAAAGTACCAATTAATGTTCCAAAATTTCAAAATACATTCTACCAATGAACACAAGATAAAGTATGCTTTCTACTCCCATTCAAGTGAATGTTTTCATGCAGAAATATAAAGGTCTGCCTGACACTGACATTTTTGCTAGAATTTAAAGACACTTAAGCCAGGAGTGGTAGTATATTCTTATAATCCTACTACTTGGGAGGCTGAGACAGGAGGATTGCAGGTTCGTGACCAGCCTCAGCTACTTGTGAGGCCCTCTGCAACTTAGTGAGACCCTGTTTCAAATAAATATAAAATAAAATAAATAAATAAATAAATAAATAAATAAATAAATTTATCTATACAATCATCTTATTTTCTAGATTCGGAATAAAAGATCCCTGCAGCTATTCTCATAACTTTCTCAGCCCCAGTTTTCAAAACAGCTTTCGATGTTATATGTTATGCTTTGATCTCCCTCCAAAAGAAAGACATTTTGATAAAAGCTCTAAATTTTTTTCCAGTGGTTTCCCCTTTCTCTGCTCTACTTTTTCATCAGTTACAGTACATCGTATTTTAAAGAACTCTCTCTTCACTTTTCTGACTCAAGTAAACTGGAATTTTAAAAAGTAACTCACCACTGCATTAATTATATTTAGATATAAATAGAGTATTCTCAAGAAGTTTACAGTAGAAAAAGAAGATTTTAAAATTAGGTGGTAGATGCCGGGCGTGGTGGCGCACGCTTGTAATCCCCGCGCTTGGGAGGCGGAGACAGGAGGATCGCGCAGGTTCGAAGCCAGCCGCGCGCACTGGCTTAGGAGACCCTGTTTCTAAATAAAAATATAAAAATAGGTCTGGGAGTGTAGCCCAGAGGTAGAAGGGCTTCCAGGAACCCCAGTACCACCAAAAAAAAAAAAAAATAGGTGGTAGATGCTGAGAGAGATGATGAAGGATTTTTAAGAAAATAGCTTGTATGATTAATTTGCTCAGTCATGACCAGTCTCTGTGGGTACTTGCAGTAGAGTGCATGTCCATTGAACAGCTATACCCTCCCCATCACTGAGTCCCCTGTAAAGGGGGCCTCCCTGTCTGCTTCATGTCCCTCAGAATATACTTTTCATTCTCCCCCTGGTGCACTTTTCACTTCCCACTTCCCCTAAGAGACTCAGGACTCTCCCAACCCCAAACCACTTTCCAGATCCTCATTTTCGGGCACTCTTTTCTATGAACAGCCCCATTGCTGCCTTTCTGGCAAATTACTTGAGCCTATATCTGTGTAAGCATGGTGTCAAGAAAGGTCTTAAGTGAAATCACCAGTCAACTTGCAGGAGTACATCTCAGGTTATTCAAGACTGGAGATGAGCCTATGTCTGTCTGTGTCTGTCTGTCTGTCTGTCTGTCTGTCTCTGTCTCTCTCTCTCTCTCCCTCCTTCCCTCCCTCCCTCTTTCTCTCTCTCTCACACACACACAGTCAGAACACACACCCACAAACATATCACCAACAAAAGCCCCCTTGGCCAGTCCTGCCCCCCCAGCCTTCAGTGGAGCTACTGTAGGAGGAAAAAGACTTAGGGAATGACCATGTGCCTTCTGTTTGTCCCAACACTGTGCAATCCACCCACAGAGTGGAATTCTAGTAGCACTCAGCTAGCTGAGCTGGACTCAGGTGGCAGACAGGTCACATGGGCATTTTCCAGCAGGAAGGCCATAATTACTGGTGATTAAATGGTGGTTCTGCTTTCTGCAAAGTGGAATCACTGCATTCCGTTTGTGTTACTTTTCAAGGCGCACCAAGTAGCGACATCTAGTGGTCCCTGTTCAAATTACTCTTGGACTACCATGTCGGGAGGGGTGACTTTCAGAAAACGGAGATTTAATTATAATTCCAACTGTAGCAATCATTATATCCAAGATTTATGCTGCGATCACCATAGGCAAGTTACTGCCCCTCCACTTCCTCATCTGCAAATAAGGGTAATAAGGATGGAGGGGCTGATAGGAGGCCTGAAGGAGATGACATGTGTTTGGTGCTCAAAAATGGTGCTTGGCATACAAGTGTCATTAGAACTCTACTCCACCTGCCTCTGTCATATCACAAAGATAATATTTTAAGTGCTCAGTGAACTTGCATTAATTTTTCTCCACAACCCTCCAGTGCTACTGGCACAGCCAGGAAGCTGTGCCTCACTACATGCCCTCAACACCCTCTGTACACCTTCAGGGACACAGCAACCTCACTGTCAAAAGTTCACTATTGCTAGCATGGTGGCCACGCCTGTAATCACAGTCTTGGGAAGCTAAAATAGGAGGATCACAGACTTGAAACCAGCCTCAGCAACTTAGTGAGACCCTGTTTCAAAATAAAAAATAAAATAGGTCTAGGGGTGTAGCTAGGAGGTAGAATCCCCTGGGTTCAATCCCCAGTACCCCCCAAAAAATTTCATTATTAACCAAAGCCTATTTGTGGTCTACGCCACCAGGATTTACATTTGCCGTCTGCCTGTCTTAAGTGGGGCATGCTTTATTGAAATTTCTATAGTCAATACCACTCCTGTCACCTTGCACTAAGCTACTTCCCCCACGCATCCTGCTTGCTGGCCTCTGAAAACACCTGAGTTTCAAGATGTATAAAAGACCTGGAAACTAGAACAGAGACTGGAGCAACTAGAAGAGGACATAAATCCAATGCTCCAACATATAGGAACAGGTAGGAACTTCCTCAACAAGACCCCCAGAGCTCAGGAAATTAAACCAAGAATTAATAAATGAAAAGGCATTAAACTAAAAAGTTTATGATCATCAAAGGAAACCATCAAGAGTCTAAAAAGAAAGCCTACAGAATGGGAGAAGATCTTTGCCAGCTAGCCCTTTTATAGAGAATTAATATCTAGAATACCCAAAGAACTTAAAAGACTTTATACTAAGAAAAACAAATAACCCAATCAAGAAATGGACAATTGAACTAAATAGATATTTCACAAAAGAGATAAAAATGGCCAATAAATGCATAAAAAACATCATTAGCAATCGGGGAGATGCAAATCAAAACTATATTTAGATTCCATCTAACCCCAAGCATAATGGCAATCATTAAGAAGTCAAAAAACACTAAATGTTGGCAAGAATGTGGGGAACCTGGAACTCTTCTACACTGTTGATGGAATTGCAAATTAGTTCATCCACTTTGAGGATCATTGAAGATTCCTCAAAAAACTGGGAATGGATCCACCATGTAATCTGGCTATACCACTCTGGGTATCTTTCCAGTGGGGATGAAATCAGAGAACTATAGCAACATATGCACACCCATGTTCATAGCACAATTCACAATAGCTGTTATAGAACCAACCTACATGTCCATCAACAGATGAATAGATTACAAATTATTAGATATCGATAAAATAATTTTTTTTGCAGTATTGAGGATGGAACCCAGGGGCATTCTACCTCCAGCCAACAACCTCAGCTCTATTTTTGCTCTTTATTTTGAAACAGGTTCTCACTAAGTTGCAGGGGTTCTCACTAAGTAGATGAGGCTGGCTGAGAACCTGAGATCCTCCTGTCTTTGCCTCCCAAGTACTGGGATTACAAGCATGAGCCACCACACCTGGCTTCTATACAATGGAATTCTATTCAGCAATAAAGAACAAAATTATATCATTTGCATGAAAATGAAAGGACCTGAAGAGCCTTATGTTAAGTGAGATTAGCCAGTCACAGAAAGGGAAGCGTCCTATGCTTGCTCTAATATGCACCAGCTAGGGAGTAATTGGGATACCAGATAGTGGAGTAGAAACCTCAGTGGAGCCAGGGAGGTGGTCTAGGGGAAGGAAAAGGAAAAGAGTGAGGATCACTGAAGGAATTGCTACCATTGGCTTTGTTTACAAATGTCAAAATATCAATGTCAATCTCAGAGGGGGATGGAGAAGAGTGGGGGGAGGGCACCAAGTGCATGTATGTCACTGTTGCATGATTTACATTATGATGTGAGACTGTAATGCACCAATAAAAGCATATTTTAAAAAGCACTTGAGTTTGATACTCCTTGTTTAGACACTAAAGCTCAGGAAATAAAACCAAAAAAATCAATAAAGGGGATGGAATCAAATTAAAAGTCTTCTGCCCATCAAAGAAAACAATCAAGAGTATGAAGAGAGAGTCCACAGAATGGAAGAATATCTTTGCCAGTTACTCCTCTTACAAAGGACTAGTATCAAGAATACATAAAGAACTCAGAAAGACAACATGGTGGTAGGAGATACTTCAAATTCATCCTAATCCTTATTGTTCACAACACACTTCAGATAGAGGAATTATTGTCATTCTACAAGATGAGATAACTGGAGACTAAAATAGACAATGGAGGGGAGCAGAGCGGCAGGCGCCATCTTTCCTTGCAGCACCTGGCCCCAGAGAGGAGGGGAATTCAGAACAGAGCTCAGAGCCACAGAGGTGATATGCCGGCCTCAGGCCCGAGGACATGGCAGCAGCGCCTTACTGCCGGTGGCAGTGGCAAATTCACCAGACGGCTACAGACCAACACACTCAAAAGCCTACCAGGCTCCAGAGAGGAGCGGGAGACAGTGAGCCGCTGCGGAACAGCCGGGCAGGATTTGGCAGATTTTTCGGTGCAGGGAGCATCTAAAGCTCCCAGTGGCTGGGCTCAGCACACCCTGCAGGGACTCAGAGCAGAGCTCAAAACCAGAGAAGAAATACGCCAGCCTCACAGCCAAGGGCATAGCAGCGGCGCCATATTGCCACCGGCGGCAACAGCAGTGAATTCACCAAGTCCACTACAGCTCCATCAGCGCACTCAACAACAGTGAGTCAAATTGTGGCCCCTAGAGAAGAAATCCCAGTACTGAAATCCCAGGGACTTGACCCAGTGGGGAAGTGGCACTGACAGAGATATTACACCATAGGAGAACACCCAACCTGACACCCCCCATGGTCTAAAGCAACCTCATTTGACTCCCTGGGTCTGAGACTCTGCGATACAACCTAGTAAAGGAGTAGTGGGGACTGAGATACCACAGACTCGAGATCCAGAGCACCTTAAGTGAAGTCTTAGTGACCCAAGGGAAGAACCCAGAGAAGATACAAACTTCTGAAACCATGGTAAAGAGGAATAACAATGGAGCAATGAATGCCCACAACCCCACAACATCAGAACCCAATAAAACAAAAATTCAGAGATTTCTAGAAGATCAAATCAGGAAAATAACTGTAGAAATAATAGAGGTGTTTTGAAAAGAATTCAGAGAGAGCCAAAGAGAGATAAAGGATGCAATTAATGAAGTAAAGTCCTCAATTCAAAGCACAAAAAACCGATTAGACCATATGGAGAATAGAATCTCGCTCTTAGAAGATGAACACTCTAAAAATGAATGCATAGTTTCTAATTTAGAAAAAAAAATCCGACAGCAGGAATCTGACATTGAAGAAATATGGGCCCATTTTAAGAGAGCTAACCTAAGAATAATTGGAATACAGGAGGGAAAAGAAAGTGAAACCAAAGGGATCAACAATCTCTTCAAGGAAGTAATAGCAGAAAATTTTCCAGACATAGAGCAAGAGGTCGATACACAGGTCCAGGAAACTTATAGAACTCCCTTTAGACAGGATCAGAGAAGAGGATCCCCACGCCACATAATTGTCAAAATGACCAATGTGGAAGCCAAGCAGAGAATCTTAAAGGCAACAAAAGCAAAGGGCCAAGTGACATTCAGAGGCAAACCAATTAGAATCACTCCAGACTTCCCAAACCAAGTCATGAGAGCCAGAAAGGCTTGGAGTAACATAGTCCAAACACTGAAAGAAAACAACTTCCAGCCAAAAATTTTCTACCCAGCAAAACTTTCTATCAAATTAGATGGGGAAATAAGAAGCTTCCATGACAAACAGAAACTGAAGGAATTTATGTCTTCAAAACAAGCGCTAGAGAAAATACTCAAAGAGATTAACTACAAAGAAGAATTAGGTAACACACACCAGAACCAGAGAAACAAGTTTTCCATCCAACAGACAACTAAGATTGGTTATCTGTGGAGATTCATTATTTATGTTAGTCTTTTACATATCTCTAAATTGTATTGTTTGCTTTTATTGTTGCTAATTCTTAGGATTTCTATTTGGAATATTAATATACCTTCAAATATAGCATTTGGAAATATTTTATCCCATTCTATCAGTAACTTTTAACTCTGTTTACATTGTCTTTGGATATACAATTTTTAAAAATTTTTTTAGGGAGTTTGTTCACCCTTCTTTTGCCTGTGCCATTGAAATCATATCCAAGAAATCACTGCCAATTTCAATGTTGTGAGGTTTAATGACCCAGATTTTCTTCTAAAGGTTTATAGTCTTAAGATTTATATTTAGGTCTTTTATCTATTTTGAGTTAATATTTGTATATGGTATTAGGTAAGGGTCCAATTTTATTCTTTTTCATGTAATTATTTTTCAACAATATTTAGTTAAAAGATTATTATTTCCTCCACCAAATGTTCGTGGAAACCTTGTCAAAAATAACTTGACAATATATGGAAGAATTTAGCTCTAGGCTTTTATTTAACTCCAATGGTTTATATATCTGCCTTTAGAACAGTACTACACTGTTTCAATTATTGTAGCTTTATATGGTTTGAAATCAGAAAATATACATCTTCTAGCTTTGTTCTTTTTCAAGATCCCTTTGGGTATCTAGAGTCCATATTCCATATTAGGATAGATTTTTTTCCTGAAAAATAAATAAATAAATGTATGATAGTTTCACCCAAAAAAGAAAAAAGAAAAAATATTCTCTGGTAAGAAAGAAAGCAAAAAGAAATATTGAAATGTTATCTTTAAGTCATCAAAAGCTTGGTATCAGACAAATGAAACTGTTATGTGAGATTATCATTGTTAATTTTGGATAAATTGCTATAATACTAGATGTCAACCACTAAGCCAAGCATGGGAAGGAGGGATGGGGAGGGAACGGGGTGGGGATCGGGTAGGGGCTAATTGGGCGATGTGTACATGTATGTCTACAAAAGTTTTTTATCCCATTATGATGTATGAATACAGTGCACCAATATAAAAAAGTAAAAAAATAAAATAAAATAAAATAGACAAAGGGTCAGCTAACATATGGCAGAACTAGATTCTAAGACAGAGGATGCGATGGCAAACCTATATCTTCTTCCACAAGGACCACTCTGCCCACGTAAGGATGACAACAGCCTGGCTCTGCTTGGCACTAAAGTTCCACATTTATTCCAGGCCCAGCATGGAAAGGTGGGCTATGCATCCATGAGGTTGCACCTCAAGGACAGAAGCCAGAGGGAAGGAAACTCAAACTATTTCCTATAAGAAATGAGAGGGGGAAAAGCACTTGGCTCAGAGAAAAGGCATTACAGGAAGACATGATTGCTCCTTCTCTCTTTTCTTTTTTTTTTTTGGAGGGGGGAGTGGGGAGGTGGGAAGAGCACATGGGTACTGGGACTTGAACCCAGGAGCATTCTACCTCTGAGCTAGACCCCCAGACCTATTTTCTGTTTTATTTTGAAACAGTGTCTCACTAAGTTTCTGAGGGCCTCACTAAACCATTTAGGCTGGCCTCAAACCTATAATTCTCCAGTCTCAGCCTCCCAAATACTGAAATTACAAGTGTACACACCCCACCTGATAGTCCTTCTTATATTTAAGGGTTCCTGATTAGAAAAAAAGAGCAGATATTCTAGGTAATCAAAGAAAGCAAAAACAAGGCTAAAAAAGGCAAGAACTAAGGCATATTTATATTCAGTGCAATGGATTCTTCCAGAAGACAGACACCCTCCAGGTGTGAGGCCACTAAAGCTCTAACTGAATTGGTGTCTAGAATTCTAGATAAGTTATAAGGTCCTTTCAACCTGAAATTTAAAACTCGGTTACCCTATGCAAGGTCCCTTGGCTCCTCCCACTTTTTTCTTCATCCTGAGAGTTAGATCAAAGTTCCTTGACTATTCGGTGACCTTCCAGTTACATGTTATCCTCTGCAAGCTTGAGTCCATGCCACGGCCCTGCACTCTACGTTTATTCTAGGCACTGAACATTCCCAGGCTCTGATAAAGTTGTTTAGGTTGTTGCTCAAAGCACTGAAAGATCAACCATGTTTCTAAACATGCTGAAACTAGTCCAGGCCCTGGGTCGAATTGCTTAATGCTTTATCCAAATTCTCCAACTCAACTTCCTCATTATAGACATACTATAGCAAAGTATTTCTCTTTTCATGCTGAGGACACTGAAGCCCTTTAAGTATGTAAACTCCCCTAATAAATGCTATGCGCTGATCACCCTGGCATTCAGTGTTTCATTCCTTGGAATCCTAATTGGCCCCACCTCAAGAAGAAAGGACTAGGGCAGTTTCTTGAGGGAACTCCACTAGCAGTGCTGCTGGGTAACTCAGGCCATGGGTTCTGCCCAACAGAACATCCTGACAGCGTTTAACTACTCAGCCTGCTTAAACAGCATCTATACAAGACATATAAGGATTATAATTTTTCAAGAGAACAAATTATAAAATATGCCTAATTTATACCAAAGACATGCAAGTTTTTGTCAGTACTTCAGGGGCATCGTTGAGACTATTAAATTCTATCAATCAGAAAGTGTACAGAAATACCGTGAAAGAGAACCCTGGTTTACAAAGAAAAAGTGCCCAAGAGGACTCATTAGCATGTGCCCCAGCGAGCCGCCAGGATGGAATTCCTAAGGGTTCACACAGCAGAGAGGCGCCCAGAGGGGCCAAATCAAGTACCAGGTCCCACACTAAAGCATGTCCTGAGGCTGAGACCCTCCTCCAGCACAAAGGATGCTCCTCTGCAGACCTCTCCACACAACCATTACCAAGAACCCGAGGCTCCTTGTGTTACACTCACAAGGCCCATCACTGCAGCAAGGGAAAACACTCTCCTGTGACTATGAGACAGGCTGGTACTCTCCTTTTGTAGAATGTCACATTCAGAGCACACCTTCTGTAGGTTCCCCAACCTCACTCTAGCCACGCATCTCTACCCTGCCCTCTAATATTCATTCAGTGTCCCCTGGTTACTCAGTGTTATAGGACAGTTCTCCAGGTACCTCGGGCCAGCATAGTACTCTCCCCTTTCTCACATGTAGCTTTCAATACGAAAGACTTCTACGTCTCCAGGGCCAGCATGTTTCTTCTATTTAGTCTCCCCATCTGTTCTGGAGATCAGTTCTCTGGTTCAGTCAGGCCTTTCCTAACTGCTTAGAAAATACTGACACTACCCAGTGGGACACGTGGATGTGCTGAGCATCAAGTCCTCTGTGTAGACAATGGCCTCAAACATCACTCCAGATGGTTTACCTGAAGGAGCAGAAAGGCCAGTGGCAGAGAGCTGTTTTCTTCTAGGATTACATCACTTGAAGCAAAGGGTTCAGATATAAATCAGGGTCCATACAGAAATACAGAGAAAGCAAACCCTGGGTTACAAAAAACAAGTGCCCAAGAGGACTCAGCATGTGCCTCATATAGAACTAGCCACGCATCTCTACCCTGCATTCTAATATTCATTCAGTGTCCCCTGATTACTCAGTGTTATAGGACAGTTCTCCAGGTACCCCAGGCTAACATAGTACTCTCCCCTTTCTCACTTTTAGCTTTCAAAAATAATAGTAGAGTTGGGCGCGGTGGCACACGCTTGTAATCTCAGCATTTGGGAGATTGAGACAGGAGGATCACAGCTCACGAAGAGCCTCAGCTACTTAGTGAGGCCCTTTGCAGGTCAGTGTTTTAAAATAAAGAATACAGCCGGGCATGGTGGCACATGCTCCCAGAGCTTGGGATGCTGAGGCAGAAGGATCGCACAGGTTCAAAGCCAGACTCAGCTACTGAGTGAGGCTCTCAGCAACTTAGTGAGACTCTGTTTTCAAATAAAGTATAAAATAGGTCTAGGAATGTAGCCCGGAGGTAGAAAAGCCCCTGGGTTCCACCAGTACCACCAAAAATAAATAAATAAATAAATAAATAAATAAATAAATAAATAAATAAATAAATAAAATAGGGCTGGGGTGTAGCTCAGTGGTAGAATGCCCCTGGGTTCCATCCCCAGTACCACAAATAATAATAATAACTGCTGCTATTATTATTATTATTATTATTATTATTATTATTAATTATTGTAGAATGCCCTAGGAATGGAATATCCTGAGGTAAGGGAGGGACTCACTGGAATAGCCCAGCTCTTTTCCAGTGTTCCCTCCCCAGAAATAGGATGTCCTTAATGTCATGTTGCCCTGGGTGTATGTAACTCGGAACGACTACCTTTCCATGTCCCTCAGCTGCAGTACAAGTGGAGTCTGCCCCAGGTAGCTCCCCTAAGCCTGGGGACTGGCTCACAATGATTCCTACACCATCCCTGGCTGCCTTTTGGATAAACCCGCTTCAGGTAAATTCTTATGTGTGAGCTTTCTGTCTCATCAGACTCAGACAAATTGGTAACCAGTGCACAGAGAACCTGCTCACAAATGTGACTTGGGCAGTGCGTGCATGCCAGGGAGCAATGCCGTATGGCTCCAAAGAGTCCTTGAAGGCTGGGTGTGTGGCACAGCGGTACAGCACTTGCCTAGTGTGCGTGAGGCCCTGGCTTTGATCCCTGGCACCACAAAATAGATAAATATATAAATCCTTTGTCCAGTACCGGCCTCTTCTAGAGCTTTCTTCTTTGATGATATCAGTACAACCAAAAAAATCCTATTTTTAAATAAATACAAATAACTACTGTTGGAAAATATGTTGGCTGTTTTCATCTCTTGGAGGTGCTATGTCTGAGAAAACTAATTATAAAAAAACATTTATACAGTTCACTGTATTCCGCTGTTAGAAATTAAAATATTTGGCTTAATCTAATCATTCAAAGTAATGTTAATGAGAAGGATAAAAACAAATAAAAGACGTAGTGCTTTAACCTAAGGCTAACTATGCTGTTATGCAGAGTTCGTTTGTTAAAACGATGAGATAAAGGTTTCTAGATTCTAGGGAGAAAAGAATTCTAGACTTGGGCTAAAAAATATGAGCAGAGATATGCAAGGTGGCACATGCTTGTAACACCAATGCTTGGGAGGCTGAGACAGGAAGATCACAGGCTCGAAGACAGCCTCAGTAAAGAGAGAGACCCTCAGAAACTTAAAAATCTAGCCCCCATCAGAGTGGCAAGCATAAAAAACTCAAATAACAACAAATCCTGGTGAGGATGTGGAGAAAGAGGAACTCTTTTACACTGTTGTTGGGAGTGCAAACTAGTTCAGCCACTATGGAGATCAGTGTGTTGATTCCTTAGAAAACTGGGAATGCACCCACCATATGATCTGGCTATACCACTCCTGGGCATCTTTCCAAAGGGCTTGAAATCAGAGAACTACAGTAACATATGCATATTCATGTTCACAGCAGCACAATTCATAACAGCCAAAATATGGAACCAACCCAGGTCCCCATCAACAGATGAATGGATAGCAAAATTATGGGAAATACACACAGTGGAATTCTACTCAGCTATAAAGAAGAACAAAATCATGTCATTAACAAGAAGATGGAAAGACCTGGAGAACATTATGTTAAGTGAGATCAGCCAACCGCAGAAAGAGAAGAGACTTAGGTTTTCTCTATTATGCCCAAACTAGGGAGCATTAGGGATACCAGAGGGGTTCCAGGTAATGGAGAGGAAACTTCAGCAAAGCTAGAATGGAAGGATAGGAGAGGACACTCATTTTTAGGAGGGGGGAAGGGAAAGGGGAGAGGCTACCAACCATAGTCTGAATGTATGCCATTTTCAATATGTTCCACATAAAAATAAAAAATATATTTAAAAAAAACTATCTCAAAAAAAAAAAAAACTGGTGCTGTAGCTCGGGGGTAGAATGCCCCCGGGATCAATCTCCCAGTACAAAGAGAGAGGAGAGGAGAGGAGAGGAGAGGAGAGGAGAGGAGAGGAGAGGAGAGGAGAGGAGAGGAGACAAGTGAAGAGGTGAGCAGTGTTTGGTGGGGTAGGGTTGTTTTGGGTTGGTTTCTGTGGTGCTGGGAATTAACTCCAGGATGTCACACACATTAGGTATGCTCTCTACTAAGGAGCTGCACTTCAAGCCTGAAAAGAGTTTTAGTGTCCCTTCTGCCACTAAATGGTCCCAAGGAGCCTACTAGGCCCCCAGACCTGCATAGACCATTTCTTACAGCTCTAAAATTCTGGAATTGCACCTTTACTCCCCACCATCAAAACCTGTTAAAAATAAAAACCTATCACCTACAAGCTGTGATGGCCCACCTCTGGCAGCCTTCCTGACCACAGGAAGAATGGTGCCTACTGCCTCCAACCTATGGATTCAGGCCCAGATATGAAATGTGCTTTGGAGCCAGGTGTGGTGGCGCATGCTTGTAATCTCAGCATTTGGGAGGCTGAGACATGAGGATCCGGGTTCGTGGCCAACCTCTACTATTTAGTAAGAACTTCTGCAAATCTGTGAGACTCTGTTTCAGAATAAAGAATAAAAAATAGGGCTAGGGGTGTAGCTTGGAGGTAGAATGCCCCTGGGTTCCATCCCCAGTAATGCAAAAAAAAAAAAAAATGTGCTTTGGACAATGACTTGGAACACGGATGTGTATCACTTCTAGAGAGAAGTTTTGGGGGTCAGCATCTGTTTCAATGTGCTTTTTCCCTCTGCCAGTGGACAGACCCACTCCAGTAGGAGCCAGTGTGCCATCCCAGGTCCCAGAGTGACCGTGACAGGGAGAAGAACCACAGCAAACCTGAAACAGGCAGGAAGCAAAATGGCAAAATTTTGGTGTCATAAGTCACTGGTCCTTTCAAGTGTTTGTTACCACGGTGCAATCAGTGAGTATCTGCCAAGACTAACAAAAGACTTTGTGATCATAAGATCCAGTTTTGAAATTTGAAAAAAATATATCCATCTGCTTGAAAATTAAGTACTTACTCAAAAATGTTTTCTTCAAGTTGCCATGAGAAATAGATTGGCTTCTAACCTGAGAACTGGGGACAGTCGCTCTCTCATCTCTGGGATTTGTATAGTATTAAGTCAGAAAAGTAAAAAAAAAATACATGGCGCATCTGTTATGAGCAACAAAGTGAAACATTAACCATTCACAGCAAAATGAGCATAGTGCAGCTTAAGATCCTTGTTCAGAGCTACAAAAAACTGTAGAGATGGAATACTATGAAACTGTAAAAATCATTAATGGTAAAATAACATGAAAATTGCATCTAGAAAACACTTTGCACAAGGTACCCTTAACTATGGAAAGAATGAAACTTGCTTTTTCTACTCTGAAGAGGCTTCTAAGATCCTATTTTGAATTCAGGTTGCTATAGAAACCAGTAGAATTCTGTATGGGATTCCATCAGAATTCCTGCCCAATGGTGCGCACAGAAGAACCCGCCCACCTTGATGTCTCAACTTAAAGGCATCGCTCTGGTTTGACTCTTTTGGTAATTCTCACAAATTCAGACTAAAATATCTATAAAATTTAAGGCTCATAACAAGGATGTTCTTTCCAATGTAGACGTTTTTCTTTCCAAGAGGTGAGAACAACTGTCCACATGACTCTGACGCACAAGTCTGGCTATTTCAAGCCAAGTCGTGATACCAGGCGTGCATGTCAAAGTATGCATGTTCAGGCACAAAGATTACTGGGAAATATGTATATGTATATCAGCAATAACTGTGGTTTGGATAAGCCACACAAACTAGGATGTGGCCACTATACACAAATGTGATAGCAATAATAGCTAATTTTACTGTGTACTTACTGTTTTAAATCTTTTTTCCATATTAATGCAACAAGCTCATGAGATAAGTACTATGTCATCATATACTACTATATAAGTACCCATATATTTATATATAGGGAGACTGAGGCAAAAAGGGTATAGTAGTAGAATGGGCATTTTTAACCAGGCAGTCTGCCTCGGCATCTCATACATTTGCAACTACAGGCCGAGCATCCTTAATTTGAAAGCCTGAAATTTGAAGAGCTCTAAACTCTGAAGCTTCTGGGGCACCAACATGATGCCACAGGTAGAAAATGCTATACCTGACTTCATGTGACAGGTTGCAGTCAAAATGCAGGCCCACTAAATATACCAAAGCAAAGTACTTTCAGGCCGTGTGTATAGCTGTCTATGAAACATAAATGAGTTTTGTGCTTTTACATGTGGGGCCAAGCCCCAAAATGTCTCATTTTGAATATGTGAATATTCCACATTTTAAAAATAATCCTAAAACAAAATCTAAGACATTTCTGGCCCCATGCACTTCAGAGATACTCAACCTATACAAATATAGGGTAACCATAAGTCAGATTAAGAACAAAGAAGAGTACTCCTCCTGAAAGTTTTCAAGCTGTAGGGCATACAAATAAATTAAACTGCTTACTAAAAATGTATTCATCTTAGGTCTTCCATCCCCTAGCCCTATTTTTTTTTTTTTTTTTTTTAGTTTGAAACAGGGTCTCACTGGGTTGCTTAGAGTCCCATTAAGTTGCTGCGGCTGGTCTCAAACCTGTGATCCTCCTGTCTCAGCCTCCCAAGTACTGAGGTTACAGACATGCACCAACACATCCAGTATGCCTAGTGATTCTAAAACAGGTGGTTGGGTAGGCCACAATTTGAAAAATAATGACCTGGCTGGGTGCAGTGGGTGGGCTGTACTAACCGATACAGCTAGCAACTCAAGCTGGGTGTGGTGGCACAGGCTTGTAATCCCCGCTCTTGGGAGGCGGAGACAGGAGGATCGCACTGGTTCAGAGCCAGCCTCGCTGGCTTAAGAGACCCTGTTTCCAAATAAAAAATATTAAAAAAAAATAGTCTGGGAGTGTAGCCCGGAGGTAGAAGGGCTTCCAGGAACCCCAGTACCAAAAAAAAAAAAAAAAAAGCCAGCAACTCCAAAGGTGGCAGATCACACGTCTGAGGCCATTTAGGGCAACTGAATGACATGCTGTCCCAAAATAAAAAAGGGCTGGGGATGTAGTGCAGTGGTAGAGCTCCTTTGGGTTCAATCCACAGTGCCACAAAAACATAAAAAAACAATAATGACCTTCGCAAACTCAGCTACTGAGTAGTCACAGGTACATGACTCAAACTCACCTACCCAGAGGAAAGCTGAGAAACAGAAAACAGCCTTAAAATAAAAACAGCTCAAAGAACACTAAAGCAATATGTGAAGGTATTATGACCAGTGTCACTTTCTGGTGTGGGTAGGGAGGAGGGGGAGGAATGTGGAGGACAATACACACACAGCTGTGTGCACATATGTTTTCAACACGTGGAGCCTGACTATGATATGGAATTACAATGCACCAATAAATTATAGGGAGGACTGTGAGCAGAAAAAATAAAATTCCTCAAACAATAAGGCTCTTGCTTGATTTCTTAAAATTCTTCTCAGACCTTTGAGCAGAGTCTATTTCTTCTAATTTTTATACACAGTTCTAAGAAGGCATCTAGTTTTCAAGATCACTTAAGGTTAGAAGCAAAGAGGAAGAGAAAACATGGGGAGAAGGAGACCTCGGGCTGAATCACTGACAGCAAAGAAGGCAGGAAGGTGGGAAGGGAGGGAAGAGACAGAGAAAAAGTCTTAAAACACAAATGTCCAAAGAAGCACTGAGACCTGGGAGCATCCACATTGAACCACGAGTCCGCCACATACCTAGGAAAAATGACTATTTTTCAGAACACAGTAAACAATATTCCTCATGCTGACCCCCCCATCCAAAATTAGTAAGGATAGAAAGTTAAAATTGATTATATTTTGCATACTACTTCAAACAACAATAATATCAAACATTTGAGGAAACTATTCATTTAAAATAGTTGGAACCATGAAAATATGGGAGCTTAAAAGCTGGTAATGTAATCCCTCCCTCCTGCTCTCCAGCAGGATGCTGAGAAATCCATGGCAGGGGTGGGCGGAGTCAAGGGGCAGGGTCAGTTGGTGGCTAGCACTGGGGGTGGGGGACACTACCCCACTACGTGCTTTGTCCTCTGTTGCCTGAAAGGGCACATTGCACTGACAATGGCACAGTGACCAGGCTTTTGGGGTGAGCAAGCAAGCTCTCAGAGCTGGGAATATTTTCCACTTGAGTGTGGACTTTTCAAGACACTTACCCAGGTAGTAATTTGCAACCAGACTCATTTCCTTCTGTAAAACTGGATGACAGAAGTTAAGATCATTTCTTATTACTTCATGCCTTGGGATTATGATTTTTATATATAAGCATCTTCTCAATCCCACCTCTACTCCTGATGGTCAGTTAGAACCAATCCAATAAGTTAGATATATATGGGCATAAGATAAAGAGATTAAAAATAAAGGGAAATTATTCTCAGAATTTTAGTCCCATGTATAGATCAGTAATGTCACAGCATAGATGCTCAGTACACGTTTAATGAATAAGTGATGGGTGCGTGGGTAAGCGGGTGGATAGATGGATGGGTGGACAGGTGGATAAATGAATCATCAGATGACTAGAAAAATAAATGGATGAATAGACAAATGAATTAAAAGGTTTTCTGATAATACAAGGTTTTCTGATGGTGACTCCCCAGTGAGGAAAAAATGTTATAACTGAAGGTTAAAGAGGATTAAAATGGCAAGTAGATATAATCTAATTAGATGACTATCGAATATATACATGTGTATGCATCCAACTGTACGTGTGTATGTGTGTGTGTGTGTGTGTGTGTGTGTGTATACACGCACTCATGAAGAACGGAGATTCTGCTTCTCAATACAATTATCTTTCATCCTTTTTTCTCTTACTCATTGTTCTAGAAATGTCAAACAACATACTCAACTATTATGTGAAAGGCAGTAGGACCTTGCAGTGTAAATACGGGCCAACTTGGCAGTGTATGTGGTTGGCCAAAGGGGCAAGAGGGATCTTTAGACTAAGAGGCAGTCAGAACCGGAACTAAAGAAAACCAAGGCAGTGAGTGAAGCCCTAACTATCTCAAGAAAAAAAAAAAAATCAAGAAAAAAAAATACATCTCCAGTTCAAGATTTTATTTTAATTTTATTTATTTATTTATTTATTTACTACTGGGGATTGAACCCAGGGCATCCTACCTCCGAGCTAAACCTCCAGTCCTATTTGTTTAATTCTTTTATTATGAAACAGGGGCTCACAAAGTTGCAGAGGGCCTCACTAAGTAACTGAGGCTGGTTGCAAACCTGCGATCCTTCTGTCTATGCCTCCCAAGTACATGGATTACAAGCACGTGACACCATACCCGGCTCCAGTTCAAGAATTTTAATCCTCAAGCCCTTGGTATTGACTTCTGATCATTCCTAAGTTAATATCTCCAGAGCAGAGGTCCTGGTCTGTTCTTGATGTCATGGGCTACCGTTTTAGTAAAGGAGAACCTTCTCAGACTGGGAAATGTCCAACAACATCCATTTAAGATGCTAGGGCCACAAGAGCTTGTCTGGGAAATTATGTCAGCCATTTCTATGTCCACTGGGTTTTGGTGAGATCCAGATGTTGAATCTGCTCCTCACCCTCTCAGTGTTTCTTTTAGGGTTTAACACCTAAGGAAGTGCTAGCTAGAACTCAAAAGCAAAGAGAGTGCAATGTTTTTATTACATTGGACAAGATAACAGGAATAGAGTTACAAAAGGCCCCAGAAACTGTTCTTGTGACTATAACCTTCCAATGTTAACAAGTTTTTCCTTGGTTTTTTTTTTTTTTTTTTTTTTTGGTGGTGATGGGCATTGAACCCAGGGGCATTCTACCTCCTAGCTACACCCCCAACCCAATTTTTTTATTCTTTATTTTGAAACAGGATCTCACTAAATTGTGGAGGGCTTCACTAAGTAGTTGAGGCTGGTCTCAAACCTGTGATCCTCCTGTCTCAGCCTCCCAAGTACTGGAATTACAAGCATGTACCATCACACCCGGCTTTAACAAGTATTCTTGTTGCCTCTGGTGAGCCTTTTTCTTGGTCCTATAGACAAGGAGACATTACAGTGTCTCCTGTTATATATAAGTGAAGAATAAGATTAAGCCATGGACTAGCATATTATACTACAGTATACAGAAGCCTACTGTCTTAGCCTTTTTGTCACTGTGACCAAAATAGCTTGACAAACACAACTTAAGAGGGAGAAAAGTTTATTTTAGGGCTCATGATTTCGGACGTCAGTCTATGATCAGCTAGTTCGCAGAAGGAATTGCTCCAAAGCAGGGCATTAGGGCAAAGCAGAGGAAATAAAGTTCTTCTCACCTCATGGCGGCAGGAAACAGAGTGGACAGTGAGGAAGGCCAGGGGCAGATATAGCTCCTAACTATGCCCTCAGGGATCCACCTTCTCTAGCCGTTTCCCACTCCTCACTTTCAAGACAGGCTGCATTGTCTAATACAGGAGCTTTTCTGGAGGACATTTTTTCCCCTAGGGGACATTTTATTTTTTGATACTGGGGACTGAACACAGGGGCATTCTACTTCCAAGCTACATCCCCATTCTTTCTTTTTCTTTTTTCTAATTTTTGAAACAAGGTCTTGCTAAGTTGCTGAGGAGTCTCACTAATTCACTGAGGCTGACCTCAAACCTTCAATCTTCCTGTCCCAGCCTCCCAAGTACTGGGATTACAGGCATTCACCACCACATCGGGCTTTCTAGGGGACACTTTAAATTAAAATCAGAAGACCCTCTATATTATTATTATTGCTGTTTGATTAGACCCATAGTATGTCTAACCAAATAGCAATAATGAAACAAATACTAAGGAGGTGATTATAGTAGCGGGGTTTCAAACTTCAACCAAGAATGTGAGTAGAAAAATAAGAATATCAGAAGAAAAATATTTGAATACTACATGAAAAGGGAAACAAAGTAAAGAGATGAATTCTGGCCAATGAAGTATCTTAGCAACATCCAGTGATGTGCCTTAGCCACTGTGATGTCTAACCCTGAGGGGCAGTACTTGTACACTGCACGTTGCTACCTGTTGAAAAAAAGCCTACTTACAAAAAGGAATGGTCCTGTTTGGAAGGACACTTCCAACTAACTCTGTGACTGCTTGGCTAATGGTCATCAAGAGACCATTTTGTCTTTGGCTTTCCAAAGACACCTTGGAACATAACATAATCTGGAAATGATGACTTAGAAGTTTTCATCACATAGATGAATATGTTTGTCCAAAGAAAATGTAGAGTGAAAATGTGATCAGGTCAGAACTCTGGAGAACTCCTAACAATTAAAAGCCAAGTTGTTAAAGATGATCCAGCTAAGCAAACAGAAAAAGGAGTATAAGAGGGTTTGGATTATAGTCAGGGTAAAGGAATATCTCGGGGAATATATTCAGAGGGATATCTCAGAAGCCAAGGGTGGGCAAGTTCTTAGAAATATAAAATGTTCCGGAGAAGACAAGCAGCATTCTGTAAGACTAGAACTTGGCACTGAAGTCCTGATGGCCTTGAGAGAGCATTTGCATATGGGGTGATGAGGCCAGAAGCCTAGTTCTCCTGTCTGAGAAGCAAATTAGACAGACACAAGGAACAAGGGTAGTGGATAAAAGACACCTCTTCCATGAGGTCAGTCAATTAAGAAAAAATAAAAAAAACCACCCAGCAGTAGTTTTAGAAGTACACTGTAGGGAGTTGGCGGGCTTTGGTTTTCACTCTTGATTTCAGAACGGTCCTTAAGTACCGTGCAGTTGAAGAAGTTCTCAGAAGACAGGGAGAAGCTCAAGCACAAGACCATAATCAATGGTGAAAACTGACAATGACCACGCCGGTGATGGGGTTGAATTGAGAGTACACCAGAATGGGACGCCCCAGAGAGAAAAGCACAGAGCATTTCCTCATCTGAAACAACACTGGAAGAAGGCCAAAGCCTCAACTGAGACACCCAAAATGTGTCTTATATAAATGCATATATTTGATCTTCCACCTGCATCTGTGGCTTATACCAAAACTAATGCTTAAAATAACTCTGAGATGTTAAAATAATTTCCCAATTGTGTTCTCTAGTTTCTACTTAAGTAGAAAAGCACATCTTCTATTTTAGAATTATTTAAATAATATAAAATATAGATATGATGAAAATTCAGGTTGGGTATGCGAAGGGTTAAAATTTAAAATAAGAAGAAATGTTACCCTTCTGAAAGCCAAAGCTTGACTTAATAAAAACCAGGGTATTGACTGCATCAATCTATAATACTTTAATATTTGGGTTACCTCAAAATTTCAGTAAGGTTGAAGCAAAAGCAAATCCCTGAAAGTGAAAATATTCTTTTGAAAATATTGTCAAAACTTATGAGACTATTTGATACTCATTCTAAATATTTAAAAAACTTCAAATTTCTTCCTTCTTATACATGTGTGTGTAAATCAGTGATAATTTATCAAGGATAAAAATATCATTAGATTGAGACTTCACAGAATTAAAGACAACTCACAGGGAATAAGACATGACTCGTATGTATGAAAGAAGAAAACTAACAAGCTGAAAATAATTTGATGGTTTTTCTTCTTTTTCAATTCTCATATCTTGCTCTCAAAAATGGATACAGCTTATTCTTTCACCTTACTAACATTAGCTTTTTATGTTTTCTCTCCTTCCTAAAAATATTTTACTAGAATATATACTTAAAAGTTGAGGCTATGTCATTTCAAGATGTATAAGACTCCTATTTTCAAACATGTCATTTTGATCTAGTATCCAAACGTTCAATAAAAAAAACATGTTTACAGAAAAGTTCCTTCCCAACCACAGTCACTGAACATGGACCCAGTGCAGAGGACTCGAGCGGGTGAAGAAGCTCTCTGTCCCTCTTTGGCAATCTTGTCCTTCCAACCACCTCTGCATAATCTTCAACCACATATGTACCATTCAAATTGCTACTCTTAATGTAGCTCTTACAAATAAGCCCTGTTTGGTTAGTGTTCACCATTCATTATACTCTGGGTAAAGAGCAGAAATGACTCATACATAAGCCAGAATCCGCAAAGAGAAGTGGTAGAGGAAATACGAAACCAATAACTATAAAGAAGAGCACAATCAACGTCTCAAACGCATAGAGGAAAGTGCTTCAGAGTGCTTTGAAAAAAAGCAACTAATTCAGTCTGAGTACATTATAAAAACACAAGCAATGATCCAGAATAATCTCTGTTGCTGCAATTTTTCTAAAACATTCTGATTTATTAACTTGGACAAGAAATGCAACAGTGAAATGCAAAAGTGGTTGACAACAATCAATTGTAGATTTCAAAACAGCTAACTGAGAGGAATGCGACTATTCCCAAAACAATAAATATTTGAGGTGATGGATATGCCAAGTACCCTGAAATATCACACTGTACTCCATAAATACAATCATTATGTTTTCATTTTAAAATGAAAAAAAGAAAAAGAAGTGTGATACTTCCTTTCAAAACAACATAGCCTATAATAGATCTCTATTTGTTCATGCTCTCGATTTGTGTACATGAAAGCATGAGCAATTTAATGTCCTGCCATATCTACATTTTTTCAATTCTCCATGCACTCAAGACTCTTGGTATCATTTGTCTTTAATGAAATAATGTGAAGACAGAGAATCCTGAGAGCACAACATTCTTTAGGGGCCTACAGCACCCTGTCATCTGAGATGTTACTGCCACAACTTACCTGTAAGATCATACGTGGGACTCACAACTGAGATCTTTATAACCCAGGCTGTTGGGGCAAAGGAATTTAAGGCTGTTTTGAAGTTGCTTGAATTTGTATTTCTTGACTATATTTGTACCTGTAAAACTTGAGGAGGTCTGAGAAGAGCAAAACTGAAATGAGTTTGTACAAAACATATGAGAAGGCGATAATGAGCTGGGAAGAAAAACCACCGTGGGTGTTGGTGGCACGCAGTGCTAGCAGTTCAAATTAATTCCTAGGATTAACTTGTAAATAGTTTTCCCTACCCAAGCAGTTGGTTCTCTGATTTGGAAAACAACTTACGTGTATAACTCAAAGAACTGAAAGCATTTATGTTACACAAGTCAAAAGCAGCTCGTCTAAAAGGGCAGGTGAGTTAGAACTGTGTCCTAAAGGCACATATGCTTGGAATTTACTGTAGTGACAACCATTTACCCTGGTGTTGATTGATATTTTTAAGATGAAATACAATGAAGGAATCATGATAGGATACAAAAAAAGTCCAGAGTGCCCCAGTATGTCAAATTTAAGAATTGTTTACCAGTTCAGGGTAAATTGTGAAAAACACAAAGTGGTTGAAAGATTAGTAGATGTAGGCACTGGTTTTGTATTAGACTGGTTTTGCAACGGGCTTTTTGTTTGTCTGTTTCTTTTATATTTAAACAACTTCCATGATGCCTTCACATAGATGGCATTGTAATTTTTATTGGACAGTCCTAACAGTGGTATTAAAATATTACATATTACTTTAGCTTTGAACAGTGAAATATGGAGTTGAGAAATACTTGCCTCAATCATTGCTTATTAATTTAGTGTACCAACTACGACAGGCACGGTTGCATCTTCCATTACACAATGAAGAGTGTCACGCCCTCAGTGACCTATCACCGCTATGTCAATATGTACCCATCTGGTTCATTTAAACATTGCAAAACTAGCAATCTAACACCTAGTATTCTTTTTTTTTTTTTTTTGGTGGTACTGGGGTTCCTGGAAACCCTTCTACCTCTGGGCTACACTCCCAGATCCACTTTCTATATTTTTATTTGGAAACAGGGTCTCTTAAGCCAGGGAAGCTGGCTTCGAAACTGCGTGATCCTCCTGTCTCTGTCTCCCAAGTGTGGGGATTACAAGCGTGTGCCACCATGCCCGGCTCTTTTTTTTTTTTTTTACAGTACTGAGAATGGAACCCAGGGGCATTCTACCTCCAAGGTACACCCCTATCCCTATTTTCATTCTTTATTTTTGAAACAGGGTCTCACTGAGTTGCAGAGGGCCTCATTACGTCGCTGAGGCTGGCCTCGAACTACAATCCTCCTGTCTCAGCCTCCCAAATGCTGGGATGAGAAGTGTGCTCTACCACACCTGGATTAAAACCTAGTATTAACTTCTAACTTGTCATTTGGGCTAAAATTATTTATAGCCACTAGCTTTTATATCGCTAGGATGGTAACTAAATTCTGTTCCTCCAAACCTACCTTAACCCCAAAGCCTCTACTTCCATTTATATAAATTAAGTCTGATGCCTTTCCTGAGAACAGAAAATAGCTCAAAAGACTTAATTTTCTCTTTCACACCACAAAAAGTGCAACAGTGCAAGCTTTACAGCTGAGAGCAGGAGAAATGTTGGAGTTGAAACCAAAATAGATAAAGATAGTTTCTCTAAATGTGTTCAAACTTCCATCTACTTTATTCCAGATATGAGCACAAACTGGATTCTTTGCTAGCATGCAGCATACACTGCAAGCATATGATGAAGCCCAAAGAAAAATATGCATTGTGCTTTAAATGCAAACAAAGTGGCCATAAAAGTAAAAGAGTGATGGCTCAAGGGTCAGATTAAATAAAAAATCCAGGAGTCTGGCATGTTTACAATGCTCAACAAGGTGCAAAAAGTACTTTGTTACTGTGACACAAGAGCTTCTCTTTAAGAGGAAAATAAACCTCAGGAAATTGAATGTCAAAGGTGCCACGGTTTCAATCATCTAAATTGGATCTACAGTCCAGTAGTTTTAAAGGAATACTGCCCTCGTGTGGATTTTGAAGAGATTTCAGAAAACATTTAGCAATTGTCTCAGAAGTCACAGTGTTGAACAGTTCATTTTTCTTGTGTGAGGTGCTTTTGTTTACAGTTTTTAACATGATTACAGGTGTGCCAAGAGCAGAGTAGAAAAGTGTAGGTACATGTGAGGAGCTGTGTTTACAGTGAGAAGCGGGCTTCGCCTCTTTCTCCTTCAGCAGAGCAGACGTGAGGCTGTGCATGAGAGGGGCACCTGCTGCAGGTGCTGATGCAGCCGACACCTCTTCAGGGGCAGGGCCACTGCATGAGTGTCCATAGAGCTTCCTGGAGCTATCAGGAAGGAACCTCCACATCTACCCTGCTCCCCGCACTGGGTCCTAACACTCCACCTTTCTTCCTATGTGAGCAGTCTCCCTGTGCCCCTTATAGACCAAACTCTCCACTCGGGCCTGGATCTTACTCAAAGACGAAATCCAGCTGTATCTCCTGACCCATCAGTATCTCCTGACCCATTTATTTTCCACTGAACTATTCCCATCAGCATCACCTTATAAACACACCATCATGAAAACCTTCTCTTGGCCCCATTTCTGCCTCTAATGAGTGTCCCGTTTCTCCACTTCCTTTTTCTGCCAGTCTTTAAAGAATTGCTGGTATCAACTGACTTCAACGTCAATCTTTCCATTTTCTCTCACACCCATTCCAGGAAGGCTTTTCTGCTCAGAACTCTACTAAAACCGGTCTTGTAGAGTTCCCCAATGGTATTCTACCCACATGCTTAAATCTACAGACAAAACTCAGGATCATCTAACTTCACCTATTGATGCATTTGATATCACTTCTTCCTTCCTTCCTTCCTTCCTTCCTTCCTTCCTTCCTTCCTTCCTTCCTTCCTCTTTGTGGTACTGGGGATGGAACCTAGGGGCATTCAACATCCAAACTATACCTCCAGCCCTATTTTTTATTCTTTATTTTGAAACAGGCTCTCACTGAGTTGCAAAGGGCCTCACTAAGTAGCTGAGGCTGTCCGCCGTGATCCTCCTGAATGCTGGGATTATATGCGTGCACCACCATGCCCAGCTGATACCATTATCTTTCCTACTTCCTTGGAACCCTTCTTTTCTGTTGGCTTCCAGGCAATGCCTCATACTTTTCTGGCCACTCCTTAGCCTCTTTGCTGGTTCTTTGCCTACCCAGTCTCCAAACCAATAGTTCTCAACTCTAGACTCATCCAGGAAGTTTTTAAAAGATAGTGATACTAACCCAGGCACAGTGACACACAAATGTAATCCCAGTACTCTGGAGGCTGAGAAAGAAAGATCCCAGGTTTGAGTCTAGTTTTGGCAACATAGTAAGACCCTCAGAAACCTAGCAAGACCTCGTTTTAAAATTAAAAAAACTAAAAGGCCTATAGGTTTAGCTCAGAGGTTGAATGGCACTGGGTTCCATCCCTCATACCTCCCAAAAGATAGTGATGCCAGAACCCAGTCCTGGAGATTCTGATTCAATTCATCTAGGAACAGTCCCAGGCACATGTGGGCTATTAAGTTGCCCTGGATGATTGGGATGTTCCCCTAGGTTGAGGACCACTACTATAAATGCTCTTCCTCTCTGGGAGACCATGTCCAGACTCATGGCTTTAAATGCCTTTTACAAGTTGCCTTGGTTTGAGTTCACCTGAGAACAAAACCCAAGACAAAGGCTTGGGTGCAAAGAGATCTCTGGAAAGTGTGATCCCAGAAATCATCAAGGGTAATCACCAGGGGTGAGGGGATGGGGAGAACTCAGGAGGGGTTGTAAAAATATGCTTTCAGGGTCACTTCTATAGGTAACTGGGACTTGATTCTACGGGGCCTCCTGAAAAGTGTGCGGACACTGAAGCGCCTATCCCCTTCTTCCTCTTCCATTGGTGGGATAGTTCCCTAGAGACCTTAAATCCTTTGTACCACTAGACTGCAGTGAGCAGAGAGTAAGAAGAAACATACTCAGGCTGAGCGCACAGCAGCCTGCCAGGTGCACCTGCAACAGATATCAAGGTATGTGCCACATCAGGTTTGTGCCTCTAAGATGTGTACAGCAGCCCCCACACTAACTGTAGCTTCACTTTCCAAAGTTTCACTTACACACAGTCAACCAAAGTCCAAAAATGATACATGGAAAATCCCAGAAATAAATAATTCATGAGTTTCAAATTGCACACCTTTCTGTAGAGTTGATGAAATCTTTTGCTGTCCTGTTCCATCCTGCCCAGGACATGAATCATTCCTCTCTCCAATGTATCCTTTCTATATATACCACACACCCGTTAGTCATTTAGCAGCCGTTTCTGTTATCAGGTCCAGAGCCACAATATCACAAGGTTTGAGGTCCCATAACCCTTATTTACATAATAATGGCCAAAATATAGACTCTAAACATCTAGGAAATACCGAGGAGAACTGTTTGTCCCCAAGGTTAAACACATCCCCAGATCTGTAGGGGCATTCAACCTCTGAGCTACCCAAGCCCTATTTTTTACTCTTTATTTTGAAACAGGGTCTCACCGAGTTGCAAAGGGCCTAAGTAGCTGAGGCTGTCTGCGAACCATGATCCTGCTGTCTCAGCCTCCCAGATGCTGGGATTACAAGTGTGCACCACCACGCCTGGTTTATCAAGCCACTTTCTAACCTGCTTGGGAGCCTCAGAATGTGAGTGATCCATCTCTTCACATCATTTCAGATCATGGGGTGATATCTCAACATCAGAACTGAGTGCAATGTATGTTCCCCATTTCTGTGGGGAAATCACCAGACAGGGTCATCTGAGCCAAGTGACAGCATGAGAGAAGAAGAAAGGAGAATTCAGCCTGTAATCCTCTTTCACATGAAAGAAATAATTTGGGGCTGAAAATCCCAGGGATTTGGATGGTGATGCTGAACCAAAATGCTCACCGTTACTATAACCTGCAGATCAACAAGGGGCTCAGTTGAGAAAAACTCTTTACAAAATTAAAACTATTCAAAACATGTAACTGGAACATAAGCCAGCAATTGAATGTGGCCTGGATTTCTATCCAGCCTGCACGAGTCAACATGCACCTCCTGACACCCAGAGATGCCTTTTTCCCTGACACAGAATCCCACAAGCCTAGTCCCCATCTTCATGCACCTAACCAGCTCTACCCGTGGCCTCAGACATGTCACTCTGTCATGCACCTTTAAACTTCTAACCTACATTATTTCTAGATAATGATGCAACCACTTTATCATGATGATGCATATTATTTCTATTTGTTTTATTGTGACAGAAGCAGAAGAGAATATTATTTTAATTTGTTCTCCTTGGCATCGGCCCAAGGCTGAGACTAAATGAGCAATCTGTTGGTCAAAAACATGTCATGTGTAACCACGTAGCGAACAGCTTGCACTGAGCTAAGGGGAGTTACGGGGAAAAGAGACAGAGAGCTTTGGATTTAGTACTAAAACCTAATATGCAATGGGGAGCTCCTACGAGTAGATATTAGCAGAAAAATGATAAACACATAAAAATGCTCTACTTCTGTTGTATCTAAGTGCTAAGGGTGGAAAACTAAGGAGAGCATTGGTTCAAAAGGGCTTCACTGAGCGTGACACTTCTACATAACTTTGAAAATTCATCTATCCAGAAGATGTGGAAGAAGGCCAGGAAGGTGGACTATGTTGGCCACATGAAAGCAAAAGCATTGTTAAGGACTGAACTGTGGCCCCTAAATTCCTATGTTGAAGCTCTTTCCTCCAAAGTGGTAGTGTTTGGAGGTGAAGCCTGGCAGGTAACTGAGCTTAGGTGAGGTGATGAGAGTGGGTTATATCATCCAATCAGTGTCCTCATGAAGAAAGACTACAGCTCCTTTCTACTCCATGAGGACAATGCAAGAAAGTGACAGCCTGCAAGAGAGAAAGAGGGCCTGCTACAGTCCAAATGTTTGTGTCCTTCAAAGATTCATATGCTGAAACCCTAACCCCCAAGGTGAAAGTATTATGAAGTGGGGCTATTACGAGGTGGGCCCCTCATGATGGGCTTGACACCTTTATAAAAGAGGCTTGAGCCTAGACCACTGGCCCATCCCTGTAATCCAAGTAACCCAGGGAGCTGAGGCAGGAAGATCACAAGTTTGAGGCCAGCCTGAGCAACTTAGCAAAACTCTGACTCAAAATAAAAATGGCTGGGGGTATAGCTCAGTGGTAGAATGCCTCTGGGTTCAATCCCCAGTACTAAAGGTGGGATGGGAGAGCAATAAATAAGTAAATAAAGCCTTATTCACAACCTTCACCCCTTCCATCATGTGAGGACGAAGTGAGTAGGTGTCACTGATGAAACATAAAGTTGGGCCTCACCAAACACGGAACCTGCTAACATGATGCTCTTCAACAGCCTCCAAGCCTGCAAGGAGTAGTATAGTCCTGCTGTTTAAGCCCCCCTGGTCTATTGTGTGTTCTCAGAGCTACCTGAGATGACTTATATAGGCATGTATTATGATGATAAGAGGAAAGAATAGAAAAAATTGCCCTGGAAGATCATCTTGAAGCCCACGTTGAAGCAGCCTCCTTTTCCTTCTGAGGCAACTCCAAGCACTGTCACCTTCTGAGTCAGAAAAAAGCCTGAGGAAGCTGGTTTGATGGCCATGCAGCCTTGGGCTTGGACAGAAAACAAGGCAGCAAGAAGGAAACAGGTGCAAGCTGTCCAAGGAAAGGATGTTTAGGGTAAACAAGTATCGTGTGGTGCTAACACGTGTCACAGACAAAGACGTGGCAATTTACTGAGAAACCTCTTGACCAGAGAGAAAGAGACGGCCTCAAGGAAGGATGCCCATCCATGCTGGTGTGCCAAGAACCCCTTAGTCCTGGGGAAAGTTGGTCACCCTACAACGGACACCCCTCAAATGATTAAATCTGAGCAAGTAATTTGGATCTGGTGTGATGATGAAGTAAGAACAGGATGAAAGTCCAAGAATGAATTAAGGTACAGTCACATGAGACACATGGTGAGCAGGAGGATATTTTAGAAACACATGGACACCAAGCGTGAGAAAGAACACAGTTGCGCAGATATTTCTTTTCCTCCTGATCTTCCACCATATACAGGAGGGCCCCAGTACTGTACCATGGACTCCAGTGTGGCCTTCTGGACTGCACAGCCTGAGGGAAGAAGGTGAGTCAGAGATAACCAGGTGTAGCTGGGTATGATGGTACACAACTATCATCCCAGTACTTGGAAGGCAGAGAGAGGAGGATCATGGGTTCAAGGCCAGCTTCAGTAACTCAGTGAGACCCTGTTCCAAAATAAAAAGGACTGGGGGTGTAACTTAAAGGTAGAGTGCCCCTGGGTTCAATACTTGGTACCAAGGAGAGAGAGACAGAGAGACAAAGATAGACACCAGGTACTTGCTCAACAGCCTGGAATAGGCAGGGGAAGATTGATAGTCATTTCATCCTTAATCCCAGCCTTCCTCACCTCCTGTGAGCCAGTCCCAGTGGCTACTGAGCCTCACATTTCAGTGTCTCCAGGAGACACTGAAAGAGGAGAGTTAGTGCCTCTGGGAATCCCTGAAGAGAGACCTAGGGGTAACAATGGGAACTATTAGTAGGAAAGAAAAGAAAAAGAACGCTTCAATAACCACCCATTTTTGGAAAATGAACACATCCTCCCTTACTAGGATTCTACCCTTTTTGTTGGCATCCCGTTCTCGCCATGATGACAGTCCAACAACGCCAAGGGTCAAAAGGCTTGCTGCCATGTGGCTTGACCTCAGCCAGATTAGGGTAGAGCAACTCCCTCATTTCATATTCAAGCAAAAACAGAGCGCAGCGCAGCCAGGATGATTCAAGCTTCTGGAACCTTCAGGAAGGGAAGGAGGCGGGAAGGAGGCAGACATGGGAGGAAGAGGATGGAATGGAAGGCATAGGACCAATTCTGAGTTTTCAGACCTTCTGCTAAAACCACCCTGCATATGCTTTTAAAATACAGATCTAAGCCGGTGTGGTGTATCATGCCTGCAATCCCAGTACTTGGGAGGCTGAGACAGGAGCATCACAGGGTGATGGCCAGCCTTAGCAACTTAGGCTCTCAACAACTTAGTGAGACCATTTCGAAATTAAAATAAAAACTTAAAAAGGGCTTTGGTATAGCTCAGAGGTAGAATGGCCCTGGTTTCAATCCTAGTACCAAAAAAATTACATATATATGTCCAAAGACTGTTGATGCTAGAAAGAATCCTCTTCTCATCCATCCATTATCTCTGTTGTGCAGATAAGGAGCCAGCCTTTAGAGAAAGGACTGGCCCAGGATACACAGCCAGGAAAGAGCAAAAAGCCAAGAGTCCTGATACGTAATTTAACCTTCTTGTCCCTGAAAGATATTGGACCCAAACATACTTTTCAGCTCACAGGAATCAACAACTAAATCATTAACTTGCAATTCCCTGGGTCCACCCTATATTGAAAGTGGCGCATCTAACTTAGTGGGTCATGATTTGAAGAATGCCATATGAATTAAAAATTCCTTAAGAATTGTTTGTAAAACAATTTTTACTAACAAGAAACTAAAAAATCAAAATCTCTTTTTCATGTAATGCTTTTTCTCTTGCCAAAAGTGTTTAAAATACTTTATAACTTTCAATCTTAAGTTTATTTCACATTTCTGCTCAGAGACTAATAAGACATCAAATAAAAACAGCTAACACTGAGCTCACTGGTGTTTTGTTTTGTTTGTGTGTGGTACTGGGTGTGGAACCCAGGGGCATTCTACCTCCAAGCTACACCCCCAGCCCTATTTTTTATTCTTTATTTTGAAACAGGGGCTCACTGAGTTGCAAAGGGTCTCACTAAGTAGCTGAGGATGTTCGCAAACGATGATCTTCCTGTCTCAGCCTCCCAAATGCTTGGATTACAAGCGTGTGCAACCACGCCCAACTTTGAACTCACTGGTATATTCATTCCTCCTCATAACACTGTGAAGTAGGACCACTACCTCCCACTACCCATGAAAAGACTGAGGCAGCAAAACATAACCAAGGCACAAAGCTGTTTGAGCACACCAGGAATGAACATCAGAAATTTGATTCTGGACACGGGGCATGGTGCCACATGCTTGTAATCTCAGCGTTTGGGAGGCTGAGATAGGAGGATCACAGTTCATGGACAGCCTCAGCCCTTTGCAACTCAGTGAGACCCTGTTTCAAAATGTAGAATAAAAATAGGGCTCGGGGTGTAGCTTGGAGGTAGAATGCCTCTGGGTTCCAGCACCAGTACTGCAAAAGAAAAAAAGGAATAAGAAAACAAAAGAAAAGAAAGACATTTGATTCTGGATCCATTAAGACTCCACAACTTCCCAAATCCCATTCTGACATGCTTTAAGAACCTGGCCCACCCTTTCTGTCATCCTGGAATCTTGCTGAGTAAACCACTGTTTGAACTAAATTAGCTTAGACATCTCCTAGGCATTGCCAAATTTCTCCGTTGGAATCAGTCCCATAGTTTCATTTCTCTTGCATAATCAGGGCACCGACTGCTGCATGAGTAAGGAGGATTGCTAAAACAGGTTGCATGGTCTTCATTAACAGAAACTCCCTTGAAAATAAATTAAGTATAATGGACATTTTTTTTAACAAATCCAGCCCACACAACCTTAATTTATATGTATTCATTTAATCTTTAAATGGCCTCCTACTTTTTCTACATACATAATAAGATTGTAAACTGCTTAAAGGAAAGATTGTGTCTTTTGTTTATTATATTTGGTCTTCTTTGTCCTTTCTTCTCCCTGCTTCTGGCCCAAGTGCAGTCTACAGTTCAATAAATCCATAAACAAAGACTGCAGCTACATAAAGCAACATTACTCTTGCTAAAAACTCAGAGGGATTTTGATCCAAAAAGCACTTAAAGATTGATGCAATGCATTTTAAACAGCCCAACTATTAAGAGATACTGGGAGACATTCAAAAGACACAGAAAAATGATTGTCTGAAAATCTGTAAGCCATCTTTTTTTCTTGTGGTACTGGGGATTGAATGCAGCAGCATTCTACCTCTAAGTTACACCTTCAGACTTATATTTATTTCGAAACAGGGTTGCAAGAAGCAGAGGGCCTTGCTAAATTACTGAGGCTATCTGTGAACCTGTGATTCTCCTGTCTCAGCCTCCCAAGTACTGGGATTATAGGCATGGGCCACCATGACCAGCTTATAAGTCATTTTTTTTTTAAGGAAGAAATATGTATCTTCATCCTTTAAAAAACTGGATAGTACCAGGCGTGGTGGCGCATGCTTGTAATCCCCGCGCTTGGGAGGCAGAGACAGGAGGATCACACAGGTTCGAAGCCAGTTGCACTGGCTTAAGAGACCCTGTTTCCAAATAAAAATATAAAATAGGTCTGCGAGTGTAGCCCGGAGGTAGAAGGATTTCCAGGAAAACCCCAGTACCACCACCAAAAAAAAAAAAAAAAAAAAAAAAAAACTTGGATAGTGCATGTATTAAGCTGTAAGCTATACCTCTAAACTAATTTCAGTTGGAAAATAATATTCAATAGCCAAATATAACAGCACTATAAAATTTTACTTTACCCACAAAAATATGCTCTAGACTTAAAAGTAAACTTGTGACTTGCATTATTTTTGACTGATGAGTTTATATTTATCCCAAAGAGAAATGTGTCCAGTTAGAAGCATGATTTTTAGTTTTATATTTTTCAAGTAGTAAAAGTTGGATTGAGACTTGAAAAAGAGAAAATTTAAGAAACACTTTTACTAAATTGAAAGTTAGAAAATTCAAAACTCATAAGGTTTCTAAAGCCAATGCTTATTTAATGTTAAAATTAATCTCCACTTTTAAAATATTATTGATTCACATTAAATATAATTAATAAATGATTTTACAATAAAATTTGACACATGAAATAAATGTTTATTTTGTATGTATGCTATTAGGATAGGACCCAGGGGGCATCCTACCTCTGAGCTACAACTCAGTTCTATTTTATTTTTTTATTTTGAAACAGGGTCTCACTAAGTTGTTAGAAGGCCTTGCTAAGTAGCTGAGGCTGGCAGTGAACCTGAATCCTGTCTCAGCCTCCCAAGTACACAATAAATATTTATTGAATTTTATTATGAAATACAGTTTCCAGTTGTCTGACAGCCAGTTCATACACATACACACACACATACACACATCTGTGTATATATGTATATACACTGTGTTTATTTAAAGTATTTATATAATATTATATATGTATGCATTAGAGAGTTCACTTTCATTTCTATGTAATACTTAAGGATATCTTTAAAATACATTTTAGTGACTTGTTAAATATTTCATAATTGGGAATATGCAGTTTGTAGTTCTATTTAACCAGCTTTTCCAAAAATATCTACTTGCTAAAAATGTTCTCTGTTTACAATCTGATCTCTGTTTTAAATCCTGACATTTAGAGCCTCTCCAATGTCTCCCTTCTCCTTTCAGTGGGTAAGGCTGTCTTTGTTATGTTTCTAATGGGTTGTTCCAAACCCCAAACTGCAAAACCTCACAAGACACAGTCTCAAAAAAAATGACTTTTAGCCAGGCGTGGTGGTACAAGCTTGTAATCCCAGCATTCGGGAGGCTGAGACAGGAGGACTGTGGTTCGAGGACAGCCTCAGCTACTTAGTGAGGCCTTTGGCAACTCAGTGAGACCTTGTTTCAAAATGAAAAATAAAAAAATAGGGCTGGGGGTAAAGCTCAGATGTATAATGTCCCTGGGTTCCATCCCCAGTACCACAAAAAAAAAAAAAAAATTCTTTTTTGACTCAGTGGCCTGGGCTCAGGCTCTCCTGATTCAGGTTGGTTCTGGAGACTTCTATGCGGAGCCCAACTCTGAGAGCTCTGGAGCTGGGCCTTGTAGCTGACTCCAGACATCCACAGCCAAGCCCAGAGAGAGAGGGAGCAAGGTGTGTGTGTGTGGGGGGGGGGGACTGGGGGTTGAGGGAAGTTCCTTCCCCTCAGGGACATCTCTGCAGTGGGGCTGGCATCAGCACTTCTTGGTTCCTAGAAAGATGCCTCAGGACACATAGAGAACCAGCTGTAAGTCGGCTAGGGAAAGGGCGGTTCTGCGTGGTCATGTCCAGAGCCAAAAAGGGTTAAAAACAACCACCACAACAAAAAGCCATACAGAGGTTGAGTGTCTCCATGGAACAGGCACTGTTCTGGAGTCACACAACAGCAGCAAGTCTGAGAAGCAGTCTTGTGGGGGGGCAATTCAGAGGCAAAAAAATCATCATCATCATCATCATCATCATGACAAAAGTAACAGCAAATGCTTACACAGTACTTACTAAATGCTGGGCACCCTGCTGTGCATTTTGCATGTATTAACTCAATTCCACAAGAACTCTGTGAAGGTTCTATTATTCTGTGTGATGCACAGAGGAGGTACCAAGGCACAGGGAGGTCACCTTTTAATATGCTTTTATTGGTGCACTGCAACCAGGCATCACATTGAGATCGAGTGTGATACACACACACATGCGCACAGAACCTGGTACATTTCGCTTCTCCACGCATAGTACTGAAATTGGTATTTCTAGCTTCATGAGTATACATAGGATTGTTGGAGCTGACTTCTTGATCGAGTGTCTTCCCTTCCCACCCCACAACCCTCCGCAAACCCCCTTCCACTGTTCTACCAGTATCTCTCCCCATTATTTGAAGTCTCTTCTTCCCAGTTTCTTTCTAGCTACCACGCAGGAGAGAAAACACATGACCCTACACTTTATGAGCCTGGCTCATCTCACTTAACATAATATTCTCTAGTTCCATCTATTTTCCTGCAACTGACACAACTTGGTTATTTTTGATGGCTTAATAAGATTCTGTTGTGTGTATGTAACACAGCTTTAATTTACTCTAGTTCATTTGCCTAGTAAGTTATATCCTCCTAGGAGGAAAAAAAACCAGTATTCTCAAACTGACTGATTTGAAGGAATATTTAATAAATGTTCTTTTTATGAAGATGTGGGGACATACATAAAGTACATTCACAAACATATCAAAGTCAATCACTAAGTCTAATGTGAGAAGGAGGGAAGGAGGAGGAAATGGCTGGGAATTGCAGAAGGGCTAAACGAGTTATGTGTGCATGTATGCCTCCACCATCTTGTACTCCATTAAGATGTACGACTACAATGCACCAATAAAAAAGACACAAACAAACCAAGAGGATGTACTGCAGAACCCTGGGGCACAGAGGGTTATCCGCCCACACCAGCAAGAAGGGACAAGGTGAGGGCAGAGGCGCAGGAAGCTGGAGAGGGTGGCCCAAGGGAGAGCACAGGAGGGACCCAGGTATGGCCTCAGAGGCCTTCCCAGAGCAGCAGAGGAGCTCAGGCTACAAGAAAGCCCAGGGACAGTGCTGACAACAGCTTCTCTCCTGTTCCCCCTGACCAAAGTGAAGCAGAAGCCAGAAATAAAAAGTCCTCCTGCCAGCCTCCTGACAGGAAATGAGGTAGAAGAGGATGGAAACAAGACAGGGAATATTAAATACAACACACCAGCACACCGGTTGTGGACCTAAAATGGCCCAAGAAATTTCACAGCATACACTTTTTTTTTTTTTTTTTTTTTTTTGGTGGTGGTACTGGGGTTCCTGGAAACCCTTCTACCTCCGGGCTACACTCCCAGACCTATTTTATATTTTTATTTGAAAACAGGGTCTCTTAAGCCAGCGCGGCTGGCTTTGAACCTGCGCGACCCTCCTGTCTCCGCCTCCCAAGCACAGGGATTACAAGCGTGCACCACCACGCCCAGCTTTACTCTATTTTTAACAAGCATCTAAAGTAATTTTGGGAACTGGAAATGCTGTGAAAATAGAAAAATAGCAAAATGAACAACAGGTGGGTGTAAGAGACACCCCCAGGCCCTGCAGAGCATTTCATTTCTGTAAAGACCTGCATGAGGAAGAGGCAGCCAGGCAAAGACCTGGGGAACATGACAGCATGTCAACAGAAGAAGGAAAGGCCCAGAGGTGTGAATGGGCTTGACACATCTGAGGGACAGAAAGATGGCCTGCGGAGCTGGCTAAACACAGAAGGAGAAGGAAGAGAGATGGGATGAAAAGGTACGATGACAACTGTTTTTGCAAGAGAAGAGATTTCTACTTGCCAGTGACAATGGCAGTCCTTGGTTAAATCCTCCCTTGATGTCGTGGATGGCCTGCACTCCTCTAAAGTGACCACAGAGAAGAGGGGGAGTACGGAGGGGCTGGGAGCGGCAGTGCTTGACACCTCGCAGCTCGGGTCTCCTGAGGTCTTGGAGTGGTCCCCAGCTGCCGCTGAAGCACATGGAGATTCTACCCTGTCATCGTCTGCCATGGGAAGTGAGAGGCAGATTTGCTGTGATCTGGGTAAATACCATTTCTAAAAAGGAAACAGGCACCCAAACCTCTCATCTTGTTATAAATTCTCCTGCACAGACGGTATATTCTCAAAGGACAAGGAGCCAAACCCGAGGGGGGTAAAAAAAAAAAAAAATTTCTCCTCGATTTAGAAAATTCTAAATAATCGGACACAACATTTAGCTAGTGGGGGTGGGAGGAAGTGGGGAAGGAAGAGTAGGGGGCAAAAGTCACCTGAAAAAAAGAGAAAAAGAAAAAAATGGAAGCTTTTGCCCCTTTGAAAGATCCTTCTGATTATTCTGCTATTTCAAGTTTCCCTGAATGTCAGAATCATCCACTCCTTTTGTTTTTAGGTAACATATTTTCTTTGCTTATTGAAAGAATGCAGGTTGTCAGCGGCACAGTTGAGACAGGAATACGTTATTGCTCAATGTGTCTGGGTCACCTACTATTTTTAATTCCTGTTTCCTAATACCCAGGAGAAAAATAAATTTCAACAGCTCCTTATGCAGGGGGGGGGAGCATTTTCCCCTCACTAACAGGAAGCTCTTCCAAATAAAACCTGTCAGGCTTAAGAAAATAAATGGCCTTGGAGTAACTACTTTCTCATTCGTTGTCTCCCAATTGGGCTGTTAAATTATCAGAATGCACTGGGTCAGTCCACTTAAATTTCATTTCACATTAAAATCCCAACAGAAGTCATGCTTTGCAAAGTAGGTCTTAAAAATACTTCCATGCTAGGCAGCAGAGCTGAGCCAGGAAGGAGGAGCTGAGACAGCAGGGTTTCAGATGGGGACTTTTTTTTTTTTTTCCAGTACTGGAGATGGAGCCCAGGGGCATTCTACCTTCGAGCTACACCTCCAGCCCTATTTTTATTCTTTTTTTTTTTTTTTTTTTTTTTTTTTTTTTTTTTTTGCAGGTCTGGGAATGGAACCCAGGGGCATTCGGCCTCAAAGCTATACCCCCTGCCCTATTTTTTTTATTCTTTATTTTGAAACAGGGTCTCACTAAGTTGCAGAGGGCCTCACTAAGTAGCTGAGGCTATCCACGAACCATGATCCTCCAGTCTCAGCCTCCCAGATGCTGAGATTACAAGCGTGCGCCACCACACCCAGCTTTTTTTATTATTATTTTGAAACAGGGTCTCAGTAAGTTGTGGTGGGCCTCACTAAGTAGCCGAGGTTGGCCGTGAACCTGCAATTCTCCTGTGTCAGCCTCCCAAATACTAGGATTACAAGCATGCAGCACCACACCCAGCTAGGTGGTGACATTTAATGGACAGGATGCTCTTGAAGTCTCCATTAGAGCCATCTCACAGGGCTCCAGCAACACGAGGTGGCACTGCTGGGTAATTCAGAGCAAAGACACAAGAGCAAGCTAACCTCCCTGCCTGCTTTGGTTGTCTTTCTATTCCAGCCCTGTTTGTTCCCACAGAATCAGCTTCTGCAGCAGAAAAGGCCCATCATGGACAGCATCAAACAAATATCAATTTTTTAATTTTTTTTTTTACTTTTTATTAGTGCATTGTAGTCATACATCTGAATGGAGTACAAAATGGTGGAGACATACATGCACACAGCACACAGCCCTTACCCAATTCCCTCCCCCTCCCTCCTCATGTTTGGCTTAGTGATTGACTTTGATATGTATGTTAACATACATCATGAACATTAGAGAATTTCCTTCTCCTCCCCAACCCCTAAATCTCAATTTTTGCTCAACACTTTTCATATGAATTTATTGGTTTGGCTTCCCTCTCTTTTTCAGTATTTTTTTTTTTAATTTGGTGCTAGAGCTTAAACCCAGGGCCTCACACATGCTAAGCTTGTGCTTTACCACTGAGTTTCACTCCCAAACACCACCACTACCACCTTAGGTTTTTTGGGGGGGTGGGGGAGGGGTTATTTTTTTATTTTTTTTATTTATTTTTGCAGTACTAGGAATGAAACCCAGGAGCATTCTACCCCCAAGCTACATCCCCAGCCCTATTTTTCATTCTTTATTTTGAAAACAGGGTCTCACTGAGTTGCAGAGAGCCTCACAAAATATCTGAGACTGTCCTCGAACCACGATCCTCCTGTCTCAGCCTCCCAAATGCTGGGATAACAAGCATGTGCCACCTTGCCTGGCTCTGTTTATGACCTCTGGCCTACAACAACAGCACTGTGTGTGTGTGTGTGTGCGCGCGCACTCGTGCTACTGGGGATAGAACCCAGGAGCTTTCTACCTCTGGACTACACTCCCAGACCTAATATATATATTATTTAGAAACAGGGTCTCCGTACATTGCTGAGAGCCTCACTAAGTAGCTGAGGCTGGCTATTAACTTGTGATCCTCCTGTCTCAGCCTCCCAAGTACTGGGATTACAAGCATGCACCACCATGCCCAGCTTTTATTTTTTATTTTGAATCGGAGTCTCATTAAATTGCTGAAGATCTCACTAAATTGCTGAGGCTGCCCCCAAACCTGTGATCTTCCTGTCTCAGCCTCCTAAGTACTGGGATTACAGGTATGCACCACCACACTCAGCCTCTTAAAAAAAAAAAAAAAAAACTGTCTTTGGGAGGCTAAGACAGGCGGTTTGCAGGTATGCAGCCAGCCTCAGCTACTAAGTAAGGCCCTTTGCAACTTAGTGATATCCTGTTTCAAAATAAAGAATAAAAAATAGGGTTGGGGTTGTATTTCGGAGGTAGAATATCCTAGGGTTCAATCCCCAGCGCCAATAAATAAATAAACCAAACAGAAAGAGAAAGATCTGTCTTTAAAAGACCAAGGGATGGCATCCTTTACAGAGCTGCCGCTTCCCACAGTGGTGCCCCGCACACTTCCAAACACAACTAACCTTTGGGCAGGGAAAAGAAGTCAAGGGGGAGTTTCTTCTTGTTCATTAACAAGCGCTGTGTGGTTGCTCCTTAATTGGGACTGACTACCTAGCACGTGTGAAGCCTGGGGTTCAATCCACAGCACAGCAAAACAAAAAAGAAAAATATTAATTAGGTAAGCAAATAACTGACCTAGGTGCTAGAAAGCAGCTACCAGGAACTCTAGCTTCAAAGCAGCTGTGAGCTGGGCAGGTCCCTCTGTGAGTGCCAGAGCAAGACGCTGGTGACGACCTGGGCCACACGGTGGCACACTTTGACCACACTGCACACCTGAGGCCCAGGCTCAGTTTAGTCCTGGGGACTGGGGGTGGGGGTGGAGATTCTCAAGGGCTTACTTGGGATCTTCTTTTTTGGGTGCAGACAGTTGCCTTCTCAATTAGTGACACCTGAGAACTTTGGTTTGGGCAGAAGTAATAATAACCTGCTCACCTACTTTGATGAGTGCTCAAAGTGCGTATTAGGGTTATGCACTTGACACACCTAATAACCTAACAAGGCTCTCTCATTTGTGTGCAACTGAGAACGTGCTTGCGTGGCGTTCTGCATCCCATTGACTTACCAACTGAGTTGTCCCAAAACATAAATCAACTCTGCTGGGACCCAAATCTCAATCTTTGCTAAAGAAATATATCTGCAGAAATTAAAAAGGAATCATGTTCTTTAGTGGACTTAAGCTGGAGTTCCTCAAATGCTTATATATCTGACTTCTTACCCGAAAATATTTCAAAGCAAAAAGAGAGGTGGAAAGCACATGCTAACATATTTTGAAGTATTCCATGAACAACTAAATAATGTGGTCTGCAGGCTGGGCAGCTCTGTTTTATTTTTAATCCTCTTACTTTGACAAAAAGCACCCATCCCAGAAGAGGTGAGGGCACAGCATTTAGGATGACATTTTTCCTTTCCTAGGGATAGGCAGGAAGGACAGAAATCTACAGGGCCACCATAGCTTTCCTCTGAGCCCTGAAGAGGGGAGGTGCTTTGTGAAAGAGATTTTTCTTCTCCCTGTTGGTTGAAAGTCAGCCAGGGTGGCCCCCCAGAAGCCAAGACCCCAGCAGGCCCACAGAACTGCTGCCTGCCCTGCTCCTCAGAGCTGCCTGCCAAGCACCAGAGCAGGGAGCTGGCAGAGCCCCAGCCTGGGGTAGACAGAGCCAGGCTTCCACAGCTGCATGTGAAAGGCAATGACCCTCAAAGAGGTTAGGACAAAATGCAGGGTCCACCAGTATTGGCTGGTAAACTTGAGAGGGGCCCCCAAAGAAATGCACGTCAGGAACCCAGAGCAATCTACCATGTTGTGTTTGGGGGCGGGAGGTGGGAGAGCGGATAGCTTTCATAAATCCTCCCTATGGCAAAGTTCCTGGATTCTTCAAAGCATTCAGGATGCTCGCCTGTGACGGGAACACAGAACAAAAAGCTTGCTAGGCAAGGGGTTGGTTCGCTTGTAATTCTAGGGTTTGCTAATTCTCACACCAGAGTGCATGAGTTGCTGGGAACAGAAACACAGTCCTCCCTACCCTCACTGTGAGTTCTGCAGCATGCCCTTGGCTAATGGTCCAAATTCACGCTGCACAATCCCAACCCAGTTTCTACTAAAGACAACCACGGTTTGGCTGACTGCCGGCCAGAAGTCGCAGCGCGGCACGATTGCAGATAATGAATGTGTTCAGCAGGGATGATGGGCACTTAGGGTGAAGGCTTCTACCTAAGCCTGAATCTGGCTCCAAAATGCAAGTGGCTAGGTGTCAGGGAGGAGTTAGAGGGAAGGAGAAAGGCTATCCCTGCCCAGCCCCCACCATTCCCACGGCCCAGCATCTCCTGGAACAGCTCTTTAACAGTGGTCCTTCGCTTGGTTTTCTCCTCAAATCTCTGTCCATAAAAGACACAGACAATAAAAGCAGGACATGTTGCAAGCTCAGTTGTTTCAGACTCCTGCAAAGTGAGACTGGTGAGGAAGTAAGAGGTCAACTGCACAAATTGGAATCTGTGCCATCACAGATGGGCAAAGAGGCTCTCACTGGAGCTGGAATTTCACTGAAGTCATACAAATTAGTGGTAGAGAAGGGATGGTTAGCTTGGGGCCCCTTCCTCCCAGCCCAGGACATTCTCTGGGCAGAAAAGCAGCCCTCGCTTTCTCCCGAGGCCTAGAAGTCTCCACCCCACAAGGTCATGACACTCTTTCTAAAGGTGACTCTGCAGACCCACTGTCCAGCACTCTGGACAGGTATAGAAGAGGATAATCCATAACTGAGCTCATTCCAGTACAGCTACATCTGCGTACTCAAGAACAGTGAGTCAAATTGCGGGCCACAGAGGAGAAATCCCAGTACTGTACTCCCTGGGACTTGACCCAGTGGGGGAGGGGCGGTGGCAGAGATATCACACCATAGGAGAACATGCAACCTGGCACCCCCCACAGTCTAAAGCAGCCTCTATCGACTCTCTGGGTCGGAGACTCTGTGATAAAACCCAGTAAAGGAGTAGTGGGGTCTGAGATACTACAGACTCAAGATCCAGAACACCTTAAGTGAAGTCATAGTGACCCAAGGGAAGAACCCAGAGAAGGCACAAACTTCCTAAATCATGGGAAAGAGGAATAATACTGGAGCAATGAATGCCCACAACCCCACAACATCAGAACCCGATAAAACAGAAAAACAGAGATTTCTAGAAGATCAAATCAGGAAAATAACTGTAGAAATAATAGAGGTGCTTCGAAAAGAACTCAGAGAGAGCCAAAAAGAGATAAAGGATGCAATTAATGAAGTAAAGACCTCAATTCAAAGCACGAACAACCGATTAGACCACATGGAGAACAGAATCTCACTCTTAGAAGATGATCATTCCAAAAATGAACACATAGTTTCTAATCTAGGAAAAAATATCCGACAGCAGGAATCTGATATTGAAGAAATATGGGCCCATTTTAAGAGAGCTAACCTAAGAATAATTGGAATAGAGGAGGGAAAAGAAAGTGATACCAAAGGGATCAACAATCTCTTCAAGGAAGTAATAGCAGAAAATTTTCCAAACATAGAGCAAGAGGTTGATACACAGGTCCAGGAAACGTATAGAACTCCCTTTAGACAGGATCGGAGAAGAGGATCCCCACGCCACATAATTGTCAAAATGACCAATGTGGAAGCCAAGCAGAGAATCTTAAAGGCAACAAAAGCAAAGGGCCAAGTGACATTCAGAGGCAAACCAATTAGAATCACTCCAGACTTCCCAAACCAAGTCATGAGAGCCAGAAGGGCTTGGAGTAACATATTCCAAACTCTGAAAGAAAACAACTTCCAGCCAAAAATTTCCTACCCAGCAAAACTTTCTATCAAATTAGATGGAGAAATAAGAAGCTTCCATGACAAACAGAAACTGAAGGAATTTATGTCTTCAACCAGCACTAGAGAAAATACTCAAAGAGATTAACTACAAAGAAGAAATAGGTAACACACACCAGAACCAGAGAAACAAGAGTTTCCATCCAACAGACAACTAAGATTGGTTATCTGTGGAGATTCATTATTTATGTTAGTCTTTTACCTATCTCTAAATGGTATTGTTTGCCTTTATTGTTGTTAATTTTTAGGATTTCTAGTTGGAATATTAATATACCTTCAGATATAGCATTTGGAAATATTTTATCCCATTCTATTAGTAACTTTTGACTCTATTTACATTGTCTTTGATATACAATATTTTTTAGGGAGTTTGTATACTCTTCTGTTGCCTGTGCCATTGAAATCATATCCAAGAAATCACTGCCAATTTCAATGTTGTGATGTTTTATGACCCAGATTTTCTCCTAAAAGTTTATAGTCTTAAGATTTATATTGAGGTCTTTTATCTATTTTGAGTTAATATTTGTATATGGGATTAGGTAAGGGTCCAATTTTATTCTTTTCCATGTAATTATTATTTTTCAACAATATTTAGTTAAAAGATTATTTTTTCCACCACCAAATGTTCGTGGAAACCTTGTCAAAAATAACTTGACAATATAGGGAAGAATTTAGCTCTAGGCTTTTATTTAACTCCAATGGTTTATATATCTGCCTTTAGAATAGTACTACACTGTTTCAATTATTGTAGCTTTATATGGTTTGAAATCAGAAAATATAAATCTTTTAGCTTTGTTCTTTTCAAGATCGTTTTGGGTATCTAGAGTCCATTTTCCATATTAGGATAGATTTTTTTTCTGAAAAATAAATATATAAATATATGATAGTTTCACCTAAAAAAAAATAGAAAAAAAAATATTCTCTGGTAAGAAAGAAAGTAAAAAGAAATATTGAAATGTTATCTTTAAGTCATCAAAAGCTTGGTATCAGACAAATGAAACTGTTATGTGAGATTATCATTTTTAATTTTGGATAAATTGCTATAATACTAGATGTCAACCACTAAGCCAAGCATGGGAGGGAGGGATGGGGAGAGAATGGGGTGGGGATCGGGTAGGGGCTGACTGGGCGATGTGTGCATGTATGTCTACAAAAGTTTGTATCCCACTCTGAAGTATGAATACAATGCACCAATAAAAAATTTAAAAAAAGAAGAAAAAAAATATCAAAAATAATAAGAGTCTGGGCATAGTGTTGCATACCTTATAATTCCAGTATTTGGGAAGCTGAGACAAAGAATCACAGATTCAAGACCAACCTTAGAAATTTAGCAAGACCCTGTTTCAAAATAAAGTTAAAGGGCTGGCATATAACTCAAAAGTACAACACCCCTGTGTTCAATCCCCAGTACCAAAAAAAAAAGTACAATGATTTCCAACCCATGTGCTAGTTAAAAAATATAATTTTATAGATCTGCTATATCAGAAATGCTATGATTCTCCTATCTCATGGCACTTTCTCTTACATTTTATAAACAATAACATCTGCAACCTTTAAATTTATAAATCCCTAGCATCAAATCTGACTCAGTTAAAAACTGCATCAAAGGCCTCACATTTCACTGATATTGCCTTCATTTGATTAAACTAATAAAAATTTTTTCAAGGTTAGCAAAACACTGAGACCTCACCTAAAAGTTAGATCCTTTGTTCACACCCAAATGTGCATGCCGCCAGTGCCGAATTACAGTAGAATTCACCCTAGCTGATGCTTTCTGTGAAACAAACTGGTATTTTCTAGTGAGAAATGTCCATGTAAACAAAATGTGCATTATCATCAAATCCCTAGGCTGGTCATCTTGGCAAAGCCCTCAACACCATGGCCGCATCCCAAGAGTTCTGAGCCCCAACCTCAGCCTTGCAGGGTTCCTCTGATGAGCCAGAGAGGAGCCCGTGCAGCCATTGAATGTACAAAGCAAGGATGTCAACCTCAGATGAAGCCCTTCGAGTCTCTCACAGTGAACTCACGGCGTTCCATATACCGGTTCCAAGACACTAAGAAAGACAGATGGTTTTCCCCTTTCCTGTCAACTAGTCTCAGAGTATTGTTTCCCCCCTCTGAAATTTTTCACGGCAGATTCTTCTGCATATAGCCAGGCCTGTGTTCTCAGGCTCAAGAATCTGTTTAATAAAGCATGAATTTATAAGTCATTATCATATTTTTGTTGCATAAACTGAGTACTCAAGGGAAACATTTCTGGAATAAAATAAAGGGCAATCTGCAGTGGGAGCTATAAATTTCTATTTAAATTTGCCACGAATGATTAAATCCAGTAAAAAAAAATAATAATAAGATGACAGTGGGAAGACACATAGAAGGGAGACAATTGCCAGGCTTGGGGCTGAGGGGACATTATTGTCGGTGGTGAGAGAGTTCGCTAAAATCACTACTACGAAAGGTCTGTGTGTGGATGGAGATTTTGCAGAAAGAAAGAAAAAATTGATAAAATCACTCTACAGCCCAAAATAAAGACCTAGAGATTATATCACTGGAAACACTTCAGTAAGCTTCTGATTTTCTGAAAAAGACTGAATTGAGAGTCAAGGGAAGTATGTTTGCTACCGATTATAAGAGTATTTTGTCCAACAGTATTAGAAAGAATATGCAGCTGGAAGTCAGAAGACAAGCGTTAGCACTAACCCCCGCTATCCCATAGGAACATAAACTCCACGAGGGGGAGCCTCGCGCCCATCTTTCACTTGGAAAGATGCCTGGCACACACGAGGTGCACAATAAATATGACGCGAAGGCGGGAATCGAAGAGTAAACTATGAAATCTGTTTCGTCTGCCACTCTTCTAACCAACCCTCACCCCAATGCTGGGCCAGGAAAGGCCGATTCCTGCTCCAGAAGCAACGCTCTGCCTCCCCAGGCCCAGGTTGATGATGTGGGAAGAGCCAAGTTCTCCAAAGATTCCAGACCACTTGAACTAGGATGGGGAGGTGCTGTCCAGCGTGCTGAGTCGCCAGGAACGCTTTCCAGTTTCCTTCCCATTCCTCCATCTGCTCCCTCCCCAGGTCCTATTCTCTTCTGCGCGCGCGCGCGCGTGTGTGTGTGTGTGTGTGTGTGTGTGTGTGTGTGTGTGTGTGTGTGGTGTGTTGGGGGAGGTTGGGCTACATTTCTCTGAGCCCCAGTTCTCTACTTCTTCAAGTTCCTGCTTAAGAACTCTCAGCCCTCCGAGGGTCCTTCCTGAGCCCTACACACCAGGTAGGATCCTCTTTGAATTCAGGCTGAGGTCAAAGCAGCTAGACTGGCAGCAACACTGACCTGAACCACCGGCTAGATTCACTTCATTACTTACCACTCATGTGTGGCCATCTGCTGAGAGCTAGATTTCCCCTGCTGGATGGCTGTGTGGGGTTTTTGTTGTTGTTGTTGATTGTTTGTTTTTTACCTTTACACTTAAAATTAAGGGTATGCTCTGGGGACGTAGCTGAGTAGCAGAGTACACAGAATAAAATAGAGTACATATTCAAGGAAGGAAGGAGGGAAGGGTGGGTGGGTATGCACATGTGTGTATGTACAGACACACACATACACATACTTGGATTTTTTTTCAGATTTGTGTAAAAATCCAAGTTGGGAGTGGTGACACAGACCTATAATCCCAGTACTTACATGGCTGAGATAAGAGGATCACAGGTTCAAGGCCAGCCTCAGCAACTTAGTGAGACTCTGAGGGAAGGGGTAGGAAACAGGTGGGAACTGGGTAAAGGCTAATTGGGTGATAGGTGCATGTATCCCTCTACCAATAAAAAATTTAAAAAATAAAATAAAATAGGGCTGAGGGTATAGCTCAGAGGTAGAATGTGTCTAGGTTCAAACCTCAGTACTATAAAAAAAGTCAGTAGAAATTTACCCATCCTTCAAATATTAAACTGTTCAAATGAACAATATCCCTTCTTAAACTATTAAACTGTTAAACTGAGAAAGCTTTCCCTTTGCCAGGCTTCATGAATGTCTGATTCCATGAGGCTTAGCTAATTAAGAAAATAAACAACAGAATTACATGGAAAATAATATAAATTGCTCAAAATTATAATAAATTGCAAAACATCTTTCATTGAACTACATAAAATTCTATCAAGCAAAAACGCACTCATTGTAAAACTAATTATTAAAGAAAAACTTCCTATAAAAAAATCTGCAGTAGCCGGGCTTGGTGGTGCAGGCTTGTAATCCCCACGCTTGGGAAGCAGAGACAGGAGGATCACACAAGTTTGAAGCCATAGCGCTGGCTAAAGAGACCCTGTTTCCAAATAAAAAATAGGTGTCTGGGAGTGTAGCCCAGAGGTAGAAGGGTTTCCAGGAACCCCAGTACCACCAAAAAACAAACAAACAAACAAACAAAAAAAACTGCAGTAGCTGGACATGTTAGCACAGCGTATAATCCCAGCATTCGGGAGGCGGAGACTGGAGGATCATGGTTTGTGGACAACCTACTTAGTGAGGCCCTTTGCAACTCAGTGAGATCCTGTTTCAAAAATAAAAAGACTAGCTGGGCACGCTTGTAATCCCCGCGCTTGGGAGACGGAGACAGGAGAATCTTGCCAGTTCGAAGCCAGCCGCGCTGGCTTAAGAGACCCTGTTTCCAAAAATAAAAAAAGTATAAAATAGGTCTGGGGTGTAGCCCGGAGGTAGAAAGGCTTCCAGAAACCCCAGTACCACCAAAAGTAAGTAAATAAATAAATAAATAAATAAATAAATAAGACTAAAAAATAGGGCTGGGGTGTAGGTTGGAGATGCAATGCCCTTGGGTTCCATCCCCAGTACTGCAAAAAAAAAAAAAAAAAAAAGAACTGCAAATATAGAATACAGAAATCACTAATTGATCCTAAGGAGAGGACTTACCAATACATCCTAATAATAGAAAACACGTAAATGGCACATAGAAATAAAATCAACTTAAGACGAAATATTCAGCAGCTCCCACGCTGCATTTTTTGTGAGGTCATTTTTTCTGGCTGGGGTGTTTCTCCTCTTCTTTGCATCCCTTTGAATGCCTGGCTCCCAGGGCAGGCACACAGCCTGGCTCGCTGGACCACATGACAAACCATGAACAGCCCAAGGGTCACTTTCATTCTCCTTCAAAATCCCCAGAATTGAGTCAGGTGTGGTGGCGCAAGCTTGTAACCCCAGTACTTGGGAGGCTGACACAGGAGGATCGCAGGTTCCAGGCCAACCTCAGCTACTTAGTGAGGCCCTCCACAACTTAGTGAGATCCTGTTTCAAAAATAAAGAATAAAAAATAGTGCTGAGGGTGTGCCTCAGAGGTAGAATGCCCCTGGGTTCAATCCCCAGTACCTCAAAAAAAATCACAGAATACCTTGTACCCCAAATTACCAATAATCAAAGTTTGTTAAAGTGAACTGAACTAAGAGAAAGAAGAGATGGGGGAAAGGAAAAAAGGGGGGGGGGGAGAGAAACAGAAAAAGAAGAAAGGAGGGTGTGAAGCAAAGGTCTCGCATTGTATTGTCTGGCTCACAATTTCAAATCCCAAAAGTCATTTGCTACCATGATTTTCAAAGCATACTCCTGGCTCTAATATGCTCTTTAAAGATAAGAACTTATCAGGCACAGTGGGGCACTCATTTAATCCCTACTTGGGAGGCTAAAGCAGGAGGATCACAGGTTTGAAGCTGGCACGTGGTAACTAAGCGAGAACTTGTTTCAAAATAAAAAATAAAAAGTTATGGGGTTGTAGCTCAGTGATAGATGCCCCTGAATTCAATTCCCAGTACCACAAAAATAAAAGATTGGAATTTCACCAGTGTTCATAACTATGTTATTCACCATTGTGGTTAATAATCCAAAATGACCACTAACCAACAAAAGGATAGAGAAAATGTCATATATACATGCAAATGGAATTATATGCAGCCTTTAAAAAAAAAGAAAATCCTTATTGATTTTGATATATATATATAATATCAAAGTCAATATAAATATATAGTGTGTATGTGTGTGTGTGTGTGTGTGTGTGTGTGTGGTACTGGGGTTCCTGGAAGCCCTTCTACCTCTGGGCTACACTCCCAGACCTATTTTATACTTTTTATTTGGGAACAGGGTCTCTTAAGCCAGCGAGGCTGACTTCAAACCTGTGCGATCCTCCTGTCTCTGCCTCCCAAGCCCGGGGATTACAAGCGTGCGCCACCATACCAGGTGATATATTTATTTATTTTTTGTTTTGTTTTGTTTTTGTTTTTGTTTTTTGGTGGTACTGGGGGTGGAACCCAGAGGCTTTCTACCTCTGGGCTATACTCCCAGACCTCTTTATATTTTATTTGGAAACAGGGTCTCACTAAGTTGCTGAGAGCCTCACTAAGTAGCTGAGGCTGGCTTCGAACCTGTGCGATCCTGTCTCAGCCTCCCAAGCGCGGGGATCACAAGCGAGCGCCACCACGCCCGGCTTATATTTATTTTTTTTAAAAAAAGAATATCCTGTCACATGCTACAAGATGGATGAACCTTGAGGAGGACATTATACTAGTGAAAAAAGTCAGGCACACAAGGACAAATATTGTATGATTCCACTTATATGCAGTTCCTAGAGTAATCAAAAAGTAGAATAGACAAAAAAGTATTGTAGTGGTTTCCAAGGCCTAGGAGGAGGGGGGAGCAAAGAGTTATTGCTTAGTAATTAGTATACAACATTTCACTCTGGAAAGATGAAAAAGTTCCAGAGAGGGTGGTGGTGGTTACACAACAATGTGAAGGTACTTGGTGCCACTGAATTATACATTTAAAAATGGTTAAAAGGGCCGGGCGGCCGGGTGTGGTGGAACATGCTTGTAATCCCCGCATTTGGGAGGCGGAGACAGGAGGGTCGCACAGGTTCGAAGCCAACCGTGCTGGCTTAAGAGACCCTGTTTCCAAATAAAAATGTGTAAAAATAGGTCTGGGAGTGTAGCCCAGTGGTGGCACGTGCTTGTAATCCCTATGCTTGGGAGGCTGAGACAGGATTGTACACGTTTGAAGCCAGCCTCAGCTACTTAGTGAGGCTCTCAACAACTTAGGCTCTCAGCAACTTAGTGAGACCCTGTTTCCAAATAAAACAGAAAATAGGTCTGGGAGTATAGCTCAGAGGAAGAAAGCCTCTGGGTTCCACCCCCAGTACCACCAAAACTAACCAAAAAATAGTTAAAAGGTAAATTTAATGAGAGGCTGAGACAGGAGGATCACGGCTACTTCGTGAGGCCCTCTGCAATTTAGTGAGACCCTGCTTCAAAATAAAGAATAAAAAATAGGGCTGGGGGTATAGCTTAAAGGTAGAATGCACCTGAATTCAATCCCTAGTTCTGCAAGGGAAAAAAAAAAAAGGTAAATTTAATGTTGCATATATTTTACCACAATTTTTAAAAGACAAGGATTAGGAAAGAAGACCAGGATCTGGAATGCAGCCTTATAAACTAGCAAGGAGCCCTCCTTTACATACCCTGAGAGCGCAGACCACAGATGGGGACTCTAACCCCATGGTCTTAAGAGGCAAGCATATGCAGAGCCGTCTACCCCACAGCTCTCAACACATGGACTTGCAACTAGCAGGGATACATCCAACATTCACAGACTCACCAGAGAGGGAAAAGCACAGGTAATAAACAGCTTCAAATACAAGTGGTAAAAAGATCTGGTAAATGAACCAGAATTAAAGGCAGATTCAAAATCAGTAAGTCTTGATCTTCGAAACCACTGAGAATCCATGAAAGGATAGAAAACGCTTTCCCTAAAAACATGTTTAATATAATAGAAAAAAAACAGAAATCAACTCATAAATAAATGATATCAAATTGAGTTAGCTTTCTGATTAGAATAGGAAGGAAAATGAGTTATGAGGAAAGAAACAGCAACAGTTTTGCCTGGAAACTTGGATTACATAATAGGACATTTTTGTACCACACAGAGTGTCCATTCAGGGGAGGCTGGAATGTCCCAGAACACGGGGCAAACATTTGCTCAGACATGAGCAGAGGCAGAAACAGCACTGAAACTCCTTTCTGGAGAAAGACAACCTGTTAGAAACACGCTGGGCTCGGCAAGGCAAAAAGAGGTTAAACTATAAAAATGTTAAAACACGTGCTGTTGGCCTAGAGCAATTTTACAGAATTTAGATGATAATCTTCTCTCCATAATTTCTTCCTTACAGCAGTGGCTGGTTTCAATTTGACAGCAGCAAATAGGACAATCTACTTGCCCTCTTAAGAATCTCTCTCACTCTTCAATCCCACACCCACTTCCTTTCAAATTGAGTTCTCCCACAACTCAGTTACATCTATTTAGCACCACGCTTAGACCACTGGAGGCCCACGTCCAACACAGACCTTCCTCCTGCCTTTACGGCTTATCACATAGGCAGAGGCTTTCAGGGGAGAAGGTAAAACATGCTACCAGGCTACCAGTATGGAAAAGAAGATAATTCTGCCAACTTTTCATCCAACCTTGGCTTTTTAAATTAATTAACTCAGAAGTTTTGGGTTGTCTCCTCAGCCAGTGTGCCAGAGTCTCTAATATCTGAACAAAAATGTCCCAAATTGCTACTACCCATTTAGGAAAAAGGGTTTCTGCCCTGGGCTACAGGTATGGAACTTCCATCAAGAAGAGATTCAAGCCAGGTGTGGTGGCACACACTTGTAATCCCTGTACTTGGGAGGCTGAGACAGGGGAATTGAAGGTTTGAAGACAGACTCATCAACTTAGTGAGGTCCTTCTCTATAAAGAGGTGGAGTGACCCTGGGTTCAATCCCTAGTACAGAGAGGAGAGAGAGAGAGAGAGAGAGAGAGAGAGAGAGAGAGAGAGAGAGAGAGAGAGAGAGAGAGAAAGAAGAAGAAGGAGGAGGAGGAGGAGGAGGAGGAGGAGGAGGAGGAGGAGGAGGAAAGAAGAAGAAGAAGAAGAAGAAGAAGAAGAAGAAGAAGAAGAAGAAGAAGAAGAAGAAGAAGAAGAGGAGGAGGAGGAGGAGGAGGAGGAGGAGGAGGAGGAGGAGGAGGACAGGAGGAAGAGGAGGAGGAGAGGAGAGGAGAGGAGAGGAGAGGAGAGGAGAGGAGAGGAGAGGAGAGGAGAGGAGAGAGAGGAAAGAGAAATGGAGATTCAGAATCAGGCATGGTGGTGCACACCTATAATCCTGGTACTTGGAGGCTGAGACAGAAAGATCATAGGTTCAAGGCCAGCCTCAGTACCTCAGCAAGGCTCTCAACAACTTAGTGAGACCCTGTTGTAACTTAGTGAGACCTTGTTTTAAAACCAAAACTCAAAAATGGGGCTGAAGTAGAATGCCTCTGGATTCAACCTTCAGTACCAAAAAAGGAGAAAAGGATTCATGTACTAAAGAAATTTGTCTCTTCTTCTTCATATATAAATATATATATATAAATATATATGTAATATTTATATAATATATATATATATTAGTGGGCTATGATGTTTCAAAATGTTTAAACATTGCATAATGTTTAAATTAGATTAAACATACTTATCTCCCCAAACATATTACTTTATGGTGAAAACTTTCCAAATCCTTTCTTCTAGCCTTTTTAAATGTACAGTGCATTATTGTTATCTATGGTCATCCTAATATGTAATAGCACAGCAGAACTTCCTGGGTCTATCCATCTATAACGTGTGTGTGTGTGTGTGTGTGTGTGTGTGTGTGTGTGTGTGTGTTACTGGGGATAGAACCTAGGGGCATTCTACCTACGAGCTGCATGCACCTCAAGCTCTACTTTTTTTTATTCTTTTGTTTTGAAATAGGGTCTCACTAAGTTGCAGAGGGCCTCACTAAGTAGCTGAGACTCCCCACTAATTGTGATCCTCCTGTCTCAGCCTCCCAAGTACTGGGATTACAAGCATGCACCACCATACCCAGGTTTCATTTATAATTTAGTATATACTGGCCAACCTTTCCAATACCTCCCTAACTCCAGCTCTCTTCCAACTCTGGTAATCACCACTCTACTCTGAACTGAGAGTAGAGCAGCTGTTTTTTATTACGATTTTATTGGAGCATTGTAATTCTACATCATAAGGAGGTTCTGAGGGATAGAAACATACAGGTACACAGCACTTGGTGTTTCCCTCCGATCCCACTCCGTTCCCTCCCCCTGCACTACTGACTCCAAGGGCTGCACAGGTCCTTGTTATGGAGAGCTGTCTGCGTTGAAAGGTGTTCAGTGGTATCCCTGGTTTTATCCACTGTATGCCAGCAGAATTCCCAAGCTGTAACAACCAAAATTAATTCCAAATACTGCTAAAAGTCCCCTGGGAAGCAAAAACCAGTCCGGCTGAGAACCAGTAAGGTAAGGTGAGGTTGCAACCCTGCCCACCACCAGGAGAAGATGCACTCTTCCTCAGCTCGACCACCACTGCTCAGAGAACCTGTATTAGATCCTGGAGACTCTATCATCTGGCAACTGAGCAAGACTGGTTAGAAAGGGTGGGAATTGGAAAATTTCATAATCCATCCGTCTGTTGATGGTCATCTAGGCTGGTTCCATAATTTGGCTATTATGCTAAATTGTGCTGCTGTAAACATGGATATGCATGTATCTCTATAATAGACATCTATCCATGGGGAAGCAAACTGGCCTCCACTACAATCCCCTAAAAGGAAAGAATAAGAAGTATCGAAACACCTGCCTCATGACTGTGAAAGAAGCCAGCAGAGCTAGCACTTCCTGGGCTGCCTTCCTCCTGCCTTCTTCCATACCCAGGGATTTATCCAGGCCATGAGCAAGAGGGAGCTGCTGCTGGAGAAGCTGACCTGCACCCCTGGAATAGAAACCTGTTGGTTATAGGACCTTGGCAATGTCATTTAATCTTGCCACACTTTGTTTCCCTTATCCATAAAGCCAAGGAGCCAAATCTTAGACTTTCTCTAAGGTTGCTTCTAGAACTAAAACACTGCTTTTCTAGGAGCCGTGCACTTAAGGAAAGTAAAGGAAAGAAGAAAGAAGATGAAGGCAGAGGAACCAGAAAATAAATGGATGCTTTCAGTAACTATATAGTGTGTACAGGTAGAAGAGGAGCTAGTTTTTTAGGAAAAGGGGTAACCAAGACTGATGGCTCACACCTGTAATCCCAGCTACTCAGGAGGATGAGGCAGGAGGGTCACAAGTTCAGGGCTAGCCTCAGCAACTAAGCAAGACCTAAAAATATTTTTAAAAAATGGAAATGTAGTTCAGTAGTAGAGCACTGCTGAGTTCCACTGCCTGGGTGCCTATCAATATATGAATGTGTAAAAAATATGGCATATATATGTATATACATAGACATATGGCATATATATATTGTTGAATAATATATTACTCACCAACAAAGAAGAATTAATTCCTATAAATCCTATAATTGTTCAGGAAAATGGATGGAAATGGGTGTCGACAGTATCACATGTTTTCTTCTCATGTGGAAACTATAAAAAAATTTTTAAAAAGACAACCAGAAAGCAGAAGACAGATATGATAACCTGGGAAAGGACTGGGAGAAAGGCAGGACAGGGCAGATTGCCATGGTCAATGCAGAATGTGTATGGATATGGAAATGCCACAGTAAATCCCATTAATTTGTGTAAGATGTCTAATATTTTGGATTTATAATGTCTCCCTAGCCCTCACAGGAACAAGGTAGCAATGTTAAAAGTGGGGTCTGGTTGTTAAGGAGGGGTCTTTGGGGTGAAGCTTTGGGGAAAACATATATGTATGTATGTATGTATGTATGTACAGATAGATAGATTTTTTCAATAATGGGGATTGAACCCAGGGGCATTCTACCACCAAACTACACTGCCACTATTCTACATTCATTTGTGAAACAGGGCCTCATTAAATTGCAGAGAGCCTCAATAAATAGCTGAGGCTGTCCATGAACCTGCGATCCTCCTGCCTCAGCCTTCTCAACTTGAGATTATGTAAGAACTCTCTTTCCCCTGCTCTCTCACTGCTCCCAGCTTCTAGGATGTGAGAGTGGAGACTAGTGTCCTCCCTCTGTCTGCTTCCTGCCATAATGCCCTGAGCTCTGCAGACCCAGCCTGACAGAGACTTTTTTTTTTTTTTTTTTTTTTTTTTTTGCAGTCCTGGGGATGGAACCCAGGGACATTCTACCTCCGAGCTAGCTACACTCCCAGCCCTACTTTTTTGTCTTTTTTATTTTTGAAACAGGGTTGCACTGAGTTGGCCTCGCTAAGTAGCTGAAGCTTTCTGTGAATCATGATCCTCCAGTCTCAGCCTCCCAAATGCTGGGATTACAAGCGTGTACCACCCTGCCTGGCTTAGTCTAAATTTAAATCTCCAAAAACTGGGAGCAAATAAATCTTCCTTTCTCTAAGTTGTGTTGTCAGTCTTTTTTTTTTTGGGGGGGGGGGGTTATGTTCATGAGAATGTTGGCTGAGACAATTTGTATTAAAATTATAATTAGAGACGGGCGTGGTGGCGCACGCTTGTAATCCCCAAGCTTGGGAGGTGGAGACAGGAGGATCCCGCAGGTTCAAAGCCAGCCGCGCTGGCTTAAGAGACCCTGTTTCCAAAAATAAAAAGTATAAAATATGTCTGGGAGTGTAGCCCAGAGGTAAAAGGGCTTCCAGAAACCCCAGTACCACCAAAAAAAAAAAAAAAATTATAATTAGAAAATCAAAAGCCAGACATGATGGCACACACCTGTAATCTCAGCTGTTTGGGAGGTTGCTGCAAGAGGATCACAAGTTCAAGGCCATTCTGGGAAACTGAGTGAAACTCTGTTTCAAAATAATGGGATAGAGATCCATGACAGAGAAAAGGAAGAAAAGAAGGAAAGAAGGAAGGCCCAGGACCAGATGGCTTCACTGCTAAATTCACTATAGAATTCCACCAAATTTTTAAAGAAGAATTAATTCATAATCATTTATCCTTATTTCAAAAAAGATAAGTGACAGGAATTCTTCCAAACATGTTCTACAAGGTGAGCATATATCCCTGAGGCCAAAACTGTTTAAGGATACACCAAAAAAAAAAAAAAGAAAACTACAGGCCAATATACTTGATGAATACAGATATGAAAATCTTCAACAAAATACTAGCAAATCCAATCCAATACTACATGACAAAGATTATTCATCATGATCAAGTGAGATTCATCCCAGCTATGCAAGGATGGTTCAATATATGCAAATCAATAGATGTGGCACACCACAGCAACAGAATGAAGAACAATAACCATATATGGTCACTTCACCTGATGTGGTAAAGACATTCAATAAAATTCAACAGCTCTTCATGATGGAAATGTTGAAATTAGGCAAATACAGAATGTACCTCAACATAATAGAGATCATTTATAATAATCCAGCAGCTAATACATTGAATGGGAAAAATACTAAAAGCATTTTAGGGCCTGGAACAAGACTAGTATGCCTGCTTTATCACTTTCATTCAACATAGATCTGAAGTCCTAGCCAGGAGCAATTAGGCAAGAAAAAGAAATAAAGGGCATCCAAATTGGAAAAGAAGTAGTTTGTCACTGTTTGCAGATGACATAATCTTATATATAGAACACCTCAACTCCACCAAAAAACTATCAAAACAAATAAATGAATTCAGTAACGTTACATGAGAAAACTCATGTACATATAAAAATCAGTAGCACTGATTTATGTCAGCAGACTATTATCTAAAACAGAAACTAAGAAAGCAATCCTATTTACAATAGCTAAAAAATACTCACCTAGAAATACATTTAATCAAAGAGATAAATGATCTCTACAATGAAAATTATAAAAAATTGATAAAAATAAGTTGAAGAGGACACAGAAAATAAACATACCAAGTTCATGTATTAGAAAAATCAATATTGTTAAAATGTCAATATTACCAAAGTCATTTATGGATTCAATGCAATTCCTATCAAAATATCAGTGATAGGCAGGCATAGTGATACACACTTGTAATCCCAGTACTTAAGAAGCTGAGACAGGCTTAGCAACTTAGTGAGACCCTGAGAAACCTAGTGAAACCCTGTTTCAAGATAAAGAATAAAAAACAGGGCTGAGTGTGTAGTTCAGAGGTAGAATGCCCTGGCTTCAATCCCCAGTACCACATACACAAAAAAAGGCAATATATCTTTGTGTGTGTGTGTGGTACTGGTTGTGGAACCCAGGGCTTTTCTACCTCTGGACTATACTCCCAGACCTATTTTATACTTTATTTGGAAACAGGGTCTCAATAAGTTGCTGAGAGCCTCACTAAGTAGCTAAGGCTGGCTTCGAACCTGTGCAATCCTCCTGTCTCAGCCTCCCAAGTGCTGGGATTACAAACATGCGCCACCATGCCCAGCGCAATATATCTAAATAGACATTTCTCTAAAGATTACATACAGTAGCCACAGATACATTTTAAAAAAGCTAAATATCACTATTAGGGAAATGCAAATAAAACCAAAGAGATGTCGCTTCACCCCAGTAAGAATGGCTAATGTCAGATGACTAAAGATAACAAAGCGCAGGCAAGAATGTGGAGAAAGGGGGCCTTGCACACTGTTGGTGGGGATATGAATTAGCACAAACATTATGGAGAACAGCGTGGAGGGTCCTCAAAAAGTTAAAAACAAACTGGGCATGGTGGCACACACTTGTAATCCCAGCATTTGGGAGGCTGAGACGGGAGGATCACAGTTTGCGGACAGCCTCAGGTACTTAGTGAGACCCTCTGCAACTCAGTGAGACCCGGTTTAAAAATAAAGAATAAAAAATAGGGCAGGGGATGTAGCTTGGAAGTCGAATGCCCCTGGGTTCCATCCCCAGACCTACACACACACACACACACACACACACACACACACACACACACACAGTTAAAAACAGAACTACCATATGGTTCAGTAATCCCATGACTGGCTCTGTGTCCAAAAGAAATAAATAGTACATCAAAGAGATGTCTGCATGCCCATGTTCACTGCTGCACTGTTTATATGAGCCAAGGAAAAGAAACCTCAGTGTCCATCAACTTAAGGAAAACATGGTACAAAACTGGGTGAAGTGGTATATGCCTGTAAACCCAGTACTTGGGAGGCTAAGGCAAAAGGATCACAAGTTTGGGGCCAGCTCCAGTAACAAAGAGAAACCCTATCTCAACAATTAAAGAGAGCTGGGCGTGGCGGTGCACACCTGTAATCCCAGTACTTGGAAGGCTGAGACACGAGGATCATAGGTTTGACGCCAGCCTCAGCAATTTATCGAGGCCCTCAGCAACTTAATAAGACCCTGTTTCAAACTAAAAAATAAAATAGGGCTGAGGCTGTAGCTCAAAGGCAGAATGTCCCTGGGTTCAATCCCCAGTACCATAAAATAAATGACATCCTGCTATTTGCAACAACATGAATGGAAATGAATTTATGAAATAAGCCAGTGAAATAAGCCAGGCACAGAAAGTACGACATGATGTCACTTGTATGTAGGATCCAAAACAAGTTAATCTTATAGAAGTTAAAAGTAGAGAGCCGGCTGTGGTGGCTCATGCTTGTAATCCCAACAGTTAGGAGGCTGAGACAGGAGGATTGTGATTTGAGGACAGCCTCAGGTACTATTTAGTGAGGCCCTTTGCAACTCAGTTCGACCCTGTTTCCAAATAAACAGGGCTGGGAGTGTAGCTCAGAAGTAGAATGCTCTTGGGTTCCACCCCCAGTAACACACGCGCGCACACACACAGTAGAATGGAGGGTACCAGAAACCAGGAACAATGTTAGGGGGAGGCTGATTAGTGGGTACTCGTTAGGGATAGAACAGAAGCTCTGGGGTAATAGGTACAGTATGGTGACGACAGATAGCAATTGTGTGTGGTACATTTCAAAAAGCTAGAAGAAAAGATTTGGAGTTTTCACCACAAAAAATTGGTAAATATTTAAAGAGATGAATGTTTAACCTGACCTAAACATTATGCAAAGTATAAATGTGTCAATTATATGGAACCCCATTAGTAAGTGCATCTTTCATATTTTTGTGTATCAGCTAACTTTTTACTTTTTTATTTTTTGGTGGTACTGGGGGTGGAATCCAGGGGCTTTTCTACCTCTGGCTATACTCCCGGACCTATTTTTATACTTTTATTTGGAAACAGGGTCTCACTAAGTTGCTGAGAGCCTCACTAAGTGGCTGAGGCTGGCTTCGAACCTGTGCGATCCTCCTGTCTCAGCCTCCCAAGCGCGGGGATTACAAGCGTGCGCCACCACGCCCAGCTATCAGCTAACTTTCTAAAAAATAGAAAAATAAAGCCAGACACAGTGGTGCACATCTGTGATCCCAGTGCTTAGAAGACAGAGACAGAAGAAGGGCAGGTTCAAAGGCAGCTTTGGCAACTAAGCAAGGCCCTCAGCAACTTAGTAGGACATTATTTCAAAATAAATAAATAAAACAGGCTAGAGATGTAGCTCAGGGGTAAAACCCCCAGTACCAAAACAAAATAAAATAAAACCAGAAAAATAATACTCTATGTACTCAACTTTAAAAGAGAGAGAAAGAAAAGTCAGGGAAGCTGAAGGCCAGCGCCAATTAAATATAATTTCTAGGACACAAAGAAGAAATAATTTATGAGAAGGCTCCTGTTATTTTCTGCAGCACTCCCTGCATCCTTCCCCACCATAACTCATCCCCTTTGTGTCCCAGCACCACTCTCTCCTCTGTTTACATTTCCTTTCCTTTTTCTCTGACAACCATATTTCTCATTTCTCCTTCTTTCTCACTATTCTTTTCTCCAATCCCTTAATTCTCTTCCTCCACTATAATAATTCTTTGTGGCTCTCCTGCTTATTTTCTCGTGCGTGATGTCCCTCCCCCTCCACCCTTTTGCTTTCTCCCTCTCTGACCTTCTTCACCAAAAGAAGGAAGTGGGTCAGTCAGCAGCCGCAGCCCTAGATTCCATCTCTCATAATGTTCAAATCTATAGAAAGCCCGGCGAGCTGTGCTCTGATGGCTGAAGCTCCACAGGTCAGGGCAAGGAGGGCCAGGTGCCCAGCCATGTGCCACGGCCTGCTTCAGAACAAGCGTGATATCAGACACTGTGAGTTACGTGCATGTGGGCAAATGACCCCTGAGAACCCGAGGAGAGGGATCTGAATGGGCAGCAGATGTGTGGTCTGTGAGCCAACTGCACCTGAAACCACAGAGAGGTGGGCACCCGCACGCCAGCCTGCCAGTGCCCACCTGGACACATCCTGCCCACACTGGTACCACTCTAGACGCAGCAAGGTGGTTAAAGCCATGGGTTTTATGGGCAATACTATGTCCCCACCGTGCCCAGCAAATGCCTTTCCAAAGTGATGCTCTGTGCTGCTCTGAGCCCAACAACTGTCCTCTAGATACAGGAAACCAAGTTTGGGGCTCCCCCAGTGCCAGTCCCAGTGCTCCTTTGCTCTCCATTTTTATGCAATTGGTAAGCAGAAAGGTTATCATTTACTAACAAAGAAGAGAACACAGCCTCGTCATGGACCACCTATGAAGAGTACAGGGCTGCTAAAGGACGGCTTGGGATGCTGGAAGATGGATGGGAGCGCATCACAAACCAGACTAACTCAAAGTGAGCCAAGTCAGCCCAGAGAACCTGAACAAAACCTCCATCACGATCGAGTAAGAAGAGCCTCCTGGGGGTTAACAGCCAGATGGGGAGTGAGTGTGGTTCAGACCACTAACATTCCCCTAATGTTCACGGCTCTCCTAACAAGCAAGTGGGGCCAGGTCTGGTAGAGTGAGGAAAGAAAAATTCAGGCAGGCACACCCACTTTTTCTTTTCTTGTTTTATTTCTTTGTGTGTGTGTGTGTGTGTGTGGCACTGGGTATGAAACCCAGAAGCATTGTACCTCTGAGCTACACCCCCAGCCCTAATTTTTAGTCTTTTTATTGTTGAAACAGGGTCTCACTGAGCTGCAAAGGGCCTCGCTAGGTAGCCGAGGCTGCCTGTGAATCACGATGCTCCAGTCCCCACCTTCCAAATGCGGGGGTTTTAAATGTGTGCCACCATGCCCGGCCCACTTTTTCTTAAAAAAAAAAAAAAAAAAGCTGGGCGTGGGTGGCACAGGCTTTTAATCCCAGTACTTGGGAGGCTGAGACCAGAGATGGCAGACAGCCTCAGCTACTTAACTCTGCAACTTAGTGAGACCTTGTTTCAAAAATAAAGAATAAAAATTAGGGCTGGGGGTGTAACTCGGAGGTAGAATGCCCCTGGGTTCCATCCCCAGTACTGCAAAAAGTAACAACAACAACAATTGAAAAAATAAGCTGGGCATGGTGTCACATGCCTGTAATCCCAGCACTTGAAAGACTGAGACAGGAAGGTCACATTTTCAAGGCCAGATTCAGCAACACAGCTGGACTCTCAGTACCTTAGCAAGACTCTGTTTCAAAACAAAAAATAAATAAAAAAGGATTGGGGGTATAATCTGAAGATAGAATGCCCCAGGTCTCAATCCCCACTACACACACACAATGCCTTAATATATAGACTGCTGAAGAAATGTACCTAATGAGCCAGTCGTGGTGGCACATACCTGAAATCCCAGTACTTGGGAAGCTGTCACCGAAGGATCATAGGTTTGAGGCCAGCCTCAGCAACATAGGGAGATCCTCAACTATTTAACAAGACCTTATTTCAAATTAAAAATTAAAATAGGACTGGGGTGTAGCTCAAAGGTAGAATGCCTCTGGGTTCAACCTCCAGTATGAATGAACAAATGAACATCTTTTCCTTGACCCCCGCATCTCTGCCCAGCCCCCAGCTTCCCCTTTGGTTTTTTCACTATCAACTTCTTTGGACTGAATGAGAGAGAAGCCTTATCGCTATATTGAGATATAATTCACATAGCATTTAATTCATCCATTTAGGTAATTCAGTGGTTTTAATATATTTACAAAGTTGGGCAGCCATTACTACAATCTATTTTAGAAAACTTTCATCACCTCAAAGAGAAACTTTTCTGATGGAATGAATATTTATGTCCCCCAAATTCCTGTGTGGCAACCCTAATCCCCAGTGGGAGGTAATTAGGTCATGGGGGCCATGATACTCCTGACGGTATCACTGCCCTTATAAAAAGAGAAAGGCAGGAGCTGGGGTTTTTTCTCTCTGCTATCTGCCATGTGACAATTCGAGGATACCATGAGAGGACAGACTGAAAATATAGCTGTCTGAAAACTGGGAAAAGGGACTTTACTAAGAGTGCTGGCAGGCTGGCACCCTGACCTCAGACTTCTGGCCTCCAGAATGTGAGACATAAATTTCTATTGTTTAAGCCACCCATCTATGATAATTTGTTATAACACTGAGCACAAACAACCATGTTCCCTTTAGCAATCACTCTCTAAACTGCCTCTCCTCCCCATCCTAGGCAAGCACTAACCTACTTTCTGTCTCTAGATTTACTTATACTAGACTCTTCATATAATTGAAAACATATAGTATGTGGTTTTTGTGCATCCGGCTTCTTTCATTTATCATAACATTTTCAAGGTTCATCCACACCACAGAATATATCAGCATTTTGATCCTTTTCATTGCCAAATATAGAATTACATTCTATAGATATGTCATTGTGATATTATTATAAAAGAAATATGCATTTGGTCCTGGAACATACCTCTTAAAACCACTGGAGTTTCTTGAATGATGAATGTCTTTTGTATTCTAAGGTGATGACTGGTAACAAAAATGTCCTGATAACTTCCATGTAAGAGTTGGTCACCACAAAGACAAAGGTAGACCAAAGAGTTGAAACTTTCAGACCCATCCCCTAAGCCCCAGGGGAATGCTGATTTGATCCATGTTTGAATATAAAATGTCCTAGAAAAGCAAATATATTGGCAATGCAAAATCTTCAAAAGTACAATAATTGAATCAGAGCTCTAATCTCATCAATGGACAGATCCACTGATATCATTTAAATAGATTTACTGTGTGGTAAATTAGGCAGGTAGGGCACAACTGGAGAAGGTAGATCACTGAGACTGTGGCCTTAGAAACTTTATCTGTTCCTGGCTGCTTCCCACTCCCCTTTCCAGCTGCCATTGCATTGAGTTCAGAGCTCTCCCGCACCACGTCAGGGCTACCATGATGTCCACCTTGGAGTCTGCCCACTATGGACCTATATAGACCTCTGAAACCATGAGCCAAATAAACTTCTCCTTTGTTATTCATGTCAGGTATTCTGGTCACAGTGACAGAGCAAACTACAATAATGAACAATGACCAGTAATGTGATCAAGCATACCTATGCAATGAAGCTTCCATTAGGGAAAAAAATAAAGGCAAAAAGGACAGGAGGGATTGGAGAGTTTCTGGCAGGCTGAACATGTGGAGGTCTCTAGAGGATGGCACATCCTGAGAGGGCATGGAAGAACTCTACATAACTACACAGTAAATGTAAGTATTTCCCTGAGTTCTGTGAACAACTCTAGCAAATTAATAGGACATAAAGAAGATGTTGTAGGAACCCCCAATTTATAGCAAGACAGAAGTATAGGTGACCATCTACTACTTGGAATCAGCGTCTGAAATGAGGGTGGACAGTCGTGTGGCACTGGACCCTCAGCTTGTGAATCTGACACTAGCTTCAGGTAAATAGTGTTAGAACCCAGTTAAACTGTAAGACACTCAATTGGGAGCCACTGAAGAACTGCTTGGTATGTGGGGAAAACCAAGCTGGTGTCAAAAGTTGTGTTAAGGAACCAAATGAGAGTACAGAAATTGTTTTTGTCTTCAGATACTATTTCATTTTTCCATCATCAGTCAATGGCCATTCAGGTTGTTTCTGGGTTGTATCAATTATAAATAATACTTTCATAAACATTCTCATACAGATTTTTATGTGGACATATGCTATCACTTCTCTTGCATATGCACCTAGAACTGATGGGTCCTAAAGTAACACTTCAGTTAACCTTTTAAAGAACTACCAAGCTCTTTGCCAAGATATCTGCACCAATTCTAATAGCAGTGGGTGAGGGTTCCAGTTTCTCACATTCAAGATTATCTTTTTTCATTATAGCCATTCTAGTGCTGGGAAGTAGTATATCATTGTGGTCTTGATTTGCATTTATGTGAGGATTCATGGTACTGAGCATCTTTTCATGTGATCATTGACTACCTGTTTACCTTCTTTGGAGAAATGTTTGTTCAGATCCTTTGCCGAGTTTTGTTTTGTTTTGTTTTTGTGGTACTAGGGGTGGAACCCAGAGGCTTCCTACCTCCAGGCTATACTTGAAGACCTGTTTTCTATTTTATTTGGAAACAGGGTCTCACTAAGTTGCTGAGAGCCTCACTAAGTAGCTGAGGCTGGCTTCAAACCTGCGCGATCCTCCTGTCTCAGCCTCCCAAGCGCGGGGATTACAAGCATGCACCACCACACCCGGCTCCTTTGCTGAGTTTTGAAATGTTATCTCTCTTGTTATTGTGTTCTAAGAGTTCTTTATATACCCTATTATAAGTCCCTTATCAGTCATATGATTTGCAAATATTCTCACCCATTGTGTGAGTTGTCTTCTCACCTTCTTGATGATGTTCTTTTTTTTTTTTTTTTTTTTTGCAGTACTGGGGATGTCTTTTAAGCACAAAAGTTTTCAATTTTTTTTAAGCTAGGGATTGAACCCAAGCCTTCATATATGCTAAGCATATGTTCTACCACTCAGCTACACCCCCAGTCCATATTTTTAATTTTGATGAAACACAAATTATCTATTTTTCCCTTTGATTACTTATGAGTTGATGTCATATTTTAAGATCAACTTCTGTTTTAAACAAGCTTTTTTTGCAACTTGTGTTTCTCAGTCTTAGGCACCAATTCTTTTCCACCATAACAGCTGGGTCCCTCCTTGGCTGGACTCATTCATTTGTAGAGAAGCACCAGCCACACAGCTCACAGCCCACGTGTGACATGAGTGGCCTTTCACATCCATGGAGTCCTGCTGCTCTCTGATTGCCACTGCGATTATTATGGAACACTCATGGGCCGAGGTAAGGCTTTTCAGCTTCAGGGGGGCTTTCAGAATTATTAATTAATCCTTAAAATAACTTTGAAAGCTGGGAAGGAGGGTGACTCCCCCCGCTCCTGATTCTGAGATAAGAAGACAATGTGAAGTCATTGCCAAGACAAATAACTTTCTTTTTTTTTTTTCTTTTTTTCATGGTACTGGGGGTGGAACCCAGGGGCTTTCTACCTCCAGGCTATTCTCCCAGACCTATTTTATATTTTATTTGAAAACAGGGTCTCACTAAGTTACTGAGAGCCTCACTAAATAGCTGAGGCTGGCTTCGAACCTGTGCGATCCTCCTGTCTCAGCCTCCCAAGCGGGGAGATTACAAGCGTGCGCTGCCACGCCCGGCAACAAATAACTTTCTTTGGAGTATGTCTGCTTTCATAAATCCTCTAGCCACCCAGAAGGAAGGAGACAGAAACAGTGCCCTTACAGAGCATTCAAGGCTCACAACAAGTGAGGCCCGATGAAGGTTAGCACTCTTGTATCAGCACACATCCAAATTCCTACATGTGCTTGCCACCCCTTTCAAGAGCCTGGTTATATCAGTTAGCTCACTGATAAATGCAAGATTGTTCCGATATTAAGAAATTAGAAATTTTCAGAAATTCCATGTCCTGAGCACTTCATCAGCTCTTCCACTAAAATCACCTCCTGTGTTTCACAACACCCCTCAAGCCTCATCAAACTTCGCTCAGTTTACCCTCACCATGGACCACTGATGCTCCCCGTGCCTGGAACGTCCTTCCCTCCTCCATGTGGCTGGCTCCTGCTCACCTGTGAAGACCCAGACAGTGGCACTCCCTTGCAAAGCCATCAGTCCATGGGCAAGTCATAGGTACCACCTGTGCCACGCCTCAGCCTTGTCGTGTTCTATCGCAATTACCCAGCTGCTAACTGGAACCAGGCTGCCCTTTATGTCTGGTTACCACCGGCACAGATGACAATTCTACACACTGTGAGAGACTCAAAACCCAATCCAGAGTTCTTTCTCTCTCTCTTTCTCTCCCTTTCTCTCCCTTTCTCTCCCTTTCTCTCTCTCTCTCTCTCTCTCTCTCTCTCTCTCTCTCTCTCTCTCTCTCTCTCTGTACATTGCTGGGGATTGAACCCACGGGTGGCATTCTACCTCCAAGCTACACCCCCCAGTCATACTTTACTTTTCTATTTTGAAACAGCGTCTCACTAAGTTGCTAAGGCTGGTTTCAAATCTGCAATCCTCCTGTCCCAGCCTCCCAATCCTCCACTGGGATTACAGGTGTACACCATTATACCTGGCTCCCACCCAAGATTTCTGAAGTTCCTGGGGTGGAGGAGAGAATGGTGCTTCATTCTTGTGGTACCAACATCTTTATCTTTCTACCTTTACTGGGTTCTTGTTCTCAGCTCTATGTCTTATGGTGATTTCTTACTGCCACAAACATGGCCCTCAGCTCCTTATGCTGAATAGAAAACTGTGCTAGACAGCTTCTAAAATGGCCCCGAGAACCCCAGCCTCCTAATAGCCCTGGTCTGGGACAATCCCCTTTCCATGACAATATAGCAACGTGGAGGAAAGTCACCATCAGACGGCTCTGTTTGTACTGCCAGCAGACTCCCTGTCACTGGCTGGAGACCCCACGACACGGTGCCGATGGTGATCTCCAGCCAACAGCCAGCCTGGAACTAACGCCCTTGGTGTAGCAGACCTGAGGGAGTGTGCCCCACCACGGTCCATGTGAGCTCAGAAGCACAAGCCTCCCCTCACAGACCTTCAGATGACACTGCAGCCCTGGCTGACAGCCCCTGATTGTGGCCTTGTGACTGCAGGTGACGCAGAGGGTCCAGCTCGGCCACAGACTGTGAGAGGATGTGCATAGTTCATGGAATAATAGATAACTAAGGAAAAACTTAACAAGTAAACAAACAACCCCACTCACCCATTATTCATAATGTGAGGAGGCAGAGAGGCTTTTAAAATCACAGAAATCCCAAAATCACAACACTGAATACAAGACATTTAGTTGGTGAAATCTTTTTGCCAACAGACTGTGTTACTCGGTGTCTCCCTTCCTCCCATCTCATCTGTGACATCTTCTATTTATATCTTCTCTATGTATAAAAATATCTCTCAGCCAGGCATGGTGTCACATGCCTGTAATCTCAGTGCCTGGGAGTCTGAGACAGGAGGATCACAGGTTTGAGGTCAGCTTCAGCAACTTAATGAGGACCTCAGCAACTTAGTGAGACCCCATTTCAAAATTAAAAAATAAAATAGGGGCTGGGTATGGTGGTGCATGCTTGTAATTCCAGTACTTGGGAGGCTGAGACAGGTTCGAAGCCAGCCTCTGCAGCTTAGTGAGGCTCTCAGCAACTTAGTGAGACTCTGTTTCCAAATAAAATATAAAATAGGTCTGAGGGTATAGCCCAGAGATAGAAGGTTCCTGGGCTCCATCCCCAGTACCAAAAAATTAAATTAAATTAAAATAGGACTGGGGTGTAGCTCAGAGGTAGAATGTCCTGGGTGCCATCCCCAGTCAATCAATCAATCAATCAATCAATAAATGGTTGGAGCATAGGTTGAAGGTAGAATGCCTCAGGGTTTAATCCCCAATACCACAAAATAAAAATATCTCACATACATGCACACAAAATTCCAGCAGCCTTTTTTTATGTGTGTGTGGTAGTAGGAATTGGACCCATAGGCATTCTACTACCAAGCTTATTTGAAACAGGGTCTTGCTAAATTGTAGAGGGTCTCACTAAGCCTCCCTAAATAGCAGAGGCTGGCTGCAAACCTGAGACCCTTCTGTTTCAGGCTCCCAAGTACTGAGGTTACAAGTGTGCACCACCATGCTCAGCTACAACAGACATTTTGAAGTCGTCTGACTGACCTTTGGAAGGTCCTCGTGATAAGGTTACACTGATAAAAACACTAGGCACTTTCTTCTCCCAGTTTCTCCTTAAGGCAGGTAGTAGGAAGAAGGGCTTTTGTTTATTCAAGGACATAGCAACATAGCATAATGTATTACAACCTGCCATGATGTTTTCTGATTATTTATTTACATGTCTGTCTCTCCCACTAGAATAAGTTTGTCAAGAAAAATTACTCAGTTTTATTCCTCTTCATAGCCTTCGTGCATAGTAAGAAGTTAATTAAACAGGACACAGTAAACGTTTGCTAAATGTTTATTCATCACATACCATTACACGAAAAGATTTACTAAAATTAATCATTAATGCATTATTAATTCACAGAAGAACCACTGTGCTGAGCTACCACCAGGCAAACCATATTAATAAATGAGGTCCTGAGGTATTTCAAATAACTCTAACTCCTTTGAATAGGTTCAAGCAAATGATCGCTGTGATAAACCCAATGCTACAGCATGCTGTGAGCTCAAAATGTATTAATTAGGTCTCTTTTTAAAAGCATATGATCCACACTACTAGATATTCCGCAACTCGTAGCAGGGGATGAGGGGGTGGTATATGTTAGATCCGCAGCTTAAAATGTGATTGCCCAGGAATCCCAATTCTAGGAATTTATCATAAGAAAATATCAACATCATTTTTGCAAAAGAAAAATTGGCAAGCCAAATATTCAGCAACAGGACTAAGTTAAATAAATCATGATAATCTGGACATTTGACTAACAGTGATGAACTAGATCTTATTAACTGGGAAAGATAGTCATATGAAAAGAACAAGTAACAAAATAATATGTAAATTTTTGTAAAATGCATTTGCTTCTCTCGCTGTGTACATATGCACAGAAAAATATGGAGATACACACACCAAAATGCTAACAGATAGTAATTACCACATTATAGATGATCTTTATAATTTTCTAGATTACTCAGATGTTTTGCAATGAATATTTATTTTTAATCAAAGATATTTAAAGTTGTTTAAAAATAAAGCAAGAAGCTAATTAGTATTATCTTTATTTAGGAAACAAATTAACAATTGAATACTTACTAAATTAATATTCTGGAATGTGAAAACAAGTCAAATAATCTATCACACTTTATTTTTAAAAACAATTTTAAGTAAGTTTATTTGCACTTGCCTAAAACTTTATAAAGTGAAAACAGTTTGTCAAGTATTTTTTACAGGTCTCCAATGACTTACTTAAGTCGCATTGTAAGAAAGAGGGGGGCAGATGTAGGGGCTATGGATTTTTTTTTTTTTTTTTTGGTGGTGCTGGGGGTGGAACCCAGGGGCTTTCTACCTCCGGGCTATACTCCCAGACCTATTTTATATTTTATTTGGAAACAGGGTCTCACTAAGTTGCTAAGAGCCTCACTAAGTAGCTGAGGCTGGCTTTGAACCTGCACAATCCTCCTGTCTCAGCCTCCCAAGCGCGGGGATTATAAGCGTGAGCCACCACGCCCGGCTAGGGGCTATGGATTCTGACGTTGAAAGCAAGGAAGAGAAATATTATAAGTGGTTCCAGATCATAAAAATAATGATTAAGAGTATTTTATGAAAGTCAAGGGTAGTGGCTCAGGCTTATAATTCCACTACTTGGGAGACTGAGACAGGAGGACTGCAGGTTCACAGCCAAAACCTCAGCTAAACTTAGGCCCTCTGCAACTTAGTGAGACCCTGTTTTCATATAAAAGAATAAAATAGGTCTGGGAGTATAGCTCAGGGGTAGAATGCCCATAGGTTTCATCCCTGGTGCCACAAACACATACACAAAAAGAATATTTTGTGAATTTTTTCATACCCTGAATAATTCTTTTTCAGCAAATACTTAAGGATACTGAATAGATTCATTTTCCATCTACATTATTTGGAAAGTTTTCTCTGAATTTTCAGTTAACTAATATTTCCATTGTTCTGATGAATAAGCACAGGCCAATGTATGGGATTCCTAAAGTAGTACAACAAATATAAAAAAAAACTAGGCAGAGTGTTTAGGAAACAGTAGCCAGGCAGACAAGACACTGTGAATATCCCCTTAGCCAGAGGTTTAATAAATTGTCAAGTTGAACACAAAATTGACCAACACACTTCCTAACAACTCTTTTAAGCCTTTTTACTTTACTTTTGATCATTCCTTTATGAACTGTATCAGTTTTGTAGGGGTAGTTTATTTTAAACCAACAAAGAAATACCCAGAAGTAGGATACAGTGGTATGCACCTGTAATCCCAGTACTTGGGAGGCTAAGACAGACACATCGCACCCTCAAGGCCAGTCTCAGCCATGTAGAGAGACCCGCAGCAACTTAGTGAAGTCCTGTTTCAAAATAAAAAATAAATAAAATAGGGCTGGGGGTGTGGCTCAGAGGTGGAATGCCCCTCAATTCAAGCCCTAGAACCACAAAAAGAGAAGAAGAGGAGGCAGACAGACCAACTGACACAGGAAAACTGCACTTCTGACAGACACAGGATCCTCAGTGCCACGGTGGTACCCGCGACGTGATGGGCATGGCAGTAGGACCTTGGTGGTTAAACCAAAATGGGTTGACATAGAGCCAACTGTCCCCTCGCCTCTGAAGAGTGGAGGAGGCTCTTGAAGGAGCACTGAACTGGGAGCTGCTCTTTCTGCCAAGTAGAGTGGCTCTTGGCCTCTCCCTGGTAAGAAGGGGTGGGTTTTCCCTCAAACACACTGGAACGCTGCTAGCTTATTGCCCACATTTGTGATTAGTGAACTCTGTATCCATCATTCCACACTGTAGAATTAGTTATTTTCCAGTTCAGACAAAATCCAACAATTGCAAATCTGTTTATAACCATTGTCAAGGGACTAAGAAACTGGGTGTGCATGCCTGTAATCCCAGTAGTTGGAAGCTGAGACAGAAAGATCACTGGCTTCCTGCTCAGCCATTTAGGGAGACTGGTTCAAAATAAAATCGGGCTGCAGTTGTAGCTCAAAGGTAAAATGTCCCTGGGTTCAGCAGCCCAGTATGAGGGGGAAAAGTGCCTCATAAAAGGAATTGGTGGATTAAAGATAATATAACACCAGCACATACTAAATGCTTACCATGTGCCAGGCAATGTTATTAGCCTATTATTGTGCATACATTCATTCACTATTACCTCTACTGGAGAGATAAGAAAACTGAGTCAAGGAATTAATATACACCCAGTTTCAGAATCTACACCCGGACAGTCTTGCTCTGGGGGCTATGCAGTAAACAACGTGGCACCAGATCAACTCCAGCAGCTGCATGGAGTCAGGATGCTGGAGCTCTGAACAAGTCGACCAGGTACATAGCGCTCATCATAGTAGGAGACTCTAATTAATATGCTTTCTGTACATTATATAATTTCAAGAAACCTCCTATAACATGAACCACTCACACAATTTAGATCAGAGGAACCAACTTAAATTCCACAGAAGACACAGATAACAGATGAGTAGAGCATTCTGGGAGTGAGATGCGGGACAGTAGGTATTCGTGAGGACCAAGGAGGCAGGTCCTACATAAGGGAGACAACCACTGATCGCCTCCAGACAAGTATCTCCCTGAAAGAAAAAAGAGCCAGTCTGTCAGTATTCATGAGTTTTCCAGAAAAGCTGAAGATTCAGATTCTTGTGCAAAATCCCCCAACTCTCAAGTCTTGGCAGTCATTCAAAATATTCTCTTTTTTTCTCAATGATGAGCCAAACAAAACCTATCTACAAACACAGGCTGTCACCTCTGTTCGAGATTCATTACAGTTCTCAGCAAACGGCGCGCTAACAGTCTTCCGAGAGGCAGAGTACTAGGAACTAGTAGACGTTCCAAAATGTTAGGGAGACTGTCTGGGGATCTATAAATATACACAGAGGTGAGTCTAGGTCTGCTTAGGGCCGATGGCAAGTACGTGGATTCAAACATCTCTCATGGTTTGCATCTCTTGTCGTACGTGAACGCAGCCATGTATATCTGTGTACAAGGTCTATAGTATGGAATTCAGGCTCCCCAGGTAGTAATCAGGAAGAAAACATGCAGATCTTTACTTCTATTTTTTCCATTCTTTTAGAAAGTTATCTTTTCATATGTACCAGAATGTTCCTAGTACATAAATTAAAAGTAGCACATGTATATATTTCTCAAATAATATACATAAACAGAGGGCTTGATAACAGTAACATTTGACAGGTATACTAACAATGGTATCAAATATATGCAGCAAAGAAACTAGATTGAAAAATCTTAGAAAGTCTGCCATCTTGTCCACGAAATCCAAGAAATTCCATCTGTATGACATAAAGTAAATTCACCAGCAAATTAGACACCCAATATTAAATCAAGAAGCTTGACCCTTTGGTCTCCTACTGCACAGTGGTACTTCTATGAAACCTCATGACCAGCAGAAGGAATCATTCTGAGAACAAAGGCTGACTCTTAGCCATCCCTTTCAACATCAGGTGCCTAGCACAAAGTAGGCACTTAATGTATACTCTTGCTAGTGTACTCAATACTAGATGGCATATCTATCTGTCTCCAGCCCTAATCACCAGAATAGTTCCAATTTAACATATAAACATATAAAATTAGATTCAATTTTTTAAAAAGTTATATACTTTTTCCCATGGAATTTTGCTTCCGGCAAGTGCCTCAGCTGGTAAAAAAAAATCCATTGCCGAAATCCTGGTAAGATCTGTTGAGGGCACGAGGACACATAGAAACACACACACACACACACACACACACACACACACACACACACACTGCCAGGAAGGGGAATGTAGAGCAATGAGCTGCTCTCACCAAGACTGTAAGGACCTCACACAGTACAAATGTACAAATTCAGGCTATTTGTTATAATGCTTAACTTCCCTACATTCCACTTAGAAACTAACAGCAATCAGCAATTTAATTACATGATTTTTTTCTCTCCCCTCAACATTCCTCACTTTTCTTTCCCTCCAGGCAGTACTATTTATCTTCACTTTAAGCCTACAACATATATTTTTTACTTTTAATGAAGGTAGCAAATGTTTAAGTAACAGTATTCTTGACTATAACAGCTAAATATACCCATATATAAAAATAAAGATAAAATATATATGCATTCAATGAACGTAATAAACAAATGCCTCTAATCAATGGATTCAGTGGGATAAAACCCATATCAGATGTCTCTCAAGAATTTCAAAACTTCTCAGCCCCTGTGAGATGTCAGGTCTATACAGGCTTCAACCGGATTCAAGTACATCTAATCTGACAGTCCACTTCCACACCCATCACCTCCTGTTTCTGCCTCCTCATGTCAGCTGAGGCTCAGTAACCCATAGTAGCGCCACTCTCACATACTTGCAACCCAAAAGTGGAGGGAAGGAAACACCTCAGAGCCACTCTTGACCTCTGGGGACAGAAGCCAGCAGATACATGTTTCTGTATCAGTTCCAAGATGTATTTTTTATGGATTCTCAAAAGTGCCTGAGACCAAGTACTCATTACTCTTGGCAGTGCACAATTGATTGTGTATGCCTGTATTGGCTTTTCCTCCTCCTTTTCCCCTTTCTAGGCTATGTACTTCAATTGGGACCATATTCCAAGTAAATTACCTGCATGCAAGCATTTATCTCAGGCTCTGCTTTTGTGAATACCCAGGCTAAAGAGTTGATAAGCAAGTGGTCTTAGAGAGCAGACCCTCTGGATGATGCCGCTGGATCAAGTGCCCCATGGCTGTGGTAAGTAGAATGGTAATACTCCTTGGTATGCATTAGAATCACATTTACTAATATGCTTAACTGTGGTAAATTGGGATGAGGTACAAATACGTAAAGTACTGAGTTTTGTCGTAGTTGTGGTATCTGAATAACATGGGGTCAGTGACAATTTTAAAATATCATGCAGTTAAATATTAACTCAGAGTCTCTCTCTCTCTCTTCTCTCTCTCTCTCTCTCTCTCTCTCTCTCTCTCTCTCTCTCTCTCTCTCTCTCTCTCCTCTCTCTCTCTCCCTCCCTCCCTCCCTCCCTCCCTCCCTCCCTGACTGTCTTTGATACTAAGGATGTAACCAGGGGCATGCTACCTCCAAACGACACCCTCAGCTTTATTTCTTTATTTTCTATTCTTTATTTTGGAATAGGGTCTCACTGATTTGCAAAGGGCCTAAGTAGCTGAGGCTGTCCACAAATCCCGATCCTCCTGTCTCAGCCTCCCAAATGCTGGGATTACAAGTGTGCACCACCACACCCGGCTAGAGAGTATCTTTGACGGCATTTTGTTTCACTCATTTCCTACAGCCACAGGGCAAATGATGCTGGAAATCAAGTTCAAGAACTAATTGTAAAGCTGGAAGACATAGAAGCTAATTGAATGTATCATCTATGTCAAAGTCATGCCCCTGGCAGGAAAAGAGGAGATTCTATGATCTGGAATTTGTGCATTTAGGCTGATGATCCTAAGACTCTAACCCTTAAGTCCCCATGAAATTCTCAGGCAGTAGCAATAACTCCCTCCTTCCTGCTAGAAAAGAGCACCCTCCCCCTTGCATAGAGACCCTGCAAAATCCTCATACAGGCTGAGTGCCTAACAAGGTAACTCATCTTCAAATCTACTTCCATTTCATCACTTTGATTCTAAACTAGTAACTAATCCAGTCTTAGCACAGCCCAGGTGGGAAAATAAAGTTCCTACTGCAGAAATAAAATGCTTATTCAGCAAAGTAAAATATATTAGCAGGGTCCAACATAGGATTATTAGGAGTGAATTCTGAAGGTTTTAAACTGGGGTGGGTGCAAAATATAAAACTGAATAAAGAATTATTTATTGACATGGTAGCACTCTTTTGTGAACCTGGGCTCAAGGTTCTGGTGGGGACACCTGCAATTGGTCTTAATATCAGCTGGAGAGGGAGCTTGAACAAGATGATGGCTTCCTGTTAATCAAATGAAGATGATAAAACTAGAGAAATGATCAGAAGGTTCAGGTGGTGATATGTTAATATTAATTTATTATATGAGGCTGAAGACTCCATATTTCCTGAAAGGATAAAGAGGAAGATACTGCCTTTGCTGAGGCTATAAGAAATGGATCTATGAAGGAGGTATTGGTGTCTCTGAGATGCACACTTGCATCATTTAGAAATCATTTTACATTCTCTAGGTCCCAATGACTTCCTTTGCTCAGCCTCTGCTGCATCAATCCTTTCTACCAGGCTTTGGCCAGTTTCACAGGTGTGTGGACCTTTGGCTTCTGGCGCTGGGCTTCTGTGACAGTGAGGTCGAGGAGGATTGGTACTCACACTGGTAGTGTGAGGTTCCCCTCTGTGCAGCTTGCCTGGAACATGGGAGACAGAAGTCAGTGCACGAATGCTTCCTCCTGTCCTTGTTCTGGTGTTCCTTTTATTTATTTATTTTTGCTTGTTTGGGGGTATTTTGGATTGTTTTTCATTTTTATTTTTAAAAGTTGGATAATTCTAAAATGTATTTCATAGGGCTCTGCACAGAGGCACGTGCCATTAATCACCAGTGACTTCCGGAACTGAGCAACTTGTTAAGCCATTCTAGTGTTGGTTTTCACTCTTCACTCATGCTCCTTGGAATCACGTCTCAAATAAACTACCTGCACACAGGCTTTCAGAGGAAACTAGGATAAAACAAGGCCCCATAGCTTGGAAAGGGAGAATAATATGGGTCAAGAGCCTCCTAGGAAATTGGTCCTCAGCAAAAGTAGCAGTGATAAGAGCATCAGCAGCAGACACTCACCCCTAACCAACCTCCACTGCATCTCATCACCAGCATACAATCAACACCCTTTTCCCCGGGGAAAATCAAATGCTTTCACACATACCCTCCACGCTGGGTTTTTTTCAGCTCAACCTGAGCAGCTGACAGCAAAGTAAATAAATATAGAGACTTGTCTATAAGAAAATAAGAAAGAAAAAATTTTAACAGATACTTAAATAAACTCACATAATCTCCTAGCAGGATTTTAGCTCCAACACATATCTAAAAAAGCCTATCACAGAGCCAGGCACTCCAGGCATGCTTAATACACTTCTGCTGTTAGAAAATTTTCTCCTGTATTCTAGATATTTTGAGAGAATAACAACCTCGGTTAATATTTACAGATAAACAAGCAAGAATATGTCATGACTTCATAAAAACAAACATGTAGAAGTATAGACCCAAGGGGCCAGAGGTGTGGCTTAGTGCTAGGGTGGTATGTTCCCCATGCGTGAGGCCTGGAGTTAGAGCCCCAGCAACAACAAGAAAGTAGACACCAAAATAAGGATTGCTAAAAATACCACATTGGAACCCCATTTGTGTGCACCCCATAAATATGTTTTATTTATTAGTTTAAAATTAATTTAAACTTTTTTTTTTTTTTGCAGTACTGGGGATTGAAGCCAGGAGCATTTACCTCCAAGTTACATCACCAGCCCTATATATTTTTATTTTTACTTTGAAACAGAGTCTCAGTATGTTCCAGGAGGCCTCACTAAGTAGCTGAGGCTGGCCTCAAACTGTAACCCTGTCTTAGCCTCCCAAGTACTGAAATTAAAGGGATACACTACCAATCCCGGCTAGAAGGTATGCAATTCTTTATGTGTGTCAGTCATAGATACTAGAACTCAATCAAGTCAGCATGGCTCCATGAAATCATATATGCTTTATCTGTTTAGCATAAACATCACACTTAATACAAAAATGGATGTCCATAGAACTGTACAACAAGAGAGCCTTAGTTTTATGTTCCAAATAAATATTAAAATAACTTGATGCCAGGTGTAGTGGTGCACACCTGTACTCTTAGTATTTGGGAGGCTGAGAAAGGAGGGTTGAAGGTTCAAGGACAGCCTCAGCAAGTAGTGAGACTCTTATCAACTTAGCAAGACCCTGTTTCAAAATTAAAATTAAAATAATAGGGCTGGAGTGCAGCTAAAAGGTAGAATGCCCCTGGGTTCAATTCCCAGTACCACACACACACATATACAAAAAAATAACTTGATAAATTATTGCTATGCTGTTGACTCCTAAGTGTATATACAATTTGATCCGGCAAGCAAAAAGGAAATTGAGAAGTAAAGACTCATTTAAGTAGTAATCATTTCAGTAGACTAATTGCTACATCCTAATCTGCACACGTATTAAAACTGTTATTTGTACGCATTTCATCATAGCTGCCATGTCTCAAAAGTGACTTTGGATCAGAAACAAGTAATCAAAGGCTGAATAGTTAATAATTGTTGTTCACATCGAAATTTCTTATGCTATTAATATCTAAGTTCTCTTCTGTGACTTTAGGCTATTTTAAAAAGGGGGAAAAAATACAGAAACCTTGTTACCATGGTGACTGTAAGCCGGTCAGCCCATCTGCTGAAGAGGATATAAAATTTTGTAAGTAGAATTTTAAAAACCTTACTATAAGAAAGATTTCCTCAAGCACAGTGTGGGGAGGGAGCTACAGAAAGTCTGGCAAAGGACCGTTTGTGAAGCTGAGGCTATCATTATTTTAATACTAACCATGATTTGCAATAATTCTCATTCAGAGGAAACCATTTATATCTATATGTTAGGAAGCTAAAGGTGTGAAACATGTTTTGGCATATTCTATGCTAATGATGTTTATACCATTTTAGGGGAAATATGAAAATTTATATTAAAATCTAGTCCAGGGAAACCAATGATTTGATTTGCTTGGTTTTGAAAAACTGCTCCAAATGTTTATCACATGTTTTTATAAAAATAGCCTATAGTAGCCCAGATTTTTTTTTTTTTTTACGGTACTGGGGGTTGAACCCAAGGCCTCATATAATGCCAGGCAAACACTCTTCCACTGATCTATCCCAGCCTAGCCTACAGTAATCTAAAATAAAAATTAATATTATATATTTTGAATAATTATGGTATGAAATTTTAGCAGCAGAACTTTATAATACTTAGATCTTCTTGTGCATGCACACACGCGCGTGTGTGTGTGTGTGTGTGTGTGTGTGATCGGACCCCAGGACATTCTACCTATAAGCTACACCCTTAGCTTTTTTTTTAATTTTTTGCTTTGAAATAGGATCTCACTAAGTTGCTGAGAATCTTGCTACATTGCCGAGGCTGTCCTTGAACCTGTGATCCTCCTGTCTTGACCTCCTAAGTACTGTGATTATGAGTACTGATCACCACACCAGTTTCTGTTTTCTAATTATATGAGTTCCTAGTCATATAATTAGACACAGTGCAAACCTGGCAGGCAGGCATCAGGCTTTGACCCACAACAGAGGCAGAGCAGCGGTCGAGGAGCGCCCTGCAGCAACGGACAGAGGGGACGCCTCTCCATTCACTCATTCCTCCATCCACTCATTCCGTAAAGGACTGCTGAGCACTGAGTATGTGCCAGGCACAGCTGTAGGCACTAGGATTACACAGTGATGAAAAGCCATAACCCTCCCCCCTCCTGGAGCCGAAGACCAAGAATCATTCAGTTAATGACAGTAACTGAGAGAGGCAGTTCAGACAGAAGAACAAGGAGCCAGAAGATGACAGAATGACTTCTGCCAGAGCCGTCAGATAAAGATTCCAGAAGAGGTGGCTTTTGAGCGGGGACTCAGAGATGAGCAGTAGTACACTAGGTAAAACCGGGGCCCATTATTCCAGGCCAAGGAGCACAGCGCAGAGGTATAAATCCTGGAGAACATCTAATACAGAGCCAGCTTTTTTTCACAGCTCCAAGATGACCTGAAAAATTCAATGTGGCTAGAGTGTCTTCATGAACATTACATTTTAGAAAAAATTTTGTATGCAAAGTGGCTTAAGAGTATAATTACTTTTGTTAAATAACAAAATTCCTAATTAAAGAGCATTTATGCCTCAAGATATCACATTAAATGTAATAGTAATAGTAACCTCTTTATATTATAAACCCCTTTCACAGATAATAGCCCAGTCAAGGCTCACACACACCAAAAAGACTTATGATGAGACACAGTAGCTAATTATCTCTATTTTCCAAAGGTTAAAAGTAAAATTCAAAACTAAATTTCCACTCCAGGTCTAAGCAAGACCTTGGACTTGAGCTTTTGCTGAAAATACTGTGCTCCTTCAACCAGACCAGAATATAGTGCCATTTTTAGGGTTTTCACAAAATAACAAGAAAATGCTTTCAGAGAGCAATATATCACAAATGCTATTGGTCTTAGGAAGAAATCTATACACATCTATTTTGTGCACTTGGCAGAGGAATTCAGACCCAAGAAAGCTGAGGACAATCAGCTATCAGAAAACTAAAATATCCCAAGTTCAGCATAATGATTTCTATAACAAGAGGAGCCAGTTAAGAAAGACCATCTTCCTTCACCGATGTTTTTTCTTTGTTTTTATACTTTCATTAGTGCATTGCAGTTATACATCTCTGTGAGCTTCAATGTGATACAAACATACATGCATGCAGCCTTGTATTTCCTTGCAAATCCCACTCCACTTCCCCCTCCTCTCTGTACATGTTAGTGAAATTGGTAGTAAGATCTTCATATACTACCATAGTATTGTTTTTTTAATTTGGTGCACCCTCCCAGTGCATGTCTTCGAGAACAGAACTGGTAATTTTGTATTCATTCATAGCATTATTTCAACTGTTTTATTCTTTATGACTTTGTTCCTCCACTCCCTTCCCTAATCCCCTTCAGTTACCCCTTTGGAGTCTCTGCTTATCTGCCACGATGCAGATCAATGTGGAAGTTTCTCAGAAGACTGGGAACAGAACTACCATAGGACCCAGCAATCGTGCTCCTGGGCATCTTCCCAAAGAAAATGAAATCAGAATATTATAATGATACTTGTATATCCATGTTCATAGTAGCTCAATTTATAATATCCAAGTTATGGAACCAGCCTAGGTATCCATCAACAGGTGAATGGATCACAAAAGTAAACCCACAGTGGAATTTTACTCAGCCATAAAGAAGAACAAAATCATAACATTTATAGGAAAATGGATGGAACTCGAGAATAGTATACTAAGTGAGTATAGCCAGTCTCAAAAAATTAGTAGATATGTATTTTTTCTTACATGTGGAAGCCATAGTATTATTTGAACTGTTTCCTTCCTTACCCCTCTCCAACTCCGTCCTCCAATTCTCTTCCACTATTCCACTCATCTTTCTCCACATTTATCTAAAGTTAAGAGTCTCCCATCCCAACCTCCACCACAAACCCCTGCACCAGAGTCAAGCCCAGGGCCTGAAAATCCCCTCCTCTTTGAAGTGACAGCATCAGTTCAGTGCTGATTCACCCATGTAGTCAGCTAGAAATAGTACTTCTGCTATGTTTGCATTAGAATTTAGCCACCACCCCCAGATTCTACTGCCATCACCAAGACTGGCATCACTTAGCAGAAGAATGGAATGATCATGAATTCTGAACAAGCTGAGACAAAAATGTAAACAAATCGTTCAGTATATAAATAAGCAAACAGGTTAAATAATGTTAGGAGATTGGAACACATTGTAGGATAATGAAAACTCTGTGAAAATAATTAAACACCCATTTTTAAAACAACAAAAAAGATCACTGTGGGCAGGTTTGTCAATCTGCTCTTATTGCTAAAAAGGAAGTCCATTCTCCACTGCCAGCTGTGTTCTCCAAGGGAGGCTCTCAGAACTAGGGGCATATACTTCAGTAACAAAGGCAAGTCTCTAACATTAAATTCTCTTATTTTATAAGTAACTCGAAGGATGCATTATCTACTTAGTGAGGCCCTCAGCAGTTTAGATAGGCCCTGTTTCAAAATAAAGAATAAAAAATAGAGCTGGGGGTATAGCTCACAGAAAGAATGCCCTGGGTTCAATTGCCAGTACCGGGAAAAGAAAAAGAAAAAAAGATTCGAAAGTGCCCCTGTTTCTAGGTGCAGAGCAGTATCTAGGACCAGAAAAGGCAAATTTGTATAAAGTGGAGGATAGGAACAGAAGGCTATGATTCCATGCTAGATCTAGAAAATCACACTAAAATTAATGTCCAAATAAAGTCAAGGGTGGAGAGTCAGGTGAAATCCCTGTGTACACCCTCCTGAAAGGGTCTGAGGAAGAACCAAGTAGGCAGATGGGGGGAAGAGAAAAAGAAAAAAAAACAAAGCTATGTGAACATCGGCCTAGGAATTGGGGACTGCATCCCAGCTGGCAGGCTAAGCAACAGAGATAAGGAATCCAGATTAAGTACCAAAATCCAGTTTGTTTCCCAAAGCTTCAGATTTACCAACACTACCTCCTCCACCACCATCACCACTATCATTACCACCTCCACCAGTACTTCCACCCTTACTACTACTACCACTCCCCATAACCACCACCAACACCATCATCATCATCACCATGACCACCACCTGCATCCTCATCACCCCATCCTCCACCTGCATCCTCATCACCCATCGTCCACCTGCATCCTCATCACCCATCCTCCACCTGCATCCTCATCACCCATCCTCCACCTGCATCCTCATCACCCATCCTCCACCTGCATCCTCATCACCCATCCTCCACCCAGCACATTGTTACCACTTCTTTCTCCATCACTACTCTTAGTGTTGCCATCATCCCTCCAGGATGTCCCTTCACATGAACAGAGGGGCTGGCAGAGGCTTTGAACATTCAGCCTTTCCCCAAAACTCTGAAAATGGAAGGCATCAGTACCAGTACAATTTAAGACCCCATCCTGCTGAAGAAGGGGAATAGCTACTGTGGTTTTTGTTTTGAAATGGCTTCATCTAATATTGAAATTTTGATCTCATTTTTCAAAATTCCCACACCGCCTTCTGAGGGAAGGATCATTATTCCCCTTTGATGAGGAAGGAGAAATGAACCTTGGGGACATTATTGGTTGCCCAAAGTCATACAAATAGAAAGTGGTGTGGCCTGGATGCCCACTCCATTCCACCTGATTCTGCCCGTGATTGTATTGACAGCTGTGCTGTGCTGCCTGTGAAGAAAACTAAGACAGCCAAGTCCTTGAGGGGCTTGCTATCAATGGTAGAGACCTGTAAACATATCATTTCAAAACAGTATAAGAAGTGTTCCGCATGTACTAAGAGAGGAAGAAACTAATTCTGCCTGGGGGTGTTGGAGAAGACTGTACAGAGGATGTGACATTTATGCAATCATGAAGAAAAAGGAGTAGGAGTTTGCCAGAAAAAGCAGTGGAGGGGACAGCATTCCAGGTGGGATGCTGGCACACCTGGGGACACAAAGTAGCATGGACTTCTGCCGACTCCGCTGACTGTCCCATGTCTGAGCTCAGGCCTGGCCGACTGACTGCCTCCCTCAAGACTGGTTGAAATGAGACATACAGCCCTCAGCCATGCACACATACCCTTGTCGCAATCTTTTCCTACCTCCAGCCCAGATTTCAGAACCCAATAAGCCTTTTCATCCCTAAAGAAGTCTAAGATGAAAAGAATCTGGTCTACAGGAGCCCAGACATCCTATACCAGGTACCAGACCAAAGCACCAGTCACTAGGGAGGAAGAAATGAGGCCAGAGTTGGTGCTGACCAAGAGGCTTCCTGGATGCCCTTTATTAGGGCAGCAAAGGTCCTGAAGTAGACCCTGGAGCACCCAATGACACAGTAAGAGAGAAAAATATCTGCTCACTTGCATTTCACTAAAGTCCAGTGATAGCCCTGACATCAAGTCACCCAAGACATTTTGTCATGAGGTCCTTAGGGAAAGTAGATTAGGGAAGAACTGGCCCAAGCTAGCAGGCTATGGTGGCAGTCATATGGTAAACATGTGATTGCAACTGTTTGTTTTTTTCTCCATGTGAAAATCATTGATCTCTACCTGTGGGACTGAAAGTATAGGTCCGTGAATATCTATTTGCATGGTTTAAAGCAACTCCAGTTTCTGAAAAGACCCCTGTTCTTTGCATCAGCTCTAAGCCTTCCTTTTAGGAACACATGTTTCTTAGATACCTCAGTTCTTAAAGGAAATCAACATCCAAAACCTCTTAGCAGCTGGTCATAGTGGCGTATGCCAGTAATCTCAGTCCTTGGGAGGCCCAGACAGGAAGGAGGATTACAGGTTTGAGGACAGCCTCAGCAACCTAGCAAGGCCCTCAGCTATGCAGTGAGAACCTGTTTTAAAATGAAATAGGGCTGAGGTTGTAGCTCAGAGGTAGAATGACCCTGTGTTCACTCCCCAGTACCACACACATACACACATACACACATATACATCATAACACCCTTAGCACAATTCCTCATCTGATTGATTATAAAGAATAGGTCCAGCCGGGCGTGATGGCGCACGCTTGTAATCCCCGCGCTTGGGAGGCTGAGACAGGAGGATCGCGCAGGTTCGAAGCCAGCCTCAGCTACTTAGTGAGGCTCTCAGCAACTTAGTGAGACCCTGTTTCCGAATAAAGTATAAAATAGGTCTGGGAGTATAGCCCGGAGGTAGAAAGCCTCTGGGATCCACCCCCAGTACCACCAAAAAAAAAAAAAAAAGAGAGAATAGGTCCTACCAAGATTCTTACCCAGCTACTGAATCTCAAAAATCAGTCCTTTTATTCATCTACCAATCAATAATTATTAGACACTTAGGTTCTAGACACCTGTTCTGCTGGCCTGAAGAGTGCAGTGATAGACTTGTTATCTGCCCTTTTGGCACTGACATTCCAATGAGGATTGATGGGAATGAGTAATTAAAATGAAAGCTACATAAGGTAATTGCTGACAGTAATGGAGTGTGATGAAGAAAGGGGGAGTCTACCTTAGGTTGGGAAGTCAGAGGTCTAAGAAGGTGCTATTCGTGCCAAAGCACTGGGGAAAGAACATTCTAGAAAGAGAGCCAAAGTAGAAACATCCAGAGGTGGGATTAATCTTGGTTTAGTCAAAGGATACAAAGAAGCCCAGAGACAAAGGGAGGGAAGATAGTAAGCTGGGAAACTGAAGATGAAATAAGAGGGTTTGGCAAAATTGAAGTCGTTACAGAGCTTTGTAAGTCACAATAAGAAACTGTGATATATTTTAAACCCCAATGAAATCCATTGGAAGGTTTAAAACAGAGAAATGACATGATTTGATTTCCCTTTTAAAAAGATACCCCTGGCGACTGTGTGGAGAATATGCCTGATGGTGAATGGAAGGAGGGGGATTCGGCAGATAGGGGAGAGAGCAGCAGCTCAGGTGGGAACGAAGGTGGCAGGAGAGATGAATGAATTCGAGATGGCTTTCTATAATAAAACTCACTGGAAGGATTATTTCATTCCACTGCTTGAATTTCTTTTTCTGTGAGGAGCAATATTTAGATCTTGGTTCATCTACATCCATAATTTTCAAGGAACCATCAGGTTCCTCAAAGAAGCCTCTAGAGCTGCCACAGGTGGCATGAAGAAGCAACTGGGCAGGCGGTCCAAATATGGCTCCAACCCCATCAAAGCATCTCCAAATATGCCAAGTACCAAGGATGACGTCTACAATTTCACTTGAAGAAAAGGACTTCTTTACTAAAACCAAACTTTTCTCTTTTTTTTTTTTTTTTTTTTTTTTTTTTTTTTGGTGGTACTGGGGTTCCTGGAAGCCCTTCTACCTCCGGGCTACACTCCCAGACCTATTTTTTATATTTTTTATTTGGAAACAGGGCCTGTTAAGCCAGTGAGGCTGGCTCCGAACCAGCACGATCCTCCTGTCTCTGCCTCCCAAGCACGGGATTACAAGCGAGCACCACCACGCCCGGCATAAAACCGAACTTTTCAAACTACCATTGTGATGAGTCTGCCTGCCTAACTGGATACAACACCCATTCTCTTCTTTCAAAAATAGAGCTGTCCAGATTTTTAGCCTTCACATGGTCACCGAGTTAGAGACAATCTTCAGTGTCCTTTAAAGATATATCAGGATATATCCTTTAAATATGTATCAGGACATAGTTTGGGTCCCTGGGTTGTGAGAAGAAGTATGTTAAGCTCCTGGTCATCACTTTAAAAATGAAGTAACTTCCCTCCTGTCCCTTTGAGCTGCCTATAAAATGTGACACTAGACTCCTAGACTCCAAATGTTAAAACAGCGGAGCCATGCACAAGTCTGGATCCTTGGATCAGTGTTCTCTTGGAACAGAGCCATCTACCCACCATGAACTCCACCTTCCTGTGGAGTGTTTAGTGATAAATAAAGACACAGTGTATTCTCTAGTTTCAGTGTTATGGCATCTTAGCCTCTACCCAAGCACAGCTTCAAGAGCCAGTGTATGATCTGTCAGCCTCTCATTCCCTCTCTTCTGCAGTCCAACAGATAGTGGTTGCTCTGCTGGAGAGAGAACAACAAGCAAACCCCCCCCCAACTCAGGAGGTACAGGTAGGAAAGTATTAAATAGACCTGTGTTAATCAGGTGTGGTGGTACATGCCTGTAATCCTAGTGGTTAGGAGGCTGAGAGGAAAATCAGCAGGTTTGAGGACAGAATATGGTAACTTAGCAAGACCATGTTTCAAAAAAAGAGGAGGAATAGGGGTACATCTCAAAGGTATAGTGCCCTGGGTTCTCTCTACCATGCCACAAAATAACATAAAAAAAACTTTGTGTTTGTTGTTTTAGAGAAATATTTATTATTGCAGCATCACCTAGCCTATCCTGACTGATATCCTGGTTGAAAAGAGTGACCCTAAAGTTTCTCCTTGGATTGTATCAGACTAGAGAAGTATACTCATCACCTAGTTTAAAAAAAAAAAAACATTGATGTCTAGGCCTGGAGTGATAGCACATGCCTGTAATCCCTGTGGTTGGAAGCTGAGCCAGGATGATCTCATGTTCAAGGCTAGCCCTTGGTAACTTAGTGAGACTCTGTTTCAAAATAAAAGAGAAAATGGGTCTGGAGATGTAGCTTAGAGGTATAACATTCCTGGGATCAATTCCCAGTATCACAAAATCATGTTGATATAGATAGATATCTGAGTCCCACCCACACCTATCACTAGAAATCCTGACTTAAACCAAGATTTTGCTCAAACATAAGGACTCTGTTTTCTTTGTTTGTTTTTTGTTTTGCAGTACTGGGAATTGAACCCAGAGCCTAATGCACACTAGGCAAGTACTATACCACTGAGCCCTTTCTTAATGTTTTGTTTTGAGACAGGGCCTCCAACTTGAGATCCACCTGCCTTAGCCTCATGAGTATCTGGGATTACAGGAGTGCAACAGAGCGTCTGGTATGCATAAGGATGTTTAATGCTTGCTGGTGATTCTAGTACCCAGCCAATGTTGAGAATCACAGATATTGTGAACCACACAGCAGGGCTCCTATATAATCATTTTTACTGAACTGTACTCCAACATAAGAGAGACTATCTGTATACAGAAGAATTTAAGAAACAATTCCAGAATTATGGTAAGGTTTGATATAAGAGTCAAATTTACTTTATCTCTCTTTGTAAATTTTCAGTATACAATAAAGTATTACCTATAATCCTCAAACTGTCAAAAAAGAGTCTAATTTACTATCTTATACAGTATAACTCTATAAGGATGTGGGAGAAATCTCTTTCCCATTTCAGTGTAGGAAATATTTTTGCTTTTCCTAAGCAAGTTTGCTTTTACTCTTTAACATTGTTGATCTTGTAAATGACCTTACTTTCTTCTCTCTTCTCTGGGTCATTCCTAGAGAGTTCAGGGTCAACCCAGTTAAAAGGATTTCATTGTCACAAATGTTGTTTACTCAAAAACACTGTCTTGCCCATATTTTATTTTTAGTTCATGGTATTCTGTTATGATATCACATAAACGAACTTAAATCATTTACATAATAAGGCAGGATATAAATATATTTTTACATAATGAATAAAGATCATGTACTACCAACTGGAAGAGTACAAGAAAGAAAACAGTCAAGTATAAGAGCTTACCAAATGTATTAATCAGCTTTAGCTTCTATAACAAAATACCATAGAATGGATGGCTTAAGCAGTAGGAATTAATTTTTTATAATTCTGGAGGCCAGGAAGTTCAAGATCAAGATACTGGCAAATTTAGTTCTTAGTGAGGACCCCTCTGGCTTAAAGATAGTCGTCCTCTTGTTGTATTCTCACATGGCAGAGAGAGAACTTCTGGTCCCTCTTCTTAGAAGGGTCCCAAGCCCATCATGGGGGAATTGCACTCATAATCTCACCTAGACCTAACTATCTCCCAAAGATCACACCTTTACTTGTCACCACATTGGTTAGGGCTTCAATCTACAAATCTTACGGGAACACAAACTTTCAGTCCAAATTGCCCAGGTGACTTGAAAACATAAGGTCTGTTATTTAAAAAAAAAAAATCTGCCAGTCTACTTATTAGTTAATGTCACTTAAAAATAGAAATTCCTGCCTCACTGACTGGAAAAGAGGCAAGCCTGCTGAAACGTATATTCAAATGTCAGGCCCCTGAGAAATCAGAGATATTCAGGAACAACAGTAGCGAAAGCTCCTAACTCAGCATTTTCAGACAACCAGAATCAATTTTGTGGTTCCACTCACCTTCAGCAAAGCTCCAATATGGCAACTTTTGTTATTCTTTATTACAGATTTAAAGCCCCATTAGATACTTGCTCTTCCTGGGGCTGTAATAACCATAATAGTGGGAGCTACACTGCTGCTCAGCAGACTTCCTCTTAATAGCTTCTAGGATGCATATCTGAGAGCCATCTTATCACATTTCACAAATACTTCATTCTTGACAGCCCACTCTATTCTTTGCACATCCTTTCATGCCTCATGCATATGCACGAAAAAGTTATAAATTCCAGCCCTCGCCCAAATTATCTTTCCTCCTGTAAACGTCTTCATATCATGTCCTTGCTACATTATAAAAGCATGTTCTCATCTACAAGGTATTGCCTGCCTGGTAGTGCACACCTGTAATCCTAGTACTTGGGAGGCTAAGATAGGATTGCAGGATGAAGGCCAGCCTCAGCAACTTAGCGAGGCCCTCAGCAACCTAGTGAGACCCTGTTTCAAAACAAAAAGTAAAAAGGGGAGGGAGTGTAGTTCAGAAATAGAATGTCTCTGAGTTTAATCCCTGGTACCAAAAAAAAATTAAAAATAAACATAATATTTTCCAGGTATTGAATAACTCTATGTTTTATAAGTTTATCGTAGCAGCTAAGTAACACAGGCTTTCTGCAAAAGCTATTGCTGGGGCTCAGAATATGATACCCCAAAGTATGGAGCTTTGGCATACTTAGTACTTTGTACTCAAAGAGACTGGAAGGCCTCAAAGCAAAGTTTCTCTGATTTACTTCCCTCCTGTCTCCTGCCTCTTTGGCTCCACTAAAGCCAGTCAGAGAAGCCAAAATTCCTCTTGGCAGAGAGGTATGTCACTGAAGAATATGGGGCTGAGAGACAGCATCGAAGTGAGAAGGAGGCAGCAGTGTTCTCAAAGGGGCGGGCCACACAAATGCAGCCAAAGCCATCCTCCAAGAGAGGCAGCAGACAAGAGCAAAGGGACCCTGCCCTGAAGGCGCACGGGACCTCACCGCCAGGGGCTAGGCGCTGAGGACCTGGGTCTCCATCAGAAAAGGCAAACAAGCAGGGCGTGGTGGCACAGACTTGTAATCCCAGCATTCGGGAGGCTGAGACAGGAGGATCGCGGTTCACAGATAGCCTCAGCTACTTATTGAGGCCCTCTCCAACTCAGTGAGACCCTGTTTCAAAATAAAGAATAAAAAAGAGGGCTGGGAGTGTAGCTCAGAGGTAGAATGGTGGGTTCCATCCTCAGTACCACAAAAGAAAGAGAGAGAGAGAGAGAGAGAGAGAGAGAGAGGAAGAAGAAGAAGAAGGAGGAGGAGGAGGAGGAGGAGGAGGAGGAGGAGGAGGAGGAGGAGGAGGAGGAAAGGAAGGAAGGAAGGAAGGAAGGAAGGAAGGGAACAGGTGAACAAGCACATGCGTTGATATGGATACATTACAACACTGCTCCCTTTTCTCTTGTTCCAGATGGTATATTAGAGACGATGCCAGTGTAGACACACAGCTTGTTGGGGCACTGGGACGTGTGGATTACCCAAAGGAGGACTTAGCAAGTGATCAGTAGAAGGAGAGCTGGCACCATGTGAGAGCTTCATGGAGGGGAAGGTTCCAGAGGGGTTTTGACAGATGGGAAGAGTCTCATGGAGGGGAAATGGGGAGGTGATTGTCAGGAGGAGGAATGGCGTGGTAGAGGGAGAGGATGAGGACGGAGGCCAGCAGGGTCTGAGTCCAGGTCTAGGCTGCAAGCATGTGGTTTGAACTGCAGGAGCAGAGGAGAGGGAGTAAGGGAAGGACGCGGAACCAGCAAATGGGCCCAGGGAGCTTGACACCTGTGGGCTTGGATCTGATGGGATTTTTAAAGATGGTAAAATAAGCATACTTGGAAGCAATAAGTAAAATCACAATAATGTACGAATGAGAAGAGTGTCCTTGGACTACTGGGAACCTTTATATTGTTAAAATAGGCTGCTTGTGAACCTGAATCGTCTTGGAACTCTGCAAATGTCAGACAGTGGAGGTGAAAGGATAACAGCAAGGGGTATGGAGACAGGTATATGGGGTGGAGTCCACCCAGCAAGTCCCCTCCCACTCACCCTGAGGGCTTGGTTCCTGCCTGACTATAGGGTCCACACTTCAGCAATGCACTCCAGAGTCTGCTTTATTTGTGTGTGTATGCTACTGGGGATTGAACCGAGGGAGGTTCTACCTGCTAGCCACACCCTCGGCCCTATTTTGAAACAGGGTCTGGTTAAGTTGCTGAGGCTGGCCTCGAATGCTCCTCCTGTCTCTGCCTATTCTTGTTGCTCTAACCAAGACCAGACCTTTGTGCAAGGCCTCAGTAATGGTGGATGTTTAAGCCATTTTATAAGTTGAATATATTTTGAATTTTACTTCTCTGCACTGTCTTTTTTTTTTTTTTTTGTGGTACTAGGGATGGAACCCAGGGGCTTTTCTACCTCCAGGCTATACTCCCAGAAATATTTTATACTTTATGTGGAAACAGTGTCTCTCTAAGTTGCTGAGAGCCTCACTAAGTAGCTGAGGCTGGCTTCCAACCTGTGCGATCCTCCTGTCTCAGCCTCCCAAGTGCTGGGATTACAAGTGTGCGCCACCACGCCCGGCTCTGCACTGTCTTTTTAAAATCGCCTGTCACGTCCATTAAAAACAAAACAAAAATATCTGGGAATGTACTTAATGCCATCAAGCTGTGGCATTAAGGGCTAAAAATAATAAATTTTATGTTATGCTTATTATACCAGAGTAAATAAGTTTGAAGAACACATCAATGCCCTTGCTTTCTAAGAATTAACACTCTTTACTCTTCTTATGTAGAACTATCAGTTAAGTAAAATACTTGGAAATATGACATTTTCTGAGCATCTCTACTAATATACAAATAATAGCATATTATTCTTATAATGCAGATTTTATATTGTTTTTAAAATATATCATCTGGCTTATTTTTCATTTTATATGAATAAAATATTTATATTGTATTAGTAAAAAAGGAATATGACAATATTACCAACTGAAAAGCTGAGGCTTCCCTATCACAGGCCTCAACAGAAAGACCAAAAGAATCAAACATATCCCTGAATGAAACCACCCCTCAAGCTTTCTGAAATTAGCAAAGAATGTTTGCAGCTGACCTATTTCTCTCCTAAACGACTGTGTTGATAATTGACTTTTGTCCCCCAGGGAAGTGCTCAAATATAATTGAGCAGCACCTGCCACAGAAAAAGTACAGCTTTATATACCAAATAATTCTCATAAATATTGTGCTTAGCTTGAGATGCAAGCACTCTGCTTTCTCCTTAATTATATTTCTCAAGGAATAAATATTATAATTACCAAAGCTGCATTACTATGAATATCTAGATAAAATGCAAAAAATTATTTTGAATTGCAAATACCCAAGGCATTTCTGTTACTAAAAGGTATCAAAAATGATGTGATAAGCCTTATATTGCTCACTTTTAATTCTGCCAATGACATCCTATTATATAAAGTATTCTAAAGATAGGAGCCCACTAAAGAGAAAGAGACCAGGGCCAAGGGCTTGAGTCCCACGCAGGTCAAATTGTTTTGCCAAAAGAACCCATTTGGCTTTATGACCTGAGACCGCAGCTCCAAATGAATATAAATATGACCCACCCTTTCCTTCACCATAATTTGAACAGCAATTATGAACAGCAGCTTGAAAAAAGGGAAGTCCATGTCCAAATGCAAGCCAACATCTGCACACTTGACCAGGAGCTGCAACCTCCCCCCACCCAGCTGTTATAGAGAATATATTAATGGGAAAGAAGGTGAAGCCAGTCATAAAGCACCACATATTCCTATATTCTACTTAGATTAAATATCTAGAATAGACAGACATATAGAGACAGAGAGTATATGAGTAGTTGCCTAGGGCTAGAGAGTGAGGAAGAGGATGGGGAATGACTGCTTATGTGGATAAAGCTTATTTGGGGGATGATGAGTATGACAGATTATGGTGATAGCAGATTATAATTCCTAAAGTGCTAAAACAATATCCTTTACCTTTCTGCTCAAGACACACACACACACACACACACACACACACACACACACGCCAAATAAATAACCTGTGACTAATGGAGCATCCTAGCCATAAAAGTGGTCATTTGATCCACCTGTTTGATTCAGAACCATAATCAAAATTTGGGTCATTTAACGATACTGTTAGGCTATTAGGGGGGGAAGTAAGAATATCAGCTTATCTATACAAAGTACTATGCATTTCCATTACTACTAAGTTTTCTGTATATTAAAAAAAAGAAACTTCAGCCAGGCATGGTGACATACACCCATAATCCAGTATGTCCTCAAACAGGAGGATCATAGGTTCGAGGCCAATCTCCGCAACTTGGCAGGGCCCTCAGCAATTTAGTGAGAACTTGTGTGCAAATAAAAAATAAAATAGAGCTGGGTGGTGGGGAGTATAGCTTGAAAGAAGAATATCCCTGGGTCCAATCCCCAGTTTCATAATAAATAAAAATAAATAAATAATAAAAAGAGCTTGAGGGTATAGCTCAGAGGTAGAATACCACTGAGTTTGATCTCTGATAAAGGAAGGACAAAAAGAAGACAAGAAAAAAGGAAGGAGGAGGGTTTTATTCTTAAAAGCAAGAAAAATACATATTCTTTTGAGGTTTATGTTTATAAAATACTTTCTCTCAAAACAAATGCTGCTGTAGTAATTAAAAAGCAGTCTTGGAGAAAGACATCTCCACCAACAGAGAAGAATATAAAATGAGAAAGAAAGTAGACACAATTTGTCATCCAAATGATTGGTGAAATGATTGGGAAGATTCGGTAGCTGTCCAGTAAATTTTATAGCCCCTACTTAATTAATGTCTTCAGTACATAAAATACAAATATTGAATGTCATCCCTTCAGATTCAAGTAATCGCCTCTACTCTATTTATGTGTGCAATAAGAAATGTTCTGTTAAAGAAAACAGAAAATTTTAGACAGGAATGTTTACCCTAGTAAAAATGAGAACTATTTTAAAGAATTGCAAAGCACTGTTTATATTCAAGCTGGATGTTGATAATATATCAGCCTTATCTATTTCTGAAAGCAGGCTGCAATAACACACAGCTTGTCATTATTGTTACTTGAAAGCAATAAAACTCTTCCCTTAATATTGAATCTATAACTTAACCTTTTCATGAAATCAGGCTTCTCTTCTGGTCTGCCATGGTTTGGGTAGGTGTCCCTTAAAAGTCCATGTGTTAGCCGGGCGTGGTGGTGCACGCTTGTAATCCCCGCGCTTGGGAGGCAGAGACAGGAGGATCACACAGGTTCGAAGCCAGCCGTGCTGGCTTAAGAGACCCTGTTTCCAAATAAAAATATAAAAAATAGGTCTGGGATTGTAGCCTGGAGGTAGAAGGGCTTCCAGAAACCCCAGTACCACACACACAAAAAAATCCATGTGTTAAAAGCATGGTACTCAGGATGGCATTAGACATACACTTTATGAGAGGTATTTAAGCTACTGGGGGGGGGGCATGCCCTTGAATGGGATCCTGGGACCCCATCCCTCTTCTTTTTTGGCATCTGGGCCATTATGTAAATGGTTTTGCTCCTGCCCCACAGGCCTGAAATCACCAGGGCCAACCAACCATGCCCTGGAACTCTGAAACCAGGAGCCAAAATAACCCTTTCCTTTTTATAAGTTGATTGCCTCGGGTACTTGCCATGGTGGTAGAAAGCTCATTAACTAATACATAGTCCTACCTCCCAGCATTTCTTCTCTACCCTCCCCCAGAATTCATGGTCAAGTCCATGACAAACTCCTGATGTGCTCTGCTGTGGTCAAGTTCAGAACCCACACTCTTCTACAATGAAGGGCACTTGTGCTCTGCCGGCACATGAAGCGCAGGGTACAGAACCCTGTGAAGAAAGGGCAGCACCAACTGCTGAAGCCAGATGGGTCTGGGGGGCTTTGTGGTTGTTTTGGTTTTTTGATAGTGGGCACTGAACCCAGGGGTATTCTACCTCTGAACTATACCCCCAGTCTTATTTTATTTTGAAACAGGGTCTCACAAAGTTGCAGAAGCTGGCTTGGAACCTATGATCCTCCTGTCTCAGCCTCCCAAGTACAGGAATTACAGGTGTGTCCCACCGCACCTGGCGCAGAATGTGAATGCATTTTTATAGAGAGTTGTTAGGGATCGCAGTATGACTCTTATTAAGACATCAATTTGATGTGGTCTGGTTTGGAGAAGTGTCAGAAAGACAGCATATGACAGGGGATGGTTGCAAGCTTTGTCACATCATTCTTCTGGTTCCAGTGGAAACAAGGAGTCCAGGAGCTCAGCATAGGCCAGGACACTCCATGAAGGTGGACGGATGGCTTTAGGGCCTGACACCCATTCTCAGCACAAGCATCAGGCCAGGAAGGAAGCTCCCACAAAGGGCGAACAAAGGAAGAACTCTTTTCCAAAATGTTGCTAGAAAGCATGAGTGGCTGAATGCAGAGCACTACAAAGCAGAACGAGGCCTGCACACCCACTCCTCATGTCTGTAGGTGCACCTAGTCTTCACTGAATCTGAGCAGACCACAACCACTTGCCCTGGTTGGGCTTTATGCTTTGTTCTGTGCCTAAGCTTCAGATATGAGCCCAAGTAAGGGCCATGCTTTGAGGAAGAAAATGAGCTTGGATGACCAGAGAAGATGGTCATTTCCAGATCTGACTGGCCCAGGTAAAGCTACTGAGATAGTAGACTCACAAAGAGTAGAAACTGGTTTCTAGGATGGGCCATACCTTGTGGTTCCATGAAAGCACATTCTCTTCAGCCTGCGTGTGCTTGATCCCCTTAATGAAGGAGTAGTATCCGTTCCCTGGTACCCAGGGATGATACCATCTGGGGCAGCAGGTGGAGGAAAGAGAGGGAGGTGCCAGAGCAAAGCCAATCATTTTCAGCCTAGGTTTCCATGAAGCTTTCTATAATTTCCTAGAAAGTTTCAATAAAAACTTACCATTCTCGCTGGGTATAGTGGCCCATGCCTGTAATCATGGTGTTGGAAGGCTCAGACAGGAGGATTGCAGGTTGCAAAGCAGCCTGAGCTATTTATGAAGGCCCTCAGCAACTTAGTGAGACACTGTTTCAAAATACAAATAATGGAAAGGGCTAGGGGCATAACTCAGAGGCAGAATGTCCTTGAGTTCAATCCCCTGCACTACAACAACAACAACAACAACAACAACAACAACAACAACAAGTCATACTCTTCTAAATTGCAGGATAAATAGCTGCTTATTCTACTGAAGTGAAATTTAGGGAACTCTGTGTCAAGAATTGAAACTTAGAAACAAAATGACATGCCGGGCGTGGTGGCGCTCGCTTGTAATCCCCGCGCTTGGGAGGCGGAGACAGGAGGATCGCGTAGGTTCCAAGCCAGCTGCACTGGCTTAAGAGACCCTGTTTCCAAAAATAAAAAAAAATAGGTCTGGGAGTGTAGCCCAAAGGTAGAAGGGCTTCCGGGAACCCCAGTACCACCAAAAAAAAAAAAAAGAAGAAGAAGAAAAAAAAAGAAAAAAAATGACTGCTCACCTGGTTAGCTGCCTGCTGATTACATTTCTCCATCATAAACTTCGTAAATTAAGTTCAACTTATTCAAGCCCAAAAGGAAGAAATAAGCACAGTTTGCCAAAAGAGACAGAGCTTTTTCTTGCTCTAATAGATCTCAGTTTGGGAAGACTCATTCCACAAGATATTTCCAAAAAAGCCAGGTGTGGTAACACATGCCTATAATTCTAGTAATTGGGAGACTGAAATAGGAGGATTGCAGGTTCAAAGCCAGCCTCAGCAATTTAACAAGACTCTTAGCAACCTAAGTGAGGCCCTATTTCAAAATAAAAAATGAAAAGGGCTGGTGGTAGAGCTTGGAGGTAGAATGCCTCTGGGTTCCCCAGTAACACCAAAAAAAATTTTTTTTCCAAAGTAAGTAAGTGCCAACTTTTCCTTAAAATTTATGGTAACTGGACTACACCATTTAGCAAGAAAGTTCTACTATACAGAGCAAGAAGAAAACTTGCAACTTTGCTATGAAAAGGTTTCATTCTTGTCAACCAGACAGCAGCTAAAACATAAAAATGGTGGTGCCAGTCAGCCCTGGCCAGCTTCCCTCACACGCGTTCCTGCCCTTGCTTTCTAGCTCAGAGCCCCAGGCCTGCGCCTAGGAGCCAGATCCCCAGGCCAGCAGGCTTCCACTTGGGCTCAGCCAATGGCAAGAGACTAGTGGGTGGGGAGGGACGGGAAGGAGGGAGGAACCAGGGCAGCTCTCCCCATTAGCTCCACCTCAAGTGGCTTCCTATATACTCCTATGAGTGCATTGTGATAACACATCACAGTGAGGTTCAAAGTGCTAGGAACATACATACACACCTCCGTTGGTGTTCTTCCCTCTGCATCCCCCCCTCCCCACACACACACCATCCTTCCTCCCCATACATGTTTGTGAGTTAGTAGTGAAATCTTCATAATGGACATGACATTACTTACACTGGAATCCAGTGGCTTGAGAGAGGCTACATCTCTTCTGCATCTCCCTTTCCCACCAAATGGGATCCCTAGGGTTCCAGCTCTTGACAGGTGGCTCTGGCCCCTGGATCCCAGTAACAGTTCCTTCTCCTTGTCCTTCTAGCCTGAAGATGACAGTGGCTTCCTGCTAGAGCTAATTTCTGGGCCTAGCTTTTAAGCTCTCTCATTACCTGTTTAACCATGTCTACTCAAGTCTCTCAGCTGTAGAAACTCAGGCAGTTTTATTATACTGGTTAGACTCTGACTATGACAGTGACTAGTTAAATAAGTAATCAGTACACAAATTATCCTATATGAACTATGAATCAGGCAAACAGAAAAAGCCCATCAATGATGGAATTAGGAAGAAACCACAGTCTCCAGACTCTCCAATTGGTGCTTTGCTCTTCACAGCAAATTTATATATAAAGAACACTTTGAGAGCTGAGCATGGTGGGGCACACCCATAATTCCAGGTACATGAGAGGCAGAGACAGGAGGCTCACAGGTTCAAGGCCAGTGCTTGATAACTCAGTGAGACAGGTTTCAAAGATTATACACACACACACACACACACACACACACACACACACATATGTATATATATATATATATATATATGTATATATATGTATATATATGTAGGGATGGAAGTATGTCTTAATGGTAGAATGCCCTCGGATTCAATCCCCAGTAGCAATAAAAAAGGAACACTTCAAGAATTTAAGAAAAATAAACTCCTTTACAACCTTTTATATACCCACATCTAAATTTGTGTTTCTGTCTTGACTACTTAGGGATAAAGTATGTTGTATAAGAAAGCAATATCAGGACTCAGGGTCCTTTCTCAGTTCCACTGCTGTCTACTGGTATGACCTTTATGTCCTTGGGTCTATGTTTTATTATCTAAAAATCCGAAATTGAATTATTTTCTTTCTGCAGTCTTTTCCTGTTATAAAATTCTGTGGTTCTGAGTACATGGATAAATTTTGCATATATGCATGCCTTTAGGCTTGAGATTATTCTTAAAGATATTTGCAAAGTAGATACCTTCTGTTGATGAATTCGCATTTTGTCAGAGAAACGTGTCTCTAACCAGTACTCAAATTATAACCCATAGAATTCGTCTGCCTACTTGCTTTGTTATGCTATCCACTTAGATTCTGAATATGTTTTAATTCTCTAAATACAATGTGGGTTCACTGGATTATTATAAGGATCATCTGATTAGCATACCTTAAAAGCAGAAGGTTTCTTGCTCTGAGGAAGGTTCCAAAGCCCACAAGCTCTGTTTTTAATGAAAGTTCATTTTAAGTTATTCTGTATTTTATATTTCACTTGAAAAGTATTTCAAGTGAATGGCTGAAATGTACTTCTATATCATTACATGTAGATTTACTTCATTTCTTCTTTAACGGCTGAATAGTCATTAAATAATTTTCTATGATTTAATCATTTTCTGATCACTGAACATGAAAGTTGTTTCTAGTTTCTGTGTTTAATACAATGTTTGTTGTGAGATTTTAGCAGATTTTTTATTAGCTTTAGGGAGCTTCTTTCTTCTTCCTTTTATCTTTGAGATGAGGTTTCACTGTGTTACTTGGTTGGTCTTGAACTCTTGGGCATAAATGATCCTTTTACATCAGCTTTCCAATCAGCTGAAAATACAGGCACATGCCTCCAGTATCCAGCTCCCTCTAAATTTACAAAATGCTTTAAATTTGTCAAATACTTGTTTTACATCTACCGAAAATTTATTCTTCCTTTGTCATGTAGATTGAGGTGTTTTTTATGGGGGGGGTGGTACTGGGGTTCCTGGAAACCCTTCTACTCCAGGCTAAACTCCCAGACCTATTTTTTATACCTTTTTATTTGGAAACAGGGCTCTTAAGCCAGCACAGCTGGCTTCGAACCTGTGCGATCCTCCTGTCTCCACCTCCCAAGCGCTGGGATTACAAGCGGGTGCCACCACACCCGGCTTTTGAGTAATCTTTAACTTACTCAATGTGTAATATTATGGTAATAGAAAATTCGACTTACTGCTTAGCTTGTTTATTTTTCCCATATGCTTTTTTGCAATCTGACTCTGTTGTACTCTATCAAAAGATAATCACAGACCCTATTAAAAAAATTTTAAACAGGGTCTGATATTATCTCAGAGGTAGAATTCCTGTGGGTTCAATGCCCAGTACCAAAAACACCCCTCTTTTTCCTCCCCTTCAAATGCAGCAGGCTCTTTAGACTTAATTGTTTTGACTCAGGGAATGCAAAAGAAGTAATGTCACGGCACTCTTGAAACTAAGGCTAAGGAGACCTGCAGCTTCAGCTTTTGCTTCTTGGGAGGTGCCCGCCTGGAGCTCAGCCACCACATGACCAAGTAGCTCAGGCAGCCATGCTGAGGCCAGGTGGAGGAGAGCTGAGTCCCTGCCAAGAGCTCTCACTGAGCTCCCAGCCAGCAGCCAGCACCAACTGCCAACCACATGTGTGAGGCTATTTTGGACCTTCTAGCCATCTTAGTGCCCACATAACATCACATGAAGCAGAAGAACTGTCTGGTCAGTGCACAGAAATAAATTGTTGTTTTAAGCTACTAAGTTTGGGGGGAGAATTTTTTTAGGTAGCAATTTCTCCCGTTAAATAAAGCATTTAATTCTGGAGCAGAACTTCATGTTTAAGACAGGTCAAGTTAGTCCTCCATACATCCATTCAAAGAAATACTTATTGAACATATACTATACTAGAGCTGAGAATACAAAGGTCAAATGCAGACACATCCTTGCCCTGGTGGAACTCATTGTCTGGATGTGGGGATAGATGTTAACAGAAATCTTGGGCCGGGCGTGGTGGCGCAGGCTTGTAAACCCCGTGCTTAGGAGAATCTCGCAGGTTCGAAGCCAGCCGCACTGGCATAAGAGACCCTGTTTCAAAAATATAAAATAGGTCTGGGAGTGTAGCCCAAAGGTAGAAGGGCTTCCAGGAACCCCAGAACCACCAAAAAAAAAAGAAAGAAAGAAAGAAAGAAAGAAAGAAAGAAAGAAAGAAAGAAAGAAAGAAAGAAATCTAAGTGTGTGTTAAATTCTATAGTGGTGGTACTTCTTAAAACTGGAACAAGGCACTTTATTCTGGAAGCTCCTAGTTGGAGAATGGACATTATTATGGAGGTTAGAAAGGCAAGTGGAAGACTAAACTCTTAGAGCTCGTGGAAGATTAAAAGGTAAGCAGAAGAGATAGCAAGAGTGCCCTACACAAAGGGCTCAGTATAGACAAAGGGCCCACAGCAGGAAGGAAGGTGTTACGTTCTATCTCTGTATCCAGACATTAGAGATGATGGCTCAAGATGAGGCTGGAAGAGGTAGGGACCAGCCATGTACAAATTTATCATCCTCGTAAGGGCAGACATAGAGAGGTCAACAAATTAATGCTACTTTGATCAGATTATTCTCTTTAAGCCTTGCTAAGAAGAGAACTAACTTAGAGTACTTACCATACAAACTGTATGTGCAGTGAGAGCCATGGGTATTTCAATACTCAGTGCACATGGTCATTGCACCCAAGTATATTGTTTACACACGTCTCTGACTCCATAACTAGATTATAACATCTTTTAGTACAGAAGCTGTGCCCCATTAATCTTTTCATCCCCCACCACACACACACACACACACACACACACACACACACACACACACAATATCTAACACAGTGCACACAGGGCACACAGCAAATATTTAAGTGTTTCCTAAAAGTGTAAAACATTAAAAAATAATCCATCATAAATAGCCTGACAGAAAGGATATCCTGGAGGAAAATTCTATGGCCACATTTCGAAAGCCAATCCAATGATAGCAATGTCCTTAGGAAAGTCTTATGGTAAAATATCACTCGTTTTAATTTTAGCCAAATTCTTGGTTCTATCCTCAATGAAGAACAAGAACACTCTATCATATTTCCAAGGAATTCCTTGTGTACACTTTGTAGATCATTTCTGGGTCACCCCTTGCTTTATCTTTCCATGGCAATAATATTTAATCTTGTCTCCTTTCCTCAAAGAAGCCATGTAGTTCTCCTTGGATTCATCCCAAAATCTCCATATTTGTTAAATTGTGAAAGCCAGAAATCTAGTAGACCAGGAAACAAGGTCAAAGATGCCTGAGGGACTTTGTGAGCAGTCCTCAGTGTAGAAACAGGCTATTTCTCAGTCTGCCTGTTTTCAGGCCAGTTCAAATGTGTTCATGTATATGTGTCTACACACTTAGGTGTGCATATGCACATGCAAGCCATGAAACTCATTTACCGACCCAAGGAAAAAAGATTGTTTTTCCCCATCTGATGCGACACAATGATTTTATTTATTTATTTATTTATTTATTTATTTATTTATTTATGGTACTGGGAATGGAATCAAGGGGCAATATACCTCTGAGCTACACCTGAGCCCTAATTTTTTAGTCTTTTTATTTTTGAAACAGGGTTTCACTGAGTTGTGAAGGGCCTCACTAAGTAGCTGAGACGGTCTGTGAACTGAGATCCTCCTGTCTTAGCCTCCCAAGAACTGGGATTACAGGCGTGGGCCACTATACCCATCTGACTTTACGTTTAGTGAAAGGTTTTCCTCCATATTTTTGTAAATGATATGACAAGAAAATGAGGAGCATTATTTTTATTGGTATCTTCAACATCTTCTTCCTGTGCAAAGGTACTGAGAAAACTGCAAAATATCACCATGAGATTCCATCACTCTGACGTATCAAGAATTTTTTTTAACAAAAGAGTGTTTATTCCGGCTTGATAGAGCTATGATGTGAGCAGAATGGACAGGCACTCATTGGGCCTATCATGCTTATGCTATTTAAAGGGGTTTCTTCCTGGAGGGAATTCGACTGCGGGCTAGTTCCTTGGCCAGGGGGTCCCCATGAGCCAGAATTGCCTCCTAGATGCCGGACGGTCACGATCATTCTGGGGGAACTCCTTATCGCTCCAGGAAGGTACATACCTTCTGGGGTGCAGTGGTACTAGGACCACCGACTAGATGCCCTGGAAGTCACTTCCAGAGATGCCGTGATGCAAAGGCTGCTCTATAGTTGTTTTAAAGCTCAACAGCTGGAACTAAAGCTGCTGCTACCCACCGACCCACTGGCCAAAAAGTCCCGTGAAAAATACAGAGCCACGTGCCCCACGTTGCCCCCAAGACGTTGGGTGCCAAATATGTCACGGTGAAATATGTTCAGTGTGTGAGGGGAGAAATAATTCCCCCAACACAACTACACAAACAGAAAAACAGAAAAAAAACCGCGGGTTCTTGTCCTGAGCTAAGGATAAGTATTCATAGCTCAAACACCTGCTGAAGATTTAAAGAAGTTTATTAAAAAGATAGAAATACAGAAGATTGTTACAGCCCTATGCCAGAATGGCATGGAGGGAGGGTGGTCCGATCCAATTCACCAACCCCCCTCAAGAATTTAAATATCAACAAATCACTGGTCATTCTACAAAGAATGAGGCTCTATTAACTTAAAAACAGCTGTTCTTTTTTAAAATATATTTTTGACATTTAGATGAAAACAGTCCAATTTTTTCCCCAAAGATACTTTTAGGATCCATGTACAATCATTTCTCATTTCATAAAAGAAATATAAATCCTCCATTTTTTATTGAAGCCATTAGAAAAGGTTGTATGATGTCATTTAAATGAGATCAGGTATAGGATACTTACTAAGCTGTAAAGTGCTCAGAAGTATGGGAAAATTGTGTGCATACTATTATAATTAACTCCTGAATTTTTTTTTTTTTTTTTTTTGGTGGTACTGGGGTTCCTGGAAGCCCTTCTACCTCGGGGCTACACTCCCAGACCTATTTTTACATTTTCATTTTGGAAACAGGGTCTCCTAAGCCAGCGTGCGGCTGGCTTCGAACCTGCGCAATCCTCCTGTTTCCGCCTCCCAAGCGCGGGGATTACAAGCGTGCGCCACCACGCCCGGCTAACTCCTGAATTTAAATTAGACCATTTTATCAAATCAATGAATCCCAGTTTCAGAAAGATTTATGAAATACATATGTTCTCAGAGCTTACATTAGTTCAAATTACTTTTGCAGAGGTTTTTACATTTTTAAGACAACACATAGCAACATACTTCATAAGAGCTTATATATACATTATCTCAATTATTTATTGGCATAAGTAGAGAAAAGAATAAAATATTAGGGAGAACAGTCTTTTGATTGTGCTTGGAAGACTAAGGCATTAGTGCAGTGATGGCGTAAATAAACTCAAAAGTTTTAGTCAAACAGCTTACAGAACACACTGCTGTATAATTAGTATTTCCAAGAATTTTCAACAATAAAGCACTACCAAAAATAGGCACCTATAAAATAAACATCAGCAAGACCTCAAAGAGTTGCATAACTCAAAACATTTCAAAGATGAACAATGTCTTCACTTTATCAAATACATAAACGATCTAAGCATTGCAAAAGGGGGTAGAGAATGTACTTCTCCAATGAATACAGAATCCAAAATATATTTGAATAATGGTCATGCTTGGTGCTCACAAAATTAAATAGTAATAATTACTGTTTCTGCAGAAAGTAAAATTTTGCACAATAAATAGTATTCAAATATGCTTTAAAGACTCTTTTAGAAGAGGCTGGAGTCCAATTTTCAAGTCCAAAGCTCATTCCAAATTGAAAATCTGTTGAAACTGATGCTTATGGTGAAAGGAAGACCACAGCTGTCACCACAGGTTAGAAACACATTACACAATGTTCTGCCTGACCTAGAGGGAAAAGAACTTCTCAAGGTCATGCCAGCAGCCCAGGGCAGAACCTGGGATAAAAGCTTCCTGGGTGCCAGGATCGGTCTTCCCAGCTCACTGGGAACGCACGTGCACCCTAACAGCTTCTGCCCCAGAGAAATCAAGGTGACTTTACTTTTGCATGATTTCTCCAGCACTCAGCAGCTCAGGATGGTTTCATTTGCAATTTCCTGTGCCCAGGTGAAAGGCGCCTAATCATGGAGCTTTACGAGCGACCCTCAGCTCAGATCGCACTGGAACCACGCAGAAGCAAGCAGGCACAAAGAAAACGAGCACGAGGTGCGGTTGCCCTCAGACCTCGGGAGCCCAGTTGCCGGCCTTGCCTCATTGAGCTCCAGCCAGATGCGGCTCTAATTAAGCGAACCCAAGAAGCGGTCCCCAAAGGGAAGACAAACTTTGTGCTCAAAGTGTCTTTCTTTTGACCAGAGCTCAGAGATCCCTCCCAAGAACTAGACGGAAAAGAGTCTTCAAAATAGGACAAAAATCGAAGAACCCCCACCCCCCTCGGCCGCGGACCAAACCCTGTCTCTGCAAACCAGAAACATGCCTAGTTCTTAAATTCAGTGTCCCTGACCACTGTCCCCATCCCCGCCGGCCGGCGTCCACAAGCACCAACTAACTTCCAGAAGCTGTAGAGACACTCCTAGACCGACGCGGCAGCGAGGCTATGGGAGGGAGGAGGACAGGGACGCCGGGACCCAGAGACCCCGGGAGCCGGGCCAGGCGGAGAGGGGCCGAGCCCAGCCCCAGCCCAGCCCCAGGAGCCGCGGACCGACCTGCCGCTCCGCACCGGTCCGCGCCCGCATCCTCCCACCGCCCCGGCCGCCGCCTCCTACCTGTCTGAGGATGAAGCTGGTCGAAGTGGTGCTGCCATCGGATCTTTTCAACCTGCTCCTCCGGGTCGTGGTGCCGCGGGCCACCTGGACTCGACAGGGGCCAGAGAGAAGCCAGTGAGGACCGCGGCGTGGAGCCGAGCGGCCACGCCGGCCAGCGTGCACCTGCGGACCCGCACCCCGAGGTCCCCCAGAGCCCGCACCCCGGCCTCCCCGCGCCCCCCAGGTGCAGCCCCTCGCCCGCCCCAAGCCCGGACGACGCACAGGATGCCCGAGAAGCGCGTCCCGCGAGCACCCACCACATCCATCAACGAAGGCTCTCGGGGCGCGGGGTCCGACCCCCGGCATCGGCTGGGGGAGGCTGCGGGCTCCGGAGCGGGAGCGCAGGGACCCGGCGAGGGTGAGGAGTGGGAGGAGGAGGAGGAGGAGAAAGAGGAGGAGCGGGAGGACGGCGGAGGGCGCGACCGGCGGGGAGGGGGAGCGGGAGGAGGGGCGGTACCTGCGAGGTGGGGGAGCGCGGCCCGTCGGCCGCCCCGCTCTTGGCGTAGGAGGAGGACATGGTCAGCGCCGCCGCATGCCGCCGTGCGGGCCGAGGGCCGGCGGGCTGGGCGCGGCGGGGAGGCCGCAGGACTCCCAGGCTCGGCCGGCGCCCCCGCCCCCCGCACCTGGGAGCCGCACCTACGGGCCCCCGGCGCGTCCCCGCGCTCCCCGAGGGTCCCCGAGGGGCTGCTCGGACCTTGCCTCCCCAGCCGAGCGGGAGAAGCGCTCTCCCACCCAGCGCGCGCTCCGCGGCAGAGCTTTCCAGAGGATGGAGGGAGGGAGGGGAAAATCTGGGATGGGGGTGGGAGGATTAAAATAGTCTGTACAGTTTAAAATGAGACAAAGGTGGCACGGTTCATGAATCAGGACTTGGGAAGAGGAGCTGGTGCAGCGTGTGGAGGGGGAGAAGCGCCGAGCGAGGAGGGGGGCGTCGGTCGGTCTGTCCCTGCACTGGAATTTTTAAAAGGACGGGAGCTGAATGAAGCTCCCCTTCCTCGACTTTACTTCTCAGCCCACTGTGGTAAGAAATGGGTTTTTGTGGTTTCCTTTCTGTCCGTGTTTTTGTATTGTTTTGGCAACTCTACCCCAGAGTCGCGAGACACACACACACACACACACACACACACACACACACACACACACACCGGCAGCCACGGGAGACCCTGTCAGTCTGATGGGAGATGCAGCCGGCAAAGAGACCAGTATGTCCTAAGGAGTTTTGAAGGTCACATTAGACCTGCTAAAAAGCCAGAGTTGGCCACGTGCCGCCCATTTGTACACTGATAGCTGTTTTCAAGGGAAGAAACTCATCCTGGAAACCATACACCTTTGCATTGCAAATCTTGGTTTGCTGCAAATACATATAGGAGGTTAATTTAAGATCAAATTAAAAGAAGGAGATATTAGACAGAAAGAACTGAAAGTATAAGAAGAGGAGAAAGCCAGGCAGAGTTCATGACTATAATCCCAGCACTTGGGAGAGACTGAGACAGAAGGATCACAGGTTAGAGGCCAGCCTTAGCAATTTAGTGATACCCTCAACAACTTTTTTTAATGGCTGGGGATGTAGTTCAAAGGTAGAATGCCCCCTTCAATCAATCCCTAGTACCAGTAAAAAGGGGGGAGAGAAAATGTGAATTCAAAAATAGAGGTTCCATTTAACTATAGTGTGTGCAGGAGAAATACCCCTTAAAATATGTAGTATTTCAGATTGCTAAATTAGCCCATCTCACCTTAAGTTCTAGTATTTTATTAATCTGTGGAAACAACTGCCATGTTCATTTTAAGAACTGCTTGGCCTTATTGATGTCCTGACTATTTTTTGCCACCTACCAGATACTTCCTTTCCATTCCTACCCTGTTCACTAAATCGAGACTTTTTTTTTTTAACTGTGTGTATGTGTGTTGCTGGGGACTGAAGACAGAGGCATTGTGCCTTTGAGTTACACCCCCAGCTCTATTATTTTTTGTTTTAAAACAGGTATCTAGGTTGCTGAAAGTCTCTGTAAGCTACAGGTTACCTAGTCTCAAACCAGTGATCCTGTGTCAGCCTCCCAAGTACCCAGAGATTACAGGTATGTGCTACCACACCCAGCTTTACCCCCCACCCCACGCCTTGGTGCTGGGGATTGAACCCAGGGGCATTCTACCCCTGAGTGACACACCCAGCCCTATTTTATTTTTTATTTTTTACATTGAAATAGAGTCTTACCAAGTGCTCAGGGTCTCAGTAAATTGGTAGCCTAGCTATGAACTTGCGATCCTCCCATTTCAGCTTCCCAAGTACTGGGATTACAAGCATGTGCCACCATTCCTGGCTATAACAGTCTTTTAACTAGTCTCACTAGTTCCTTTGCCTCCAGGCTCTCTACTGCCACAGCGCATGCACACACACACACACACACACACACACACACACACACACTCACACACTCACACACACACACTCATACACTCATACACTTCATTACATCAACACACTACAGACGAAACCATTTTCCTAAAGTCTCTTTTGCCGAAGATACTCTTCTCTAAGAGAAATTCAAATCTGTAGTCTAGCAACCAAGCCTTCCTGGACTTCCAGTTACACCACCTCATTGCTCCAAACAGATCTCACTATACAAGCCTTCCAGGAAGCAGGGAGGTCTACTGACGGCTACTACCCAAACAGAAGTCCAACCCTGTGTCAACACTTCGGCCCTGAAAGTGCCCTCCATCACCTACGCACGACCCCAAATCCTAAACTGCTCCAAACCCATTTCAGCTCTTCCTCCACAGAAATCCTTCCTGACCACTACAGTCCCACATAGTTCTTGTGCCCCTGAAAAACTGGAGCATTAATTCTCTGGGCACTTGGCATAGGTTGTCTTGGTTTATTAGTTCTCTTTTTTGTGTAGAAATCAATTATTTTGTGTAGAAATCCATTCTTTTTTAGTAGAAATCAACTCAACTATATACTCAGGATAAACGAAAGCATGTGTCCACCCAAAAACTCCTTCAAGAATGCCGTATCCAGTCCCTTAGCTGTACATGACTCTCGTTTCTCCACATCTAACGTCCTCCCCAGTGCTTCTTGTTATTGTCTGCCTTTTTAATTATAGCTATCTCAGTGAAAAATCTAATTTCCAAACAGATTTTAGCTTTTTATCATCATTCCTATACTTTATATAGAGAGGTTCCTATACCTTTATATCCATAAGTTATATGTCTAATGCAGAACTCCAGGCGTTAGCTACTGACTCAGTCAACATATACATCTGGGCGTGGTGACGCACCCTTGTAATCCCAGTACTTGGGAGGCTGAGACAGGAGGATCGCGCAGGTTCGAAGCCAGCCTCAGCTACTTAGTGAGGCTCTCAGCAACTGAGTGAGACCCTGTTTCCAAATAAAATATAAAATAAGTCTGGGAGTGTAGTCCAGAAGTAGAAGGCCTGGGTTCCATCCCCAGTACCACACAAAAAAATTATATATATAATGTTTTACCTTATAGCAAAACTGGAGGAAATTATTAATAAAACATATACAACCAAATAAATCTCCTTAAGTGGTCCTAAGGGGGTACACAGCAACCAAAAGCATTTATTCAAGGAATTCTGTTACCTGGGCATGGTGGTGAACACCTGTAAACCCAGTATTTGGGAGGCTAAAACAGGAGGATTGCAGGTTCTAGGACAGCCTCCGCAACTTAGTGAAACCCTGTTTCCAAATAAAAAATAAAATACAGCTGAAGGTAGAATGCCCTTTGGTTCAATCCCCAGGGAAACACACACACACACACAGACACACATGTGCACACGCGATCACACGCACACACATGTGCATGCACACAGACATGCACACACGCGTGTGCACACGCACGTGCGCACACACACACACACACACACACACACACACACACACACACACGAGGTCTGAGTTTGGCCCTTCTGCTTTCTGCCATGTAAAGACACAGCGAGAAGCCCTCACCAGGTGAGAAAATAAATTACTACTGCTCAGTAGAAATGACTCTGTCTCGTGTATTCTGTTACAGCAGGACAAAACAAACTGAGACAGCTATCACTTTACACACTGGGATAGCTATAATTAAAAAGGCAGGCAATAACAGGAAGCACTGGTGAAGACGTTAGATGTGGAGAAACGAGAGTCATGTACAGCTAAGGGACTGGATATTGCTGTAGGAATGTAAAATAGTACAGCAGCTTTGAGAAAGTCTGGTGGTTACTCACATGATTAAAGAAGAGTTATCACATGACCTAGCAATTCAACTATATACTCAGGATAAACGAAAGCATGTGTCCACCCAAAAACTCCTACAAGAATGCTCACAGCAGCATTATTAATAGTTGTCAAAAAGTGGAATCAACCCCATGTCCACCAACCAATGAATGGGTAAACCAAATGTGGTATATCCATACAATGGAATACTATTCAGTTACAAGAAGGAATGCAGAACCAACATTCTACAACATGGGTTAACCTTAAAAACATTCCACTAATGAAAGAAGTCAGTGACAGGAAGTCACATATCCTATAACTTTCTTTATCTGAAATGTCCAGAATAGGCAAATCTATAGAGAACGAAAATAGGATTGGGCTGCTTAGGGTTGGGAGAGATCAGGGGATACTGAGATGATAGCGAGAGGGTATAAGGCTTCTTTTTTAGTTGAAAATGTTTCAGAAATGAATGTAAGGATGGTTGCACACATCTCTGTGAATACTAAAGAAACACTGAGTTAGCTGGGCACTGTGGTACATGCCTGTTGTCCTTGCTACTCAGGATACTGAGGTGGGAGGACCACTTCAGCCCAATTCAAGTCAACACCTGTCCCAAAACAACAACATTGAGCCGGGCGTGGTGGCGCACGCTTGTAATTCCCGCGCTTGGGAGGCGGAGGCAGGAGGATCACGCAGGTTCGAAGCAAGTCATGCTGGCTTAAGAGACCCTGTTTCCAAAATAAAAAGTATTTTTAAAAAATAGGTCTGGGAGTGTAGCCCAAAGGTAGAAGGGCTTCCAGGAAACCCAGTACCACCAAAAAAAAAAAAAAAAAAAAAAAGGCACTGAAATGAATACCTTAAATGGGTAAATTTAAGGTGTGTATCTGTTATTTTTTTAAGCTATTCAAATCTTAAAAAGCAAAAACTCAAACTGATTTGTAGACCTAAGTATAAATGAAAAACTAAAAAACGTCCAGAGTATCTACATGATTCTGGGTTTGGTGATGAGTTTTTATTTTTATTTTATCATTAACACATCTTAATTGTGCAAAGTAATGGGTTTCCCTGTAACATTTCAAGACAAGAAAAAGAATTTATTTTCATCAGTGACCTTAGATACTACAAGTAATATAATATAGGCCTGATCATATCCACCCTCCCTTTTACCCTCTTTTCCACTCTCCAATCCATCCAACCATCCCATTTCCCTTCCCATTCCATATGGTGATGAGATTCAAGATAAACAACTACCTGAAGCTTGAGCCAAGAAAGTAAAAATGGATATGCTAGACTTAATTGAAATTAAAAATTTCTGCTCTGTGAAAGACTGTTAAAATAATGAAAAGACATGCTATACACTAGGAGAAAATATTTGCAAGACACAAATCTGATAAAGAGCCTGTAAACAAAATATATAGGCAACTCTTAAACCTCAAAGATAAGAAAATAACCCAATTAAAAAATAGACAAAAGAAGCCAGGCATGGTGGTGCATGCTTGTAATCCCAGTACTTAAAAGGCTGAGACAGGAGGATTTCAGGTTCGCAGTCAGTCTCAGCTACTTAGTGAGGCCTTCCACAACTTAGTGAGACCCTATTTCAAAATAAAGTATGAAAAATGGGGCTGGATGTATATCTCAGAGATAGAATGGCCTGGGTTTAATCCCCAGCAACACAGATACACGCAAAAGACCCAGGCATGATGGTAACACATACCTGTAATTCTAGTACCTGTGGGGTTGGGAAAAGAGGATAACAGGTTCCAATGCTGCCTCAGCTCAGAGGAACTATGGTAGCAAGGCTCTTAGCAACTTAGTAAAACCTTCTTTCCAAATAAAATAGTAAAATAGGGTTGGGGTGTAGTTCAGAAGTAGAATGCCTCTGCATTTAATCCCCAGAAAAACAAACGCACACACACATGCACACACAAACACACACACACACACACACACACACACGCACGATTTATTTTACCAAAGAAGCCACAGAATTTAGAGAAGCCATATAGACAGTGAATAAGCATATATAAGATGCTTGACATCATTTATCAAGATGCTAATGCATTATAACTACACACTATCCAGCCCCGGACTCACTTCTGTCAGCAATATGCACTTGAGTTTTATGTTTTTTCAGAGCTTGTTAGCTGAACGGGATTCCATTTTATGATTATAAGACAGTTTGTTTATCCATTCAACCTATCAGAGGACATTTTGGTTGCTTCCAGATTGGGGCTATAATGAATAAATATGCAAAAACATTTGCATGCTAGTTTTTATGTGGATATATTATTAGGTTAGTTGCATAAATACTTAGGTGCCTGATTATTGGATTGTATCATTAAATGGTTTAGTTTATTAAGAAACTATCAGCTAGGCATGTTAACACATGCCTATAATCCTAGTACTTGGGAGGTTGAGATAGGATTGCATGTTCAAAGCCAGTCTCAGCAATTTAGTGAGGCCCTCAGCAACTTAGACCCTGTTTCAAAAATAAAAAAAAAGTAAAATAAATTGAAGCTGGCGTATAGCCCAGAAATATATCATCATCCCTGGGTTCAATCCCCAATACTGCAGGCAGGCAGGCAAGGAAGAAAAAAAGATCAAACTGAGCCAGGTGTGGTGGCGCACACCGGTAATCCCAGCTACCTGAGAGACTAAGGCAGGAGGACTGAAAGTTCCAGACCAGGGTGGGCAACACTGTGAAACCCTGTCTTAAAAATAATTTACCTCCGAGCTACACCCCCAGCTCTATTTTTTTATTTTGAAATAGGATCTCACTAAGTGCACCTTCTGAGGTGGGTGTGCCTCGGCCCACAGTGAATTAGTTACTGCTGCTCCCCCTCTCTATGGTATTGTCAGTTTGTTTATTTTCTAAGTCATTCTGATAGATGTGTGGTAGTGATTACATTTATATGAGATTCCAGAAAAGCACATCTGTAAACAGACCATTGGTTCTGGAGGAAGTGGCAGAGGTAGAAAGTTGAATAGATTTAGGGTGATGAAAGTATTCTGTATGATACTGTAATGGTGGACACTTGGCATTATAATTCATCCAAACCCATAAAGCCTTACAAATTAAAAAAAAATCATTTAGGAAAGTGGGAGGTTCTACAATGAACATGAAACAACATCACTGAAGGCCATGAGGAAGAGTGCTGGGCTAAGTCACTCTGGAAACAAGTGGAGTCTGAATGGCTAAGGCGAAGAGGAACTATGGGTAAACATTGTGGTGTAGCTAATAAAGGTGTTTCTGAGGAATGTGGATTAACAATCTGAAATCACGATAAACAGACACTGGAATTGAACAACTCAGTAAATGGACAGCAGATGACAGGAGCCAGAATTCCCACTGCTGGAGCAGAAGGTTACAGATATGCAAGGGGAGAAGGCCAGGATGAGTCATGTGGTAATAACTGGAGTCAGACATCTATATAAACTCACATATAGCTTAAGACAGGTACCGTTACATATAAGATATTTATAGAAGTGAGGTGTAGTGGTCCATACCTGTAATCCCAATACTTGGGAGGCTGAGACAGAAGGATCACAGGTTTGAGGCAAGCCTCAGCAACTTAGTGAGATCCTGTTTTAAAACCATATATAAAGCCGGGCGTGGTGGCGCACGCTTGTAATCCCCGCGCTTGGGAGGCGGAGACAGGAGGATCGCGCAGGTTCGAAGCCAGCCGTGCTGGCATAAGAGACCCTGTTTCAAAAATATAAAAATAGGTCTGGGAGTGTAGCCCGGAGGAAGAAGGGCTTCCAGGAACCCCAGTACCACCAAAAAAATAAAAATAAAAAATAAAAAATCATATATATATATATATATATATATATTTTTTTTTATAGAGAGAGCTAGTTGTGCCAGGCATGGTGGCATATGCTTGTAATGCCAGCATTTGAGAGGCAGAGCCTGGAAGACTGCAGTTTGCAGATAGCCCCAGCTACTTAGCAACTCAGTGAGACCCTATTTCAAAAATGAAAAAGACTAAAAATAGGGCTACCAGGAGTGGTGGCACATGCTTGTAATCCCAGCATTCTGGAGGCTGAGACTGGAGGATCGTGGCTCGTAGACAGCCTCAGCTACTTAGTGAGGCCCTCTGCAACTTAGTGAGACTCTGTTTCAAAAAATAAAGAAAAAAAATAGGTTTGAGTGTGTAGCTGAGAGGTCAAATGCCCCTGGGTTCCATCCTGAAACCCACAAAAAAATAATAAATAAAATAGGGCTGAAGGT